>NC_050605.1:13080845-14290845 GCF_013368585.1 Megalops cyprinoides
GGGGGGGGGGGGGGGGGGTCTGAGTCTGGTACTACTTCAGTTGCGTCATGTTCTCAAAGGCTGATATTCTTGTTTCCCGGAGAATCCTTGGGATTTGCTACGGCAAATGGTTTCTCTCGTTTCTGCAGATTCATTCTACACACATTAATCCTGCAGCGTCAGTATCCAGACCTTTTCAGTACTGGAGCCAAAGTGGAATGTATTACCCCATACAAGATCACACCTTCTCATGTGGTTTTACAGCTGCTCCTCTTAATTATTTTTTAGATTCTCAGTTTAGAAAAACTGTCATTATTGCATTTAAAACACAATATTTTTACAAAGTAACATTTGTGTCAGTAGATCACTCTTGTCATAGATTTGAGATGAAATACAGTAAGAGAAAGAAAAATGGTAATAGAAATATCAGTTCATATATCTGGACAGTCGTCTTGCTAAGATGCATTGCATTATGGGAAAATGTCAGCAGGACTGCAGAGATAATGTTGATAAAAAGATGATCCTTGGCTGTGTGTGAGCCTCTCTCCTTGCCAACAGCGAGAATTATATCGAAAAGCTGAGGCAGCAAGAGTCAAAGCCGAGTAGGATCATGTCACTTTTTAGTCTGATTAAATTTATTATAAAATCCGCGTGGGTTTTTTGGGAAGCAATCTAACGTAATCGTTTCGAGAGATTTTGGAAGTCGGACTGATCTGAACAAGTCCCCCCAGTACACCGTGTCTTGTCTCCAGCATGCAGCCCCTTTGATGCGGCACGGGAAGCTGTTACTGAGGTCACGCAGCACAGGAACAGCCTGTCAGGGCAGAGTGGGAGCTGTGACAGGTTGTGCAATAACCAGGGAGCGTGCCATGGAGAGCCGTGCAGCATGTGCTGGAGACAAGCCTCCTCTGCAGTTCACTTTGTTATGCTCAGACTGGTCAGCACTGAATGGATATAATCTGCATAACATGTGTACATTATTTGCCAATGTTGCAGATGAATTTTGTGCTCTTTTGTGTATCCGTCCATTTTGAAGTTCATTGTACACATCAACATTATTTCCAACACAGCCAACGATGTAAGGTAAGGCTTATGCACTGGGAAAAGCAAGGTGCCCTACCCTAGTCAATTAATGTCAGCTGTCATTTAATAATAACATTTTTGTCACATAAGCTCTCACTGCTTCAGGCATTCAACATCAGTCGGATTGTGTTCTCACCAGAGGTTATCACCGTGGCTGCAGTGCTGTCTCCGCAGGTGTTAGACTGGGTGGGGTAGCTGATGCATCTACTGTGACTGAGATAAAACTGTTATCCTGGAATTAAGTGCATTTTAGAGTGTCCCTCACTGTTAGTGTGCCCTTGCTCAGAAAATGCATACAATGGCCCAGCGACAACACAGTCAAAGAGGACGTAAGCCTGACCCTGAAATTTGTGTGTAAGTACTGAGACACAGCATACACCATATTAAATCCAGTCAATAATGATGTACATTACCACATGGTATCCCTGGTCACCCTCTTACACCAGTATGCATCCCTGGCCATATATAGCTTTAGGTTGCTACAGAGTGAGCCAAGGTGGTTAACATGCCTAACTAACATTTTACTAGGTAACTAGACAGAAACTAGATAAACACAAAAAAGACTGTGGTCCTTTGCGGATTGCTTGCCAGGATATTTCACTGAGATAGGATAGACTTGTAGCGAATTCTTTGAAATCTAGCCTTACAGCAGAGGATGGTGATGATTTAGTATGCTGTGCATATATGCTTGTTAAATGGGCCTGTTTTGCTGAGACATGAGCTATGATTTAAAATGACAAGCTACCGCCCACATTGCCTACATTTCCATGAACCATACGAAGATAATAATATTAAATAAATGATGACCTGAGATTGAGAGAGCCTACTCCAGTTGCCGGGAATCTTGTGGAATGGCTGTTTCTCTGGCGGTCTAGAGGGTAAAAGAAGTGATTGCCGAATCTTTCTTCATTCGGGACAACCCGCTTTGTGACCCTGCTGCCACTTACACATCGGCACTGAGAGCTCACTGAGCGAGCGTGCAACAGTTGTAGTAGGGCCTTCACATCAGCAGGAGAGGCTTCAAGAGTAATTCACAAGATAGGGTATTACTCAGAGCCCGACTTCTTTGAAACACAAAGGCCATCTGTTCGGCTCACTTTGCATACTTTAGCATACTGGATGAATGTGATTGTGTTTGGCTGTAGCCTGTGCCCGGGCCTACTCGGAAACACATGGAAGATGCTCCTCAGCTACCGCTGAGTGTGAATATACTATAGGTGAAGCCATATTTTGTGATTCTAAGAATGCCGTTGGCAACAAGGAGAAAGCAAAGAAGCGGCACACAGTAGAGACAGTTTACTGCATCGTTATGCAGAGAGTAGCTCAATCCGGTTATTTTAGGTTGCTGTCCTTATTTTTGTACCTTTCGTTGTAAGCAGAGAGGGGCACTGAAAGAGATGTGGCAAAGGAATGCTTCAGTCATTGGGCTGAATCCTTACAAAACCCTGACCCGCAACATGATCTAGGACTTGGACAACATCCAGGGATCACAGAGGATGTTGCATCATGTATTCTGGTATTGATCTTGTATTTCTCAGGGTATCTCATTTGGGGAAACAAGAATATGTGAAATAGCAAAAAAAAAAAAAAAAAAGCATCAGAATATGCCGTCATTCAGATTTGTATTTGGTAAATTCCAAGTTACACTTATAGTTTTGTAATTACAAAACTATTGAATGGATACCATCCATGCACAGATTACTACTTTTGCAATGCAATTTGTAATGGTGAATGTGTTTATCCTTATCCAGCCTTACATTATTGCAGGGTATTATTGCCTTCAACCAAATGTTTAGTTTCTGTCCTAGATACATTTGAATCCTAGATATGTCCTTTCAACCAGAGAACAAGCTTTTGTGCCACTAGCATTGAAATGCAATGAAAGATATTGCAATGCAGATAAGTGCTGTTATCCCGTTTTGTGTCCATAAAATACTTGCCTCCGCACAGAGGATAGTTTTGGCATGAATAAAAAGTAGGACATTCCAAAACAAAATCTGGAAACCTTAAGGGCATTATAGAAGGCTTATCAGTAATGTCATTTTTGTCATTTTTGAATTTTGACTGTTTTTGTCTTTTACTCCCTCAAGGGGGACAAGGGAAAAACTGAATTTTGAGATTGTATTTGTCATAAAAACACAAACAAGTATATTGGCCTGAATATATATACACAGCTTGTTTTTTGTCAGAAAGCCTAGAGGAAGTCACTCCCACAGATGTGAACCAAGTTATCACATTTGTATGTGATTTAACACTCAGTGCAGGCAGTGATACTTCCGTAGAAACAGGAAGTTACAGCAGGTATAACCTGAAAGTGAGAGGGGTGACAGAAGGGAAAACCACACTGTTTTTTTCATATGTGTGTATATCCTTACTTGAGTCATATGTGTAATCGTGTAAGCACTTTGCTCTTGAGAACTTGCTGAATCAGACAGACATGTTGAAAAACAGATCTGAGAACACGAGGAGGACTTACAGTTTTTTGTTTGTTTGTTTCCCCTGTTCTTTGAGGACAGCTGGTTTGCCATATTGCACCGTTACAATAAATTTACAGCAAAATCAACAGCTACACTCAGCTGTTGCAGTTGTTTTGGTCCCCCAAGACATCCGTACAACAGAGCAGCTTTGAATTAAACCCCAGGCAGTATGGCCGGGGTGTGAGTTAATGTTTGCCGGAGCAAGACCAAATTGAATTATCCTCAACACTCGAGCGGCTCCGGTCCACACATTCAATCTGCTCCCTCCCCGCAGTCAGTGTTTTGCCAGCCGCGGCCTGTCTGCCTGTCACATTATCCTGCGACAGCCCACTGTCGCCAGGTCCAGGGTCCTGCAGCACATACAGTCCTGCTGGATGCTGCCCCGTGACTGACCACCTAGACAAAATTGAGCAAAGAAGGGTGATATCCCAGGATGCTCCTGGGGAGAGAGGACACTGTGTGTAAGACACAGTAACATTCCCTACAGCTTGTAAGCTAATTGCTTAGTGGCAATTTGTCGCTACGCCCCCCACCCCCCACCCCCAAACGAAAAAAAAAAATTGCAAACAACTTTTGGTCAGTCAGAATGTCTACAAGCACCATCATATCCTGACTTGGCTAGAATTAATCATAGATAATCTCTGCAATCTTTTATACTCTTCCTATATCTGTTGAATTGATAAATGTTACTTTCCTCTTGGTCGTTTAACAGTTTTCAAAGATGACAAGTAAACATACATTTAAAAAACTTTATTATTTATCCAACCAAACTGAAGTACAACATTGATAATGCTTTTTTATGAGTTGGTTTCAGATATTTTTAGATCTCTCAAAAAATTTTGTGTCAGATGCCCAAAAGTAAATATTTTGAAACATCTACTTGTTTAGAGCAATTATCAGATAGTGGAGCTGAAAAGCAACATTTGTTCCATTTGTACATTGTACAGATGGCAAATATATCAATTAGCCATAATCTCCTGATCTGGTGGTTTAATTCCATGTTTATTGGATTATAGAGATAATTAAGCATTGGCCTAAACATGTAATTCCCAAGGACTTCCCAACAATGACAGTGATCTGAGGAAGCACAATGCTATAGTGTCTAACTAGGTAATAACCTAGTATTCTAGTTTTCCCTCATTGCATAGCCTGGTGTGTATTGCTGGAATACATGTATTGTTGCCTCCACAGGTAGAAGGTTGAAAAGTTTGATTAGTGGATCTGGTTCTTTGAGATCTACATTTTCATTTGTGTTATTCTGAAGCAATTACGTATTTTAAGGATGGGGATTCCACAGGACATCGGTGAATGACAGACACTGCTCTGTCCTCCGAAGTGAAAAGTGTCTTGCTCTGAGTAGACAGTGCCAGTCACAGCTTAGCACACCATTGTGTTGACCCCTCCTCAGAAATGGCCATTATGTGCATGTTGATCTTGCATTTTTTCCTCACATTTGTCTTGCTCCTTCCAGTACACTGTAAAAAAAAGGGTCCACTTCACTGTAGAGTGAAAAGGCATTCACTTCTCAATAGCACTTTTGGCATCCTTCAGCTAACACGAAGCCCAGGAGACAAAAGCAGACTGGGAAACATGTGCAGGGAGAAGAGCTGGCCTTGTCTGCCCGAGACAATGGAAATGCACAGACTGCTGGGCGAGGCAGTGATTTTAGACACTTCAGTTTCTCTGATTCTGCTCAGTGCTACTCGGTGGGTTGACTCTTCCTGTTTGTCTGAAGGAGACTCGTATCTGGGTCAAAACGCTTCACTGGTAGCTGCTACTCTGTGCATATGTCTCTTGTTCGTTGGGTTCATTCCCTCCCTCGTTTTGCAACACTTTATGCAGAAAGAAGTGTGGCATCTAAAATGAATAACAGCACAAATGCTTTTGCTAAATTAAGTCGTGCCTTCTTTCCCCCATAACAGGTCAGTGCTGTTCATGTTGTGGTTGGTCTGCTTGAAGCCTCTCTCTTGCCAGATGTACTCTAATGAGTTCATGATTACAGTAGCTGTAGCTTGGAATCTTCTGCAATCACTGATATGCTGAACTTAGATTTGCTTTTAGTCCGTGCCTTCTGCAGTGATGAATGGTGACAGCGATGATCTCATTAACACGCTAATTTCCAGCTCCCTTTATCTTCCCATCGTTGATAATGATGACGAAACATGTTTTCCTTGCGTTGCATATGCTCTATACAGTAGGTGGAGAGATGCAGTTCACAAACAGAGCACCCTGGTTCAAGCAGTGACCTTGTTAATTAAATGTCAGACCTATTTTTCCACTTGAGAAAAAGCTCCTCCACACAGTCATTGTAGTTTTCCTCCTTCTCTTCATGCTGTGCGTGTCATTTTTACTGATTCTTTCCCAGCTTCCTGCTGTTACTGTATCATATTGCTTCCATCTGTGTAATATAGTAATACAAGAGGTAAGGAAAGGAAACTGATTTCAATTGGTTTGAAATGAATACATTAATCTGAAATGAATTGAAATGAATATATATTTGGCATGTAATGTTTTAGGTTTTGTAATGAGAGATTGTGAAATGGGGGGGCCTTAAAAAACATGCTAAGCATTCTTTGTAACAGCCAAGCCTAGTAAATTTACAAAGTTATCAGATTTTTTAATGGCTTGTTGCTGTGTTTTTTGTAGGAATTTGTGTGTATGCAGTGTGCTGTAATATTTTGTATTGTTAACAGAGCATAAGGCTGACCCTGTAATGGCTTACAGCTGTTTTCTTCTGTTTTCTACTGTGAGGCTGTAAGGTTAATTATAATAGATTATGAGTGTTTGTAAGAAACCTCAGGCAAGGCAGGCCTTTCCCTTAGTCTCTCTTGCTAAATGATATTTTTGGTTTGTACAGAACTTAACAAAACTATGGCAGAATAATAGTGTTTCAGCACAGCTTGTTAAAAAGAGGTCTTCGTAGATACTGACTGTGATGATAAACATTAATATTAATTGATGGACAATACCATGACTGGCTGAATGCTCTGTTCAATGTTTCAAGGAAAAAGGGGCTGGGCAACGGAATTCCAGCTCAGTTGAGCCGTTTAACAAAATCATGTTGCTTTTTATTTACTTAATCAAGACTGATTTGAGGCCCACAAGACAAATTAATTGCATTTGTTGTCTTAGCTTTCTTTATTTTGCCCTTAATAACAATTATTTGAGTCCGCTGCTTGTAAGTGATGTTGCGAACAAAGATTGGGGGGGGGGGGGGGGGATTTTCAGACAGTCCCTACACAATTAACAAACCTGTCCCATCCACAGTTATGAAAATCCCAATCACCACCTACTTTTCATGTCAGTTATTTACAGTGTCACTTCTTTACTTTTCTTTTCTTTGTCACTCAGTTTAAATGGGGGGTGAACAGCCTCGACCTTCGGCCAGCTGTGATCCCTTCCCATATTGTAGAATATTATGCTTTATTGTAATGTTGTTTATCTTACAGTACATTGCTCTTTGAGGTTAAGCATTATTGTGCGTTTCTGCACATGACACACATTGGTCAGCTGAATACAAATGGTGACCTATATTTGTGGGCCTCAGTCAAGAAAAGGCAGAATCACAAGCTGTTAAATGATTACAGGAAATGGCTGGAAAAAGCGGAATTGTTTGTGAAAAATACAGGACAGGCTTTTGAAAGATTCTCATCCTGTGACCAAAGCAATTCCATTTTCGGGTCCAGGATATAGGACAGAATATTAGGGGGAAGAAATTACTATTCTGTTAATGCAATGCAAAGCTTTTAACAGGGGGTTGTGTTTGCTGCTCCTAAACAAACAAACACACACACACACTCACATACACTCAAACACGCATGTGCATTCAGTCATATACACACAGATTCTCTGTTCTATATACATGCACACGCATAGAGTCACAGATTCACCTGCACGCTTTCACACTCGCACACGCAGGCAGACACTCTCACAGACTCATGCAAAGCAAGCGCACACACACTTCCAGACTCACAGTCACATTTACAGGTGTGCTCATTCCGGCATGCACAGAAAACATGGAACTGGCAACGGGAAAACTGCAGCCCGGACTCAGCACTGCACCAACGGTCTGCCTCTTGATTACTGCTGTAATAGAGTAGTCAATAGCCACTGACAAATGCAGGAAATGGATGGCCTCAGTGTATTAATTATGCATGTGAAACTGGTGTCAGTGTGAGTTTCTTTTCGGAACGGACTGGTAGGGGGTTCTGGGATCCGTGCCTGGTGTTGTCAGAGACTGCGGGGAAACGCATGTTGTTCTGCGGAGGCGAGTGGCAGTGATTGTTTGGGCTTTTTCGAGTTGAGTTTAACGCTCCCTCCTTCCAGCTACGATGAACGGCCCCATACAGCATGAGTCTCTCCCGCTCTCTGCAATCAGCAGTGAGCTGCCAGGGCAGATATTTTCTCTGAGGCCACAGCTTGAAGTCCCTTCGATTTGATGGCGGGTGCAGGACAGGGTTTAGCAGAGCAAGCACTCCGTCATGAACAGAGAGCAGGGGGATATTTGCAGAGCATCTGGATTCTGCAGGGGGAGAGCTGGTGTGTGTCCTGTCACAGTTAGGTAAGGTAGGGTGCTTCTCGCCCTGTCTGCTGCTTGACTGCAGGTGGATCTGACAGCAGAAAGCTCAAAAAAAGGGGCAAGCCTGCCTCTTTTGGCATTCATGTGGCATGGTGTTCAGCACGACTGCTTCTGTGTCATGTAGAAGCACATGTACTGAGATGGAGGACCAGTCTCTGTGCCCCAGAGCTGTGTTGACATGGAAGTGAGAAATGGTTGGCCTGTTTTGTGTGTGTGCGTGTGTTTGTGTGTGTGTGTCTGTGTTTGTGTGTCTGTGTGTGTTTATGTGTACAATGACGCATGTTGGTTTGAGTGTGAGTATATGTTTTCACATGTTCTGTCTGATCCCCCATGCTAATTGTATTAAATAAAATGAATGATTAAGAGGAGGAGATTAAATTTTCATTTAAATATGCATCCAATATTTGCTTGTTGTACATGTGTTCTGTGAAATTCTGGATGTTTATGTTATTTAAGTAAGGAAATGTTCTTACTTTCATCTGTACATTATGGTTTTCTCAATTAAGGAGCATAATACCGTGGTGTATCTTCAGATCGTATACATTAATACCATACACAAATACGTTTCACATATGAAATGTTATGTAGCTGTGAGCTGAGGCATTTTTCCACCTTGGCAGGATTAATGATGTTTGATTAAACAGAGGTCGGAGTAATCTATTGCATATTTTTTTCTGAATTTCAGCTAGTTTCTTTGGACATCCTTCTTTATGTGAACATGTTGTTTTTGTTTGTCCGGGAATTCAGGCCGTATTAAAATTACTTTTTGTTCCTGCTGACTGTGTATTTATCCAATTATGCTGCATTGTTACTGAGACTCTGCTCACCCTCTGGCGGAGGAGTTGTTCTGTAAATTTTGGAACGTTCTTCCCAGAAAGCCACAGTCACATGGGCCTCCCCTCCCGTCTGCCTGAACCAGAGTACACGTAATTAAAACGTACTTTCAGAAGCGCTACATTATTTATCTACATGGCAGATGCCTTCGCCCAGAGAAACTTACATAGCTCACATTCTCCAGCTCTTTACACAGTGGTATATACAGTACTTCCCGGAGATGTTGTGCATATGTGAAAACAGGTAGAGGAAAATGTGTACCTGTTAAAAGCCTGTACACCTTGGTGCAGCTCGGTGTATTTGCCTTTGGAAGCAAATGAAATCAAGGGCCGCTGAGTACCTTGCTAAACAAAGGCGCAATGCCAATAACCCAAGAACTACTCTTAAAAGGTTTAGAGGGTATTACTTCATTAGTGTGACGATACAGACCTTAAAAAGGCCTAAGATAGCTTAGCTTTGCTAAGACGCAATTTAGTGTCCTTAGCGTCCACTAGGAAGTCATTACCTTAACGATCATTGAGTCATATGATGATTCAGTCATTTTAAATAGGAAGGTCACTTTGAACAGCATCACTTAAACTACCTGCTTCCATAATGTATAATTCAGTTTGGGATTTTTCATTCATTATGTATTTGTGTAATTCATAACAGGTCACATTGGCCTACTGTGGTTAGATATTGTGATTAAACTATGTGTAGATTGCAGCCATAGGTTTTAGGCCTTGGACAAGGCCCTTAAGGCAGGGTCCTGTTTCCTTGTCCATGTGGTGCATTCAGCATGTAAAATGGTTTACATATATAGCCTAATACTGTATTACAACTGCTATGGGCAATATTGTCACACTGTCAAGTTCCATTTGATGTAATGTGTTTTTAGGAGACTGGAATGAAGAGTGGGTTGATGAGAATAAATAGATTTAGGAGATCAGTGTGAATTTAGATGAAGGAACAGTTACATTTTTAGAGAGCATTAATAATTATGTCCACGAGAACACATAAGTTATAGGAGAACGGTGATCAAATGGGTAAGGGCTGCTCGTTTCTCTTAGATGTTGGTCTCACATGCTGTAATGCCTGGTGGAATTAGTTTAGATCAATTAAAATCCATTTCCCCACTCTCCGTAGCAGTGGATGTAGATAAATAACTGCAGTAAAATAGATTGTAATCCAGCTCTGAGACACAACATTCTTGTATGCGGCTTGGGAATTCTGGGTGATTACAATTGTGCAATCCAATCAATCCAATCAGTTTTAAGCCCCGTTTGTTCCTGATCGTATTTCACTGCTAAACAGAAGGACACACAGGGCTAGTTGTTCTTTTTTCTGATTGCACTATCTGTCATTATGTCCAGGTCTGCTAAGGTTAATGTCTGGAAAGGAGTAAATTGAAAGACCAACATGCCTTCCCTTTGGCTTGTAGCTAATCCTAAGAGAAAATGGACGTCATGTATACATATATATCATGTATGTATGTGTGTGTGTGTAGGCATGCATAGTGGTCCTTAAAAACATAAGATACAAAATTAGGTGTCATGCATGCAATAGCATATATTGAAATGTCTTTGTAAATTTCTTGCACTACAAAATGTCCTTATGACTGAAGTAGCTCTTACTTTCAGATACACACACACACACACACACAAAAAGTAAATGGTAACGTGACCATTTATGTTATACCTTAGCTTCAGGGTGAAAGACCACAGTGAATATTATATGACATTTTCACAATTGAAAGGTATTCTCTGGAATCCTGAATACATCTCAGCAGATGTGATGAGATTTTCCTCCCCATTTATTTTTTGATGCCATGAAAGGCTTTCAGTATTCATTAATCTAATGCAATATATGTATGTGCACAAAAATAATAGCATGTAAAATTTGAGTCTTTGAAATCTTGGTCTTTCTATGACATTAAATAACCATATACTATTACCCAGCTATTAAACATATGTGTTAATTGGCTAGGTTTTTTTAAGTAATAAACAGTAGGTAATAGTTTGTAAGCAATGCTTAAACAGGCAGTGTTTTGTGTAATATCTCCTGCTGTGTGCATCTTTTTGACTGCTGTGGCTATGTCAGTGATAATGGTATGCATTGCCCCCAATCCACCATATAAAAGAAACAATGCACATATTGTATCATTTTTTGTTTTTCAGAATAAAATGAGAAATGTTATACTTTAATTTTAATCACACTGCACAAAACATTTAGGATACAAAGTGTCAAGGAGTGTCATTCAAAGTCACTTATGTGATTGTGGTATTTATGGCTGTGTTGCACGGTAGGAGCTTCTTCTGAACAAAAACCACAAATAGAGGTGTCTTGAATTTGGCAAACTACATCTGAAGCATCGAGAGCACGTCCCTTGTCAAGATGCAGTGGAAATTGAGCTTTTTGGACCTGCTCATTAGTGTTGTGTTTGTTGTTAAAAATCTGACACTTGTATTGAGAAGAACAACCATGCTCAACATGACGCATGGTAGGCCGTGTCTTATATTTTGGGATTATCTTGGATCTTGGGGTTCTTGAGCCCTTGTTAAGATGGAGTGAATCATAAACTCCAATCTATAGAATTCATCCAGATCCTTGAAGAAATTAACACAAAATCAGTGTTTACAATTTACCATCTCAATTACCTGACCTCATTCCAATGTAACATTTGTGGTTTGAGCTCAAGACAGCTGCTCACAAAAAAAATAAATAAAAATAAATAAATGGAGGATGCGGTATGATTTTTTTTTTTTGTTTTGTTTTGTTTCGCTTTGTTTTTCCTCAAACTATGCATAATCCATTGAGGTTGAGCAGCTAGAAGGGACTTGAACAGAATCCAAAGGAATCAGAGTCTAGGGAGCCCTACAGGTAAACATTGAAATCTATTTATTTTTTTGTCTTTCTGCTCTTCCTTTTTTCCACCCAATTTAGAATCTCCAATTGTGTTGCATTAAGTCTGTCTCCTCACACATCCTGTATGCTCACGCAAAGAGCACTGAGGTGAGGCGAATGCAATCCTCCTATACGCTCAGATACAGCCAGTGGCTATTTTAACACAGTGCACCATGGCAGAGCTGATGCCAGTTGGAGGATGGGCACATCTGATGTGACGGAGGTGTTGCGCAGGCACATTACAAGCCGTCGAAGAGAGCCATATTGGAGACCTATCAACCCCAATTCCCTGGAGGAATGAAGCCAGTTTGTTCCGCTGCTATTGGCTGCCGGTCACTGTCAGTGGATGACACGGCTGGTTTCAAAACTGGGCCACAGGGCTCAGTCTGCTCTTAAAAACAAGCACCTTAACTGTCTGAGCCACTCCGGAGCACCTAAGTCCGTATTATTTTGACAGGACTTGAAAAGCCCAAATGACCACATTTCAAAGTCAGAACAGCCCTGACACTCGACTGCTGCATCCTCAGTGCTTTGATGGGAAAGGTGTGTGCGCGCAGCTCCGGCGCTGTCTCTCAAGGTCTGGCCTGGAGCCAGGTGAGTGATTGTTAGAAGGTTTAAAAGATTAGACCTGCTCTGAGTCATTTAGCGGGGCCGACTCTGTTGCCGGAGCACTCCGCTGGAAGGCCTTTCAGTACCAGAGCATTATCATATCATTCAGGGACTTCTTCCTTCCCTCTGTGCTTGGACTGCATTTATATCTACTACTGCTTGGCAAACAATTAACGCAAGATTCAGGATGGTTGGTGATGTACATCTATGTAAAAGGACAAGGACGTGGGTAACTGAGTAGCGCATATACTAAGAGAAAAATACCACTTTTACAATACCTTTAGGAGACTCCTCATGAACAAACTTCTCTTTTACAATAAGGTAGGAAATATGACCTAGTGTTCTTATTGATGGACATAATTCAAAGCATTAATGTAAGATGATTATCTTTATTGCTCTATTGCAACAATAGATCTAGCCTTTCCTGAAGGAGAAATGTAATTGTACATGATATGTGTAATTTATGCTAATATCATATTGCGCCATTCTTAGGTTGAAAATGAATCAAGGCTATAATGTTTGACACATTCTCCAGTTTAATATTCTAACAAACAGCATAACCTATTAAACACTTTTAAGTGTTTGTTCAAATTATTTAAGCGATTACCTTCAAACTATGATACTGACTTAGAAAGTTATTGGTGGTTAGTAAAAAAAAAAAAAATTAACCATTCATTCTATGTAGTTCTGGAGCTGTATTAACTGCATGTGGCAGAGGTTCTTTTCTCAAGTTAACAACAGCGTTAGGGGTAATTTTAAACCTTTCTCTGACACAGCTGCACCAGATGGGCGGGATGTCATATTAGATTGGGGAATAACTCTTTTATTTGTCCTCTTTCAGTTATTTTTCTTTCATTTGGTGACATTGTTGTGTTCTGCACAATTTGTGTAAGATTGAGATGTTGGGATTAATATGACTCTTTAAAGGCTTTTTTGAAAGCTCTAACTGAGGGGTTCTGACTTTTGTGAATCATTTCCCATTTGACTGCAAATTTTTTGAGTTGCAGCCATGCAGCAAAGAAATGAAAGATATAATCTTCAGACAGGATCAATTTATAGAGATGAGGAAGTATTTACTCTTGGCCAAAGGAATAGAAATGGACGGAATAAGCTGTGGTCAGATAATGGGGTAATGGACTTGGAATTGAATTTGAGGAGATTTTCTGGCAAGATCTATTTGCTGGTTGTGCAAAGAATGTAAACATGTTTGTTTGCAAAATAGTGTGCCTGCCTGAAATAGTGTTACAACATTGTTGTACATGGCAGCTTGGACTGAGAGTTGTTGAAGGGTACAAGAGGTAAAGGTTGGTACAACCGTATGCTATAACTTGGGGAATACTATCTTTGTAATTATACCTGTAAGTATCTTTGAGGCACATTGTGGTATATTGGAACTGTGTAAATCTTTCATGAGTGTGCTCTTTTTCTGGTCTTAAGATATATATTACCAAGCAAATGTCAATAAATTACTGATTTACAAAAGACTAGACTGATACTTCAGTACTTCAGAACTGCCAGTCAGTTAGTTTAACATGACCAGGTCTTTGCTAATGTCTGCTGCTTGTATAGGTAGAGTCTTCTATCTTTAAAAAGAGAAACCATTTCTTGTATCTCCATATGGCTAAAGTGGAACATCCTGCAATATATAATTGGATACTGGAGTGTAGGTTACCATTGCTGACTGATTAGAATTGATAGGCCAAAGGTATAATGAGTCCTTCATCCTGTGAGTGAGCTGTAGATACATGCAGGCTATAAATAATCTCTTCATACCAGTGAATGCCGTCAGGATTAAAGCACTGATATAATGTACCTGTAATGTTATACTGGCAATGTTGGGGACTCTTGTGGTACCAGATGTTCTGCATGTCATCTGTATGACTTCATTTCTCATTTAAAAAACGCTGGCTTTAATCCCCATTGAAGAAAACCACCACCATGTGTTGTGGTCTAAAGTTGCTAAGAGACATATGTATCTTATGTCCACAGGTGATACTGTGTGAAAGTCATGCTTATAAACTGTAAGGGTATCCTTCACAAAACATACCCTCAGCATGGCTAGCTAACATTGGCTAGGTACCTTTCAGTTGTTTTCCCTTTTAATGTCATTTTAATAACTAATAACCATATCAGGTACCAGCGTTTTGCCATCCCAAAACATCATGGACATTAGTTATTTAATGGTGACAGGATTAAGTTTGTTTACAGTAAGTGAATGTATAATTATTACTGTCATTTTTGCAACGTTACACAGGAGATGAATGTGCCTTGATGAAATGTCTACTGTTATCTTGGTTGAAATGGTATTGACAGTATTGGCAATGATACACTTTCTTTTACCCATTAGCAGCCGTTACACAAAACACTATGACTTAAGTAACCTCAAATTCAGCTCACATTCTCCGTATTGTGCAGCAATGGAAGACCTTCCGAAGCAGCCCAGTGTGGAGGAGGTTTGGGTTGTCATGTCATATGCTGAACCCTAGGGGAACAGTGAACTGATGTGTCTGTTTTTCTATCCAGGTCAGACTGAGGCTGGGCCGTCTGTCTGACCTTTTAGCATCGAATGAACTAGAGGGATTGGCCGAGAGGGCTTGGCTGATTATTTTAGAGTGCCACAGAGAGAACGGGACATAGCACATCTGTCTGGAAACAGATTACAGATCACGAGTATGACCGTCTATTTTCCATATTAGCACGTCTTGTTTCATCTGTCCTTTTGATGTGCTATTGGGTTTATGTTGAAGACGTAACTTTGTGAAAATATTTAGGCAACATTTGGAAATATTAATGAGGGATGTCCATTGGATTATATTAGTGGAAGTAACCTCTGTGACACTAAAGAGCAACATACGTGAAATAATACAACAGTGCCCCACTGGGGAATCGAACCAGTGACCTTTTGGTTACCAGTCCTGCTCCTTACCACTACATCACACTGCTAACCACAAAACACCTGCTTGTCAGTTTGGAAAGTTATCTTTGACTGTCAAGACATTATTGACATCAAGATCAAGTTGTAGTGACACACGGCACTCAACAGACAGAAAACTGCAGATGTGAAATGGAGGAGACATCTGTACCGTCAGAATGGTTGCATGGCAGGTGGGAAAGCCAGGCATCATGCAACACTATCCTCGTGTTGTGTCTGCTATCGTGCAACTATAAAAGGGCTGGACCAGGCATAAATCTGTTTCTTATTGATCTACTGGGAAATATATACACTGTGCGACAGAAGATTAAGGTTCAATTATTTTCGAATGGAAAAAAAATCATGGCTTGTAAAAATTTAAAAATTGCAATGATATTTCTTGGAGAGAGATATTGCCTTCTCCTCTGATCTCTGATTTACTGCAAAACATGTTCACATCAGCAGTAAACAGTTCACCAACCACTATTAATAGCGTTCTGTGTATACCAATGAAGGGGCGTGAGATATGGACGTAAATAAGACGACAGATGTAGCACACAAGAAAAGAGCCAAAAGGCAAAACCAGTCTTCATGTGTTTGTCACTTTTCTTGTATTTGCCAGTTCCATAATTACCATATCAACCATTATCCAGCTCACTAGTGTTGAAGCAGGGGGGCTACTACATTTTACTACATTTAGAATTAAAGCTACAGAAAGCTACAGAAATTGGGATATAGGTAAGTAACTTACAAATGGGTAAAAATGAATTTGGTTGAGCAGATACAAACCATTCTTTAAGCGTTCGCTTTGGCTGTTCTGTAAGGAGAACCTCAAGCCTGTCGGGAGAAACATCGGGGATGTTTGGCATGTCCATTTACTTCTGAGTTTGAGTCATGCTTCTGACTCTCAGTGATTTGGCAGATGTTGGAGGTTATTTCCATAAAGACCCTGTCTATGCCATTTCTCACCGCCGCTGGGGGATAGGAAAAGGGGGTTCCCCTTATCCTTGTCTTCACAGTGCTGCCCTGGGGGTAGGAGCCAAGTTCAATGAAGGATCACAGAATCGGGAATCGGAGTATGAAATACGGGATGGAATTTCTTCCCTCCTCCTCTGAAATCATGAACTGACTTCTCACCCAGTGTTGCCTCTGCTAGAGAAGCTTTGTGTTTTTCAGACTGGAAAGTAACCAGTTTATTTTGTGAATGTAAGGTGTGATGTATGACTATCTACTGTCTATGTGGGTTTTCATTCACTTACAACCAAATTATTTGGTTTACTAGGTCCTTCGCATCAAATGGGTCTAGACAGCTACTGCACAAAATAGAATCAAGAGAAAGCAAGTACAGACTATTACACTGCCTGTCCATTTTTTATGTGATGTTTTTAGATTCTGAACCATCTTTTAACAGAATCGTATATCAACTTCAAAAAAAAATATTTTTTTGCAAGCCTATTTTCTGAACGGCTGGTATGCTGTCAGAAATGTCCTTAAGGCATACAACATTCTAATATTAATATTGCACGCTGCCTCGTCTAACGGCCGCAGGAAATGGTCAGATAATCAAAAACCCCCTGCGGTGTCAAGCCTCCCACAACAAAGATGTTCCAGAATATCCCTCTCGTTTGTATCGCTTATTCATGTCTGTAAAACGCCGTGGCCAAATACAACTGCTCCTTTTGAAAAGGTGTTGCTAGGATACCGGCAGCGTGAAAGTCAGCGTGAAAGTCTCACTAGCAGCAGCAGAGCCCTGGTCTAGTCAGGGTGCTCCGGTTTGTGCATGCACAACCAGCAAGATGCGGTCTCTCGCTTACAGCATCAACAGTTACAGTCAGGCGCACGAATTACAGGCAACGATTATATATGATTTCATGAGACTCACCTGTGGATGAGTTAGAGGCGGCCTCAAAGTCAGCATGCTGATATTTCTACAAATCACAAACAAACATGACGCTGTTATCTAAAATGAACTTCAATATCCAGTAACTGGTGTTTGCAATTACTACCGCATGTCTTTCCAAACGTTATCTGTGGATTGGGCATACACCTTTGTGGGGCTATAACATTTCTGTAGAAAAGAGAGTAAAAGTAAATATAGGACCAGCTAGAATTTTTCATTTTCAGAGTCTTTAAGTCATATCTCCCAGGTGCCATTCGGTCACACGGTCTGTGCAAAACCTCATGCTTCATTTTACAGCATCATTTTCATTTGTCTGTGTTTAACTCCCATACATCTACGGTCTGAATACACAAATTCCTGAAAATAAAGGGAACAAACAGCTCAGATATTATATTATAGGAGTTCATAAAATGTCTGATGATCAGCTCTGCCACAGGCCAGGTTTATGCAGGTTTATCTCCCACTTTAAGAGCGCCGCATTACTCTCATCCGAGAGCACAGAGCCTTTGGCGAAGCTCTGCCGATTTCATTGGGCCATTAGTCCAAAGGGATGTTTAATTGACTGATAAACCATTTCTTCTGAGGTGTCTGAGCAGGCCTGATGACATTTTTCCATTCCAGGCTGTGAATAAATCTTACAGGATGCAAGACGGGTGAGTTAAATCACTGGGCAGAAGGCGTAGAGATGGGCGTGACATGCCTGTTCAGACCAGCCCAAGCCAAATCAGGCTCTTCTCTGACCCAGCCGTAAGATGTAGGCATACGGACGGAAGGCTTGGGTTGATTGGCCTGTTTGTGCGTGCTCAGCTCTCCGCCCGCCTCAGACTCCTTGGCAGAACAGCTGTTGCTTGTCATATTGTGTTTATTGAGCGCAGGTCTGAGATGTCACGCTCAGCTTGCGGTCCAAGCTTCGTCCCCCGTGGCGATAGCTGCTCCTAAACTGCCCGTAACTTGCTTAGCTAAAGAGGCGGTCAGGATCGTCATGGCAACCCCACGGTGTCAATCATTATATGTCAACTGGGGAATGCCTGTTCTGGTACCACAGAGTTTAGGCTTTATTGCATGTTTATACAATGATTAAAATGGAATTGTAAATTATGGTATCATTGTGATTTGTATGAATTCTCATATTTATTGGGTGTGGATGCCATCTCTGGATTTACTAGTTGATTTTGGTCCTTTTCCAGTTGCTGTTCCTTGTGTTTTCTGATATTTTAATTAATATATGCTTTTACAATTGGACTCTGCTTCATTTGGTCAATACTAGGATGAAGATTTAAAGATGTCTGTTAAATTTCACTGTGATGTTTCTGACAAAACTTTGTGACTTGCAATCTTATTTGCATCCCAGCAACGTGTTTCTTTAATCTCTAAACTTTATAAATCAGCTTTTATTATTTCAACTGTTTTTTTTTTTCTGGACATTGAATTATGAGGTTTATATATATATATGAGGTGAATTATTCCTCATATACGTTACTAAGAGAATTCTTCAGACTGCCTGTGGTGATTTAAACTCTCAGCATGCCTTCTCCTCTGTCCTACAGGAAACCAGTCCGCCCATGCTAATGTCGCATCAGATGCTAATTTAGTGCTGCTCCTGGCGTCATTCGACAGAGAAACATGCAGCTCCCAGCTCTGCCCCTGTTTGTGTTCTCCTTGGCCTTCTCCTCTACTGGTGAGAACAATTTACTGCCGCCGCAATCACACCCGGGTTAGTCTGGGCTCTGTCTGCCTGTGTTAAATTGCAGCCAAACAGGAATTAGCACGTCTCTATAGGTTAATCCATAAAGTGAATTCCTGCTGATTGGATAGGAAAATTGTTCTTTTCTTATGATGCAACAAAACAAAAAGGAAATAAAAAAAACCTGCATTACTGAAGCTGACCTCACTGTCCTCCCTTCTTCCAAATTTCCCTCACAATAAAAACTCAATTACTCTCCAACCTTAATCTCATCTGATTGAATTAATTTTGTTACTGCCCTTCATATACATTTATATGGATGTCGTTTAGGGAATAGAAGGCAAGACTAGATAAATCTGGTCAAGGTCCCAACATAGCTATGAGAAAAATACATTTTTGGACTATCTGAAACCAATTTAGATCCTTTAAATGCTAAAACATTTAGGAGGATACATTAAATTGCAGATTAAATTTAGTTTGGTGCAAGGGCGGTATGTGAGTTGTGAGTCACAGGCCTTCAGCACAGTGCCAACACGCCACATCACGCACCCTCCGCACTTCCGCCAGCTTGATTTGCATGCAACGCCATCGCATCACATCTGCAGAAAAACAGGCCGCCACCATGGGGTGGCCACAGCGCTTTGATTTCCTCAGTGATGGACGACCAGAAGAAAATTTGCCCATAATGTCGTTGATCATTTAAATGGAACATAGTGAACATAGTCAGATGAGGTCCTCTGTCCTGCTGTACTCTCTATTTTACAGCTTTCCTGGGATCTGTTGGGTCTTGGGTCTGATGTTATTGTCCAGCTCCTCAACACAGGGCCAGTTGTGGGCATAGGTTACCTTCTGGATGCTATTCTCTGAGTTTATGATGTTTTACAAAATTGTTATCAACTGCAGTTACTTAGCTAGCACATATGACCTCACAGCTGTAACTGATAGGTTAGGTAGGATTAATTTTACAAATAATGATCATGCATTGGACATAGATATTGTGCATGTGCTGTCACAATAAACTGACACTTTTTCATAAATTTTTTTCCAGCAGCACTTTTCGGTGAGATACCCAGGATCTATGGAGGTAAGTAACATGAGGATTTTAAAGCAATAATGAAATAAGTCTCAAGGGAATTGCATTATTTGTGACTTCTTACTGTTTTATTGACAATGAATTTCTTGAAATTGACAGAAATAACTACTGTCATCTTTAGTAGTGAAGCATTAGCTGATACACATTTGTTGAAATGGGTTTGAAAATACCAGGCAGGTTCAGAAACAGTCAATGCTTTTTCACCGTAGTTATAAACTTCCTATGAAGTGTAATATTATTAATTAAAAGACTTGTATTGTCTGCATCTTTTGGAAGTGTTCAGCTGAAGTTGTTTTTGGTCCAGAGTTGTAGATTGTCGGTCACATGGTAGTCATTGCATGGAGTGGGATGTTATGTTCATGAATAAGGCAGGCTTTGAGAAGAGAATGGTGTCCATGATTCATTGCCTGGCTCCAAGGACATTGAAAAAAGAGAAGCAGACATTACCACAGTTATGAATCCATCATTACAAGGCTGAAAGGCAATCCAAAAGCATAAAAAGACATTCATATGCATATCATCTGCCGGTTCCAGAGGCAGCAGTAGCCGGGGCTGCATTAAGCAGACCAGGATCAGTAATAAACAGGATGTTGAGAAACTTACCCTGGTGTAATGTGAGTACTGAGGCATCATTGTTTTGAAATGAAGCAGTTTGTTGGCTGGTCTCTTAGAAGTGGGCCCATGATTGAGAATTTGCTTCGAGTTCACTCGTCCCCCCCAGTAGCAGAGAGATGCGAATATTCATGAGCAAGTCCTGCTGCTTTCTCACTCTTTGATCATCACACCTTTGGCAGTCACATCTGTAGCCAATCACAAGAGAGTTGGAAACTTCTTAATCATTGCATTCACTCCTGCATGGATAATAAGCCAAATGTTTGCTGTTATTAATTACAGCAGGTACACTTGCGTGATTCAATCAGTGTTCCACCTCTGTTCTCAGTAGGCAACACAATGGGACATCCAAGCCAATGTCCGCATCTATCCTGGTGTCCCCTGTCCAAAAGGACAGCTGCTGGGCTGTAGATGTACGACCTGCGTCACTGATTGGTTTTATTGCCTGAAACTGACTGAATTAGCCCTACCTAGGTCGTATATGTGGAGGTCAGACCTTGCATGTTCACTCTAAATATATTATATAATTATTTTGTAAGAAAAAAAGGTTTTGTCATTGTAATGGTTGCATACATGCATTTTCAGCTATAAACATGCTGAATGTAAATATATTATATAATTTCATTCCAAACAAAAAAAAGTTTTTGTCATTGTAATCATTGTGTACATGCATCATCAGCTGTAAATATTCTCACTGTAAACATATTATATAATTTTTTCCCCAAGTCAAAAACAAATAGTTTACACTGATTTGTAAGACATGGTAAAGCCTGAGAAGTAGGGAAGGTCAAACTAAGTTGACCAATGTCATGAGAATGCTTTCCAGCAAGCACTAGTTTCTGTACATAAACTTCCTTTCTGGCATTGTATGCTCACCAGTTGGCAGGTCAGTGCAATGGCTTACTGAGGATTCACATGTTCTCTCAAACAGCCTAAAAGCTTACGCTAGTGGTATTTATATGGTAAGCTGCTAACTAGGTTACCAGCTACCTTGTTTGCTGTGTCTATGGTCCACCCTCCAGAATCACAGTAAAACATATAAATGGTGTAATATGTGATGTGTAGAGTAGGGGTACAATGGAAGTATGCATTTTGCATATTCTGAGGACAGACTGAGGAAAGAATGCATCTGCTGATTGTCATGGCATAACTGGAAACAGAGCTATCAGAAAGTTGGGAAAGTAGATAGGCTGAAGTTAATTGGTTGTGAATTGCAGCCACATAATTACCAATTGTATGGTTAAATTCTGGCTCAGAGCATCTGCAGCTACAGTCCAGAGCTTTCCATCATGCTTTACTTCTCTGGCACGGAGGAGGAGATATGCCGAAATGAAATGTACTTGTATTGCTTGTTCCTAATCTCATTTTATTTATCTTTGGTGTTCTATTGAAGGGTATTGATTTTTTGGGACTTGTGGACTCTGCCTACAAACAGGAGTATTGGTATTTTATGTATTTATTTGGTTGTTTTAGGTGATTCAGTTAAATTTTATTCTTATCTATAGACTCAGTGATAATGCAGTGATGTGTATTAAACGTGTTGTGGATATTCATCTGGGGGATATTTTGAACATACACATACAAGTCAATATGTTTTAAGGTGTTGCTTGAATAAGAGTATGTGATAAAAAGAATTTGATGCACACTGTCTCCAATACCCTTGACATGGGAATAAACTAATATTTTAATTTTGCCAGTTTTTAAAATCATCCACCATCCTTCAAACAGAGGTTACATGATGTTACACGGAAAATGTCGCATCTGTTTTGGAAGAGCCACTACAATAGCGAGCAGGTTAATCCAGTTATCTTTGTGGGCGTGTCAAATTTGGATACTGCTACGGTTCATTAAGGACTGTTTTATTTATTAGTTTATTTGCATGGATCACACTTTAAGTATTCTCTCTGATATTGTTTCAAACAAAGGGCAGACCATGAAGGGTAGATGTAATTAATGCAGATACCCAGTTAAGAGCACTGTGTTCAGGGCTACAAAACAGAATGCCTATGACACATTTCTTGTTTGTTTTTTTCACCTTTTTTGACACATTATGAAAGCTGGAGAGTTGAGGAAATATCTGTAGAAGGGTAGGGTATGGATGGGGAGCCTGACACTGTTCCTTGTTACCGCAGGACGATGTCAGTTTGGGGTATTATTATGCGGCTCAGAGAATATTGTACGCTTCATCTTACCTATATGGGACACTGGGGAATGTGTCTGTTTCTCATTATCCTGTTAAGCATTATCATAATTATGCTGTCCTTCTCAGCAGACCACAGTTCTGTGCAGCACCAGAGGTTGGGTAAAATCAATATTTAACCCACCCTTGAACCAGTTCAAACAGAGCTTTGAGAAAGAGTAAAATCATGAAAGAAAAAAATTCTTCCTCTCTCAGGGTCTGCAATATCATTTGCATTATACTCACAGTTGTGATTTAATTCCAGCATATTAAACAAAAGTCAACATTTTAATAAAATAAGCTTTGGCAGAAACGTAGACAAAAAAGTTATATTGAATTGCTCTTAACAGATTTATTGAGGCAAAAATGTGAAATTAGCTGCTGTCTATTTAACTTTTTATATTTTTACCAATGGTCTATATCATTACTATCTAGAAATTGTTTGAGAACCTACAAGATAAACACATTCAGTATCCCAGCTGGAAAACAAGCAAACCTATACTGGAGACACTCTTGAAATAACCCAATAAACATTGTGAATACATTTTTAATCTAGTTATATCCCTACATATTTTCTTAATTTAGTGTTGTTCAATAGAAATACATTTCCAGTGCTACTGACAAACATATGAACTTGAATCAGGTTGTTGATCTGATGGTATGAAAGCCAACACATTTCCTCACGTTTGGCTGTTGAGTTGTAAAGTACATTGTATAATTATGATGTGAAGTCCATAGTGCTAAAATTACTTTTTAACTAATGAATAATTGAGGTTTCCTTGGAGGGAACAATGACGGAAGAGACACCTATTTAAGCACCGTTCTCAGAATAAGTTAACGCTATTTGAAATTTAAATGACAGTAAGTACTGAACAGCACGTGTTCTGTCCAAATATTACAATGTTGAATGGGACTCCTTTCTCTCAGTCCAGACAATCGAAATAGCTGATTTACTATCAGTATTCTGAAGACAATGGTTCTTTATTTCACTGGTGAATAAAATTGTCTGCAGTAGAACTCATTACTCACAGGAACATGGAACACCCGGTACCAGTTACATACAGAAACAGTTACATACAGACGACTCATGTCAGAGAAGGGGATTGGTGACTTCAGGAATTTGGACCACTGCGCTTGGTACAATGCTTCTGTGCCTGCCACATTGATGGTATTCAGAACAATGAAAAAAAAAAACAACTTTTAGTTGGGGTCAGGAACATTGTAGGTTTTCAGTACAGTACATAAAGTATTATTTTCTGCAGAATTTGAAAAGAGCTGATTTGTGCTTAATCTTGCTTTTCAAATCATTTTGTTTGTGTAAGCTGTCTTAGTTTTTTTTATGAGTCTGAAGTGCTTTGACATTTTTTAATGAAAAGTCCTGTGAAAATGCATTTTGAATCATATTGTATCTTGATTGTATTCATTTGTCAAATGGACAGGAAGTGGAGGCTGTCACTCTGTTCTCACTGTGGTGTTTTAGTGGATGGCTCTACTTTATCCTGTCACCCCTGTTTTCAGGATATCACAAACATCCATTCTCTTTGTCCTTGAGCTTTCAAGGTTCAGACTTGGTGTCACACTGAAGGGACTCAGTGCTGTGTCTGTCCCTTCTGAGATTTCTCCTGTAGAATCAATGGCATATTTTGGTGAGAGCAAGATATTGCTGTCTGAAAGGAAGGGTGCACTTTCCTCTATGAATACATCAGCTGAGAGCTCGGGAGACTCAAACAAAAACAGCACAGACATGAAGATCAGGCAGAAAATGAACTCTTATGAACAATTTATGGAATTGTAATTATATTCAATTCACAGACACTTATTTTGCATATGTTTTGTGATGATTAATTAAAGCTAGAGTACTTGTCCTCCTCAGATTTTAGCATAACAGAGAATGAATGAAGCAGGGAATTTAACTACAGCATGGTTTCAATCAGAAATGTCTTTCTCTTCCTTTGATTCATTTTACTGATTATCAACAACGATTAGGGTGAAATGTGCCCTTAAAGCAACAGAGTTGAAGTTTCTTAATAGCTCCTCTATAGCTCCTCATGACAAACATTTGTCATGTTTTGGCTGCGAAATGTATTTGAAACCAATGCAGCCATTTTGACTGTCAGTTTTGTGAGCAGTGCACCGGGTCTTGCTCTGATTTGGCTGTGTTCCCGCAGATGAAGCTACAGGTTATGGCCCGGTGTTCGAGGAGCAGCCTATCGACCTCATCTATCCAGAGGAGTCACCTGAGGCCAAGATATCCCTGAACTGCAGAGCCCGAGCGAACCCACCAGCCACATACAAGTAACATACACCTTCTACCCTGTGCCCTTGTACCTCTGTCTGCACAAGTAACATAAACCTTTGTACTGCCAGTGACAAGACATCCATCATGTAATGTTTACTAAGGGGGTGATTCAATTGCTGTATACAGATGAAAGTCACCATAAACCAATTAAAGTGTGAGGTGTGTTACTTTGCAGCACATACTGCACACAATTCTCAGTATATTATATAGAAATAAAGGAGATGTGTTGCCTGAGTGATGTCAAAATGAAATGCAACCTTGCATATTACCGTCTGTAAGATCTCCCTTTCTGTCTGCACAAGTAACATGAACCTTTTACACTGCATTGTTTTACTCCTGGCTGTACAAAACATATACATTTTACCCACTGTGAATAAGTGACACATGCCTTTTGCCCAGTCTGAACAGGTAACATGCATGCTTGCAGTGTAGCATTTTACTAATCTCCACAGGTAACAGTCACTTTTTACCCCGGTCTGTGCGGATAAACGCATTTCCCTGTATCTTTTTGCCCCTGTCTGTCTGTCAGGTTCTCAGTGTGTGTCCTGCCTGGGGTCTGTATACCACATGCTCACTGAGCACTAACAGTGCTATCGTGCTCTGAAACTGTGCTCTGAGATGGCTCAGTCCTTTGATATGGGGTTGTCATCCTTGTCGACCCCCTGGCCCTACACTGTTTTAGGACCAGGAAACAATGTTATTCAGGCCTTCAAACTCTTGTACTTCCCTACTGCTCTTTCAAGGTCACCTCTAACAGTCCAGAACCCCTCTGTTCAGGCTGTGGTGTCTGTTCTGTTTGCAGTCATGTTATCATAGCCTTCTCCGCTATGAGAGTAAACACCATAACAAAAGAAGGAAAGCTGCCCCCTATGGTGTTTGATTAGTGTTAGTGTTACTATGTGAATACAGTTGAAAATTAGATGCAGATTCACCTTAACTGCGTTTCCATAATGTGCTTAGATTGGTAGGCATGAAATGGTCTATGTGAAAGCCTGTATGATCAGAAATTAAACAGCAGTTATGACCTCATGCAAAAGTCAGCGTTGGTAAGACAGGAGTACTCTATATTTGGGATGCAGAGTGGAGTTTTCTTTGAGAAACACAAAGAAACGTGGGTGGAATTTAATAATAGATCTAGTGTTGTAAATGAACATGCTTCATCAGCAATCTGAGAGGACATTAGGGTTTCTGTGCAGTGAAGTTAGACGACTCCATCATGGAAGGACGGATGCCCATGTCATTCCAGGTGGAGGCTGAATAACTGGGAGATCAACCTGTCGGAGCAACCTGACGAACACTACAGCCTGGTGGGAGGGAACCTGGTGATCAACAACCCCGTCAAGCACAAGCATGCTGGGAAGTATGTCTGCATCGCCCAGAATGAGTACGGAACCGTGTTCAGCAAGGAGGCCACCGTCGAGTTTGGCTGTGAGTTGATTGCGCAAACGCGTTTCATTATGTAATGCTTCGACGGCGCTTCTCTCGCGTCCTGTATTTTGAGCATTCGTTCCTTCCTACAACGTGATGTTATAACATCGCCGAAATAACGTTTCAAAGGTCACGAGCATGCCTGGGAAGCTGGAGGGCGATCTGCACAATTACGGAGGCTCGGCCCTCTCCTGTAGAAAATAAATTGGATATCATCAGACAATCCACAAGTGCCTCTGAATGAAGAGTTTCATTAATAAGCTGGTTCACTGCTATGGCAACCAGGTTTGAGGTGCAAGCCAAGGTTATTTTTAGCAACGGCGTAGAAATAGCAGTAAGTGGCATGAATGAACACTGCACTACGCTATGTTGTCAGGGATAAAGGTCGTTTGAATGCACCTGCGCACATTTTTATTCATAAGTAAAATTATTCATATGAGTAAATGTGGTGTGAATAAGGTTTGACTCTCTTGCTGTGTCACTGGCTAATTGGTGTGCATCACTGTCCGTAGACCTGGACATGTTTTCCACAGAGGAGAGGGAGGCCGTGCATGTGAGAGAGGGACAAGGGGCAGTTCTACTGTGTGCCCCACCCCTACATTACCCAGGTAACTGCTGTCCTTATTCACTGTATACTTACTTCCTGAGATTCCCCTTGACACCCTCGAGACTGGCAGATATATCTTCATTTTTATCTTCAGATATTTATTCTTGAGCGCTCTCGGAAGCATAACTATGCCGCACGTGTGCTGACTAGTAGATCATGTTTGCTGCACATTACAGACGACAAGCCTAAGTAGGGTGTGAACTCAGAGAAACCCTGCCCTCTGCTGGTGCCTTGGTGTACCACCAGTGACGAGATTCACATCCATCATGTAATGTTTACTGAGGGGGAAATTCAATTGCTGTATACAGATGAAAGTCCTCACAAATCAATTAAAGTGTGAGGTGTGTTACTTTCCAGCATACCCTGCACTCTGTTTTCAGTATATTAAATAAAAATAATGGATGTGTATTGTCTAAGCGATGTTAAAATGAAATGCAACCTTGCATACTATTGACCGTAAGATCTCCCTTTTCACTTGACTGAGTAGACCCCTGAGTGTTATCTAACACGTTCAGTCAATGTAGATGCAACCAAGAACCCGTGATGTGTTCACTCGACTATTAATCTCATGTAAAGCCAGGGTGAAATTGTTGAAGGGCTGTGGGTTGATCCCGTCCGCGTTGCTAGAAGCGGGCACAGTGGGGGCGCCTTTAACCCACGCTCCTCTTCCTCTCCAGGGGAGCTGTCCTTTCGCTGGATGCTGAACGAGTTTCCCATCTTCATTCCCCTGGATAAGAGGAGGTTCGTCTCCCAGGCGACCGGGAATCTTTACATCTCCAAGGTGGAGTCCGCGGACAGCGGGAACTACTCCTGCTTTGTCTCCAGCCCCTCCATTGCAAAGAGCGTCTTCAGCAAGTTCATCCCTCTGGTCCCCTTGGCTGAGCGTAAGTACCGGGGGGTGGAAGTGTTGCGTCAACGCCAAGGAAAAGGGTTCATAACTCTAGGAAGTTGAAAAGTCTGAGGTCGCAGCATAATGTACCATTAAGCAAAGTACTTAACTGATTTCTTCAGCAATGCACAGCTGTGTATATGGAGTACTTGAAAGTTGTAGCTACAGTGTATGCGGCTATCCAAAATAAGGTAGCCAAGGCAAAAAGAAAAGATTTTTAAAGAAAACCTTGTATTTTCCTGCACATTTCATGATATTTTTTGAGTTCAGTCAAAAGGCTGTTTTTCTAACACATACCTATACTTGTCTTCATAAAAACAGCCGAGGTTAAGGGATCGTCAATATTTTGGTGAAACGTATAAGCCCCCTTTGGTGAAATTCACACGTGGCACTGAGGCAGTTGCCAGCTGAGCATCAGCTGAGTGGAGGATCACCCAGAGTGGGCAAACACGGGCCTGGCCGGAGAGAGGGAGAGAGAGAGCGGGAGAGGGAGCCTTCTTTCTGAAAGCATGGCTTTAGTGTCAGGACAGCCTTTGTCCGCGTCTGAAAGTGGAAAGGTCTGTAAGGAGAGTTGAAAGGAAGGCAGCTGCTCCAGGATTTCGGAAAGGTCCATTAATTATTCCTTGTTTGTGTTCTGGGCTTAGTCCCTCTTGTTTGCCTGCATGCATTCCGTCTTAAAGGCACAGCGGCGAGCTTTCCGGATGTAAACAGATTCCCCGGTTTTTCTTGCTCTCTCTTTAGGAGATTGTTGTTGAAATGGTTTTAGCTGTAGCAGTAATGCACTTCAGAAAGATGAATCGCCATCCTGCTCTTTCAGAGATTGCTTTGTGATGATTATTTTGTAGTACATTCTAACCTTCAGGCTGTGACATGCTCTACATTTTGAGGTCTATTTGTTCTGAAGGACACATATAAACACGGTTATTGTGTGCTGTCTGTAGTCAGTCTACCCTGTCATATCTGAGTCAGGTGTTTACAGCGGTAACCCTCTAACCAGATACATTTTTCCAGCTATGAACTTGGTTTTTATGGGTAATTTCATGCTTTTGCGAACATGATTTGACATCTAAATGATAACATGGAATATAGTCAACTGACACTGATTTGATACTTGTTTCTTCCTCAGGTCCAGTGAGAAAATACCCTGCTGATATAAGAGTCAAGTTTCCGGAAACTTACGCACTAGTTGGCCAGAATATCACACTGGAATGCTTTGCACTGGGAAAGTGAGTTGCAAAATCATTTTTTTCCACAGCCAATATAAATCTATTTGATGCAGGAAGTTTGATCCAAATGAGGGCACTTTTTACTTTTTTTTTCATTTTTTTCATCATTCAATTTGTCATTCCTTTATCAGGGATTGAACCACATAATTAATGAGTCATATATAAACATATATAATATATATGTAGAGAGAGAGAAGAAAGAGAGAGAGAGTCTTATTGGTTTATCCTTATGTATTATGCTTGTCGCGGTCATGTCTGGTGACACATTAGTGACATTAGTTAGATTAGTTACATTTCCACATCTCTCCGAGTGGAGAGAGAAGGGTACAGACGTCCTAATCGTGCTGGTGGCGTTCTCTTAGCCCTATCCCGGAGATCCGCTGGAGGAAGGTGAGCGATCAGTTACCCGCCAACCACGAGATCAGCATGGCAGGAACGTTCCTCCACATCTTCAACGTGCAGACGGAAGACGAGGGCCAATACGAGTGTGAGGCCATGAACTCCAAAGGGAAGGACTGGCACAATGACTGGCTCCACGTGGAAGGTGCAGTCACATTTCCTTTTACTCTCTATTACATCCTGGCATCACCGTGTATGTTTCACAGACCATATTAACACCTGACCCGCACTAAACTGCTCCTTTAGTCAGTGAGCTTGTTGAATTTTGTCCCAGATCAGTGCTGATGGGTCTCTAAATAATACGTATAACAGAAAGGAGCAAGAAAGCTGCTGAGGATATACAAGCCTTGTGAGTTACTTCAGATTTTTGATGATATTTCTTTCCATTAGCTCTACCTATAAATTCGTGTTCATCTCTCCACAGCTTCCCCTGAGTGGGTGGAGCATATCAGTAACATGGAGAAAGACATCGGCAGTGACCTCACCATGTCATGTGTAGCTACCGGCAAACCATTGCCAGAGGTCCGCTGGCTTAAAAATGGAGACCCGGTAAGGACCTAACTTCATTAAGACACCCAGTCTCAGGGTACAACGTCAGAGATCTCACTGTATTGTTTCTTAACAGATTGTATTGCTTCCTTAACAATGTTGCCTGACGCAGTTCTAAAAGAACCCAAGGCCATGTATTAGACATGTTATTACCACAACACAAAAACTGAACTGGTACCTAATTATTGGGAAGACAGACAAACAAACACGCTTTATCAGTCACATATTGATCAGCGCCAAGGAGGCCCGGTGTGACCTCTGTGCCCATGCTGCTTTTCAGTTAGGAAAAGACGAGCTGAAGTTCAGCAGCCTCACAGTCGAGGACTCCGGCATGTACCAGTGCATCGCTGAGAACAAGCACGGATCCATCTTCGCGAACGCCGAGCTGCGCGTGATCGGTGAGTAATAGGGTGCGACACGGTGAGGAGTGGGACGACACACGTGCTGCAGGGGATGCTGGGAAATAAACACATCCCACGCACAGGAGCGGCAGGAAAGGGGAAACAGGCTCTGCACATAATTAGGACACAAATGCAGACCTGCACATTCACAAGTACCCACAAATCTATCTCTGTGTGTCTGTGCTTTGTTGCTATTTCTGTAATAATTTACCATAACTGAATCGCACACTTCCAACAGGGAAGAATGAAGGATGTTTTTTTTTTAAAAAGACATGCAAAATACAATTTTGCATTTTTTCCCCTTGTACACAGCTTGTGCCCCTACGTTTGAGCACAACCCTGTGAAGAAGAAGGTTCTGGGGGCCAAAAACGGGAGGGTGGTCATAGAGTGCAAGCCGAAGGCCGCCCCCAGGCCCCGGATCTCGTGGAGCAAAGGGACGGAGCTACTGTCCAATTCCTCACGGTCAGCGAGGGTGGGGGTGTGTGTGTGGGTGGGGGTGGGGGGGGGGGGGGCAGGCTAATGAGCGAAGGGGATTCCCAGGCTGCCAATGACATAAAGCCCCATTAAAACCCTCAGCAGACTGCTCAGCCTCGGCTCGATGTTCCTCACTGACAAAGCAAGTCAAATCAGCAATCAGGAAGCTGACATCCAGAAGAGTGTCAGGAATGCTTTCCATCACCGCAAGAAAATACTGCAGACTACGCCCCAGGATGTCGTCATCTGGGACGAGTCCCAGACTGAATTGATATTTGTTAACATGGGAGAGAAAAATGACCAAATGACCAAATAATCCACATATTTAGGTAAAGCTGAGGTCTTAACTAAAGATTCAGATCTTCAAGAACTGAAATTTAGTAGTTTAAACATTACAAAACAATGTCTGTAGACTTTGAATCAGGTGTGGAAAACCTTTAGGCTGGGCTGTGCTATGTGGTACTGCAGTATTCTCTGGTTGGTAAAAACTGTATCAAAAGAGCTCAAAGCTTTCATAGTAATACTGCCAATCATGCCCACATTTACAGAAGTCAAGCTGGGTTATGTCAGGGCAAGTTTGTGGACTCATTTAGAGGCAGACATAAATAAGTACTTTAATTCAGTCACGAAACCCTCAGCTCCTGAATACGGACAATTAAATGTAACCGCAATCACTCTAATACACATTCTTGACTGTGCAGCAATCAGTGTAGAGATTTGCCTGTATGTGGTCTGTTATGCATTTGGATAGCTTGTTTGTCTGCAATGTTTTTTTTTTAAACTGTTCCTCTGTACCATGGCAGAATACGCATATGGTATGATGGCAGTCTGGAGATCCTCAACGTGACAAAGCTGGATGAAGGGAAGTACACCTGCTTTGCAGAGAATGACAGGGGGAAGGCCAATAGCACCGGGGCATTGACCATCACAGGTAACCTCACATTTGAACAGTAACATTAAATTACATTACATTACATTACATTATTGTCATTTAGGAGACACTCTAATTCAGAGTGACTTACATGCAGTAGGTTACAGTTTTATCCCATTTATACAGCTGGATATTTACTGGGGAGATTGTGGGCTAAGTACCTTGCCCAAGGGTACAACAGCAGTGCCCTTGCGGGGAAATGAACCAGCAACCTTTTGGTTACGAGCCCTGCTCCTTACCACTACACCACACTGCTGTCCACATTCATCCCTGTTAACTCCAGTAATGCTTTTCTCCGAGTCTTTTGTAGAATTTTTCTTCTTCTTCATTTGCTTATTATTTTCAGCATTATGACTGTAGTTATTAGTCTTTATCCAGCACATGCTTTAACCTAGGGCACCTGACAGAACAGGTTGACATCATACTGACTCTTGCTTTGATGTATTTTTGCCCGATTAAACTGTGATAAAAAGCTGCAAATGGCCGATCCATTTGTCTGTGGCTCCTGGTGCAGCATGACACAGAGAGAGACATTTACAGAAGGAAATGACTGCCCTCCTTTTCCTTCCTCACTCATTCCTCCTTGTCATTCATGTTGCCAGGCGATGGTTGCTGTTATGCACCAGTGGCTGCGGATGTCTGTGAATGCTTCTGGGCATATGGCTTTAGTCCCCCTCATTCATTTTTATATTCTCCCTCCCCCACCCTGCCTTTTGTGGTGTAATAATAATTAGCCATCCCACTAATTGTGCCCTAGTTCCCAGAACTTGGATGGATCCTTCCTGTAGCATTTGGTATGCAATATAGTATAGTACTGTAATATAGTAATTTGATATAGTGCAATGCAGCTCTTATAATTCATTGTTAGGCACTATAAACACATTAGTGTGATGCTCTTAAGGATAATAGCTAAGCACTATTCGGAGTCAGGAATAGTAACTGTTGTATGCCTATATTTTAGCACTGTCTTTTAGCTTAGTGCTCAGTTCATCATGTTACTGGCTAGTCTGTGCCAATAATGTTCATTTTCCTTTCTAAAGTGGTTACAGGAATAGCCTTTTATATGTTCGTATTTTCTGCCCATCTTCTCAGCTCGTAGTCCAGTCCCTGCTACAACTTTGCATTGACTGGACTCATGCACCTCTGTCCGGAGAGACTGCGCAGCATTTGCCATCTACTGTGGCCGAAATATAAATACTACCAACCACCTGACATTATGTGCTGCACTTTAGATTCCGCGTGTGTGTCCTGAAGCACCCTCTCTTATCCTCTGTGCATATTCTTATTACTCTCTTCACCACACCTCTACTGAAAAGCTGATGCTGCCTTCCTCATCTGGCCAGCATTGTGCATTCTATGCCCCCTAGTGGTGAAACTGGCCAATGCAATTTGCAACGTCCTCATGTTATTTGTATAAGCGGATTGGGTACGTGCATATTGTGGAGGACACAGTGTAAACTGCTTTGAATGCAGGCGCCATAAGTTTGTAAGATAATGCGATTTAGATTCTCTATATGACTTACAATTAAGTGTGACGGAAAGCAGCAGGACAGGAGGAAACTGCAGGCTGACTGTGCCGGTCCCATTTGTTTCAGAGGCTACAAAGATCACCCTGGCTCCATCCAATGCAGACGTGACAGTGGGAGAGAGCGCTCGGATGCAGTGCGCAGCGTCACATGACTCCAGCCTGGACATCACCTTCATCTGGTCTGTGGACATGCGTGTCATCGACTTCGACCGTGAGAAAGAGCACTACCAGCGCGTTATGGTAGGCTTTAAGCCCGAGACACCAGCGGCGAGATGTTGAAATTTTCTCACACCCCTTATGTCATTCCTTTTTTTCTGCATCCCCTTTTGCTGTGAGCCACATCATTCACTACATACGCAGTATGCTGTTGTTGCTCTGTTATGGGAGGGAAATGTTTCCTGCAGTAATTTATTTGACCACTAAGGGGCAGTTTTTAATCATTTTTGAGTCAAAATGGCATTGGGCAACACTGTAGTAACAGCATGTCTAGTGAAAAATTTGGTTCCTCTCATTTATTCATTGTCTTAAAGTTATTAATTTTCAAGTCATGCTTATTATTTTGCGTTGTGTTTAAGCTAAACATTTAATAACATTTAATATGTAAAGTCTTGTGAGATGTGAGATTACACCAGCCAGTGGCTGTTTTTTTTTAGTACCGTCCTTTTTAAATAGCGTTTCAATGCTATTAAAAACTAGTCTTTTTTGAGACCAGTGCTGTTTGGTGTTTTTCTCCCTGTCCAAGTCATTCTGTCTAAGTCTAAGCCGGTTAAACTTCATTAATGGATGACTGAAACTTGAATCTTTCACTCAATCAGCTCTTGAGTCAATGTGAATCTGTGAGTTAAACGTTGTAAGAATAGCATGACTTGCAAATGACAAATGAACAGTTAGAGCTGGTAAAAATAGCACTAACAATAGTCAGAGCTTCATTTCTAACACATTTCCCAAAGGTTATGGCCAGACCATAGTCATTAAAGCCAGTAACACAATGGATGTGCTGTTTCTCACTTTATGAGCCCAGAGAGAGATGCGTTTCAAATATTATTCACTACACTGGAGATTTTCTTGGTATTCTGTGATGGGAAGCAGTCTGACAAGTACTGCCCCTTAGGGAAGTTCTCTGCAGAGTGTAATACAGTCTATTACATCTGTCTGTCAGAGAGCCAAGATTGAGATGGAATCAAATGTGTCTGTTTGCACACCAATGGAATGTGTTGTGTCCTGGTCAGAGTCGAGATTCGAGCGGGGAGTTGAGAATCATAAACACCCAGCTAAAGCATGCCGGACGCTACACCTGCACGGCCCAGACCATCGTGGACAACGTCACGGCCTCGGCTGACCTGGTCGTCAGAGGTGAGCCACTCGAGAGAGGGGGAAATGTGAAGCAACCAGGTGGCATCGGTGTTAGGGAACTGAGCTTGGAACTGGAGGATGGCAGGTTCTCCTCCTGAGCTGGGCTGTGCTGGTATTTAACCTTAGTTAATCCAGTACATAACTCGAAAAAAGAACCTGTCTTAATTCCTACTGTTTTTATACTGCTTCGGTGTTGTTCCAGTACTAATGAGAAGATCAGCTCAATTTATATTTGCAGTGGTTTCTGTAGATCAGCCTCTTTAACTGAAAGATAACTCTTTAACTGGATGATCTGAATGGCTGGGAGCTGGTATTCTCGCATGGTTTTCCTCCCTCGTGCGTCTAGCTTACCAGGACAGGGACAGGACAGCAAAGAGTTCAGTGAAGAATAAAGGCGTAACTGGAAATCATTGATTGTTTTTTTTTTCCACACAGCTATTAATGCATATTAAAGAATGAAGCAGAGAGTGCTGAAGACCAGGCCTGACTCACTGCTAGACACATATTGGACTAAAGTGACAAGCCTAGATGGGCTAAATGATTTATTCTCACTTTAAACTACTTATGTTCTTAAGCAATTATCATCATTATTATTGCTGTCTTTTTCATCTTAAATCTGTTTTTTTTTTAGTTTCACACCATACACAGCTGGATTTGCTATGTGGCATTACAGATGTGCATTCATCAGATTTATTATTTTCATTATTGCATTTGTAATGTTGGCAACATGTTAATATACTTTACAGGAATGCAGTTAGGGCTGTCAGTACGTATGATGAAGTGAGAACTAAGTTTCAGCTCACAGAGGTGCTCACATTGTGTCTTGCTCCATAACATTCTACATGCGTGTTTCCTATTTGGGGATGTCAATGAAAAAGTTATGAAAAGCCAGCACACAATTCAGCACTGATCTCCTGTACTGTTTATCGGGTCAAACCCAGATGGCAGACTTTGATGCTCTGGTACAGTACAGTAAATCCAGCAATGTTTTACAAGAAGCTGTAAACATAATAGCAGCACAGAAAGAGGATGTAATAATTCATCTGGAAAAAACGTTATTAATAAGAACGGCTCTCCTCTGTACTTTGGGTCTGGGCCTGTGCCTGTGTCTCACGCAATGGGAGGGGTGTGTGTGTGTGTGTGTGTGTGTGTGTGTGTGTGTGTGTGTGTGTGTGCGCGTGTCCCACCAGAGTCATCAATCTGTGCTCCATTTGCTGGGTTAATCCATCAACTCTGAGGTTCCTATTACGCACTGTGAAAACTTTCCGTGGAGAGGAATGGCTTCCTTTTCTGGAATGATGCCAACAAGAGGCAGGAAAATTGGGGAGGAATTAAGTTTCATTGAGCCCCATATGAAGTAAAACTATCATCCCAAACTGTCCTCAGGAAAGGTCAGACTCATTTTTAAGCTGCTCAGTTAAATAGTACAGAAAGCTGTCATGAACAAATTATTCACTAGACACCAAGACCATTTAGTTTATATATTTAAGCAACGGTTGTCAGTTCAGTACATCCTAATGTGTTGTATGTACTAACAGAGCATGTATATGGAATACAATTAGCACATTATCTGTTGGTTGAGGCTACACCTAACCAAAGCATATGTCTGTCTCTCTCTCACACTCTCTATATCTCTCTCTCCATCAAAGGTTAAAGACACTGACATTCAGTACAACTTGTTGGTTCGCAGTTTCCATCGCTGTCTTTTTAGTGTTGTGCCAGCCTCCCATATGTGATTGGGAAAAGTTATTGTTGGCTTCGAGCTAAAATGCTGCAGATGTTTCATGCTGTGAAAGGGCAGGTAAGACAATCACTCCATGAAGCACTGCAGGTTACAAATTGGACAAGGCATGAACAAAATAGCTCATTGTAAGGAGGTCTTTAGTTACAGCTGATTTGCAAAACTAACACTGTTAAATTTACTTACTTGCCTCTTGGAAAAAAAATGGAAAAGAAAGCATCCGGTGTGATGTCAAAGTAGGGTTTGAATCTGTCAAGCAACTCTGGACATGGTCTTAGTACTAACTACAGTCCATTACACTAACAGCAGTCCACCACAAGTCCACTGTTTGCTTTCTCCACACTGATGACCAAACAAGACAACGGCAGGGCGACAATCACAATAATCTTTATAAAGAACTTCATTTAGTACAGTGTAAGCTGCAGTTTACCCCATTTACAGTACCCCACTATCCCTGATGATGTGATCTAGTCTGCTTTACACTGTAAATTTACCATGAAATGTTATTCTTGATTGTTATTTTGATTCTTGATCAAGGCCTTTATTTTCAAGCAGTCAAAACCCTCAGTCAGTCTAAATCAATCACAAAACTTTTCCTGAGTATTTCTTTAGTGCTAGTTCTCTGAACAATACCTAAAATATCTGCAGTGCGCTGTGATGTTTACTTGAATGTGTGGCATTCTGTGCTTATTGCGGTAGTTTTGACTAAAAGGAGCACATTATTCAGTGTTAATGTTCTAAATGAAGTTTGATAGCGCCTTCTTTCCCTGCCAGCTCATTCAGGCACACCTCAAGCTTGACAGATGGGAGTCGGAAAGCGTGAGATTTTGTGGTGAGGCTGGGTGGCTCACGGCTGGGCGTTGAATAGAGCGCGCGCTGCTGTTTTCCTATCCTTTGTTAAGTGTTTCCCCAAGGTGTAAAGGAGCCCTTCGGATGGCACAGAGCCCAGATGGCTATGCGCTCTGCTGCTGCCACCTTTCTGCTTTAAAGCGCGGATTAGCGACAGCGTGGCGGCTGAACCCACGCTGAAAGAGACCGAAACAGGAGCCCTGTGAGGCACTCTAACACAGCAGGAACATTACATATTCACAGCAACAACAGCGGCCCAGAGACATAGATTTGCCACTGCTTACGAGGAAGTAAAGCTCTGGGAGCACATCGCCTGTGTGAAATGTTACTGTGTGTGTTTTGTATGTGTACTGTTCCATTTCAGCGAAAGCTGCACTAAAATAGAAATGGAAGATTTCACACTGACAATTGGGAATGATAAGGTGGTGTCATTTTAACATGGCTAGATAATAAATGCTGCACAATGAAAGCAAAAACTTGGATATTGTTTCATGCCATAAATTGGCATGTTATGAATAAATGATTTCGCATCTGTATGATCCAAGGACTCCATCTTTACAAAGTAAATTCCTAATAAATAATCTGATCTCTCAGGAGCATGTTACAAGCTCTATTCCCCACATCTTTGGGAATACAAGTCAGAAAATGCGATCAGTTGCAGAGCTAACTCCGATGTTCTACACAACACTAATCGTTAATAAACTGAATCACAGAACAGCGTCTCGACACTTACACAATAGGATGGGGAACCGTAGCTGTTCCGCAGCTCTGCTTGAATGCACTTCACCTCGGTCCGCCGTCTGCGGTCTTGGAGAGGATGCACTGACATTTAGCCCACTGCACAGAACAATGGCGGAGATGCAATCGGAGAGCCTGCCTCTTTGTCAGAAGATACACCAGATCTTAAGAGGAATGCTTCTCTCTGCCAGCTCTGGTTTGTTGCTCCATTCATCACACCAGACGTACTGTGCAAACTGCAGTAAGGTCTGAATGCTAAAAGCACAGCACACGCAGATGAGTAAATGGTTATCACTTGTCTTGGCTCACACCTGTATCCAGATCAACTTACATTGTACGCATTATTCATTTGTACAGGTGGATGTTTACTGGGGCAGTTTACTTAATGTGCCTCTGTCATTTATATGGCTGTACCCCACCGAGGACACAAACCTGCATCCTAATGATTACATTCATAACTCCTCCATCACTACGACACAATGTATCCTGCAGTGCCGATGGAAATGTCAAAGCTGTTGGAGAGTGCTGCGCTCAGATAAAGTAAACTATTGCTGCCACACAGATACTCTTCTGAAACATAAAGCAAGAGCTCAGGGATATTGTGGGGGATGGGACTTTTTAAGCCCCTTGATTCTCTAAGTGGATTCAAGTGGCAGATGAAAGAGAAATCTTGCCTGATTTCCACAGCTGTGCCTGGCTTCATTTTTGAAAGAAAGCTTACAGTCTGGGTTCTCTTATGTGCTTTGCAGTCTTAAGCTCAAATGGAATGAAGAGTGTGGCTCAAACCTAGAGAAAATAAAGTAGAGGGCATTAATGAATTAAAAAGCCCATCACTTTGGTTCATTACTACATTTTAATGTCTGTAATCCCACAAGGGAGCTTAACATAGTGACGCTGTCAAAAACAGTTGATTTCTCCAAGTTCCGCTCAGTCAGTTTTGAATGAGAATACTGAAATGCAGTGACCAGTGTGTCTCTTTCCGCCCACCCCATCCCCGCTGTAGGTCCCCCCGGACCCCCAGGTGGGGTACGGGTGGAGGAGACCAAAGACAAGTCCGTAAAGCTGGCGTGGAGCCCAGGCACAGATAACCACAGCCCCATCTCCAAGTACACCATCCAGTACAGAGACGCCTTCTCTGCAGATCCTGAGGAATGGAAGAATGCCACTACAAGTGAGTCTTGTCCTGCTGCACTGACCCCAGAACGGTGGACTCTTCTGTGAATGCAATTTAAACCCAGAGCACATAGTATGATTTTTTGAAATCCTAAACTACTTCTGCCAGCATACTTGTCACACTGTATGAGTTGCCTTGATTTCTTTCACGGGAGTGCAGATTTACAAGCAACTTGATCTTTGCAATCAGAGATGTGTAGTACATATCACCAACTCAGGAGATGGCTACGATTTCCAAGCCATGATGTACTGCCAAATCAAGAGGGATTCATAGAAACAAGCACAACAAGCTGCTTATCTTCTGCCTGTCTCTATCATATGTTTAGTGCCCAAATTGGTCCTTGTGTCGTATTGCCATTTTCCAGTCTTTTTGCACAGCCCTCGAGCTGCTCCTGTAGGACACAGCTTGCCTGAAACAGCAGCAGAGACATTACATTGTTGAACGTTCATTTGTCATTGGCTGTTGGGAGTCCTGCTCTTAAGCTCAGCTTGTGTTGCAACTCTGGTGGAAATTGCCAGGATTTTAAATCATAGCTTGTACTGCAGGTGCTTGCAGGAGTAGTAATATAGCATATACACAGCATGTAAGCAGTGCCCAATATACTACTATGTCAATGTCTTTCAATGGATATACATTTCAATTGCTTATCTTGGACCTTATGTCTTGTTTATTCATCAGAGACATCATACTGTGTTCTATCTTTGCCTGCTTAGCTCCAGTCTGACTAATGCACTGCATGTGTTTGCATTCCACTTCAGACAATGGAAAACATAAGAGGAATATCATTTAGTTAAGCAGAAGCATGTAGTTACTTCGCTCTTGGTACCGTACAGTATGTTGTTCCTGTGAGCTACGCTGCTAGCTGTGGAGTAATGCATCCTCTTGCAGAGTGTTCGCCAGTCTGTTGTTTTGGGATGAACTGAAAGCCAAATTCAAATTGAAAGCCAAATCACAATCCATAAATCAGATTAACATTTGAGTTAGTGGCTATAAACACTTGAACACTATAAACAGTGGCACACATTACTGATACATTAGCTTTCAAGTCACCAAGTAGGGTTGTTCAGTTTCAAGGTTCAGACACACTTTTATCAGATTAGATTTGTTGATTTGTATTTTTTCCTTGATTTGTACTTTTAAGTTCCTCCGAATGTGGAAGGCAACGCAGAGACAGCCACTGTGGTTGAGTTAATACCCTGGACGTTGTACGAATTCCGAGTGATAGCAACCAACACGCTGGGGACAGGACAGCCCAGTGCCCCTTCGCCCCAGGCGAGAACGCGTGAGGCAGGTAGGTGCAAGAGTTCTTAAATGACTTAACTGTGTTTAATTTAAATAAATTAATCACCTTCAGGTGGGCTTTTTTGGTAAAGGCAGATAGTTGTGTTTTCTGTGTGAGAGGAACATTTGGGCCAAGAAGCAGTCTTTTTAAATTCATAACATCTGTGTAGTGTATTTAGTTGAAGTATTGAGCAGAGCATCGTTATGCTGTGAGAATAGCAGAGAACACTTGGCTCGTGTGGTTATTCTGTGGCAGGTGGCTTACAGTAACTGGCCCTAGTAGTGCCATCGATGCGGTGCAGTGTACAGGTAAAGCAGCAGTGCTGTTGATTGTCACAGATTGGGAGAGAGAGTTGACTGCCCCTCCTCTTCTTTTCTCCCTATAGTTCCTGTGGTGGCTCCCTCAGACATTGGTGGGGGTGGGGGGACAAGCAGGGAGTTGACCATCACTTGGACGGTAGGTCCTGCTATCTTTCCTCTTCCTTGCAGAATTATAAAATAAGTGCCTGAGAGGGTACTGATTGGTCCTCCCTGACTGAGAGAGCAGCACCTTTCTCAGTCACTCCTTTCTTTAATGGCCCCTGATGTCAGCCATGAAGCACATGTTTACACCAGATTTCACACATATATTGCTCTAATATAATTTCTACATAGACTGTCCGATGACAACGTGCTACCACAAAAGAAAGAAAGCTGCCGTTCTGTAGTTTTACCATGGCCATGGCCCATTTATAACGGAAGGAACTGAGGTATAAAGAAACTCCGGGAGAAGTACATAACAGAAGTTGATGCACTTCATCTTGGTCCAATTTAGAACCTGTAGCAAATGCCAAGTAAAACATCTGTGATGAATCTTAAACATTTTCTTTCATTTAAGCCGTGTCCGTTTGACAAATGTGCAGCGCTCTTGGGTAAATTGCCTTTTGTGCCCGGAAGCCTGGCGGTATCCATTGTGAGGCAGTTGGCTGATAGGGCTTTTATGAAGAAGTTAGTTATGCTAGACGCCCTTCGCGTCGCACATATGGCATCATTAAGTCGGGAGCCAAAGCAGGAGATTAGCTGTGACCTTTTTTCTCCGGTGGCGTTTGTGCTTTTGAGAGCGTGGCATGGCCCGGCTCGCGTCACTGAGGTGTCGCTCCCGGATGTGTCCGCAGCCCGTCCAGCCTCAGTACTACTATGGCCCGAACTTCGGCTACATCGTCGCCTTCAAGCCGCACGACTACACCGAGTGGAGGAAGGTGACGGTGGCCGACCCCGAGGCCAGGCGCTACGTCCACAAAGACGCCTCCATCCCCCCGGCCACCCAGTTCCAGGTGAAAGTGAAGGCCTTCAACAGCCAGGGGGAGGGCCCCTATAGCCTCACGGCTGTCATCTACTCCGCGCAAGACGGTAAGCACCGCAGCGGCTGAGCCCAGAGGCCTTGATCCCGTTCCAAGGTTCTCTCCCCTTCCCCGCTCTCCCCCAGCAACGCGGGTCTCAGATCGGCGCAAGATCAAGTTTAATGGACAGAGGTGAGGAATGCAGCCTCACAGAGAGCACTGCTACGACAGTATCAGCCACAAATATCACTTTGTTCACAAACATCAGCGCCCTCTGGCCTGATGTAAAGGTGATGCACTTGATGAAAACATTCATAAAGCCAAAGAATTTTAATGCTGTGACATTTGAACCTCTTTTGCTCAAAAGTGTAGAACAACGAGCTGATAATTCGTCCAGCAATGTGAAGTATTTAGCTACAGTATTAACAGCTACTGAAAGACAAACAAGCATTTACGGCCACAAGATGCTGTCATATAATAAAATACTCTGTTTCCTTGGCAACAGTCCTAGAAAGTATGAGCGGTGAAGGATTTGAGCCCTGTTGACTGCTCTGATGCATACTTGGTAGCCTGCCCACTCTTTAGATTTAATATCAGAGTGCAGTTCTTCTGCAGCTCAGACAGTATGTGCCATGGGGCGTGACCCTTGAAGAATGTAGAGAGCTTTCGTGAGCGTGGGATATAAGGGGATCTTTCAATCCCTGCTCTTGCTTAATGCAGTGATGAATACATGCAAGTAAATGTCTGATTAGTGCAATTAGGGCAAGATGGAGCCAAGTTCCAATATACCTGACAGACACTATCAACACATAATATTACTGGCTGTAGGGTGCACTGCTTTTAAATCCTTGTATCAGCATGTCTTTGTGGACTGAACCTCATTTATGACATCATGAAAAAGAAATGAAAATTGAGGCTCTATTTTGAAATCAGTTTTTACTTCTTTTAAATTCACTTAAGCAAAACACCACAGTTACAGAAAAAGTGTTAATAGTGATTTGGATCAATGTCGAAATTGTGTTCACCCACAACTTACATTTTACTTAAGCGTCCTGCCCTGCTGACACAAAGTTCTCTCACAAGTTGTACAACATTGTTACTTTAGTGTTACACCAACAGTATGGTAGCCTTTTGACCTGATGTGCCATTAGCTTTCAAGGAGCACCTGTATCTACAGGGTGTGACACTGTCTCTGGCTCTGACTGGCTGAGCTTTCATCTGCAGTCCCATGTGACATTGTCAGGTATTGACACGCAGATGATTCTGTCCCCTCAGTCCCCTCCGAAGCCCCAGCAGATGTGGAGGCCACGCCCCTGTCGGCTACCGAGGCCCTCGTGTGGTGGCTCCCCATCAACCAACCAAATGTAGAAGGCTATCAGGTACGTCACTTTGGCTTGGAAAGAAAATGGTTAATCAAATGGTTTCACTTCCTTTTTTTCCCCACTTCTGCCAACATAACTCATTAGATGATGTGGGAGGGGGTGAAATTGTCTCTCACAGACAATTTCATGAATTTGACTGCTTTGCACTGCTTGGCTGGAGTTGACTTCAGATGACCTTTGACCCCTGCGTACCGTGCTCCTCTTCCAGGTGAGATACTGGAGGAAGCACTTCGACAGCGAGGCGGCCGCCCAGCGGGTCCTGGTGGCCAGCGCAGAGAACCAGACGAGGCTGGTGAACATGCAGCCGGACTCCCACTACACGATCGAAGTCCGAGCCTACAATGCTGCCGGCTGCGGCCCCCCGGGAGACATTGCTGAGATCTTCACAAAGAAAGCACGTAAGGCCGATTCACACACAACCGGCTGCTTGTTTTGGACTGCCAATCAACATACACCTACTTCTCGGATTATAAACACAACAGAGGTCCTGTGTCCGATTATCGCTTTCCAGTACTCTGCAGGGTGTCGTCAGCTACCACATGGGGGGTGCTTTAAACCCTCTGTCAGAATCTGTAGTTGCTTCATGTGCTTGTATCTGAAGCTGTGAAGAGGTAACGGTCCCCTTTTGTGTCCCTACAGCCCCAAGCCGCCCTCCTAAAATTATCAGGAAAACACTTAGCTTCAGTGGAGCCACGGTGAATATTGCATGGGAGCATGTGGAACCCTTGGCTAATGAGTCCACGGTAGAAGGCTACAAGGTCAGTTCGGTCTAGTACTTCCCCATAGCTTCCACTGAGTTCATATTGTGTGTGCTGCTCACAGGATGTGAGTGTGTTTACACTACCATTCAAAGGTTTGGACACACTTTTCTTTATTTTTACTATTTTATACATTTTAGAATAATAAACAATAGTAAAGCCATAAAAATTATGAAATAATACAAATGCAATTATCCAGTGACAAAAAAGTATTATTTTTTGAAAAAAAAAATGGAAAGAAATTCCTAATAGGCATCAACTTCACAATTTATATTTGTCTAAGAAACAAATTTTAAGTATTCAAGCACAGGTCTTTAGATCAATATGTCTTTGAATGCATGTTTTTTTTTTAATCACGTCCAAACTTTTGACCGATACTGTATATGACAACAGGTTTTAAACATTTCATAATGAATTTGGAAATTTTATTTAGTCTCTAACATGCTGGCACGATTGTTCCTTCCGCATTTTGAAATGCACCAGTGTTGTGATTATCGCACTCAAGTGATTTATTTGTATTTTTTTTTATGTTTCTCTCTTTTGTGGCGTGCTTGGGCTTGTAATGGTCCAGGTCCTCTACAGGCAAGCAGGTCATACCACTGGGAAAGTGTATACCACTGGAAAACATTACATAGACCTGCCTGCTCCTAAGGAGGGGGACTATGTCGTAGAGGTCCGTGCACACAGTGAAGGTGGAGATGGGGCTGTGGCAGCAGTGCGGATTTCAGGTAACCGAGCACAGATCTTACAGGCTTGCTCACATTCATATGAGTCATCAGGCTTTAAAATTCACTTTGTTGTTACTAATTAAGTCTTTTTCATATAATGGGACAGCTGTGTGGTGTAGTGGTAAGGAGCAGGGCTTATAACCAAAAGGTTGCTGGTTCGATTCCCTGTTAGGGCACTGCTGTTGTGCCCTTTGGCAAGTACTTAACCCACAATTGCCTCAGTAAATATCCAGCTGTATAAATGGATAAAATTATAACCTACTGTGTGTAAGTCACTCTGGATAAGAGCATCTGCTAAATGACAATAATGTAAAGTGGCTTTTTTCAGTCACTTCTTGTCATTTTAGTGTTTTGTCCTAGATCCCTGTCCTATAGATCCCTATATTTAATAAAAAACAAAAATAAACAGAGTTTTTCATATCACGATTCTGTAATACCTGTTGTGTAGGCTTCGAGCAAACTTAGGATTTTCATTTAATCGAGAAAAAAAAGTTTTGCAATGTGGGAACCAAACTGTCATCACTGATAGGGAGGTTTAGGTTCAGTGAGGTAGCAGCAAAATTCACTCATTTTGTAGGGAAGATATTCCAGCTAAATAAAACACAGCTCCAAGACTGTTCACCTTAGGTTTTGAAATTGCATTTTTTTTGCCTTGGAATTGGCCTGCTGAGAAAAGGCAGACGTATTACATTTAAATTCAAATTTTAAATACGCCAGTGCAACTCATCAGTCAATGTCGGGAGGTCCATATCCATGAACCTAAGATGACATTTTTATAATTTATGTTTGAGAAATGACAGCCATTGCCCACGGTCCATGACTTCTTGGCCTGGATACATTACGTTCTTGGGAAGACGGCTCTGCCTCTCTGTAATTGATCTCGATGGGTGAAGGAAATGCCATCATATCCATTATTGTTCAGCCTGAATGCAGCTGACAGCCTGATTTCATGGTGGCTGGGAGGGAAAAAAAAAGGCTGTCGGGAGTTTCAGATGAAGTTTTTGAAAAATGGAGCACTTAAGGTGATCCTTAAATGACATCCCCATGGTTGTGGTCTGCTTCCATGTTTGGAGCTCTATTTTTGTTTATTTAGGGGAAATAGACTAAGATCATCTGATTTCCAGCAGATAGTCTGACAATATCGGTATATATCATGCGCATTTATTTATTTATGTCTTCCATAGTCTGGCTAAATCAAACATTCGTCTGAAGTGTTATTTGAAGAAATGCAGTTGGAACCTAGTTAATACGGCCTGATTACTGTACCGATAGGAGTCACGGTATCAGTTCACGGCTATAATGCTGGGTGTGTTCTCCATTTCATTCCACCAGGGGGCGCAGTACTGGCAGCGCAGTCACTCAGCCTGGTCACCCTGCTGGTGGTGGCACTCAGCTGCCTGGGACTCTGAATGTAGTGTCGCCTTTGTTAGCCTTCACTCCGGTGGAGAGGACTCTGAGAGGACGACGCATACGAGGACTCTGGCTCTTTCCACAATCCTTGGTTTCCGCCAGCAGCCAAATACAGTATTCCCAGGAATATGGATGTGGAAAAGACACATTACAAAAAAAAAAAAAAAAAAAAAAATTTGGAAAGGACAAAGACATCCAGGAAATCCCGTTTAGTACCTATGAAATCTCTTTGGAGACGTATCAAAAGAGTTATTTTAACTTGTTCAGTATGCCTTATGTAAACACTTACACTGATCTTTTACTGCTGCACGGCTTCTTAAGTCGTGAGACATAAAGTAATATGTACAACCAAGGCTGTCAGGAGTCGTTCTCCAAACTGTAGTATAAACCTACATGGTCACATCAGGGGCTTTCGCCCCAGTGCAGAACGCCTTGTTTAAAAAAAGTGAAAATTCATGTAATTGAGAAATTAATTGACATCTTAAAGCATTGCATTACTTAGCAAGTGATTAGTTGTGAAGGATACGTGTAAGAGTATCTGAATTTGTCTTATATGTAGTTTGCAAATATGATCTATGGCTTTTTCCCTTCATTACAAAAATGAAGCACCCTTCCCTTGCAGAGATACAGTCAAAACAAGCATCCATACAGAAGCCTATCATTTGTAATGTTCAGCTGTGTAAAGCTGCAGGAATTTATGTGACATATTCCAGATGCAATTTCTTGTATTTAACAGTAAGTCACCATTAATAGAAATACAGTTTTTTACTTTAGACTTTGTGTCTTAAAATGAAACCATAAATGAACAGATTACTGGAAGTTAAAGGCATTGCAACTGCATTAAAGTATACACATAATAATTTGACAGATACCGGTGTAATCAGATATATCTATATCTATATATAGTCATGAAAACAATGCAGATCATTTGCACATATGTGTTACATGTATGTTTGTAACACGAATGCAGGGAATGGATATTAAATATGTGAGAACAGCACAAAGAGGATCAAAACCTAACACTGAGGACCGAAAGACTGAAGAAGAAAAATGAGCGATTAGATTTGAGTAGATTTACAGTAGCTCTACTGCCATGTGTAACGCAGCTATCGCAAACCGACATGACAGCAATACTGTGAGAACGTTATGTGATGGCTATGGGCACATCGCCCCGGGCAGCAGTGGAAATAAGATGATGTCATGACTTGTCGAGCACAAACGTTTGTGTTGACTGTATCTTTGGGAGGTCTGTGTTACATGCGGGTGCTGTGTAAAGAATGTTGATGTTTTATTTTGTTACCTGTTTTCTTTTTTCTTAATGTCGCAGTTTGAGTGTGAATATTGACAATATGCAGTGTTTGTGATGCAGCTGGCTCCAGTCATAGTGCAATGTCCAATGCTTCAATGACAACTAGCACTGAATGCCATTTTAATACTACAACCTGGATAGTGCCGTAGGCATAGGTTTTTTTATTGTCTCGTAGAACTGCCGCAAGTGTAAGAGAGACAAGCATACTACAGTTACATATTAGACGTCATGCTAAGGGCAACCCTGCTTTAAAAACATCTTTAAAAATGGCTTTTATTTTTCCCATTGCTGAGTTTTGAATTTTAACATGAAGGATATAAATGGTTTGAGATCTGTGACATCAAATGTCCTCATTTTTATTTTTTATTATCCATTTTTTTAGGACTCGCCACTCGAGTGGCAATAGGGACATGATGATTGTTCCGTTAAAAAAAGACATTGCATTTAGACCACGCTGCAAATACCCGGCTCTGCGTTCTGAATTACTTCAAAACCACCACAAAGTGCTTCTTCTGTTTCCATATGCGACCGATCACCAGAGAAAAAAAATTGCCAAATGCATGAATGCCTTTAACTTTACAAATCTATGCCATACAGAGAAAATGGTACATTTTATTGTGCATGACGTGGAAATGGAAGGTGAAGCTTCATTTATTACAATAAATTGACTCACATACTGATCAGCTAATTCCAATTTGCCTTTGTGGTCTAAACATTCACCTGTGTGAGTGATGCCCTCTCTGTCAGAAATAATGTAGATATGCCTAATCTCTGTATTACAATATCTGCTTCAAAAAAAGCCAGTCTTCTCAATTAAAGTTTATATAGACAAAACTGAACCAGGCTCTGTGTATTTTCACTTATTTTGTACATCATAGCTGTTCTGTGTGATCCACACAACTGGATTCAGCACGGATTGTAGGAAAGTGTTTTATTTTTGGTTTTGAGTATTTTTGTGCTGAACTAAGGCATTTAGTTTCAGACAACATCTCATATGGCAGACTTACCCTAAGATACATCTTGATCATGACAAAAATCTTTTTCAAGTGCCCTGTGTTTAATGAAACATAATACTGCTTAAGAGACCCAGAGATAGTGGTGTAACAGTATCTTAACAGCAAAAGCAATCTAATCTTGAATTATCTCTTGCTGGAATCTTAACCACCTGCACATGGGACTGGATGTAATCTCTCATGTAACCTAGTTTTATTCTAAAGCTGCCTTCCAAGGAGATAGTTCCCTTTTAGATTACTACACATTGCAGTTTGTCATTTTCTCTCCGAAAGAAGAGCACAAAAGATTCCCACAAATTTATCTCCACACAGTAGAGATTGGCTCACCTAATTAATTACTTTATCTCTCCACACATCATTTCAGTAATGTGATAAAAATGTATATAAATAAATGAATGTCTGAATGGGTATTTTTTCACTGATGACCTTGAAATGATTTGTTGCAATAATTATGTTCTAGTTTCTTTTTATTGGATGATTTCCATGGATGAGTTTTATTTTGATACCTGGAAACTATCATGGAAATTTATCAGTGTGTTTGAGTTTGTAATGGAATGCAATGTGTGTTTCATTGAGAATTGGAACATCTGAAATATTGGGCTTGTTGAAAACAAGTGTACCTCCAAGAACAGTACTGGATTACAGAGGAAGTGGCAATGAAAATGATGACACGAGAACATTCACAGCTGTGTTGCAAAGATTATGTGGTTTCATTTAACATGAATCTGTATCCAATTACTTTAATCTCAAAGTCAAGGGTCTAAAACAACAAACAAACAAAATTTTCATCAGAAATGTATTGATTATAATTTACAAAGCATAATTATAAACAACTGGTTTTTATTGAATCTTCTAGCATATTGCACAGTGTATTCAGAGTTTTCTGAATTTAAGCAAGTGAACATTGAGTATTTACATTTGTTCCATTTTTATGAAACCTGAGCAATGCTTCAAGCACTAGAATTCTCTAAATTGCATCAGCACATCCTAGAGACCTGAAGAAGAAAAGTAAGAATTTTAGACCGAGATGTTTACATAATCCAACCTGGATTAATATCTAATTTATTTCTAATTTATAAGAAAATGGAACCCTGGTCTGTATTTTACATACGTTGCACGAGATAACACATAAGGCAGAAGGAAAACAGAGAGACTGTGTCATTTCCCACCCTCTAGAACAGCTCCAAATGCAGATTATGGTATTTTATGAGCATTCAGGCTGCTAACTATCACGGCTTCATTACTTTGGCTCAGCTATAAATCAAACAGGAGATCAGACCTTGTTTCTCACAGGGCCAATGGCTATATGTCCGTTTATCAGCTGGCGCACATGGACTGCTCTGCTGCTCTACTTTCTTGCCGATCTCCCGGCGCTGACATACTCCCCTGACGTATTGGATCATACGGCGGTGAGATACGGGCCACTGATTTTAATCTTAAACTCCTCCATATGTCAGAGACTGTGGAAACCCCCCACTCCTCCTTTTCTTACGCAAATGGAGAAAAGCGACTCCCCTAACTAATGGTTTAAGTCCTTAATTCATGGTTCAGCTGAGTTTACTGTTAGCATCTATGAAGACTTTATAAATATTATAACCTCAGAGGTGACATGCAGGCTACTCCTTCAAAGACAGAACAGTATGAATTACATTAAGAAAACAACTCATTATACTGTACCATTTTTTACAGCATGTCACAGAGGGTATGGTTTTGCAGTGCAGCATATGAAGGGGTCCTTAATTTCCTTTGTTCTGAATGCTCTTTCCATAATGCACATACAGCATTCTATGGAAGACTGGGTGGACTGGGATGGTTTTAACTGGTTGTGAAGTTCTGAAAACAGTATGATCCAGTAGCATAGCTGTGGTTTCCTCCAGACTATTATGAACCAAAACATTTTATGCTAAAAGTTGAGGTTCACATGGGTCATGAGTATTGGTCATTGTGGTCATTGCCTGCCACTGACCTTGAATGAGTCCTCATTTTCTTCAGCACCCGCTAAGTGCAGACACTTCATGAACAATATTACTCCCACCACATTGCATTGGATTTACTGAACGAAACTCGATCCCAACAGAAGTAATCCTTGTACTCTGTCATACTGCATTAGACAGCCCCACACTTGGGGATCCTACCGTATCAGATGTGCAGAAGCTTTAGCATCACCACAGCATGGCTTTGTTGTAGCACAGGATCTTGAAGGCCACTTGTTTTGATTTGTCATATCAGTGTCATAGTGTCACTGTTGCCTCCCTTTTCTCTGTAGTTGCAAAGATAAATCAAGATTACGGTTTCTGTGATTTGAATACCATGCAATAGGGTTCAAAACCTTCTAAAAAGTATTCTTCAAAGGAAAAAATAGGATGTCAAAAACAGAGCAAAGAGCTGAACTCTGAAATATGGTATATATTAAGATGTATTGGCTAAGGGTCTAGTAATCTACATTCAACAATGTGTCATATTCTTTTCATTTCACTTCATTCAATACTAGTAAAACTGTTTGTTTTACTAGTATTCAGTCCTGAATCCAGAGGATGACTTGGATGCCCCAGATTAAACTGTGGCCAAATGCAGTACAAATATAAGGCTGCTGTGTTTGAACTGGAAACCCTTAGCGTTGTAGTCTCTCTGTCAACACTAAAATTGAACAGTAAAAGAAGATTTCTCTCACCAATGACATAAGGAATCCGTAAGGAATCTGCTGTTATCCTTCTTTGTCCACATCTGAAGGTATAAGCCACCCTTCTGACAAATGAAAGAAAGCAGAGCTGTGGGTGTTACTGGTAAACACTCCGCTGATGGTACTGGTTACAGTAGAAGGGGAAAAAAAAATTGGCATGCAACATGAATAATAGAGGACTTTACCTTAATGTATGTACTCTGCTGTCATCATTGTACACTGCACAGAACAAATTTGATCTACCTTAAAATCTTGCAGTGCAATAAAACCTAATTCATACTTGTTGTAAAATTTCTCCCATTCCTAGAGGGCACAGACTGTAGGCTGTAATATTTTACACTGTCAGCCTTTTTACAGCAAAGAAAATTACAGTTTTATTTCAGTATTTTTATACCTGGCTATGGAATGCAAATTATTAAATCTTTTTTGATAGCATCAAAAAAATAATACATTTCAGAAAAAACAGTGAATGAAAACAAAGAAAGACAAAAAAAAAACAAAAAAAAAAACATTCTGTTTCATTCCACTTTGGTTACTAATGACCCACCACTGTGAATACAGACCTATAGTAATGTTCTGTTACAGAAATAAACAGACTTCAGGAAGGATCAATGTGATACTAAAATACAACAAAAGCTGTACAGTATTGCCAAGGACTAGTTTCTGGTACCTTTTGAAATGATTTTGTTATTTTGCACAAATAAAAGTACACTTAGAGAACAAATTCTTCGCAGAGGTCGCAGTGGATACGAGGATATGTGTGACACCTGGTGGCGAGACATTAAAACCGCATGTTCCCCCGAACCTAATGCGATTTCGGTGTCAATTGTGTGGCATTACTGCCGTACAGAAACGCCAGTACCTTACTCACTAAAGATGAAGGAAATCATTTCACTGTTGTATACTGTAAGTAAAACATGTCAAAATGTCTACTAACAGCCAATTAGATCACACGCATCTTCAGTGTGTCACACGTGGATGTCGTTAAGGGTGGCATAAGAATTATAGATGCTGCTTTTAGGGTATATACGGTAGACTCACGCAATTCGTTGTGAACTTCTTTCCAAACAAATGAAGTTCGGAACATCAAACCAATGACATTTTTATTTGCAATGTGGGCTTTAGAAATGGGTTAAATGTCTTTATGAACGTTAACTTTTACATACTGAAAGTGATGGGACTTGACTTGCACCGCTTTGTGGTGGACTCCAACTTCACGTGCAGAGTTTGCGTCCAAGTTCTGGATGAGCCGCTGTCCACATTGCGCGGACACAGTTTGCGCCGGGTGTCTAATTCCTCGGGTGGTACAACACTGTCCGCTTCAGTGCCGGTCCATCTCACTGACGAAACGCCACCGGGTCCTTCCATTGAAGAATCATACCCGCAAATTGAACATTAGTCGCGACTATTAGTTAAGTGGCTGTAGGCAGACTGTCATACTGTGGGATTTAGTGACTCAAAAGGAAATGTGTGACTTAGGTCCAGTGCGGTGCAGGAATAAAGGTTGCAGCGAAGTTCTGAACGTGAGGGACATAGACGCGCACATGAGGGAGAACTGCGAATACAGAGCGGCCGGCAGATGCCAGAAGGGGTGCGGGTTGCTTTTGCTCCAGAAAGACTTGGCCCGGGGGAGTCACTGCTGTTTGAAAGCACTGCTTGCTGAGAACGGGGCGCTGCTGGTCAAGAGCGAGAGACTGGAGCAAGAAGCCCAGAAGCAGAGGGCCAGGTGGAGTAAGAGAGAACAATTCCTCCTGACTCAGGTGTCCTCTGTGCAGAGCGACGCGCAGCTCACTGCTGTGACCTACCAGAAGAAGTTACACAACTATATTCTTCATATTAATAACATAACCAGGCAGATCGCTGGACTTTACAAGGTAAGGACCTCCTGAATGTAAAGTGGTGTTCACGCGCACATACTGTGTTTGAAACATTGCTTAACGTTAATATGCAAATATTTTGGCCAGTCTCTGTAAACAATGCCAAAATTCAGCACCCAGCATAAATCCTGCATTTTTGGAGTCGAAAACATGTAAACAGTAAAGCTGCCGTCATACCTAACGCAGCCTTGTCACCTTTCTAATTTTCTATAGGTAGGATCTACTGGCCTACAACTGCCTATACATACTGTAAGCATTCCTGTCACAGAAATATCTGTCACTGTACTTTTTCCTTTTCACTGAATAACACATTTAAATAGTATCTAACAGTTATGGATAGTTACGCAGCACCATGAATTTGCAGAATTTAAGGAAAAATGAAGCGAAAAAATACATGTCACCTAGTTCAATGGAACACTCAAAGTTAAGGTCCCATGTGGCTGAAATGCTTGCTACACCTAGTTTGCTCATGTTTGGCAATAATTATGGTTGCATCCAGGGTGGAAGTGAGGAGCGTCTCAGCGTAACCATCAACAGAGAAAGAGGCTCGCTGGGATTCAAAATCATGGGGGGAGCACTCTTTCAGGTAAAGATACTTTTCTAGGGATAATTCAGTTGTTTCTTCCATTAATGTGATTGTCTGTTACATAAGAACTGTGTTAGACCACACTTGATGGTACTTGGTGAGGTGGATGCCTGGAAAAGGAAGCTGAAGGTGTTTGCTGATACCTTGCTGATGCTGCCGAATAACTGGCCATCTTCCGACGCAGACTGAAGAGGAACCTCTTCAGCCTGCATCTCGGTTCCTCCTCAATCCCTGCCCCCTAACACCTGCTACCTGTAGTATTTGATGTTTGTTTTATGCGTAGTATTGTGATGTATTTTGGATTATATGTTCTAGTGACTGATGTATTGTAGTATACTTGGCTTCTGTTGCCTAGTCAGAGTGCATAAGTTAATTTGTGCTAGGGCTTGGATAGTGTTATGCTCACACTCACTGGTCTGGGAGTGTTCTTAGCATGGTCTGACACTGTTTCTCATTCAGTTTGAATGAATACACTTATGTTCTCTTGTGCTGGAAGTCGCCCTGGATAAGATCGACTGCTAAATGCACGTAATGTAACTTTCAAGGACCCTGGCGTCATGCTTTTTTTCCCCGACAGCAGGACTCTGGTGCAGGGGGGATCTACGTGTCACATGTGTCAGAAGGGGGACCAGCAGACAGGAAGGATGGACTTAAGGTGCACGACAGAATCTTGGAGGTAAGCCAAAGCACAACAGCGCACCTGGACCTGTACTCTGTTTCCAACACACTACAGATGGTTCTGGTCCACTTCCTTTTATCATAAGCAATGATAGTGGTTTTACAGGCTGTGAAAGCCATCTTCCGCTATAAACCTTTCTTATCGCTCCTATGTCTCTCCCTCTCTCATGATCCCAGACGGCCCTTTGTTTAAATATTTGGTTATGGATTGAATCCATGTAAAGTTGGTGTTTTAAGGCTTATGGGTGAGCATACATCCTCATTCCTATCCAGCCTAATGTACTGTATGGTAATTGTTGTGGTACATGGCAGGACGTTTTGTCTCTCTCTTCTTGTCTCTGTTTATACAGTATGAGGTGTCTGTCTGTGGGTGGTGATCTTAATCATTTATTCAGCTGGAGGTGTTACTGATATACTGTACTGTTATTAAATGTCAAATGCAAATAAGGTCAGTCCATCTCAAAAAAAAAAAAAAAAAACAACTTGGGCCTGACACCCTCCATATCAGAGGGGGATTATATTTAGTAAGTCTTGTAGTCTCAATTTTGGGAAACATTAATTTCTATTGTACCCTAGTGTGTCCACTAGGTGGTGCTGCTTGGAGTTTGTGATTTGAAAGAGAGAAAAACTTAATTGATGTATTTCTGATGAAAAGAAAAAAAAAAATCAAAATTTGGACCTAAAGATTCTGTCTTGTTTTTGTAATGTAATTTGAAGAGTACACACCTATTCTACTTCTCAGACACAGAGAAATTACATTATAAACTGTTCGATTAAATGTTAAAATTGTGGGATTCAGAGGCTTAATAGTATGCTTTTGGCTGTTGTTATGGATTCCTTGGGCTCTTAAATATTAGTAGCACCAAGGAAAGTCCAACTTTGAGTCATAGTTTTGAAATAATTGTTATAGGAAATATCAGAAAAAAATGGACACTAGGTAAACATTAATTCATTTTCATCAATAATTCTATCATTAAACATTTTCACAATAAGAAAAGTTGGGGTAGACCTCTTTCTCCTTATACCATCTGATAAAATGGCAGCAAATTCTGGGATGGCTGGTGTCAAAACCCCTTCTCTGTAGATCCCTTCACAGGGAAAGAGTTAATATCCTTCCTGTTGTCTCTGAAAATTTTCGTCATTTGCGCAAGTTGATTGTGAGTAGTTCCGTCACCTTTTTGCAAATATCCAGCATATATCAAATTATGTGTAGCTTTATTAAGTCATTAGGAAAATTTTACCCTTGTAGACTTTGTAGATTAGTTGAAATGGCATACCAAACAAAAGCTAAGATGAGGGATTTTTGAGTTAACCAACAAAAGACTAATTTGTGGCATGTCATACTTTGTATTCTTTTTAAATTATTTTTAAATATTTTTTTAAATATTATTTTTAAATATGCGTATTTCAAAGATTGATAGTTCTCATGGTGGTTTAGTAAGATTGGTGAAGAGCTAGTAGTTTTCTATAAGCTCTTCAACAAGAGGTCATAGTTGCCCTACTCTGAAATGTATGCCCACAGTCACTGTTCAGCTGTCTGTGGGAAAATGGAGACAGCAGAACAGCCATCTTCTAATTTGCAAGCACAGCACCTCAAAGAAAGTCCAGCCTCTTAGGTCTGTGAGTTGTTTAGAGGGCAGGCCTGGTGTGAGGCCGCTCCTATAACAAATCTGTCAAGCTTCCCTCACAGTTAGTACCCTCCTGCTGAAGCACACACAGCTTGTATTCAGCTGCCATCGCTAAATATTCTGTTGGAGGTGCTGGGATTTAAATATTTATGGCGCCTGAAAAGATGTGCTATCTTTTTTTGCAGAAATCGCACAGATGCAGTAGAGGCCATTCTAATGGCTCCCATTCAGTTCAGTTAGGTCATGCTGGATAGTATCATTCATGCCATCCAAAAACAAGGTGACCTTCTGCAGCAGTCCTGTCAGTCATTTAATTTTTCATTTTGTATGTGGTGGTTCTTTCATTATGTTTGTACTGCACAGTCTATTTTTGAGTTCATGACTATGGTGCTGTCTGGGCTACAGCTGGCATTTCATTTAATGATATGAGATAGTAGAGACCACCCACAGACCTATGGCATTTGGTTAGGCTGAGGCTTATAGGATCCCAAGGAATATGTAAGGATAATACAGAAGATATTGGCTTATTTTCATTATCAGTGTGATGTATGACTCTGTCTGAGATGTAATATTTGGAATTGCCCAAAAGATGGACAATGTTCTTTCATGCCCTCTGCTTGGAGAGCTGTTGAACCTTTAATGCAGTAAAAATGTGTTTAACTGGGCCCATAGGAGGATGACAGATAATCACTGTGAGTCACAAACCACAGTAATGGTTCTGTGTGTTTAATGAATCTAGGCAGAATGATACATGTCAAAACATGGGTTTCCTCGTCAAGTATAAAACAGGGTTTTAAGTAGCACTGACAAGTGTTTTATTGTGTTATCATTCTATGTTAATCTAATAAGAAATATAAAAATGGCTCTGCAAAGTAATCTGAATTACTTATGCATCCATTAAATAATTGATTCTTGTCTCTTTATAAAAGGAAGGAAATAAGCCTCACATATATCTTAATAACCAGGAAGTGGCTTATACAGTCAGTATATTCAATATTTATACAGTCAATATATTCCGGGTGAAGAATGATTTTATACAAACTTCACCTTCATGTGTCAGTTACAGTGAGAGTATTGTGAATCCCCTAGGCATCTTATGTTCAAGCAATGGAAATGTTCTGCTATTGAAAAAAGAGCTAAATGTAGGAGGGAGTGGGCATGATTTCTATAACAGAGAGATGTCTGAAAATTTCATCAGCACAGTTGAGCACAGATTTCCAGTGCTACAGTGTGATTGACCCTCACAGAGTTTGCCTTATATGTAAGTGCTTTTCTCTTCATTTTCACTCTTTCAGTTCATACTACAGTCAAATCAAGCGAAACTTCAAATAGCTTAAAACTTAACAGTTCATTTTTCCTCTTTATCTCAAGGTAATACCCCATATGTCATGGTGTTGTGGTTATGTCTAGTAGGGCGTGTGGAAGCAACAGTTTCCAGCCAAAGTAAATGAGAGGAACTTGATGAGGCCTTGTGGAGACACTTTGGTAAGACAGGCCGGCAGCAACAGGACAATGCTCCTATAAACAAAATTAAACTAAAACAAAACTGGTGTCCCCCAGAGAGCAATAAGGATTTAAACAAACTGCCTCTCCCAGCAATTATGTGAAACCTCTGGCAAGGGCAGGAGTTACGGAGTGGTAACGTCATTTACTGTAGATCCGATGAGCTGCAGCGGGACTCAGTGAAAGCCATTTTGTCCAGGCGCAGAACATCGAAGATGACAGAAACAGATTGTATCATGACAAGAGAACAGAGAGATTTATGGCCCACACTGTCTCGTCGGTTGATCTGATTTTATGAGAAGCGAAACTCAATACAAAATATGATAACTGATAAATCAGAGGACTTGTTGACGGCAAAATTGATGTGAGTTGCAAGATGAATGTGCTTTTAAGTTAATCAAGTCAACCCGGGCATGACAGGGGGTTGAGGAAAAAAAAAAAGTTGCTATTTCTCAGAATGTGTCATCTCGCTGGCATTCATCCAACCATTTTTTTTTCCAGACTGGTTACATGAAAAAAGAGTCCATTTATGGGTGAATATGTGGATGGTTGCAATTTGGATAACTTTAGATGAAAGGTGGGCCTCTGCTGGTTGACAGGCTCCCCACAACAATGGCAATCATTATACATCAGCATTGCTGCTGTGGAAAGAGGAAGAGACAATGTGAGCTTGTCGTTTTGTACTGTGCTATAACCGGAATTACAGTGTGGGAGTATTTACTTGGGGCATGTGCGTGGCCTTGTTTTCACAAACTGTGTGAACCCAATTAGACTTCAGGTGCGGAGCAGGTGTGGGAAGGGGAGCACAGCTGTTTAGGGTTAAACTCTGTCTACTGTCACTGAATATGAGGACAACATGCTGTACACTGGCTTGCCAACACATGTTTAAGATAAAGTGTGTGATAAATATTGTAGAGGGAATGAAAGTTATGATTATAAAGGCAGGAAGTTTGGTGATTGTAAAAAATGTATTATGAAGTTGTGTGTGTGTGTGTGTGTGTGTGTGTGTAGGTGTACCATAGTTCTGACATTATGCAAGCCCTCATCCAAGGGCAGATGGATGATTGTCTGTGTGTACAGAAGAATACATTTACTGAAGTAATTCAGTACAAATATATTGTGCTCAGGTATGACAGCAGTGCCTTGCTATGGAACTTGCAGCCTTCTGATTCCTGTCACATGTCACATTGCTGCAGACTGGTCTCTCACATTAGTCTGAAGTGACAATTGCCGAGTGGTTTACGACAGCAAATATCAGCTGTCATCGTTTTTGAGCTTATAGTCAGTCTATGCCTCAAATCCAATAAGAGCATGTTCACGAATTCTTACATTTTCACAGTCAAGCAATATGAAATGGCTTAGTTCAGTCAGTCGTCACATATGAGTTCATTGGCATGGACAAGCAGAGGCAGTAGCTGGAGCGTAATCCCGTCTCTATCAGATGGGCATGTCTGAAGCTGGACAATAGCTCGCGTTGCGTGGCCAGCCCACACGCCATTGAAACGGTAGACTGGCATTGATGTTGAAATGACGGTGTGGCTGGATAATGGAACACGTCTCCGCTGCCCAGCAGGAGCAGGGAGTTTCCAGCCATGAAATCTGCTTTGGTGTCCCTGCGTGGAAGAGGTGGATGAAGGCGGGGGGGGGGGGGGGGGGGCTGATTTGTGTACGGGGGCGGTTTGTCTGCCAGAATGCATGGTTGGAGAGTTAAATGATCCGCGGTGAGAGCCGGGCCTGTTTATTCAGGAGCCGCGGACCAGCGGCCACCGGGTGTGCACTTTCCTCCTCCTCTGCTTATTTGTGTAATCAACACGCTCAGCCCTCTATCAGAGCAGTTTTAATGAGCTTCCCCACGCCTTTGTTTAGACCACAGCGCTCCCTCAGAACTTCAAACAGATCTATCAATAAGCACTCGAGTCATGTGAAATTCTTTGATTCATCAAGCCGTTTGTAATTAAGTTCCTAGTTCTGCCAGAGTCTACCTTTCTTCTCTTTCCCTTTTATGCTCATAAGGGACTCAAAACAATTCACTTGGAGAGCAGAGAGTTTATGCCCAAAGACTTTTCCAGCAAGGAGACCAGGGTGCAGTTCTGTTATTCTAAAGAGCGCTGCATGTGGCCCCTCTTCCTTCTCAGGCTTTAAATAATGGATTAGTTCAACTTTCTCAACCGCAGAGAGCCCGCCGCGGATGCGGGGAGCGTGAATGTTGTCATTTTGAATAGGAGTTAGCCGGTATGAATACGCATTTGGCTGTTTTATTTGGCAGCGCGAATATTGACTCAATGTCCTCTGTCTCTGCGGCGCTGGGCAGAGAAGCCTGTTGTTTTAGGCAGGAAGTGTGAAGCAGGAAACTGTTCCAGCGAAGGCCGTAGTGATTCTTCTGTAAGCAGAAAAGGGGAAGCTGGGAAATTTGGGCTCTGACTTACAAAGGCTGTCACTCTAGCCGGTTAACACATGAATGTACTTGAGCTGAGACAAAGTGCGTCAACAAATCAGAGTTAGGAGTCGGCTTCTGGCTACTGCTGTACCCTATAACTCCTCTGTGGTGACACAAGCTGCGCTAATTTAAAATGCTTTCGAGAAAAAAAGGAAAATCTAAAGGTTTGAAACCTAATGAGCAAGCCACACAATGGACATATGATTAGAATCAAACTAGAAAACATATATGTAGAAAATATGTAAAAGAACCATCTTCAAAATGATTAATGAGCTGTGTTCAAGGAAAGGCAATTTGAATCATTAACACAGCAGTAACAATTTGTTTACGCTACAAGCTATAAGCCTGTAAGTCTACAATAAGCTACAAAAATATCTAAATCGCTCAATTCTTTGCAGTGTGCCAAAGACAGAGACATACTAGTGCATCATACCGCATTGCGTTTCCCCCTGCAACTCTCCTACTGGCCACAAGTCATCACAGAGAAGGAAAAAAGCTTGCATCTGCTCAGCTAAAGCAATTCATCATCACATTCAAATTGCAGGAAAGTCCTGCTTGGGGTGTTCGCATTAATGACTGCCGTGTGTAGGTTTCAGCAGTTCAGAACCAAAGGCAACTTGTGCAGAATAATTAGCGTAAGCAAAATTCCAATATCTGGAAAGATGCCTAATTTGTTAGGAGATGGGTCCAAACAAGCAGTAATATTCAGGGATATTCAGGGGTTGCCCTTTTTAGGACCTTCATTGCGTGATCAAATGAATCTCCAGCAGACATGTGGTATCGATGGCGAGACCTCTGTCTCTGTCAGTAACAGGGGCATGAGAACATCAACCGCAAAGAAGAGCTCCCCTGTCATAATGCGTTCTGTTCAAACTGTTTACTGCGGCGGTCTCATGAAGACCACGCTAGAAAACTTCATGACTCATTGGCCAAATGTGCGCCATCGACCTCTCGCTGCGTATGCGTGTCCCCGGCCCTGCTGCCTGACCGCAGCCTCACGCGAGACGGACGAATGGCTTTTTCCAGGAGCTGCGTTCAGGAGTCCTGATTCGGCCTCCACCACCCCCACCCCCACCCCTGCTCGGGCGCACGCGGCCCGCCCTGCTTATCATCAGGGCCCTGTCAGCGGGCGGAAAATCGCTCTCTAATCAAGACAAGCTGCGGACAGGCCCGCTGGCAAACAAGCAGGCCAGACTCGCAGGGCAAACAAAGCCTCATGGCAAGTGTCACTGCTGAGGAATGCAAACAAAAGACGTTCAGGGAAGTGAAACATGTTTGGAGAGCTGGGACCTACTGGAGTCTCGCAGAGTGGGTGCTGGGAGGGCTGTCTTTGAGACTTGGGGCACATGCTAAGAAACTACATTCTGTCTATCTATCTGTCTATCTGCCTATCTGCCTATCTGCCTGTCTGTCTGTCTATCTATTTATTTATATGTAAAATAACTAGATCTAATGACTCCTATGAGACAGCTGCCCATACCATAACAGATCCACCACTATGTTTTACAATTGGGAACAGGCAGTGTGGGTTGAAGGCTCTCTCTAATCATAAACCTGTCCAGATGTAGGAAAAGAAGTAAAAGATGACTCATCATAACATATTACTTTTCTTCCACTGCTCAGAAGTCCAGGTTTTTTGCTCCTTACACCAGGCTGTGTGTTGCTGAGCATTGGCTTTGGTTACAAGCTGTTCCAGAATGGCAGGCCTACCATAAATATCAACTTTGCAAAGCTCTCGGCATACAGTTTTTGTTGAGACTGGGTGACAGAGGTGTAGACTCAGTTCTGTGGTAGGTGTATGATTCTGCTTTGTCAGCAAGGTGGCACAGAACATAACCGCAGGACCCAACCTAACACAGAGCTTTGTCACCAACAGGCTTTGCAGCATTTTAACCGTGGGATTAAGACTTAATTACATTTAGACTGAGGAAGCTTTTGAAGTGAGGAGAAACCTGCTCCATAAAAGAGCTGTACATATGTAGGTGTTGAAGAGATGGATAAGCTGTCCTCATATGCCAGGTGTACAAAGCTACTCTGCAGTATTGTAACTGTGCCAAATGAAATAGATCAAAAGCGAGCCAACCTTGAATCTGCCCGCGTTTCTATTTGTGGTTCGAGCGTAACCTTCAGCGCATAACTGTATCTAGAGCTACAGCTGAGGGATGCAATATATTCCCATCCATTCACATTATGATGATGCACTTGTATGCTTTGAAACGGTTTGGCATGTTACAATGTGGAAAGAGATGGAGAGGTTGCTCTCGCCTGAGAGGGATCAAAAGATGCTTTTGGAAGTCTTAACATGCTTGAGAACAAGAGCAGGAAATGACTGAAGTGTCTCTCTGATGTGAATTGTTTCTGCTGTTAATTTGCCGTTATATGGTGAGGAGGGGGGCTCTGTGATGATCTCTGAACAAAAAAACAAGCACTTCTAGTGTTCTGACAGCTGGTTTTGAAAAGGAAAACGCTTACATTATTTCCTGTGAAATATTCATTCCGAAGGAAACTGCCAAAGAATGGCACCTGATTGCGTATTGTTGAAATTATCATGCGTTTCACTTAAGCGTAATGACTCTTAACCCTCAATATCAAACAACTTCTAAAACTTTTGGATACTTTATCACGGAACATGTATTTCATCCGTATATTTAGTTCTTCATTAGACTTTTCCAATTCCACTGCACCTATAGCTCTGAAAGGATCATGCTGATGTGTTCCTTTCTCAGGTTTTTAACAGGACCATGATTACACTAATTAATGAATATGCATGCTTTATTCTTATATTCTTTATTTATTATGCTTTATAGAATCTCTAAAGTTGAGCATTATGGAAGAAACAATGTTATCACAGTAACAGAAGTCAGAAGTGTTAGCTGCTGCGGAGTCTTCATCAGCAGCAGTGAATGAGATCCATGAATGAATAATAAAGAGAAGCTGACAGAAGTATATTATCTGACCTCAGAGGAGATGAAAAGTTCTCTTGTTTTATTAGAGCAAATGGGTCTGGCTAATTTAATATCTGCGCTTTATTTTTCCCGGGATAAAAAGGAAGAGTATATCCTCTGGCACGCCTGATGAATTCCCTTTTAATTAAGACAGAAATTTCCTCGGGCCCCAGTACGTTGAATGGAGATAAGAGGAAACAGGCCCGTCTCACCGACAGATTCCCAGTGTTTGTGTTTGATTGGGGTAGGGAAAGCATTCACAGAATCACTGTGGCAATTAGTCCTTTGAGTAATGTTGAATGCAGAAATGAGTGCCACTGCAAGTACACATTTCTTCATCTTTTATACAAATACAGTATGGAAGTCTCTGAAATTGGAAAATACTGTTGTGTAAGAATGATAAGTATTGTGATAAGAATGATATATATATATTTGTTTGAATGTTATTCTGTGTTAAGGACAAAGTGCCATTGGGTTTAGATTGAACATCTCCATTTATGTACTCAGATATTCAACCATAGACTTCCTCTCTCAGAGTCCTATTCAGCTGCAGTGTGCAGTCATGATGGTGGATTGTTCCGCTTATCAGGTTTATCAACAGCAGAGCAGATGTCAGGTTTGGTACATGTTCAGCCCCAGCTACGACTTGTTAAGTATGCGTTTTTGGTAGATCTGGCTCATATCACGCAAATAACTTACCGTGAGCTGTAGTTTGAATGACTGTTTTAGAATGCACATTGTCTCAGTGTGTATGTCAGGTGGTGCATCTGTCTTAAAACACATGCATGTCTGTCTCCATGTTTTAGCTATAACAGCCAGTCAAGCTTTGAACAGACATGTGACTCCTCTGCTGATTTTTAATTTGTGGGTCTGACTATTAATACAATACACCCTACAGAGTGTGCTATGCACAGCAGTTGGTCCAGATTACATTACATTACATACATTTAGCGGATGCTCTTATCCAGAGCGGCTTCCATCACAATAGAACATACAGCCTGCAAATAATTATTCCTGTGTGTTCCAGGTTGTCTTGTTTTGATGTGTAGCTAAGCTAAGCTATTGCTGGGTGGCAGGGAAATTTCTTATACTTTTTTTTTTATTAACATTTTGTTGCTGTTGTTATTATTGTCTTCCCAGAAGAAAACATGTGAAACGAGATGGTGAATCAGTTGGAGCGAAGACATCTTTTATTGCACCCGTATAACAGATTGTAGAAGTTTGTAGATGAAGTGTAGACAAAAATACAAACAAAACATTTTGTTTGTAGTTATTTTTAACCATCACTTATGCATTTGAATAGTCTTTATCAGTATTGCAGGTCATTAAGTGTTACTGAAAAAAATTGTCCACTGTTTTGATTTGGCTGAACTGTTTCTCTTGAATTATCTACCTGACAAAGGCACTCAAACCAGGCAGCAAGCGATGTCTTAATGTTTTATTGATGACAGACCTCCGCAGTCCTCAGTAGAAACCACAGTGCGTTCAAGTTATGGGATCTCATAATCATTTCTGAGGGCTGGAGATCCCAGTGGAAAGGCTGATGACTCCTTAATGCAGGGCCGGTTTATTGCAGATGTCAAGTTGTCTGAATAGAGCACCAGTGCACAGAAAGTTCATCACTCACAGCGCGAACCTTTACAAATGCTGCATGCCAATGTTCTCCCAGTCTCATGTTAGCTTCCCTCTTGTGTTTTGAGCCAGAGATTGTCCAAATAAAAACTGTTATTTTGAAGGGCTGCTGTCAGCTCAACAGAACCCCGTTGTGATTGTTGATTAATAGTCTCATAACATGAGGAAGAGAACATTCTTGTTTTGCTTGATGCAGTGTTTACAGATGAACGTGGATATATGCTGATTGCAGTGTTGAAGTCCTTAAGTTGGAGTAAATGTACTACATGCATTAATCAGGATGAGTTGTGTGTACGTATTTACTGGCATAGACTTCCCATCATGCCTTTTCTCTACTGTACCCCTGTACTTTCTGGAGGCATGTGTGACTACAGTTCCCCCAGTTCACCTTTTCGTATGGTTGTATCACCCCGCCACAACCCCGCCCACAAGAAAAAAAAATAAAGCATCTGAAAGGGCAGAGTTCTTTTACATGTACAAGGACAGTGAGAGATGCAGACAGAGAAGCTGTCAAATCTCTAAAGATTTGTGTGGGTTTTGTTTTCTGTGGGCCCTGTAGAAGGAGATAGAAACACAGGGGATATTCAGTCTAGCATGTGTCCTCCTTGAGCCCTGTACCTCTGTGTTGTAAATGTCAGAGTCTCTTTGCCTGGTTAAATGCTAATTAACACCAGCATGCAGAGAGGACATCCCAGCTCACATAACACACAAACGCAAGCTCTGTGCCCAAGTGACTGCAGTCCTGGCCAACAGCTTCCTGTCTCAAAACCAGCCTCTGCTTGCACCAGCACCATGTGTCTTGCACAGGAAATCATCCTTTCAACAAGCAGAGTTTGAAAAAGAGCCTTATTGTGCTGAAGCTATGCTATCCTTGGTGATTCATGCTGTCAGCTAGTTGGAAAGTAGCATTGCAGTCACAGAGGACATGGTGAGACTAGACTACATTTTTTGGTTTTTCTCTCTCTCTAGTCAGTCAGCATGCAACTGTATCAGGAGTACATTATTTTATCAATTTGCTGAGGAAATACCCTGATTCGGGGCAAGTAGCATACCACTAACATTTCCACATATTCATTTTCATAGCTGGGCATTTATTAAGTAATTTACTTAAGCAAAAAGAAATAACCCTAGCTGGGATTAGAACTTACATCCCTCTTGTTCAAACCCTGTTCACTAAAGCCTACACCGCAGTCTTTTTCTGTATGTATGATAAACTTTCTGGGTCACGTCTGGATATGCACGTGTTCAACCTGGCTCCCTCACGGGCTCTGTTTTCCCTCCTCTCTCACAGAGCAGGTCTCTGTGTTACACACCGTCCCACACTTTGATTAGGGGGGGGGGGGGGGACGCTGTCAATCACCGGTGATTGATCACAGGGGCAGGTCTCTTGGTGATTAATGAGGGTAAACAGCGCAGTGACACCCCCACATGTGCAGCTGTGGGGCAGGCTTCCCATGCACCCTCTCTCAGCAGCTGGCACAAACTTCAGAGCCCACCTCTTACTTTGCATCCCTCCTCTCTGTTAACACACTGTAACGCTGTACCATGACACAGGCAGTTACGCACAGCCTTGTGTGCGGTTATCTTCCGCAGAAGCACCTACAGAATCAGGCTGCCCGTCCCCATAAAAGAGAAGCAAATTCCCTGGGAGCGTTATTCCTATTCTATGAAAAGTATCAGGTTAAAATAAACAGTATATGTCCTCACACTGGAAAAAAAATCATATGTGCATATCTATTACCTCATGGCAATATTAATCATGCTTTAGGATTAATAATACCATGAGGGGAGGATTTCTGTGTACCAGTGCATTTCCACAACTCCCTGAAGTATCAACCTAGTTACTTGTCCTGCATCTGTTTCTGCTTTACATTCATGCTGCATCTCAGCATAGGTATCTGCAGGCTGGCAGTTGGGTCTCATAAGCTTTTGGGTGTGGCAGGGCTCTTGCTGATCCTTACCTGATGGCTGACCTGGGGTGGCTAGGTTATACCTTGTCTTTGCACCTGTGTTTGATGTCATTGTGTGTTACTGATCCTGGATCAGGGAGATAGCCCTCTTTACAGCGCATTGCAGCTCTAGCTCATTATTTATCTGGGCTCCTCAAGCACAGCTGTCCTCCCAGCAAAGCTCTGCAATAACGTGAGAGTGGCTGTCCCCCACCCGCCAGCTAGGTGACAGATGTGTACCTCTGCTGTGACCCCCAGTCCTCCACCATATATGCAGAGCGGATACACATATGCGGACACACACACACACACACACACACACGCACACACACACACACACGCACACACACACACGGTGTTGTGATCTCAGAGCTCTGATGTGATATCGCTGAGCTGTGACTGTACCGTAGAGAATGTTGATTGTTAAACGCAGGCTATACTTCAAATGTGGATTGTATTTTCAGATACACTGCAGACAGACGTGTACTTCATGAAATGTTAGAGTGATTCATGTCTGTGTCATGATGTGTTATCTTTATTGAGAAATTGCTGAAAATTAAGCTGCTCCTTTGTTCCCTCTCCCTTTGTACCCTTTGTCTGAAGGATGAGATTTGTCTTTTTTACCAGCAGGTGGCAGAATATACATTCTCAGGAAAACCACTGCGCATTATTATACGTCCAGAACTATACTGAATGACTATGGTTTCCAGTAGGGTAACAACGATCACAATATAGAATCAAAATGTTGTTCAGAGCTCAAATATCCACATGAAATATGTCAGCCATTTGTATTGGCAGGATAGATGCAGTATATGTGCTAGGGGTTGTATGGGAAATCACTGAACCTTGCTGTTAAAGTGGTGTGAACACAACAGACAAGAGTGAACACGTTGTGTCACTCAGTGGGGCAGTGCTTTGCCATAACAGAACTCTTTTTAGCAGAACTGCAAGGTGTTGCGACCATATTGCATCATGGGAAATAACAGCCTATTTCTTTAATGCTTTGCTGAAGTGAATAGCACAGACGGAGAGCCTAACAGTGGTGCTGCTTTCACAGACAGGATGGGATCAGCTTTGACAAATGCTACTCTTAAAGTTGTCTGAGAGGAATGGAACTTGACTGTCAAGTGTTTAGATGGATCCATTTTTGGTACAGGCACTCCCCTATCAGCAGATCTGCCATTAATTTGAAGCATGACCTGACAGCATTTAAAAAAGTCATTACTTCAGTGGCAGTTTAGGAGAGGGTTATATGTTTTGTAATTAATTATGGGTTTGCTGTATTCAAACCCATCTCTTTGTCACAAATTGCTCCAAAGATTCTGGGCTCTGTCAGACATTTGACATTTTCCCTCTTTGGTATTCTACCTCTGCTTCAGTTGCCTTCAGTAGCTCTTTCATATCTTTCAAAACACCCAGTGGTCAGTTTAAAAGGGCTGGTGATTGTGTGCCATAGGGAAAGAACACATATGTGCTTGTGCGAATGTTCTCTGTGCATATCTGTCTACTTGGCATTCAGGTAGTGGAGCATCTCCCGCTGAGTTCAAAGCTATACCTGTCCCTGATTGGCTTACCCTCCGAACATATTCTCAATCAGCATTGACGTGTGCTTTATGAGGTTCTGTGTATATGGGGCTGGGACAGTTCTTCACACAGTGCTTTGGGCATTAAAGAGAGCAATATTAAGCCATACTGTGCATTCATAATGGGATACACACTCAAACAGACTCATGCAGATTCTGTGCCACTAAGTGGACTTTCAGCTTACCTTCACTTTAGGTCCATACAAAGATGTAGGAGGACGTAAAGCTGTTGTTCATTACAGAAAATCCTGTGCTCATCTGCAAATACAAAGTACCCTTTCTCTATCAGTAAAAATTATAAAATGACTTTATGTTCCACATTTCAGAAAATCTCAGACAACACTATACCACCATATTTTTCACCTATGTAATTATTGATGTTAGTACTATATATGTTATATAATTGCAGTTTGGAAAACCCATGCATTGTTATGTATGCTTACTTAATATATCAATAGAAATCAAATGTGCATTGCATATGTGTCATTTAGACACACATATTAAATTACATTAAACCACAAAAGTATGGAAGTCACAGTACTATGTAACAGTATACACTTACATACAGTAACACTTATGTTTGTATTCACATTGTCCTGTACTGTGGCCATGTGCGGTCTACAGAGCAAGGTTGTTTGTGGTGTTGTGTTCCAGGAGGATCCTTCAGGGGACGAGCACGCGCTCCACGCGTAATATCGCTATCCGTCTGCACTTGCTGTCGTCTCTGCAAGAAAATGACAATCACTAGTTTGTTTCCTCTGGCGGCGACAGTAATTAACGTGAAAGATAATTTGGCCGCGATTGTCTTTTCTCATCTCTGCAAATTACCTCTGAGAGCGGTTTCCTGGGGAAAACCAATAGACGCAGGTTGGAGAGTCCACCGATCGCTGATGCGATGGAAGGGTTTTGGGGTGTTTTAGGAGCCAAACACAAGCGGGAGTTTCAGGTCGGTTTTACCATAGAAAGTGCAGCTGCTACTCGGCTGAAAGTTTTCCTCTAAATTAATGACCAAAATTACAGCATCCAAAGGGGGGGGTTGGGCAATCAATGGGTCTTTTACAGATGCGTACCCAATCAAGTTGACGAGAGAGGAAGCTTCTTGTAGTGCTGGAGGGAGCTTTTCCTCTGATTGGTTTGGTTTTCTCAATTCATTATTTTCAGAAACAAGAACAAATGCCTTATTTATGTCCTTCAGTTGTATTTATGCTGTGCTGGGACGTGTTCTCTCAGAATTACCTGTTCTATTTGGACTGGGGGATGCATTTTTGTTGATTTAATTTTTTTTTTCTCATACAGATGCATTTCAAGATTAAACATTATGGCTTTTCAAAGTTGTGTGAATTTGAGCATATCACAAAATCTATTTGTCTGGGGATCACAAAGAACTCATTGAATGCTAATTCATCACCTACAATGAATACACAAAGAGCAAAGTTTGTCTGAGTTCTTTCCAACCTTTTTTTTTACATTTTAAAGCCCTTCACTATGCTTTCTGTCTGCATCATCTGCAATATCCATACATGCCATTGATATATGTTTGCATGGAACGTTGTGTGGTAAATTTGAATACAATATGCATTTTCCATAATTTAGCAGCGTTATAATGGTAAAAAGGGTAATCTCATGAATAATACAGGGCTCTCAGCTTTGGATACCAATGTTGGCAATAAAGCGCGCTCCGCTATGGGCCCGTGAGGAGGCGCGGAGAGAGCAGCGCGCATTAGTCCTGGTGGCCTGTAATAAATCACAGGGTTTGGCAGGGTCTCCTGCGAGCGATCCTCTCGAGGTCTGACGCAAGCGTGGACCAGAAGGCGCAGAATGGCTCCTGCAGCGCCCCCCCCCCCCCCCCCCCCCCCCCACTGCCACCCCCCCCATCCTCACGATCTCCTGGGCTCCTCTTAAGCACCACAAAATGTGCCCAGATAACAAGTGGTAGTATTTCTTAGGCACCCCGGATGAGAGGCCTCCCATTGTTTTACGAGCAGGTGGTGTCAAATTTCAGCGTAATTGCCAGTCCTGTGGGGGTTTACGACCCTGTTTACATTGTGAAAAATAGTTGTTTAAAATGTCCTCATATGCGACTGACAACCGCGGTGTTTTATATACTTTCGTGTTGTGGAGCTAAAGGATATCACCGCCGGCATATTTTTTCAAGACTAACACGCTGAGGTCAAGATGCTATCTGGTGTTTCACCGGTCTCGACTGCTCTTGCAAATACAGGGACAAGGGCAAGTAGGGTGGAGTCATCTTTCACAGTAATCGCCTTCTAAGTGATGTGCATGGCCACAGATATCCACAGTGTTAAGAAATGCACCGTCTACGTATTAAATTCAGGTTAAGTACTATGCTTAAGTGTACAATGGTAGTGTCCTACATGGGATTTGAAACTGCAGCATATCGGTTACAGGCACAGTTTTCTAATGGATATTTCTCAGTGTTCCAACGTAGTGTTTTTATAGATATGTTCTTGAAGCAAAAATTCTGAGCTGTGAAACATGTATGGCATTAAGAGTGGCTTGATAGCAGTTTAGCTTTTTATAGTACATGTATGGGTTATGCCTTTTCTGAAAACATGTTATAGCACTGCTCACAAATAAACCAAAGAATAAGCAGATACTAGTAGTTAATTAATGTGGCTAGAGATTATTTACAAACATAAACATGTTCACAAATGCCAATACCCACAACTCATGATTACTCACATACTTCAATCTCCAGTAATGAAAAATGATAACAAATCTGGGTGGATAGAATAGGTTTTGATTAAATGATCTTGACTCTCCAACAGTAGGCGTCCTGAAAAGGTGTGTTGAGCCAGATATACCGGCCAGCTGCAGCATACAGGGTGGCACTGTGGTGAGGTTGCTAAGCAGCTGTAGGGGTGAATGAGGTTCAGTACCCAGGTAGAGCACTGCTGCTGCTATTTGACCTAAATTTCTTCAGTAAATGTATAATGTATAAAAGAGGGTAAGCTGTGTAAGTTGCCCTGGAAGAGGGCATCTGCAAAGCAAATCAGTAATGCTTATAGAGAGGTGATGAAATTCAGCATGGATGGTTCAGAATATAGGAGATATATACAGAAGCTTATTTAGAGTTATGTCATATGTCAGTGTTTGACATTCTAAAACAGCCCGCTAAAATGTGTCTGAAACTTATGTCATATGGCAAGAGAGAAAGACCCACTTTCAAGTATTACTTAGTCAGGAAATAAAATAATTAATTATCTCTGATTTCTGAAACCCCCCTGCCTTTGTGCTGCTGTAGAATGCATGTGTGGCATAATGGGTTTTACCATTGTTCATGCGGAAAATGCTCTTGATCTCATGTTGGAGCAGGTGGACCAACCATCCTCTCATCTCCACCTCTAATGTCTTGATTGACAGGGGGGCCTGGGCGGGAGCAGAGAAGAAATATGACACTTATTTGTTATTCTATTTCTGTCACAGCTGAACGCGGTTCCAAAGCAAAGCAAAGCGTGCCTGTTTACACTGGAACTCTGTTCTGTTTTGCCTTCCGTGTCAGAGCGGCGACATGTAATACCGTCGCCATTTCAATAATTCATAATGTGTGGTTGGAAGTTGACTTTATAGGTAGCTGGGGAAATCAAAGGCCCTTTTTCGCGCAGTGGTTTGCAGGGGAGGTGACAGCGCTGGTGGTCCTTGCGGCGTCTGGATTGTGGGCTGTTGCTGAGAGTAGGGAGATGCAGGTCCGCTGGGTGACAGTGACAGCAGCTGGCTCTAGAAGGACAGGAGCAGAGACAGTCACTTCACATACCCCTGCTCAAATCCACCAACACACACTGCCTCCAGCAAGTAGGAGGCCCTGTTTGCATTGTGGGGGGAAAAAAGTGCATAAACCTTTTTACATCTACTATACCATTAATATTTTTTCAAAATGACCGCTTTTGCTTTCCAAATTGGTGTTGGAGCAGGTAACTGTTGATCTTTCCAGCTCCAGGCCTCTCTTTTTGAAGTTACTCGATGTCAAATGTTCTTTTGTATTTAAAAGGTAAATAAAAATGAAAATGATATTTTGTGGATTTTCCTAGTTTTCTGTTACTGTGCCGCAGCTCAGCATGGTATAAGAACAACATGGTGTGTGAACACAAATACACAGAAATCAGGATGTGGCATAATTTACCAGCAATATACAGTATTTTTTCGCAGCTAAGCTTTTCTGAAAGGACTGTTAGCCGAAGAGTGCCTCCTCTCCACTCAATTCTTTTCAAAGGAGCAATAACACCAGCTATCTGGTGAAATTGTCGCCGTTGGAGCGCGTTTCACCGCAGTCGCGATGCCGTTGCTAAGGAAATGAAACTGGGGCGCTTCATAGCACGCCCCAAAGTTTTTTCATTCCGCCTCGCGCTCGGGGCTCGTTTGTATTCGGGACCTGCTGTGTAAAGCAAATGAGGACGTGGACTCGCGTGCGCGTCTCTCTGAGAGGAGCTTCCCGCCCAAAAGTTGAGCCCGCTGTATAGTGAGTGGTGCTCTGAGGCCTGGAGCACGGTGAGGCCGCGACGAGAGACTGCATTTACGTCCCCGCTTCTCTCAGCCGCACGCCTTCTTACGGACGGCCCGCTGTGTGCCTGGATTCGATTCGCCGCCTTGAATCGCCCCGCCACCCGTTGGATAAGCCACCACGGCAACCCTGGCATTTCTTCACCGTGAGCGATTTTTGGCTGATGATCTGCTTGTTTAATGAGTCAATTTACAATGTGGTATGCTGCTGTTGTCCAACTGCAATTCATTTATTTATTTCACGTACCTATTTTTGAGCCAACACGCAGGATGATTGTCCCCATGTGTCCGTAATGGGACCACATGTGCAAGACAAGCACAAGTACAGTGTATATGTTTTTTCTGTTAATGGGGCAGTTTGTCTTTGAGGTTAAGCCCTTAATGAATATTTAAGTGCGTGTTTCAATAAGAAACCGCAGCTGCTGGAAGGATGTCCTGCTGACGTTACTGCTTATGTTAGTCGCATATGGATGAAGCTGTCTGTCGCTGTGGAGACCGTGTGTTTGCCTGTCTGTTTGGCCTTGCTTCAAGATTTTTTAACCAACCGTGATTCCTTTTTTTTGCGGTGATGTCCGTCTGCCCCCTACAATCACAGAAAGATTTCATTTCTATTAAAAAACAATATTTCGTTGAAGTAGCAAGTAGTAGTGTTCCTCTGAATTATGATGCACTACTTGTCCAAGGAATGGAGGTTTCTGCAGTACGAATGGCTTGAAATGACTTGTTTATGTCTTTCTGATACACAGCACACTGGTTGGAAGCATGAGTGTGAGGCCATCCTTTTGTTCTTTACCCTACCAGTACATGCTAACAATCACAATTCAGGCACCAATGTTGCAAATGTCTGTTTCTATTCTAGGGTCACCTACTTTCATTCCACAGTTTCGCTATACAGCTCCTTTTTGTGATCTGAATACTCTGAAAAAAGTTGTTTGGGTCATGTCTTTTGGCATCACAGCTGTTGTATTGGTATACTGACTAAAGAAATAACAGGATTCTGTCGTTAAATTCAATATGTCCTGAATCATGGGAAGGTATCCTTTATGACTGCCGGTTGTAGATGTTTCTGCTCTGCAGTTTCATTATAGCCCATAAACAGAAGCAGAGTCAGCAAACTTTGATCATTAAGGCCATTTAAATGTAATTATGTATTGACAGCTCTTATCATTTACTTTCATGGCTTTGCTCATCTGAATTTTATTTTTAATGTCTGGGATGTGAGATTGGAGGCGGAGGTTAACAACCCTTTAAAGACCACAGTGTTCGAGGGACTGTAATGAATTAGCATATCCACTTGGCCGTGTGTGTGGGGGAGAGGGTGGCATGTGTGGCTATCACTGTGGGGACAAAAGCTTATGCTTCCATGAAGATAGTAAGGCCTGGCTAAATGTCAATAGAGGGATGCCTCCATTTCGGGAAAGGCATTACAAATCACACAATGCCATCATTTTCTTTCCGCTGTATGTGTTTGCCCTATTTTAATTTAATACTTGAAGAGATATGAACCTAAATTTGAATGTGGTGTGTGTGTGTGTGTGTGTGTGTGTGTGTGTGTGTGTGTGTGTGTGTGTGTATGTGTGTGTGTGAGAGGGCAGGTAAAAGACTGACCAGTATAAGAACCTTCATAGATACTCTTAACACCCTAAGTGCTGAAAAGAAAATGAATTATGTAAGATAATATTACATTACATTACATACACTTAGCAGACACTTTTATCCAGAGCAACTTGCAGCACAATAGAACATAAGTATATGTTATATACTTGTAAGTGTATATACTTATAAGTGTATTATAAGTGTATAATATCAACTCATTCTGTGAAGTAATTTTTTTTAGGTGAAAATCAGAATATTGAATGTATATTCACTGAAAAATCCCCTTATGTAGCACTTTGGTGTTTACAAGGATCTTACTGTGTTTTGGCAGGCTTCAATTTAATTTAAAAACCCATTCAGATATTGAACATTCTCAGTGATGGTATGCAATGAAAAATTTAGGTCTACAGTGAAAAATTAAGAGGCTGGGAATGTAGAGCTTGCTGCATTGTGTCTGGACCCTTTCCATCAGTGTGGTTTTGAAATCTAATTTCAAAGGATTGAGTGGTTTCTCCTGCGGAATTACCAGTCATCGACAATAATAATATTTCCCTGTAGATTGAATGGTTTCATTTTTATCCATTTTATCTCTTATATATATATATAGTTAATAAAACAGAATGAACTAGTAACAAATACTAGTGTGTGTGATAACATTGTCAATAACATATGACAGTGTTATCGCACCAAAGATTTTGTTTTCAGTTTTTAGCGTTTGCTGGGCCCCCTGTACAGTTCTATCTCTTGACATTTGCTATGGCCATCATAATAAAGTTGTTGAGCCAACACATTTTATGAAAGATTGAGTTTTTTGCTCACTTAAGGTTTATTGGCTCACACAAAAAGCACTGAGCGGTACTTTGAACCACTGAGTTACAGGCTGAATTTGAGGAAAACTCATTAGAGGACAAAGTGCTACCAGGGGGATAAATTAGACAGGTTTTGGGAGAGGGAACGCTCACAGCCATATGTGTTTCTGCTTCAAGTCTCTCTGTACAGACCCTCCCATAAGGATCGCAGAAACCTCCACATACCGGCGCAGGAAGAAATTGACAAGTACCGAGAAAATAAATGAAATAAATGCTCTCCCATGGAAATACCTGCCGAATTAGATTCTTAAATCTGTGATTTCCCTTAAAAAGCCGGGCTCCCCTGTGTGCTGGACTCAGTTCCCAGAGCTGCCGACACGTTCGTCTGAAGCGTCTCGCAGACGCGCCGCATGTTTCCGGCACCGGTGGGATTACTGCTCCGAGGTGTACACGTGTCTGAGGGACGTGTCATGGGAAGATAGGAAGGGAAAACATGAGAGGGAGAGAGTGAGGTGAAGAGAAAGACGTGAAGAGAGGGAGTGCTCAGTTTTTTTTTCTTTGCTTGGAGAGGGAGGATGAGGAAGGAGGAGAAACACAGGGAGTGAATAACGCAATGGTTATTTCATCTGAGCTGGGACGCTTGTGGAGGTGTGTGTCATTTGCATTTCCTCCTTTCCAGTGGCAGTAGGTGCCTGCGGGTGGCTCTTTTGGCCAGGCAGATAGGAGCATGGACCTGCCGCACTGCAGATGAGATCAACACGAGACAGACCTTGGGCCGGTCTTTGAGATCTGTGCTAGTGGCTAATAGCTCCTGATTTGTTACTTTGAGCAGTCTGCCACTTCTGCAGCAGCACCTACACACAGCTAATCCACTTATCTTCAAGAAGCTCTTTGTTTTGGTAACCATACTCCCAGTGAGGCTTGCTCACTCCATGTAGAGATCAAAATGTTTTCTCAATACGTCGTAACTTGTTGCAGAAAACACCTGGTTTCACATTGCCCAGGGCTGTTTTCTTTTGTAATTTTGTAAGAACCAACAAAAACAACACTGTCCAGAGAGATGAGTAAAGATAGGTGAAACCCACAGAAATCCTTACAGTGCAGGAATAGTTTCGGTTTATGATTACTGGCCTAGGTGGTACCGCACAAGACAAGCTCTCACCATATTTGTTGCAAATAACATCTAGCGCTTTAAATTGAAGAGCGCAAAGCATAAAGAAAATGTTCTGTTATGTGCTCTGCCTTATGAAGCGGTGTGCCGGCCTTATCAAGGTTAAACAAACAATGAAATAAATCAAAAACCTATCTATGAAAGTGAAAATCAGCAATTTGCGCATCTGCCATTCTTCATGTTTCATGCGCCGTACATACAGTGCCGAGTCCCGTGAAGAGCTACCACAACAATTTCTTATTTGACAGTAGAAAAAAAAAGGGAAAAGAAAAAACGCTGCCATGAAAAGATGGGTTCTGGGGCCTGATTAGAGAGAGTATCGGGCTATTGCCTTGCCTCTGCGAATAAAAGGACCGCAAGCATTAAAACACACACCATCAATCAGGGCCCGCCGTGGAGTGTCACCTCTCTACTCTCTCCCTCCTTTGCTCCTGAGTGACAGATCGCCGCAGCATTGACACCGAGACGTCTGAGGAGCTGTCATTGCGCACACGCTCATAAAGCCATCAAAAGGTACAGTAACGCGTCAAGATCAATCCGCGCAGGGGGGCGGGAATCCATCTCACCTTGACGTGCCGAGTTTCCACTCGGGGGGAAGTTTGGGAGCTGCGGAGGCTGTCTGGATCATCCGCTGGGAGTAAGAGCGTCATTTATGAAGAAAGTAGTTTTTCTTCAGATAACTTTGTAGTCTTGATTGATATCCAGTGGCAGCTGACTTTCAACTGAAATTGAAAACTTTTGTGTGTTTATTTTTTCATTGACATCATCTAGTATATGATTACAATTCTGCAGATGATTTAGACTGATGGATATTTACTGTGGGATCTACCTTATTTCTAGGAGGACATGCACAAATTCAGTGAAATATGTGAATTTTGAGGTTAGCATTCCATATTTCTATATGGTAGGTATTGTATTGTGCAGAAAGAAGAAAATAAAATATAGTTCGCTCTTCTCATAATCACATCTGTCCGGGATGGTTTGATTCCTATAAGTATTTGTTTCTTAACAGAAGAAGTACACAGAAATGGCTAAAATGGATATTTATGTTCTTTGTGTTCAATTTTTATGCCCTTATCACCGTAATTGTAGAATCCGCCACAAGTATTTCTAGAGTTGTGCAGGGGTGCTGAGGTGAGACGAATGCAATCCTCCTCTACACTCTCATGCCAACAACAAATCCTTTTCACCAAGTCCCACAATGCAGCAGGAGAGTAAATGTCAAATGGAGGATAGGACCATCTTGCTAACATGGTCTGAGCAACTCACAGGGGCCTGATTAGTCACTAGAGGGTGCTAGTTAGTAGCTTCACCAGGGGACCCTGGCTGACTTAACCCCCCCTACACTGGTGGAATGGAGGCAATTGTGCTTCAGTGCTGTGGACACCTGGGGTCCTTTTTTCTGTATTTAGCTGAGAAATGCCCTTAGCTAAATTCTTTGAAGCATGGACCAGGACATATTTGAATGTGTACTATTTTAATACAATCCATAATTAATTAAAATAAAAATATGATAATGATAATATGACTCTTGCCGAAAGGTTTTTGAGATTGATTGCAGTTTTGTGTTGTAAGGTTAGTCTAGCCTCTATATAAATAATATAATAAGACTTATATAAGTCTTTATATTTTATTTTGCGTATGTTTTTTTTGCATATGTCTTGCTTCAGCACTCCTGAATTAATGTGGGGTTTGTCATGGTGAGACAAGCCTAATATGCAATTACATTCTATAAAAGCGAAAAATAGTTTTCTTAAAAAGTTTGCACTTTTTTTCTTCTAAATAACACTGTATGTGATATATGCTTCAGTTTTTACCATGAAGTATAACATTTACTCTCTCTAAATTCAAAATGACTTCTTCATTGCACTCAGTTGAGTTTTACACCTTGTGAGTAAGCCTAAAATGGTTATTATAAGCAGATACCTTGACCACTCTAATTACAAGGAAAGTATTTAAATAATGTACAGTATTGGAATGCTGTCAGTATTCCTGATCTATATAGTCAGTTCATTCTTATATTGTATTGTCTTACTGAGATGGACTAGCTTGTAATGGACTGCATTAGACTGATGCAATTTTTTCAATGTTTTGAAAACAAAGTATGGACAAAATTGTTTAACAAGTAAAGTCTGCCAGAGCTTGCGTTTAAAATTCTGTAATTAAAAGCACAATTTCTACCTTACTTAATGTTGTAGCAGTGTCTGGGGCAATTCTTAATTTGAAAGGAAAGGATCTGGAAACAGATTTAATTGACATTGACGCCTACTGGTTAATATCTACAAAGTGGCATATATAAATGAGGGTTACTTCATATGAAGAGAGTATGCTGAGAGACTAGCCAGTGAGGAGATGTATAAGTCTCTCACAGTATGTGGGTAATTGAAAATCTGTTGTCTTGAAATAAAGTTGCAGAAGGCACAAAACCTACAGTATGGAGCATGGTGGTACAATTGCGTTATGATAGTTTTTAATTAAACTCTTTCAAGTGCGTATGCATTAGAGGAGATGAGTGTTCAGATTGGGCTCTCTGAGGGATGCTCACCATGAGGTCAATTATAGTGCAGGCCCCATACCTCCATCCTACTCTTTTCTCAACACAGTGTTAGATACATTCCAGACTAGAGAGTAAATGATGAGTCTGGCTGGCCTGAGTTGCCTGTTCTTGTCATTTTATTTCTCATGTAAACATAATGTAAACTTTCTGTGGGTGAGAGGGAGACTGACATGATGATCTTGGGAAGCAGTCCAGTATAACTGAGTATGTTAATGACATAGTCAAGCATAAATGGTCTAGTAGTAGTAACAGTGTAGCATAGTGCTGGTTCAGTTCCCCGCTGGGGCACATACCCTTGGGCAAGGTAATTAACCCAGAATTTTCTGAGTAAATATACAGCTGTAAAAATGGGTAATGTAAAAATTGTAAGCTATGTAGGTTGCTCTGGGTAAGAGTGTCTGCTAAATGCCAATAATGTAGTGTAATGTAACAGTGCTCTCAGTACGATGCTGGATTGAGGGGATGCTCCAGTATGGCAACAATGCCACCTATAATTTTGCAAACAGACAGCATGATCTTTTTTACTACTGTTGATTTGTTTATTATATTTGAAATGTGAAATCTGTAATGCATGTTACCTCCATTTCCTTAATATAACTTTGCTCTTTTAATAGTCTTTAATGGTATGCATGTGAGAACTGCCTACTTTTGACATTTTCCTTAAGCATTTTCTGTCAAACAAACCTAGAGTGGGTATTTTCAATACTTCAAAGGTCATATCTCAAGGTGGGAGCTTTCATATGGTATAAGAACCTTAGCTAAGAATAAGAATCAATAGCTGTCCTGTGTCCTTTTCTGTGATTTCAGAACTTGTTTAAAATGGGTCTCTTCTACTTTAACAGATGTGATTTTTTTTTTTAATTCTGTAAAAGACAGATGCGGACAAACAAATACTAATGAAATAAAACATGAAACAAAACAAAAACTACATCAGTCTAACCCGCACATGCATTCATTATTTTTCACACAATGGAATGAAGGATTTACTTGGACGGCCCCCATTGTTCAGACGGGATCAACAATGGTATCACAATCTCCTAAAACCTTCTGCATATTGTTGTCCATCATTAAGCACATTCAGTCTAAAGACCACGGCATTTAGTTAATTGTTGAAGGGCATTTGGGAGGAACGATTTAAGAAAGCAGCTGAATGGGAGCCCTTTAGTGGAGGACCTTATGGCCAAATGAGAAAACGGCTGCACTGGTATCTGTCCGCATTCAGACAAATGGACCAGAACCTCATGTGTGTCATTGGATCCTGGATCACAGGAGATATGATTGTGTCAAGGCTTCAGATTGTTACGATACCCTGAACCAAAGAAAAGCCGTCAGTCAAGCATTTATCTGGAGCCATATGCTTGGAGTTGGGGGGGGGGGGCAGGCTTTGTTCACTCTTTGGGTTGTCTGATAGAATCCTTCTTTTCTTCCTCTCTAATAGATAGGAGGCACTGGGCTGTGGGTCCTCTCAAACCTGTGTTACTCTAATGGAATAGCAAGAGGATGGCTGACCCGAGAGGATAAAGCAACAGTTGTGTTTCCATCTACCCTTTCAAAGACAACTGCCTTGCTTTTCAGATCCCAGGAAAGGATTTAGGTGCACAAATGTGGTCACATTTTTTTTTCTCTTTTATGCAGACAAACCTTTGTTGGCTGAAACGGGCTTCATTTGTTTCTCTAATTGCCCAAACAATGGCTGGTGTTATAACCTGTGGTCTCATCAGTCAGATTTAATTGTCATTATGCTACCAGAGCATTGGGGCTGTATTAATTTAGAGGCTGTGAGCTGATATCTCTAATGCTGGACATTTACACATATGACTATAAGGCATGTATCTCCTTTAGGAAATCACACAATGTATAGAATGCAAATGCCATTGACTCATTCTTATGTTTATCAATGTGATGTCCATTGACATGGTAGTCTGACACAGACACTGTAATTTATATGGATTTCAGGATAACAAGCCCCTGTGTGCACATTGCAGTATTTTACTGTCTGTGTATTTAGTGATGTACAGTGGAGTCAACCCAAACAAAAGGATGTGCTGACTGAATTGAAATGACTTTAGAAAATGTTACTAAGACATAATTTGAAGGTTCAGAGCAAATATCTTCTTGAAATTTTTAGTGTTATTACTCGGCACATGTTGCGTGCATTTCCAATTTCACTGATAACCTGAGAGGATGACACTCACAATGCTACAGGGTCCTTTTAACAGCAGGCAAGACTTTAGCTTAATTTTCTGCATTTTGCAAGATATGGCTTCTTGGCTTATCCACATTATAGATGTTGTTGTGAAAATAATCAGCCATTTCCTTTTCCACTCAGAAGTTTTTTTTTTTTTACACCAGTCTGCCTTATTGTTCAATAAAGTGTTCCTTTTAAGTGACATTCTAACTATGGCTTTTGAAAGCTGCAGCAAAGACATAATAAAGCAGAATAGCAGAAATCTCCCAAGGCATTCATCACTTGTGGGGAAATTAAGAAGCTCAAAGACAGGTTATTTTGTCACTGCAGAGAATCTGTTTATATGTGGCAGCCATAAGGAGAGTGCACCTTCATCAGGGAAAATAAATCATGTAGGGAAAAATAAAAGAAGGAATCCAGGAAAGTCAGATGTTCTTATTGAGTGCCCTTTCCCTCTTGTCCTGCCACATTGACCTGGGTTACAAACCAGGTTATGACCAGGGTCAGCCTGTGTCAGCATGGGTCATCATTATGGCATTTCAAGGGGTTAAACTGAAGCACAGATTTTAAAACTTAAGAAGAAGGCATGGATATGCAGATGTATTAAAATACATTTATTGAGGCAGGCAAAATACAATGTTTGGTCTTCAGCATGTAATAAAAATGAACTAGCTTGTTGTAAACAAGCTATGGTTTTACCCATCCCTGCACTGTACTTCTGTCCATTTGAATCATGTGACTTGTCTGGGGATCCTCCTGTGTTCCTTTGCTGTGACCCAGCTGGTCTCTGGGGAGGTATGTGTGCACTCTGGCACTGCTTTCACTGCTCACCCCTGCTCCACTGAGACCAATAGGATATCAGCGACACTGGGGCCAATCAGATGGAGGTATTCTGCTGTCAAAGGACAGATGTTTGAGACAGACAAGATGTAGTGTTGTAGCTATAGTGGCCATGGATGTTTCGAACCTACACTGTACCTGACTTTTTTTTCACCTGACGCAAAATGTATCAGTGTTTTGATTCCAAATTATTATTATTATTATTATTATTATTTTAAAATCTCAATCATTGTCATTGACATCAATAGAATCTTAATGTTTTCTTCATTTCTCTCTCGTTTAAGCTATTTAATTAGTTTCCTTATCTGCAGCCGTAATGAGTTTCAGCATATATCAGTGCATTAGCTGTACCTTTGGGGCAAAGCGCTGCTCATTAGAGATTCGCTGCAGATAAAGCTGCTTGTTCCTTTGACAGTTACATGACTACTGTGTCGGGCTGGAGGTGGATGTGGAAACCTGCTCCTCTGCTGCCAGAAATCACTCCCTCTGTGCTTTCATGCACTGTCATATTTCACGCACACCTACCTTTATTCACAGTTGTTAAACTGTGATGTCGCAATAAAAAATTCATGACACGTAACATTTTAGCTCACAGCGCAAGGGGATGCTGTCCGTGAAATATCTTCTTTGTATTTTTTCGATTATTTTGAAAACAAATAAAATACAGTATTTGAGAATAAAATACAGCTTGTCCCAGTAGACTGCGATTGCATCTGGGTTCGCGTAGCCCACGTTGCGAGCTGTGGTGCTTAATCGTCAACTTTACCTCAGAGGAAATCATTAAATACAAATTTGATTTCCGCGGTCGTCCGCGGCGGAGACGCATCCGCTGAAATGGAGACTGATGGGACGTAGGCCACCTGCCGAGGGCAAGGAGAGGTGAGCCCGTGGAGGGAGGTGCAGGAGCAAAGGGTGCTTCTGTCTGCCACTACTGATACAGGGGGAGCAGGACCATTACAAACAGACCTCCCAATCCCAAACACGGTGGAGCATTGTCGTGACTGATCAGAATGAACTGGACTACATTAAGAAAAGTCTAGCAAGTCAAACGCACAGCCATCCCTGCACAATGCCTGATGTTTATCTGCTGTGAAAATGGGTCTTAAAGCTTATGTTGGTGGACAGCTTGGACTTATGTGACCCACAAATGGCTAGCACCAGGTTCCTGTTTCTAGCGTACAGCTTGGTCTTTGTATGGAGATGTTGTTTGTTTCTAAATGTACAGCCACCGATGATGTCAGCATGAAAAAGCATTGTGCCAAACCTGAAGGGTAGTGCTGCAGGTGTCACGCCACGGTTTTTAAACCCCCCCTCCCCCCTTTGTTTGGACAGGAGTTATTTAGTCATTCTTGAGCGGATGGCTATCGTTCACATAATTGTGTGCATAGGAGGCATTTATCTCTGTTTACCTGCGGTGCGCTTCTCTTTGATTGCCCCCCCCCCCCTCCCTCCCTGCCGCATCTGGAGATCGGCCTGATTGCCGAGCGCTCGCTCCGGCATTGATCCCCCGGGAGAGGTCATCAGCGCGCACGGGCGAGCCCTTCCTTCTCACAAAAGACCCTGAAATCCAGCAATCAGGTAGACTGTGATGAGCTGCTACCCCCCCCTTGCTGGGCCTGCCTCTCGTGCTCTCTCCCGTACTCATTACCGCCTTTGAAGGAGAAATCAAAGCAAATCTGCCTCTTGTAGCGGGCCCTAATAACCGGAGGAGAAGAGACTGATGTTGTTTACACTTTCTCCAAAGATGTCCTGTGTGACACTGTAGGGTGTCCTCTTCACAATACACAGGCAGATGTTTGTAGCCCTCCTTTAGTGTTAGCTTAGCATTTGCTCCTGCGCTCGTGTAATTAAGTAATATCAGCCAGAGCTATATTACTGATGACATCACTGGTTGAGCCTCATTTCCCCCAATGTAGGAGAGAAGAAGACTGCTACTCCTATGGTTTTCAGATTCTCTCCTGAACGACGCGTACTCCTGTCACATTAAGACATAACGTAGTTCATATCTGCGTGCTGGGACTTATTTGCATAAAAGGGAGAATCGTATATCGCGCAGTTAATTGAAGTTAATCGGAGACGGTGTTTCTAAGAGACTGCCTTGTTGCGAGGGTGGAGTGGGCTTTGTTCATTACGGACACCTTTAAGACTCTTAATTAGCTTTGCTGACATGCAGAAACGGAGGCTCCTCCACGAATTGCGGTTGACAGTTAATTACAGGCAGTGAAAGGGGGTTTTGAAAGGGGAATATTCCTATTGATATCCTCAGACTCTTTATGGCAGGGTTTTCCCCTGGCTGGTTTTGTATTGTGTGTGAAGCAGGCCTGTATTTCTCCTGCATTGTGCATTGAGTGCATTGATTGAGCAGTCTGCGTCTGCGTATGTGGATGGACTCCCATAAAGGGATGGAATCCTTTTATAGAACCACCTCACATAGTACATGATTTACATCTTTCAAACCACATCCTGGCCCTGCGGTAGGGGAATATCTATTATCTCCACAGTGTGTTAATATTTACACAAATAATTTATAGACATAAGTAGTAGAATGCAGTACTATTAGGTTAGTTTCATGTACATCATTTACATAAGGTCATACATTGTTACAAGTATCCACTCAAAAAAAATTCTTCCAGCTTTTTCAACATCCTGGTTTCTCCACTTGTTTATTATCACATGTTACCCTTGCAATGGATAGAATAGAATTCATTATCCCGGTGAAACAAAACAGCATGCACCCATATGGGCACGTGGTGGAAACACTTAAAGGCAGACCCTGTAAATCATCTGTTATGATGGTGACAATCAAATCCGCAACATCCTCTTGGGTTATGCCCCTCCCATCACTCAGCTCTCTCTCTCTCTCTCTCTCTCTCTCTCTCTGTCCCCTCACTGTAACCCGTGCATGCATGTCAGTGCTGACCTTGCTGAGGAACAAACTCCAGGTAGAAGTGATAGATATTCACTCCCTCCAATGGAAAGACCTTTTAAAAAGGAAAGCTGTATTGATTCATGAAACAATAAACACAGACATGAGCTGCGTCTCTCTCCCTTCTCCCGCCACAGCGGGGCTCCTCCACTGTTTAAAACCCACAGAGAAGTCAATTTACTTATGAGGAGATCAATCTTCTGCCAGGGCTGATGGCTAGAACAATGCAGGCCAGTGGTGAGCGCTGTGGTCACGCCCAACCCAGGGCCTTATCGGCGTGTCAACCGACAGCAGCCTGCCAATCACGCGGCTCTCAGCCTGCGCGCGTAATGAACGGCTTCGGCCTTGCCTTCCTGAGATAATGGAGTAGGGCCGCCTGCCGTCCTGAAGACTTCGCCTCTGAAGAGATTACGTATTGATCATAACAATTCTCGAATCGTCGTCTTATTATTTCGCTCTGTGTTGTTGTTCGAGGAAGATGAGCTAGGGGTGCTTTGTCTCAAACCTTTAAGCGATGGATTAAAGCAAGTCCTTAGTTTTTGTGGCTGTTTATTAACGTTCTCTCATTTTATTCAATAATTTCAGTGATCAGCGAACTCCCGATGATGTATGTATATAAGGAAAACTCAAATTCCACATTGAACATTAAGGGCAAAGAGATATAGTAGTTAGTGTATGAAAAGGGAACTATGTCTAAAAATCAGTAGACTGTTCAGATATGCAGAATGATGTGCTGTTTAGCAACTGTTAACTTCAATGGCCCATATAGTCACTGTGTTTTGTAGCTGCTCAGTTCAATGCATAGGTCTACTTCTGCAAAGATTTGCAGTTGATTCAAAAGCCTCTATACCTAAACATACAACTAGCACGCACATTCATAACAGCAATGGTGTCTTTAAAACTGAGACCTTGAAAAAATTTCAAATTTCACACTGTTTTGGAAGAATTTAAAAGAGAAACACTTGCTTTAAATGTATTCAACATTAAGGACATTAATGTTCGACTTACCCACAGTGTACCATCCTTAGGTACACTGTGGGTAAGTCGAATCTGGGCCTGAGAGATAGTGAGGACAAGAGGAAGAGGGCACCTTGGTACCATATTTGCCATTTAAACAATAACTATTTCAAAACACGCAATGCAAAAACGAAGTTCAGAAATAAAGCAAACAATGCGTATCAGTAAGGATTACCGTGCACCTACCAAGTCTTACTCACTGTTTCATTCTTATGTGCAGTAGTCTGTCCTTGTGGCATTACTAAAAGTGTCAGTAATGAGGTTGGTCCCAGATTTAACGCTGATGACTGGGGTTGCTGCATCACACCATAATGTCAAAACCCTGAAATATATTATCAAAGATCTAACCTTTGAACTACAAGACATTGAAAGTAATGTTTTACCATGTCATACTGATGGTCAAAATGAGTGCTGCCAAGCTCATTTCAGGTGGAGCGTTTTTAATACGGGCCTTCATTTGTGAGAAGGCCCCTTTGTCATGGTCATACTGTTCTCTGTGTCCGTCTCCTGCCATGGTAAATGGTCACTTAGTCTCCAGGAGAAATATGACACATTGAAGTTCTGGACCACAGCCCTCTGTTAAGGTAGATAAGATTAATTATTTGTGTCATAAGTAACCGGTATATAGCCTTGGTCTGCCTGTGTGCCTCTGAATTGATCTGGAACATATCTGTATGGCTGTTGACAGATAGCTCAGTGTGTGTGCATTAATAAAGTTCTGCATGCAGTGTGTTTTTAAAAAGAATTATCCATTCTGTCATGTCTTTGTGAAAATGTTATTTTGCAGCTTAATGTGTTTTATGATAGTTTTTGTGATGGGATGAGCGTCCTGGCATGCATGCGCTTCTCGAGCATATACGTGTATTGTTCTCTCATCGTTGTTTCCGAATTAAACGAATCCACTAACACCGACGTGTCATTTCTCCCTGAAACAAAGAAGCGTGATGGTTAAGTTGAAAGAATCAAGAATTGTTTCGGGGATCCGCGGAGCCTGCTTAAGCTATGACGCTACAATACACGACTTTAATATTTTTAAAAAATCAAATTATTGGCTTAACACCGTTAAGCATGAGCAACGGGAAAGCAGAACAAATCACATTTGTGTGTTAAAAAAAAAAAACGAGATGCATGCTCTTTTCAATTATATTTCAGCATAAAGGGATTGTTAATCCCCCCGCCACAAATCTGTTAATGAATTTCTTTAGCCTCTAAAACTGAGCTTCTGACGTGACCCGATTTCATAATCATTGCAAAAAAAAAATCATATTTCCTCTTCTTTTTTATTCTTTCACAACAGTGTCTGGAATTTAGCTGATGCAAATCCATCCAGGCCAAACAGATTTGTTTTTCTTCCTCTTGATCTCCCTCCTCTTTATTGAGAAGTTGAGTGCAGAACTGAAACCCCATTTAGGTCCGTGTGCCCAGCTGTCAGCAACAGACAACGGGGCCGGACACAAAATATTCCCATTAGATCTCGGAGGACAGTTAGCCAGTGATTGATGGCGTATTAATGCAGTGCAGGAAACCCTTTCTTTTGTTCCCGAGCATTACACAAATTAGGCCTTACAAATTCCCTTCCACCCCCCATGTTACCGGCACTCCGTGCGACTCCGGTTGGTTAATACTGCTAATAACCTTCATTTGAATGGAGCCGAGGCATGAAGCGGGTGGGCACTGGGTTAGGGAAAGGGGATAAATGGAGCCTACAGTGAGAGCGGGGGCCCGACAATACATCACCGGGGCTGGACCCGCTCCTTGGCACACTCCAGCGCCGTGGTGACGAATGGCCTTTTCATTGCCCTGCCCCTGAATGAAATTTTTTTTCCACCCTCCCCCATTATACAACGACACATTCATCTTGAGCGTTCTTGAAATCCAGTGGATCAAGGCCTGTAATCATTTCACAATCAAATTGGTCTGGAGAGATGAGAAGCGTGTTGGTGGGGGGGGGGGGTTGTCGGGGGGCGGTAGGGGGGGGGCAGAGCGGCCCTTTGTCCCGGGCGCCCTGCACAGTGGCTGGGCGCAGAGGTGACACGGTCACCGTCATTAGACCTTCACAGACATCTGCTTGCCTCTGAAATGTGACGTGATCCTTCACCTTCTACATGACAGTCCCGTATTTACTGCCAAATTTATTCTCCCGCTGCCCTTTATCAGTAGGCATAGAAAAAGGAATGTAAAAAAAGGATCTTGAGTATTTCTTTGTTTCCTGTCCTTTAGCGCTTTTGCCGTCCCAAACGTTGTTTTAACACATTCTGCTTTAGAAACCACGGTGGATTGCACAATATATATTGGAAAGGAACTTGCATGGAAATAGTTTATTTTGGCTGGGTTTGTCTTTTTATATATATAATATTAGTATAGTTTGCTAATGTACAGATCATGAGCCCAATCAATTGTACGCTATTGACTTAGTCACTCGCTGCACTGATACCATCTATTGATTGTTGAGTTACCCAATTTAAAAATGTGTTCTGTCTTTTCTTTACGGAAATAAGTACAATAAAAATGGCTCTAATTACAATTGATGAGAATGAAACACATTTTCATCACTCATCGTTTTAATTCAAACAACTGGCAAGTTATAATTAGAATTCTCATGCCTCATTGCAATTTTGGGGGATTTTTTTCTATCCAATACCATATGCCAACAGTACTATCAATAGGTTACAGAAGCAATAAGCCTTGAGTGTGGGGGAATGCCATGAAAAGGCCAGGGAGTTCATGTGAGGGCAAACAGGGTCAGACTTTGATTCATAACCCACCTGCTCTACCTCAATAACAAGCCTGACTGAAGCCTCTGCAAACTGATATGAGACTAATATGCTAATGAGAGAACAGACTGTTGCTGGGGGATGTTTTGTCCTTTATTTTTAATTGTGTTTTGTTTCATCTTAACACTTATGAAGGGAATGCGATGTTCCTTCTTTTATTTATCTTCAAAATGCATTGGTTCACAGCTGCTTACGAATGCTGCTGAATGTGATGGTTCAGGACCTGCAGCTTTGTGCTTGTCGTGGGTGGGGAAGCCTTAAGTGGAATTAAGTTCTCCTAGCAGAAGATGTGGTCTTCCTTTTAAAAAGCTGCCTGCCATAACCAAGCATGAAGGAAAGTAGTCTTATTGATGTTACGAAGGCTTCAACCCTTTTCTAAGAGTGTTGCTCAGTATGTACAGTTAGATATTTCCTGCATCTTATACAGCTCAGTTCTTTTGTGATACCTTTTGCTGGTCGCAAATCAGTCTGGACGAGCCTTTTGCAAGTAGTTGAGCAGATATTTCTGCCTTATGACCTCCTTTTAAAATTCGGTTATGGGGTTGCTGCTGTCAGCACACATTTATGTGCCAGTGCTGAACTTGCTGATAAACCTCTCTCCTCTTGAAGCTAGCACTATACACACCTTATTTTATACATTAAAATACATTGTCATTTAACAGACACTCTTATCCAGAGTGTCTTTTAAATGACAATAGGTAATAAGTTACAGTTTTACATTTTATCCATTTATACAGCTGAATATTTACTGAGGCAATCAAATAAATACTTTGCCTAGGGTTACAACAGCAGTGCCCCAGTAGGGATTTGAACCGACAACCTTTTGGTTATGAGCCCTGCTCCTTACCACAATGCTACATTGCTGCCCCATACACACCTTATTTTACACAAGAGATACTGGCTACTTTCTTTTAGATTAGCTTAGATTCAACTTTATTGTCATTACACATGTAACAACTGCAAGGCAACTAAATGCAGTTAGCATCCAACCAGAAGTGCAGTACGCAGCAAGTGCAGAGGATATATTACTTTGCAGGATATATTATTTTGCAGTCCTTTTCCACTTTTCTTCATAATTGCCGTGGACAGAATATGAAAATGCAGCACTAGTATACAGATTACCTTATGTGGGTGGGCTTTAAAGTGGCCCCATCTCAATGTGACTTCCGACCCCTGTCTGACCCAGGCCAAGGTGCTGGGATTACTTTCCCCGCTATCCCTAAGACCTCCTGGGAGTCCCGGATTGAGCTGGAATCCATTTCCCAGGAAACCAACATCTGGCCCGCCTTACTCAGCATATTGCCTTCCTGACCCTAGCCAGATCCTGCAGGTCTTTGATAATGGAGGATATGTTCTGCTCATCTAATGTTCTTATAACAGCACCGCACACATATAAGTACCGTGCTGCTGCCATGCTATTTCGTGCTATTTCGTTAGATAAGAGGATCCCTTCTGTGTGTGACTATCAACATACTACACAACAGAGGGGGTATTCTGATCTTCCAATGCAGTGCTTTCATCTCTGCTACTCGTCGAGGGGTGTAAAGGGTTAATTAAGATAAGCTAAACCTGCCTGCTCAGAAGTAGACCCCTCTTCACCTTCCTCTGAAGCAACGGGAATTTGAATGGTTGCTGGAGATGACTGTCCCTGATCCAGCCTTTACCTGACACCAGGATAAATGAAGCCATTTGTGGGTATTATCTGAGGCAGATGTGGGGCCTACAGTATGCATTATTTGTGGTATAATACTCTCCATGAGAGAGAATCCCAGACTGATCAGCCATATGGCAAATCATTTTATTATCAAAAAAACAAGAGTCCTTGAGGCTCAATCGACTGTTTAGGGCCTCGGACCGCTGATGTGTTTCAAGGTACTCAAGAAAGAAATCACCATGTTCAAGGATTCATGGCAATATATGAGTAAGGAAGCATTGACATATGGAAGAGCGTTGGCAAATGAAAAATATTCACCAAGATGCACGTTCCATCTTCCTCTATTTCAGATAATGTGCCCTCTGGTAAAAAAGTGTGATGAATTCCCACATTTGCACTCAGATCTCTGATGTTCTGAGTGTCGCTTGTTGAGCACCCTTGATTTCCATACTTGTTACAGAAATTAGAGTGTAATGGAATATTCAGCGCTAAGCCCTAGGGGTGAGATATAAAAATGAAGACTTGTTGTGTGATGACATACTTAAGGAGCACCCAGTAAGATCCTGAAGTACTGCACATATTAAGTGTTTAGATGTAATTAGATAATAACATGCCAGTGATAAATGTAAATGAACCTCAACTGTGTAAAACCTTTGCTAATCACTAAAATAAATTTCACTGTGCTTTGAAAGGTTGGGTATAACAAAATCTTGTTGCTGGTATTTCAGCTATTATACCCCTCTTATAAATACCCTCTGATGCTCAATCTTTATTATACATTACAGGTTTTAAAGGAGCACTGTTTAGTATCCATATTGCTGTTGTTGACCTTGGAGGCTACAACAAATACACTTATGTTCTACTTATTAATGATTAAGATGATCCTGGATGTGTTTAATAAGCAAAACATATTAAAATGTTATGAAGATGGATGCAGGAAAGAAGTCAATTCTATTTCCTCCTACCTCACATTCAGACTCTTGAAAGAAGTGTGCATAAGCAAGTCATTAATAAACCTTAAACCTTGGCAGAGCCAGGGTAGGGTCACTAAAAGTAAAGATATATTTAAGAAAATCAGTGTATTTCTTCACATCTACTGTACTGATAACTCTGGAGGGTTTTTTTGTTTTTGTTTTACAAAGTATTACAGTGACACTTTCAGTATGGTATACTTTCATTGTAGAGGATATATGTTATCCATTCTGTACAGTTTATGTGCTATTAAAGCTTTTTATTGCTCATCCCTTGAGGCCTGTGAACACAACCTAGGTTGTAAAGTGTTGCATCTGGGTTTGCAAGCAAATTACTTGGGAGAAATAAATTGATCAACAAAAAATCTTTAAACAGCCTGCTGTAAGATTGATGCTAATCTATTTTTGATCAGAGGCTTTGGATTAAATCACCACTGACAAATAAGTGGTGACATCACACATCAGTTGATCACTAGCAAAGCACAAGATATCACAGAAACCATAAACCATAAAGAATATAACATCTGGCAGCGTAGTGCAGTCTGGTAAAACAATAAATAAAGTATAATTATTTGTTAAAGTGTCAGTAAATGGTCTGGGCTGTGTTAACATTTCATATGCTATTTTAGTGATAGATTCCTCTGTAATTTGTGGATCACAGACACATGAAGACAGCCTACAGGTTTGCTTTTTTTTTTTTTTTTTAAATCCACCAATGTTTTTCCCCTGAAATCAATAATAGTTATAAATATTCCACTGATCTAGTTAAAAAAAAAGTGTGATGATGCTGGGATTGTGAAGTATTGCTCAGCCTCAGTCATTGTTTCCTCTGAAAATCCTCCTTTGTCTCATTTTTGTTTGCTGGATTTGTTTATTTACTGCACTGTCTCAACTCGTGGGTGGATTCTCTAGCTCCCCTCTGAGTGCCATAGAAAAACAACCCAAAACTTCTCAGATGCCACTGTTATGTTTGATTATCAAGGCAACAACTGGCACCATAGTAAGGATACAAGCCATTTTTTTTTTCTTTTTATGTACGATGTATGTAAGATAACCTACTGACAATTAAACCGTCAAGTTCATATTCCACAATGAAGTAAAATAACTGTGGGTGTCTCCCAGTAGCCATCTTAAGAGAGCAGTAGTATTTTAAGTGTATCTTGGTCCTAGCCATAACACGAACATACACCAAAGGGATTCTATGCAAACACCAAGCATCTCTGCCCATGCAAAAGCACCACTTCTGCAAAAATATTTACAGCAAAAATTGACCATTTTCCAGGTTATTGATCGGAGTGTTACACAAGGCCCACAAAATGGCCCTTTTCAGAACACGATCAGCACGCAAGGCGGCCAGGTGGGCGAAAATTGCACAAAATTACGTGAACCAATCATCATCTATATTAATCAGATCAAACTGTAAGCGTTAACTGAAGAACATATTGGCCTTCACAGTAATGTATTGATTTCATAAGGCAGTTGGGGCAATCTGCAGTGTAACGAGTGAGTCTTATGACCAAGGACCACATCAGAGTAATGGATCCCCAGCAAGAAGTACGAAACCACTCAGTGACACTCCATTCCTAATATGTGTGGAAATCCAATTTCACATACTCATAATTGAAATTTATTTTGTCGCCACAATGCGAGCACACATCCCTCACTAAGCTCCTTTATGCTTGAGGACATATCTATTTTTTCCCTCCCTGGTGTGACAATGTTAGCTTGCGTTAATAAATAAATATATTCCAAGGCTTCTACGTCTGACTGGTCACTGTGGAATTATTCAATTTACTGCATGTATTTCTTTGATTAAAATAGGAATGCATTACATTTCTGGACACATCAGTAAATGAAAATCTGCAATTATGGATGGCTGTTTTTTTTTTTCCTCCTTACAATTATTAAGTGTCATTAAGTGTCAAGTTTTGATTCCTCATCAGTCTGTAAGCTTGTCTTATTACTGGCTTTCAGAGAGACAGACTTGAGAAAGGCCGTTTTTTGTTACAGAACTCAAGAGCTGATTTCAGTTACCAGTCTTACAAAGTGTGTGATTTGATAACTGAGTTCAAGCACATGCACCACATACGATACCAGCAAGAGTTGTTACCAGTCCTAGTACAGACAGATGAACACTTTATTTTACAGTTCCTGGACTGAAGATTTAGATCTTCGGTACATCTGGCTGCGCAAACGTCCTTCACACTTCTTTATCATCGTAGGAGCAATGGCCCATTACCTCATATCCTTTCCATGGCTGCAGATGGGCCTGGAACATGTGGGTATGAATGTGAAGTGCCTTAGCACGGATGCAGCAGAGTACTGCAGCGTAAAAGAGATGTGCAGGTCCACAGCGCCGTGAAGCCTCAGTGTTGTATCAAGTTTGTAGCAGGATCGCACACATTCATTTGAATTTCAGATTACAAAGCAGACTGACAAAGGCTGGACATTAAGCTAAAGTGGGCAGCATGGAGACTAAGAATGTAAAGTGCATCACACATTCTAATGCATTTTATATAAATATACACATATATGGTGCCTTGTACTATTTTGCTTTATGAAGTGAACCTGCTCAATTTATAATTGATTGCTTCAACTTCTTCTGTGTATCCAACTAAGCATAATGATAATAATAATAATAATAATAATAATAATAATAATAATACCAGGTTCCCCAGTTGTTTGTAATGAATTGGTGCTTCCATTTCCCTCGCCAGACCACTGGCCTCTCGCTGATTCGATTGCCTCCTCTCCAGACTAGCTAATTAGTACCAAATCGGGAGCGGATGAGCATAAATAATGGAAAAAAAAAGGTTGTCTCCAAGCCTGACAGATTGCTTCATGATGTATTGGTATTAGATACACTGAGATGTCACTTTATTTACCCAACCAGTAAGGGAGATTAACCCACTCATCCATTCTCAGGGACAAGTGGGTCTGAGGAGTGTAGTCCCTCTTGTCTCTGCAGTGCTTACCTGTTTGTGGATGAACAATAGTCCATCCTGAATCGGGGCTGTTCACTCTCTCATAGGAGAACAGTGGCATACAGTGCGGTGGTGTGCATGTGTGTGTGTCTGTTTGCTGTGTGGCTGTCACGCTTACCTGTTCTTGAGGGATCAACAGCACACATCTGTTTGCGTGTGTGGGTATAATTCCTAGCATAGCTGGTATGCCTTACCTGTTCTTGGGGGAACAATTGCCCAGCTGTGCGTGTGCATGTGTGTGCGTGTGTGTGTGTGTGTGTGAGTGTGTGTGTGTGTTGCAGTTTGACATCTGGCGGTGGTGTGTTTCATCTGGCGTGCCCGCGGGCTTCTTTCAGTGGTGATAAATGGCCACTCTCAGAACCTGTCATGTGGGCCAAATGGGTTAGCCAAGAGAAACCTGCATGGTGTATTTTGCTTCAAAAAATGCCATGGGGTCATAGGGGCAGGTGTATAAGAATTTCCAAATGCGCATTCCTCCAGCTTGCGTATTATTCCAACACGCAGCGCTTTGCAGAGATACGTAGATTGAAGCATGGAGTATGACATATAGGTGCGTGCTGTTGGTAAATGTAAGACATGGTCGCCGCAGTTGCAGCGATGGTTGTGTCCCTTTGAAAAGGTGATTTACGGAGCAGCACTTTGGTATGGGGGATGCTGCCGTCACTTGTGCACTGTGTGGAATTGTGTTTCTTTATGCAGATGCAGAGACGACACCAGTGTTCATGTGAATGACTCGTGTATAAATAACCAGCTCTTCCTGGCAAATAAGTGCTTTCATTTGTCTCCAAAACAAAGCTATTCCACCAGACAGTTTTAGATGGCTGCCAACCAGCTTACTGCGTGCTTATATGCCTTTCAAAAACAGCAGCAAAATTATAGAACACAGTATGGTTAATTTGTCTATTGTGAACACTTTTTTGTTGTTGTTTCTAAAATGTAAATACACTGAACACAAAAGCGGTTTACCTCATAACAGACGGCTGGAATCTACATGGAAGCAACATAATTCTCACCATTTTTAGATATTGCATGAACATGTTTTGTGTTCTGTCTTTCGGAATCACAACATGGATGGGCTGGGGGAGTCCGTGGTTACATGTGTGATGTTGTGCCCTGAATAGAACGTCCCCCTATATTTTAATAGATTACCCAGAGGCAGGGACGAGACCTGACGAAGTGCCAGCTCGGAGCTGTAGTGGTTTTCATGCAGCCTTATAATAATTGATGGATGACTGTGGTGCGAGACACTGACAGGCTGGTTGCCTGCCCTTTACCCTCTGCCTGTTCAACCCTTACAAGTGTGAAATAGCCAATTACTACTACGCCCATTGAAAGTAATAGGCCAATGAGCAAATTGCTACTGTGGGATGCTGTGGAGGTTGTAGATAGAGGAGGCCCAGAATAAAGTTCTGTTTAAAACAGCTGCTGTCTCTATTGCCTGATAATGTTATTGGATTAGCTGGAAACGAGAACCAGGTATTTCTTTTCTTTGCCAACACCGCGTTCTGCCTTCTATTGACTTAAAGTTTATGATCCATGATACTATCATGTTATACAGGGCCTAATTTACAGAAATAAATCCTCCTTTTAAAGGTTGTTAAATGGATAATGGAAACAGCCCTGGTCGTAGATTCTCTGGAAAGCACCGAATACCATTTTTGCCAGGGAATGGAAAGTCATATCCTGTGTTGAGCGCTAATACTTCTCTGCCATCCGCTATTGACGGAGCAATTTATCTTTGTAAAGGACAGTGAAAAATTCCAATCTACTCTCCACAATCGCATTATCAGAAGTAATATATGACTGCATCTAAATATAAACTTATGATGCAGCACAGTGACTGTTGGTAATATTGAGAATATATTTATGGTGCGCAGGACAGTGAACCAAGGGTGCTCTCTGGCTGCAACTGGACAGGCTATTCTTACACAAAGCTTCTTTTGCTCTGCTCAATGGATTGTGCCCCAATATCTCTATGAAGTAGAATTTTCTCTGCCTGTCCTCAAAGAGAACACTGTCTGAGTATGGTTAACAGATCACACAAACGCTTCTGAGATGTATGTCAGATTTATATATGAGACAATATATATAAATCTGACAATGAGACAGTGTTATTTAAGTTCAATTCAAGGTTTAGATCATATCTTACTACGTGCTGATTTTTATCGCATGGAAATACCAGTTAATGTATGATATTTTGACCATATATGGTACCTCTGTGCGGTGGCATATTGCTGAAAGCACTTCTGGAATATATGCATGCATTAATGCAATGCACTTACCCCGCAGCCCAGCCTCATTTATTTTAGGTCACATTTACCATCATTTGCATTTCTTTAGGGACCGGCTACTTTAATTTATCCAAATCCTTTTATTTTCACACAAAACATTTCAGGGAATTAAATGATGGTGTGTGTGTTTTTTTGTTGTTTTAATTAAACCTCACTTCATTTCACTAAAACATCCATTCCTAATTAATGTTTTTTAGCTGCTATGCAGATTGTGCTAGCTACTTCTAATATTCCCCGGATGCTGTGGTTTTCATTTTCTCTGAAACATGTTGCCTTAAATAGCCTGTGCCCACTGGCTTTATTTCCTCTCAGACAATTTGACAATATAATGCGTTTAGCCCGTCTGAACTCCACAGTGTCCAATATAAGGTGAACTCCACAGAAAGGGAAACAGATATAGCATAAGATAAGATCTGACTGGTAGATAAGATCACTCCCCACTGTGATGAAGGATTGTTGTGTTGTCATTGGAGAACACAGTGCTCATGCTACTGTACCGGTATGGTCTTCTGTGGTACAGACAGTAACAATAAATTTATTCAGTGTGGATTTTTCACTTCATCTGTATTAGCAGCAGTAAATCTGCACTGAAATGCAGCAATTTAGTTACGTCTAGAAACTCTCATACTGTCTATATTGTCATATACAGTCGGAAAGCCTTTGCTCCAGTGTTTTGTACTTGCTCTAAACCTGACGTGTCAGAAGGGAATGTTAAAAGCTCTTCACCATTGTAAGCTCTGACCTTAGTCACCAGCAGCGTATCCTTTCAATTCAGAGTGATCCAGGGGCGTTTGAACGCAGTCTGCAGAGCCGGAGGGACATGCTGGCAGCGTTTGAACGCCATTTCCCATGTCAGCGGACCAAGACTTTGAACTAGCGAGCAAAGTGCGGAAATGATTGTTATTGAAGGGAGGTGTGTTTCTCGGTGCGCTGCCCAGGGTTTCTGATGCGAGGTGTATTTACAGAGACCTTGAGTGGCACGGGCAATGGCGCCTGGGATTGAGAGGCTGAGCTGCCGGCGTGTGCACGAGTTCTGCTTCATTTGTTAGAAAGTGGCTGAGAAATGACCCCCTGACCCTTCTTTGACCCACCTAAACACAATTACCCCCCCCCAAAAGCCTGCTTTGGTTATTAATACCGTGGATTGACGGGGAGCGGTAGCGTGACGGCACAGTTCTGTTTCCGTATGTGTTGGCCACACCGTTGGTAATGAGTCCTGCATACAACTTTGCAGTAGACAGGAGACAGAAGGAGCCCTTATAAATCACACAGATTAAAGGCAGGAGACTCTAAGGCTAAGAAGCACACAGCTGAGGTGTACAGCCTCACCACATTGATCCCACACCTTTACAGTTTACATGCTTTTTGTGAAATTGATGTAAATATTCTTACTACTCACAATAAAGGTGGACTTTATGTATAGTATTGTGATGTGTTTTGGGTTCTGTGATCTCTTGACTGATGGTAGTATATTCGGCTCTCTTTTTCTAGTCAGGTTGCACAGCTTAATCTAGGATAGGGTTGGGACTGGGAGGGTTGAGTAGTGTTATGCTCACATTCACTGGTCTCAGTGTGTTGTTAGCCTGGTCTGACACTGTTGCTCGTATCAATGGGTACACATACTGTATGTTCTGTTGGGCTGGAAGTCGGTCTGTTGGTTTCCAGAGAACAGACTGTTCAGGCACGTCCTCACACCCGACACAGGAGCTTGGTAGAGGCTGTGTCTGTGGACATCACCCTAACAACATCTGATAACCTCTGCGCCGCGCTCAGCCCTGCTGATATTGAGGCGTGGGTGTGAAGCTCTGCACTGGCAGGACTTGCTCTAGCGTGGAAGGGTCTTAATGAATGCAGCTCCTGTTAACATAAATCAAAATATAATTTTGCTATAGATGTAGTGAGACACCGTGCGTCATTCTGTGCGTGGTTTACCGTTCAGGCTGCCGCTGCTGTGGTTGTGTTCGCAGTGGCTGGAATTGGCTGTTGGGATGAGTCTTACTGATCATGCTCTTAGATTCTTAGATTCTTCATAAGGATCTTAGGTTATTTGATTTCATGCCTACATTGTAGGAACATGGCTCCGTTGCTGTTTGCATGACAGGAATATTTTTTTTTTCCCCACAAAATGCTCCATCCGGAACACAATTTAGGCAGCACAGCAAGAGAGAGAGCAAACATTTCTAACAGGATTGGAGACAAGAGCAGGTTAGCTTTCTGCTTCGCCTGATCCTTTATGGGTTCACACTGGTTATGCATTCAATGCTTGCACTGTTTGAAAAATAATAGGAAACTAGAAAGAAAAAAGAAAACTTCTCTAGTACCAACCCAAAAAATCCATGACAACTGCCCTCAGCATGCCTGAAACAGAGAAATTTTTAACACGAGTTTAGCTAACTCAGACTATGAATGGAATGATCACTTGCCATAGGTAGAGCTACTCCTCTAAATGCAAAACACTTGGCAAAGATAAGAAGGTGTGCTGTGGGGGTGTAATTTAGCGAATTATACATTTTAAGTCCAATGCATCCTGTAATTGTATAACTGTGCATAGAATTACTGTCCTGCTGTTTTTCTGTGCTCTCTGCGATGTAGTAAATAGCACTAGATTTGGAGTAAGGAGAAACCTGCTGTTCCTTATATTTTTTTTCATAGGGAGCAGGCAATGATCTCAAGTTCAGTACATCGATTTTTTCCACCTCCTCTTATAAAAAGAAACCCTCTGAAATCGCCTACCTCTGCCAGTTTCAGCTTTCGGCGCGGCAAACTTTTTATAGCAATGTATGATTTATGGAGCAGTCTCTTTCTTCTGCACCTGCGGTGAAGCCAGCCACTGTCGCAGCAATGAATGTGTTTTACTTTCCTGCTCTACTCTATGTACACCGACAACACCTGCATGTCAGTTCACTTTTTAATGATGGACTATTTCCGTATCTCTAATTATGGACATCATTCCTGTGTATGATGCAGCCGTGCAACACTCAGAGTAAGTTGACCTCTGGAATCCCTGGTTTCCACGCGGCCAAAGCACAGAGAGCCCTGTTAATGAGCTATTGTCCCCGCTCGCCGGAGTAGGGCGTGCGGCCACGAGAAAGCACTGTGTGCGCTTAGTAAATGGTGCCTAATTAGATAGATGGAAGGGTCACCAGCGATGATAAAGTCAAGGGAAGCGCAGAGCGATGGCTCTGTCAGTTAGTTTGAAACGTGCTCTGAAGCCTAAAGTGGCTTGTTTAGTGTGCTCAATAGAAGGCCATTAAGAGCAATTAAAGGTCTGCCTTTGGAAAATGTTAAACTGTCTGCCTGCTTTGTGTTCCAAGAACCCTGCAAAGACAGATATTCTCTGGCTCTCTCTGGTGCAACATAGACTTACATCATGGATTGTAACTGCAGTGAAATGCATGCTTCAGGACCAATTCAGGCTTGTAAATGTATCAGTTGCTTGCCATAAGCTATTTAGGAAAATACCACACTATCAGCACATGGGTAACATGTAGCTAGCAGTTTTTAGTTACCTGTAAGTGTAGTATTTAATGAACTACATTGCTCCAAAGTAGTCAGAACGATGTGGAACCATTTACACTGGCACATGATATCATTAATTAATTAAGTCACTGGTGATGCAGGTAGTAATCAAGATAAGCTGCAATTAAGGTAGGTTGTAGCAAGTCAAGGCAAGCTGTAGAAAACCATATTAAGATACGTTCAGATGTTACAACATCTGATATTCTCTTCTGTAAGGCAGGGTGATGTACAGCAGCATGTACTATTATTCTGTACTACAAGGTAGTATGTTGTGTTCTTCAAGCAAGTGCCTGAATGGCAGACTTGTAATTAGAAGATTGAGATCCCAGGCAGGCTCCCAGTCCTGTGTCCTTGAAGAAGGTAAAAGGTACCTTAATGGCTCCAGTAAATATGTAGCTATGCTCCGGAAAATGGATCGGAAGTGAAATGTAAACTACGCAAGCCACCCCGGATACTAGTGTCTACCGGGCGAAGAGAATAGATAATGAATGACAGCTGTCTCCTCTCACACTGGATTTCCCTCGGCTGTCACTGGTGCTTTCAGTGTAGTGAACTTTGACCTTGATTTACTAAAAGCCCTCTCTGTGTAGCCTTACCCAGGACATTACTGACCCCGCTCCAGCACTGCTGTGCAATTACATGGCAATAAGACCAGCAGTAAATCTCCTACTGGGGGGGGGGGGAATGAACATTGAGAACACAAGGTGAGGCCCCCAACGAGGAATTAAACAGGAGATATTAACTGCTCCGGCCGATGGCCCCATCGTAGACCCGTGGCTTTGTGACTTTATGGCTCACCCAGGACAGCAGTGGGGTCTAGAATGTATGTGTTTTTGTGTGAGTGTGTGGCGTAGGGGTCGGGGGTTGGGTGGGTGGGTGCGTGCGTGCATGTGTCTTTGATTGTGTTTGTGTGTACATTTAAGGGTGTGTCTGGTTGTGTATGCATGCTTGTGCACGTGAAATATTTGAGTGTCTGTGTGTGTGTGTCTGTGTTTGCATGTTTGCGCATGTGGCACATGTATGTGTGTGTGTGTGTGTGTGTGTATGTGTGTGTGGTGTTGCCATTTTGAGGCTGAGTGTCTGGGGGAGTTCTGCGGCTCAGTGGCCTGAGAAGACAATCTGAACACGAGTGGACGAATCATTCGTGACTAATCCATGTTCCACCTGTATGGCCCTGTCTACTTCACTTTCCTGATGTGACTTTCTCAATACTGAGACAAGGGCAAGAATGTAGCATTTACAAACACTCTGCCAGCTCTCTGCCAGCTCAACCTAGCACCTAAAGGATTGGAGCACTGGCAAGACATTCTTGAAATGAGTTTTAAAATAGGACAGGGAGTGAGCAGAATGTTTTATGGTGTGTTTGCCAGCAACCTAAAGGAACAGTTTCCTTTCAAGTGTCCCTGTCGTTGAGTTGTTGAGTGAAGCACACCAACAGTGATACGCTCGTGATGGGAAAATTCACTTTATGTAAAGTGAGCTGTTGTATGTTTAGACTTTATTAACCCAGGAGAGTGTTCAAACTAACCATGTTGATGCTTTGTCCTTAAGTTTAGACAAATGATTCAAATATTATATTTTTGGCTGCCACTGGACGAAGCCACTTTCAGTCATTCTCTCACTCATTTTCTCTCTTCCTCTTTGACTGGGGGATTCACTCAGCAGCGTGAACATTTCAGCACAAGAAGAGAAAAATCAAGTAGTCACAGAAATTTAAAAATGCCCTTCCAATTCTTGTTTAAATTCTAACGCAATATCCTTAACCATTTTCAATGAATACCATATCTTTGATGATGTGTACTTTAAGTGTCAATAAACATTACCCAAAGTTGAAGCTGTATCAGTATACTAACAGGGCAGAACAGAGGCCCTGGTGTCTGCTCTGTGAATTAAACAAAGTGGCAGATATCTGTGCATGGCCTTATCTCCAAATGTGTGTGAGATGCTATAAAACTGTTTTATATTGCCCTGCCTCTATCAGACAGGCCCCCCTGATGGCTGATGGATGGGACCTTGCCACCGGTGCTCTAATTGGCCGACACTCAGGAGAAAATTGGCTGCAGCCACCGGGTCACCGTCAGCCTGGTTTTCACACTGTACATCTGTCCCCACCCCCTTAATGAAAGGGCTTAACCTTAATAACAGCGTGCTCCATGCTTCAAATGAGGATTAAGTGGAAATTGGGAGGTAAACCCTGCACTCTCCATTTGGATCAGGGTGATGGCTTACCTCAGCTGTAGGGGGAAATTTGAGGGAAGTATGGTATTAGTGCTCTTATGATTTCTTTAAAGGAATACAGACAGTTCAATATACATGGAAAAATGTATTGGTCATTTTGTGCTGTTACTCAATAGCCAATCAAGTGAATATTTGCAAATCAGCAACTGGGGAAGGGGTGTGTGGGGACCATCAGTGTGATGATCATTGGTCAGTGTAATGGTGTGATGTAAGAGAATGAATGACACATTTAAAACTAAGGTCAGCCACGGGTATATTACTGCCTATTCACACCTGAAAATAAAAATTGTATGGTAACTACTTTTGTTAAAATGTGTTTATTGGATTAGGTTGAAGCTGTGTAATTGCCATTTAATTAAGTCACAGTCATTAATGTGGAAATCAAGTAGCCTAGTAGCCCTACTGCAAAATCTCCAAACCCTAATTCCATATCAGTGTTTTTGATTGAAATGATTGAAATGTTTTTACATAATTAATAAAGTGGTGCAGTATAGTAGTTATGCACATGTTATTACATAGTAGTTATACACTTTTTTTCAGCTACACAATAAATTGCTTTAACTGCTTTAGTATGGCATTCATTATTTATATGTGTAGGTACACTTCCTACTCAAATGACAAAAAGTAATTCGGTGCACATTTGTGTTGGCCTGAGTGTAAAATGATAAAAGGTAAAAAATAGCTTCTTGGTACAACCTTTGAAACTGTAACCTATTCCATCACCTAAAGATAAGTGAACATGAAACCCACCCAAGTCTCTTCCTGGAAATCATGCTGGCTTAAAATGTAAATAAATATTTCTAATATAATTAATTACTACAGATAAGGGTTCTCACAGAGATTAAAGCTGAAGCAGGAAGGCACATTTGGTGTTTTTTCCATCTCTGCTATGAATCGATGGAGTTTGCTATCATGCAGGTCGGATTTCAAAGCGAGTTTCGCGTGTGGGAACAGCAAAGCGGAGCAGGCCCGAACCTCTGCTTGACGGATAGTGTTGCCGTGCTCATAACCATTGGCTGATTTGTGAATATTGCTCCCCTTTGGTTTAATCCGCCGTGTGCTGTGAGCCGGAAACCATTCCCCGAAGACTGCTCGGGGTGTTGGGGGGGGGGCTGTTCATTTATCTTCTCTGGATTAACATTGTCCTGTCGGAGAGTACACTCCGGCCCGCCGCGGCAGAGAAAGGCACACCGGAAAATATAGCGACCTGCGCTGACCCCCTGCACCTTGAAATGGAAGCGCGTTAAAGAGCCGATGAGTGCACGTCACACTCAGGACATTTGATTTTTATGGCTGTTCCTCTTCCGACCAAAGGACGTCCACTGGAGCGCCCAGTGACCTCCACTCGCCCGGCGTGGGCTGATGACTTTTCCGCTAGGACAGCTCGCAAGCTCCTGCGACCCCGTCGCAACATTTGATTAGCGGCACATTTGTTTGTTTCTCCACTCACGTCGCCTGACGGACCGCGCTTACCGCCAAATGCAGGATCCCTCTGTGACCTACCTCAGGGTCGCATGGGATAGCCTGTCATTTGGGTGCTGGGTGGAGGTTTAGAATATCCTTCAGTTTCCTGCAGAAATTCTGTTCCTATTCTGACAGAGGGACTTAAACAGTTGCACAAATCATGGTGATACCACACAGACAGGCAACATTAATGCTACTGTTGTGCGTTTTTGAAGAATGTTTCAGTTGCAGTCACAGTTTGCAATTTAAAATGTACAGTATAGATCATGAATACATACATTTCTGTTGATATACACATTGTGCTGTTTTCATGTTTTTGTTATGTTTCTTCAAATTGATGTTACTTCAAATTGTGATCATAACCTGACTACATTAGGGTGCATATACTGTAAATACACTATCCATTATTGTTTTTTTCCTGGTTTAAGAGGCTCTGCTTTTTTTAAACCATCCATGCAGTATCCCTCTGCAGTACTGTAAACATTTATGGGATGCAGAATCTGAAGCGTGGATACAAAGATTCATTTCTTTGTCATTCTTGCATCAGTACCGGGAGAGGATGACCTCAATTTGAATAAACATATTTCCTTTTTCTGTCTAGCCAGCAGAATGTTGAGTTATGTGATTTACATGGGCGCTCCGAATGCAGCCCAGGCTATTTTGCGGATGAATCTCTGCAAAGGAGTTCTTTGTCATAAGCTCTGTCAAACAGCGCGGTTGCTATGACGACGGAGGCTAGATAACCCATTTGGGAAAATACTTGTAGAGCCTAACACTCTATCATCTGACATTCAATAATTTTGTGTTCATAATAACCAGAAAATCAATGGGTGTCCCCGGAGACGGTTTTGTTGGAGAGGCCGGCGCTGTTGGCAAGGGGTTCTCCCAACATTTGCTTATTTGTTTTCATGTTTTGTTGGGTGGCTCAGATGAGAAGCAGGCTACTTCCGAGTCTGACTACTCGCTAACGGCCAATGAAGTTGTGTTTACAACATTATTGCGGCCCTTCTGTTGACACGCACAAATAAATATCGGAGACATGAATTTGCCTTTATAGCCCAAGGTCATAAAAAAGAGAGAGGCTCATAAAAAGTGTATGTGATATTGCATTATAACTTGAAGACAGGGATGACTGAGGATTCTGCACAATATATATGCTCGGAATTCTCCTTCCACATGCAGGGCGCTGTGCCAATAAACCATGACACGGGCAAACTTTGCTTAAAGTGATTTCAAAAGCATTTCCATATTGCTGGGAAGACTAATAAAATGCCGAACAATACCTGTTCACAACTGGATCTTTCAACTCCAATAAACACTCGCCCTTTAAAGAGTGTGTTATTTAGTTTTGTTTACTTGTGCACAATTATTGTCCTATAACGTTAATTACAGGGAATTGCCACCGGCTTTTGAGGATACATGAAATTGTGCTTTCACTTTTTCATTTAGAATTTTTTTTTGGTTGACGTCCTTTAAAGGAATTGCGTTTGGTCTGTCGGTTCGTCCTCTTTAAGTGAATTGATTGCTGCGTGTTTCTTTTAGCTGTGCTATTAAAAGACACAGAATGGGTTAGGAGGGCTGCAGAGGTTGGTAAGCTGATGCACTCTGCATTAGCATATAAAAGAGAAGGGTCTTTTGACCCCTCTCGCTTTCTGACCTCGGGTCAAGCTACATTCGGTGTCGTGACCTTGTGTTTATTTTCAAACGGGTGATATTCAGATTTGTCAGACACTTTATTCCCATGAACTCACCTCTGAGTGTTCTCAAGGAGTATGTGCTTGTATTTTACTTTTCTCCTACTAGTAGCTACATGTGATGCAAGGGTGAATACATTTGCACAGTAATGAAATAACAGACAAATCTTTTAACCAGCGTGAGCATACCAGCTGCGGGTCTGAGATGTGGCACTCTGAGATGTGTCGATCGAAATTTCCTCTGCAGAGCATAACATTTCAACACATCTAATTCTGTCTCCCGCGTTGCGAGCACAACAAGATGGCATACAGCCGAACGCATCATACAAAATCATTTTTATTATGTTTGTTTTACTTTCTTATCAGGAAAGCAGGAAACAAGATTTCTGCCTCCTGGGTATCAACATAATTCCAGACTAATCTCTGCACACCGAAAGGAAGGAGAGATCCATCAGTGCTGTTATGTGGAGCAGATCTGGCTGCGTTACTTCTTGCAGGATTAGGAAAAAGGTGAAGATTTTAAGCTTATCCTGAGGCTTCCTTATGACTTCTCCACCCCGCGTGGAGAGAAAGCATCAAACAGCAGCATAGGAAATGAGCACTGGTGTGAGCTGGCCGCCTCAACACTTGGAAGAACTGTTCCATCTCGGCTCCAGCCACACAGTAAACAAAAGAACCCGGGAGAGATTAGATATGAGCACACAGCGCTCATGCCAAATCTTTTTTTTTTTTTTTTACTTAAGAATTTTGTCAGTTTTTCAATTTAGGAGTGAAAAGATATCCCCGTATTGTTAGGACAAGACATGCTAATGTTTCTTGTGCACGAGTGTGAGGTCTTTTTTAAGTAAATATGTTAAATGTAATCAAACGGTCTTGTTTTTTTCTGTGCGTCATTGCCAAGTAAAAGCAGGTAAAGACATTCCAGTTCTTTGCACAACAAAAAGGTATGTTAATGTATGTAGCCACACAAAAGGTATAGTTCCGTAACAGTTGCTAGCCTTCATACAAATGAAAAAAAATCATGTGTCTGTCAGATTTTGAAAGAATCACTACCATGGACGCATAACTTTTATGAGCCAATCCTGCTACCTCAGAATTGGAAGGTATGGGAGGGAGTGGGTTTTCAAATTGTTTTTCCCCCCAAGGTCAAGTGAAACACACCTACTGTTAAAATCAATCTGGAAAACCATTGGAATGACACATATTGGGGTTTTTATTACCCCTTATTTTGTGTCCTTAAAAAGAAACAGAAACGGGTATAAACTGTACAACTCACCTTATTGCATGGTGGCATTGGTTGACTTGGAAAAAAAATGTAAAAAGCAGAGATGTAGAATTATACAATGTTATGATATTTCAGTTTTAAAATGTCTTTATTACATGACATTATTGTACTTACATAGGTTACCATTTTTTATTTATTTTTTTTTTATTGTAAAAAATACTTTCCCCACAGCTGGTTGGACATCTTTGTACTGCACTGTTACCCAGCAGCCATTGCAGACAGACATCTGTGTCGTCAATAGAATTGGTGAAACTGTGACACAAACGAAAGAGAATAGCTCTTTGTTTATGCTTAAACGGGATCTGTTGATCTTAAATCACAAAGCTGTACGGAGAAGAATGGAGCTTTATGGATCTATCAGTGTAATGTTGGAATCGGCACAAGCCCCCCACAGGCTGCCCCTGTGCTGCATAGGCGTGTCTCTGCGAGAGGTCACATGGCGCCTTCCTTTGCCCTCTGTGCGGATTGCTTTATAGATCTGTTTTCTCTGGTCAGGGGGAACAGAGCCCTGTATTACAATCTGGTGCCTATTGATGGTATTGACTGCCACTCAGGCAGCAGCAGACTCAAAGTCTAAAATCAATTACTTTGTGTTCTACATCGGCTTCGTCTGCTTCTCGCTGTCAGTGGAGCATCCGGTTTGCCCTCTCCTTTGCCCCCTTCCAGGCCGGTGGTGCCCTCCTGACTTTCACCGGGGGACGATGCCGCCCCTGTGTCCTGTAGTGTCCCATTAGAAAGGCCTGGCTCTGTCAAATTCACTTCATGCTAACAGTCATCGAAATGGTGCTGATCTCGCTCCTGTCGCCAGAGCTGTATGTAAATCTTCACCTGAAAACCCGCCAGGATAACAGTGCTGTAGCTACCACAAAAATGGGAAAGGTCATTCTGACATTTAATTTCATTAATGCATCAAATAAGCGTGGATGTTTCTGCATGTCTGTCTGTCTGTATGCCTTAAATAAAATCAATTTAAGATCCAGAAGCCTTATCCATCATACGTTGGTTAAAGTCTGGCAACAGACTTTGATGCAGTTCTAACTTTCTGTCCCAACTCTCCATGGCAACCCTAGCACTGACTCCAAATCTGTATTGAGACAGCGTAGGAGGGGAAAGTCAGGGGGTTTGGTAGGATGGGCTAATTTGTCATGTAAAGTATATCCTGCATATGACAGGTTCGCGTCGGCTTTAATTTGTTGAGATAATCAAAAAAGCAATGATCCGCTCCCTGAAGATGTGGGATTACTCTGTAAGGATAACCTTATCATGCTGATGCTTCACTATCAGAACCAGATGTCCTGTATTACAGAGAGAGAGGGAGGCTACACTGTTTTAAGGGACCTCACAGATGGGAGAGAAAGGGATAGAACTTGAATGTGTCTGCCTTTTAATATCTGCATTGCCAAGGACATTAAAGGTTATCAACAGACTGACATATGCATATAATTACAGACTAAAATGTAGTATCACATTAAAGTAAAATACACGTTAATGAAGCTCAATTTTACACATTCTGAATTACACTGAAATTGAAGTATTAATATTTAAGAATGTTACATGACATCTCATAAGCTTAATTGTGTGTCTTTTTTTTCCCCAAGTCTGACGCTTGAAATATCACAAACTTGGATCTGTACCCGCTCTGCAATTGCAGGAGTCAGCTGCAAGCATCAGTTCTCGGTCAGATGAGAGCTGCCATTGTACTGAAAACACATTCTGGGCCTCTGATAACATATCTGCCTTGTTTTTGTGGGCATGAATGATGGAGCAAGTTTCTCCTGGCTCCGCTCCTGTTAGCTCGGGCCAAGATGGAGAGGGGCTGTAGAGTGAGACAAAACACAAGGGCCGCTATCAGGAGAAGGAGCTGTCCAACAGCTGAGGAGGAGGAAGCCCCTCCAGCTGCACCGGAGGACCCATGTCCCCCCAGGCCCTGAGGCCCGCGATGCGTGACAAATCTGCTCGTACCACCTGACCTGTTCGCTTTTCACCAGCCTCTGTGTGGCAGACATCAGATTAACGACCTTTAAGACTAAACCGAGAGCCTTTCAACTCCCCAGAAGATAAAGATTGGATTTGCTATGCTAAACTCGAACAGGAAGTGTGGACAAAAGCGCTTGGGCGGGGGGGAATCGGAGACGGTTCCACCCCGGCTTTTTACCTCCGGCTTTGTCCTAAGGTGGCTTCTTAATTTCTCCTTGCTACTCTATCAGTTGTTGGGGGTCTCAGGTTAAGCGCTCTTTTTTGTGCTAAGATTATGAATCTTTGTGCTGTAATCCCGTTAAGCACCTGTACAATGGAGGAACAGCTGGCGTGGGCTCCCTCCACTGAGTTAGTGTGGTACAGTGGGAGAGACACTCCATCATAGACAAAGGGAGGGGTCAGCGTGAAGTGACACAGATCATCCAGGAGACAGCTGGGAGAGCAACCTGACACCTGCCATCCCTCTAGCAGAGAGCTCTCTAATGACATTCATTTACTGCCTCCCTGCTGTGCAAGGTAAGCATAGCCTGGTCACCTACAGAAGCACTTTTTTTTACAGTGTGGGTATGGCAGAGCTGGCTTGTGCTTACCCTACCCAGACAATCAAAGAGGCTTCCTTTAAGACCCGGGGATATTGTATATGAGTCATCTTGTTATTTTTTTTTCCACTTATAGTGAATGGAAGGTGTCATACCTTGGGTTCTGGTGTGATAGTAAGACTTAAATTGAGTTTCAGCTGAATGTACTATGAAAAATTGTGTGAAAGCAAATTTAATACCGTCACTCCATCCACAGACCCTGGTCCAGGTTTATTAAAGACGGGTTAAGTATACAGGGGCGGTATGATGTGAGAAGCGCAGATGTGACTAGTAGTTTAAAAGGTCCGGCCACGACAATTACAGGGCTGGAGAGACCGCGTACAATGGAGGAAGGTCCCTCTAATCAGTTTTATGGGAGCCACACAATTGGGTTAACACATCTGAGCGCCCAGGTCCCAGCCGCCGTATGGTAAACAGCCCGGGGCCATGCTAAAGTCGGCCCTGGGAACCCCGGCACTCTGTGTCAGGGGGCGAAATGTGACACGCAGCTGCGCGGCAGACCGGCGGCGCTCGAGACCCTCCCCTCCAAAAAGCTGAGAGTGTTTAAAGTGCTACAGTGTAGGGTTACAGCCGACCGACCGCATGAGAGTGCCGGGGTAGATGCTTCTTTTATTGCACGCTGCAGAATGCGAGTTGTGTGACCGGCCCGTGAAATCCGGGTGGTTTCGGCGTCAGCCCCCAACATGGGTGGAGGGCGAGCCGTCGAGGCGTGGAGCCGTCACAGCCTGGAGCGACGAAGCCAGGGTGGTCAGCACAAGCCAGACAGACACTACGATGGGCAGTCTGAGTTTCTATTGGTCAAGGTGTTAAACACTGTGTGGAAGACCCTGAATGTAGTTTCCGGGCACACCCACGGCATATTCCTGTTAGCATTTACTGGAATAGGTTTGTATTTTTAAGGTGTTAAAATGTATTGTCAAGATTTGCCTTGGGATGTTTAATACTTACCGTATGCACTTTTGTAAGTCGCTTTGGATAAAAGCGTCTGCTAAATAAATAAATGTAAATGTAAATATAGAGCTTGTTAAGATTACCCAGCTTTCCACCTCTCTCTGATTTTGAAACGGTTAGTGGCTTGTGTCCCGTTTGTCTCTCTACCTCTCTGTGCACCTCCCGGTGTGCCACTGCATTGGCATGGCACCTTACACTTTACATGTTGTCAGGAAGATCCCGTGTGCTTTCTCCTTCTGATATGTACTTTGTTTCATCCTTCCAAAGACCTCGAACCCAGCTGTGCTGGTGAAGCTTTCGTTTACATGTTTTGTTTTGAGTAAAAGTAGACTCCTCTGTGTTGGCCCTGCACTTTAGGGGGATGGTGCTTCCTATTGAAGTCACACATTTATGTCAAGCAGATTCGGAATATCAAATAGGGGTGGTTTAATGTATTACAAAGAGCATATATAATGTTTCACCTCAGCTGCAGAGATGTTTTTGTTAAAGGATGACATATATCTTCATTTTAGTTTATTTGGTTTACGTTTTTTTTTAAATTGCTGTAGTGATTTAAGCTAAACATGCAATTATAACTGGTTATTCATATCACCTAATGTAGGTTCTAGATGTTTTGCAAAGCTCTTGGACTCCCTTGTATTCACCAACCATATTTTTTAAATGAAACCATTTTGGCTGAAGTATTAAAATGCATATATCATTTATGAACGTCTATATACAACCATTAAATGCACAACATTATTATGAGAAAATAATGCATTCCAAGCAGGAGTACCTTTTGACAGCTCTGTTCTGTTAACAGCCATGGTCATGTTGTTGCCTGAATTAATCATTCATATGCTTGAATTATTTATAGTCATTGAGAAACCTGTTTATTTGGCTTCACGTTGTTTTGATCTCATTAGCTTTGAAGCGCCCACCTGTTTAACGTGTATGAACCTTGGGACCACGGCCTCAGAGACCGTTTCATTACTGAGAGGAAAGAGTTAGAGCTGGAGGTGGACCAGTCATTCATAAAAAAAACGGTTCAGCTCATCACACACACGTGTTCATTAGGATTCACCGGTGTGCTCTAGCAACATGGGAATGTGCAGTCTGATCTGAGCTGTGCCTAGCTTCAGATGTTTCAGTTCATGAGTGCAGGACCATGGTTGTCAAGGTGTTCAAACACACCGACTTCAAAGAATTTCTGTGGAGCCAAAGTGTCACACACACGCCAATAAACGACCTCGCAACAAGTTTTTTGGTAACTTATTAAGCCCAGGGTGCTATACATTCTGAGTAAGCCTGCATAAATAAGTCATAATGCATGTTTTTTTGTCTTTTCTGCCATTACAGTAGAAAGGTTACTGAAAGCATTTAACATTTGAAAAAGCACTAATCTCCTCTCTACTGTTAATCAGGAAGATGTTGTGCTCCTACCTGGTGTGGCTCCTACCTGGTGTGGCCCTGTTTCTGATTTCACAAAATTAATTACGATATTTCCTTTCATACCTAAGAAATAGTTGGTATGTCACCACTATAGATAATCTTTGGATCTGTTAACTCTTTATAAATGAATCAGGGTATTCAGGGTAGGTATGAAAAGGGTAGATTGTAGACCCATTTGCTTGTTTCCAGAATGCCCCTTTCTCTACATGTCTCTACACTTCTGCAACACATTAAGCAGTTACCTGACCTGAAATGCTTCATATTTGTCTGTGGGCCTCAGGATTTTGGATCTCCATTAGGCTAAGGACTATGTGTATGGTATGGTTCGGTATTACTGTAGCTTGTAATGAAGCACATGTGACAAATGTCCCCATAGCCGTTGTTGACAACACTGCAGGTTTAGGGGAATTGATGTTAGTCATCTATTCCAAAGTGCCAGTGTAGTGATAAACAGTATGATAAGCAGACAGCAAACAACTTGCCTCTAGCTTCTTTCTGTGAAAAAGGTTCACTGGTGTTATCTGTGGGGTTGAAAGGTGGCCATTAACCATGCATATGTCTAGTTTAGTCTACTGCAGTTTTCATGATGTCTGGTTGTGTCAGTTAAGTTAAGCAAAATGTTTATTATCAAAGCAGTGCTAATTGTCTTTCTTTGATCTTTAAAAACAGGGTCCTTTAAAATTTCCTGTATCTGTTATCCATTGGCAATTATCATTGAAATTTCAGAGAATATATGAAAGCTCGATGTGACGTCAGGCACCATAAAAATTCTATGAGTGACTGCTTTCCTTTGAAGTGTTGCCACAGACTTTCTCCGCAGGTCATTTAGTGGGTCATTCCTGGTTAACATTTGCCCTTGAGGCCAAGAGGGAGACGTTTGAATGTGTGGAGTGGCCGCTGCAGCGGAGACCTCGTCACTTTGTTCCCTTTTCCGAATTTCACACCTCAGTGATGGTGAGCCGTGCGGGCAACGGCGGTAGCGGCGGGTTCGGATATCGCTCTGGCAGGGGTTGAGTCAGGCAGCCGCGCAGCACACCCGCGGTGAAAAACGGGAGCTCCTCTCTCCCACAGCTCGTCTTATGAGGCTCATTAGCTGAGAGTGAAAGCAGAATGTGAGACCTTTTCTACTCTGGCGGGCAAAGGGCAGGACGGTGATGAATGACTTTTAGACAGTTCCTGTTATACAGAAGGGACAGAAGAGTCAAGAGTGGTGCAGCAGAGAGCTTCAGCATTACTCTAGTGAGCTCATTTATACATCCTTGCATCCTTAATGTACATAGCATTGCTCTTTGAAAACATGTATATACAGTATATGACAGAATAATGGTACTTAGACTCCATCACACTTGGACATCCCTATGGATTGGTATGTTTGGTAATGCAAAACATTCTGTACGTCTGCACCACCCTCACTTTCGTCCACCCAGGTGGTCTATCTCATTCTGTGTAACACTGGAGAGCCCTGGGCTCCTACTGTGCACTCTTCCCAAAGATGAACTGCTGACGTGTTTGCTGTTGTGGACTGCTGTTTCTGGTGCCGTAGTATGGCAGTGCTGATACCGTCAGGAAGATAATGTTTCAGTCCCAGAAAAGTGAGATGGTCTCACAGATTGTGAACTGTCGTTAAGTGGCTGTGTTTGGCCAAGTTAGGAATACCTGAGCTGAACTGATTTAGTCAACCCTCCCATGTACCATTAGAGCAAGGGCATTCTTGTATTGGTATGCAGGGCAGCTTGGTTCCTTTTTGTGCTTTTCTTTTTTGATAATCACCAGACTTAGCATCCAGCAGGTAAAATCGCCTCATCACCTTTTGCGCACCCTTCTGATGAGGTTATGAAGAGTTGATTAAGTTGATGAAGGGTTCATGGAAGAGCTTGAGAAAGTTGCTCAAGCACGTCACAGGCGGTCATGAATAATAAATTGATCAAATTATTGCCATATTTTATTTCTTTCTAAAAAGCTTACAGTTACTCTGTGCTTGCACAGAGTGATAATTTTCTCCTGATGATAAGTACAGTTTATATCTCATTGCTTTGATACTGCCATTCAGGGTAATTTAGGCTCTGTTGGTCATCGCATCTTTGCTCTTCTCTCTGTTCCACATCAGGCCGTAGCTCTTATGCTACATTGCATTTCTGTCAGCGTAATACCCTATTAAGAGCCATATATTAAGTAAAATCAGGTTGATTGATTTCCGTACCATTTAAGTGCGCCGGGTCACAAACTCTGGGGGTAATTTGGAACCCGAAGCCACCTGCTTTAGAGATGAGCGTAGAAGGCCATCAGGGTAACCATGGCGAGGCCGCCTTCACCCGAGGTCAGCGAGCGCAACGCTTCGCGCTCCACGCTCCGTGCTCCGCACTCCGCTTGCGCCCCCCGTCGCGCGGGATATAAGCAGAGAAGCTCTTGTTAAATGTCCTCTGCAAGGCTTTGCTGTCACTCTTACTGGCAGCCCTGACCTGCTTTTGGCTCACCGCGAGCCACACTTACTGTGGGAGGAAGGGGCTAAATGTCTGCAGATTCCTCACCAGGGTGGCCAGGTTTCATGCGTTAGTCTGAATTCAGCGTTACTGCTACACTACGGCCTCCGGCTGAAAGCCCCCACGTAAAAGGAGCCAGCACTCATCTCTCTTGTGGAAATGCAATAATACCAAACACACCGCCCTGCAAAACAAGACCCTTGTAAATCCTTTGATGTAAAATTGACAATTTTAGTGGATGACATTTGGCGGATTCGGTATTGCCAGGCAACTGGAAAGGCAGCCCGCGCCTCGCGGATCCTCAAGGATGGGGTGGTATTAGTGGTAATGATGCTGCTGGCTGTACTGTAGGTAGGGCTTTGGCTTGCCTTCAGACCGCCGAGTGAAATTAAAACCCGGAAAATGGGATTAGTTTGTCCCCTTGGGTGGACCCAATAGCCAGCTGGTGACTGGTCATCTACACTTAACTTAGTTTCACTTTGCAAGGGGGGGGGCTGTTCGCTGGGAAGTAGATTTGTTAACAGTTAATGCTTGTTAGTGTTGCTTCTTGTCACATAAAGGGGTTCATTGTCTAATGTCTTATAAAGGTTCTATTATCTTGTAATTATTCATATTTGAAGGAAGCTAGTATCCTTTCTGTTTCTCAATAAGGCCTTGTGTTCTTATTATCAATGTGTAGATACCATTATTTAGACTTCTGAAACTGCCTGGGTTTTTTTAAGTCTGAAATTTGCTTAGCTTTATCCAGCAAACATGTACCACTCTCTCAACTTTATTTGCACATTGTACTGTTCTTTATTTGGACATTGCACTGTAATAAATAAAATATTAGGAAAATACCCTGATACTGTTTATGATGTTGGTATGCAAAGCCATAATATCTAATATAAAAAGTTAAAAGGTGCAGGATTGTCATGACTGCCAGTTCATTAATTAAAAACGCTATATATTGTAGTGGTCAAGGTGTGAAAAATATAGATCTCATTTATTTAAGTCCTATCACTGTTCTGCTTTTCTTCTGCTTACAGTTAGAAAATATGAATTTATAGGCTGTCCAGCATACAATATAAAAACATAGAATAAATATAGACAAATTAAAGACTAAATAATTCAAATGGAAGATGCCTTGGTACTTACACAGATGAACATTATCAGCAGCTGCGCCTATAATACATTTTCTCCACAGAGCTAGTTTAGTTGATATCTCCAAATATTTGTTCCCAAATGTACAATATCACTATACATCCTGCTCTAATTGCCTTAAAAGTCCTGCGAACATGAATTATAAATGTGTGTCTCCTTTCAGCAAATGGGAGCAGCACAGAGATACAGAGTAAGCACATTTTCTCCTTGCTGGATGAAACGGAGGCGACGCTCACACAATGGAGCGCATTGTCTAACTGTGGCGGATCCTTAATGAGCCAGCGTTACACTGGGAATCTCACACACAGCGACTGCTCACAAGACCCCTCCCCTCTCACACCTCCCATCATGAATAATCAAGCAGGGCCTCATTATTATTCATGAGCTGGAATCTGTGTAGTCATGTGCACTCAGCCTGAGACGAGGGGGAGTGTTACCATGAGCGGGAGTCTGAGCTCCAGTGTGTGCGATAGCAAGAGGGGAGAGAGAAGAGCTGGCTGCTGCTGCTGCTGCTGTTGCTCCTGCTGATCCAGTACACACCGGGACGGACTCTGCTCGGAGCTGCATGCGTCCACGTGTGTGTGTGTGCGCGCGCGTGTGTGAGAGACCCGCGCAGGAGTGACTGATGAGACACAGCGCACCAGTCTGGAGGGTGAACCCCTGTCTGTTCCACTGCCTTTCCGCCGTGGGGGAATTTAGACGCGACTATAATGGGCTGCAATTTGTGCACTTTACAGAAAAGGGAAGAGCACTACAAACTGCTGTATGAGATTGCACAGGTAAGCGGGGGAGCCCCAGTCGCTGGGTCTCCTCGGTCACCTTTTTTCGGCACGCGTGGTCCTGATGTGTTCGGCGTGGGATTGTGGGGTGTGGAGAGGAAGAAGCTGATACGTACCTGAGTGGGGAATGTGAGAGCAGTTTCAGGTAGAAGAGATGGGTCGTCTTCACCTGGGCAAAGTGTGTGAGGGCAGTTTCAGGTGAAGAAGGAGGGTCATTGACACCTGGCCAGAGGATGTGAGTGCAGTTATAGGTGAAGCTGCGTGACTTTTCACCTGGGCAAAGGATGTGTGAGCAGTTTCAGGTGAGGAAGATGGATTACTTTTGTCACAAACATGCCTGGGTAGAGAGTGCCCTTCTTACCGTGACCAAAATGGGTTTTTAAAGCTTAAATATATTTTTTTTTAATGTGTGTCACTGTGAAGACTGCTGCTGTACTAATTTCATCAATATGCAAGATTTTATACATTTTGTGAGTGAGTATGAACTGACATAGTTAATGCATCATGAATTTGTCTGAATAGAGTATATACAGAAATGTGGTGTCCGGGGGACTATGATGCAGTAAGTGATTATCAGTTATCAGGGAATTGTATTTGTGGGGTCCATATCAGAGTGGCTGAAATAAATAAAGACCAGATAGCATCTGCAATGTGTAACTGACTTGTACTGGACTGGTGCGTGTATCTTTGTTTTCCCGGAGACTTGTGGCAGTAGTTTGGGAGTTGCGCTTGTATCAGCGCGGATCAGCGCCCCAAGGGGGGCCTGCCTTCTCCGGTGGTCCGCCGCTGGCTGGCTCCGGCGGAGCTCCTGTTGGGTTCGCAGCAGGCTAATTACATGGCGGATCCTCCGCACATCAAGTGGCCCCTTCCAAAGCAGCCTTAATGAACATTTTCACGCTAATGTGATCACAGCCTCATTAGCTATTTTATAAAACGATTCTGTGCATTAATTAGATGTAAAATGTCTCCTTTACACGCAGAGAGAGAGAGGAAAAAGGAAGATTAGCATGGCTAATTGCTGCCAGGGGTGATGGAGTTTTTGTGCAGCTTGAACAACTGCAACTCGAACAGCAAGCATTGTCAGGGGAAATCATATTAGGATACCCCTCCAACGGTGACTCATCCACATGCCACAAACTGTTACCATACAATTGGTACTTGTTGTGCTTAGCGCTTTTGAACGACTGTTAGGTTAGTCAAAGGCACTCCCGGTGAGGTCTCCTGCCCCGCACAATAGAGCGAAAGGTGTAAAAGTGGCCAGCTCTGTATGCTTTCATGAGAGGACGCCACAAAAGGAGATGGAGCAACAGAAGGCAGAGGGATTCACAGCACTCTGCCGTGCTGTCTTGCTTGCTTTACTTGAATAACAAAAGAGCACACACTCACCTCTCCTCTCCCTGCGAGCGGGGAGCAGTTTGCTTTGACTCGGCTGCCTGTTGACAGTGAAAAAAGCTGGGACGGTAAACGGCTGCCTCTCTTTGTGCTCTGTAATGTGTCAGGTAACTTTCCCTTTAATCCCACACACACTCTCTGGGGTTTTCCGCCACCGGCAGCCAGCGTCTGAGCGCTACGGGGAGGGGGGCGAGGGAGACGGGGGTCGGGCTGCTGGCAGCCGGGCGGTTCTGGCAGCCGAAAGTGTGTCAGTGTGTCCATGTGGCCAGCAGTCTCGCAGAAAGCAGAGCGGGGCACCCTGCTTGTACCGCTACTGAGGGAGTCATTATGGCATCAGCACTCAGATAGCTCAGCTCCTCCCCCCTCTCTCTTTCTCTCTCTCACTCTCACTTTTTCTTTTTCTTTCCCTCACTCTCTCTCAGTTTCTTCCACTTTCTTTTCTCTCTCTTACTTTCTCTTTTTCATTCTCTGTTTCTATCTCTCACTTTCACTTTCTCCTCTCTATTCCTTTCAGATTAGTTCAACTGAAAAATCCTTGACTCTTCATGCTTATATTGTTCATATTACCAAAGCTATACAGTTTCTAATCACAAGTAACAATGAGCTCTCTCCTTCATCTCTCTAGCTCTCTGGCTGTCTCCCTGTCACTGTCTCGTTTCTCTTATTCCCCTAATGTCAGCGTTGTGTAACTCTCAGACTTCTTTCTTTCACCGATGGGGTTGTGTAATTTCCAGACCGAAGCTCCGCTCCGGTTATGTATGTCTTTAGTCTTATGTAAATGGAAAATTGGTCTTTTAAGTCGTGCAGCGTGACGAGCTGGCCGGGGAGCGCTGCGGACCGATTCCAGGAACAAGATCCAACCGCGGCGGCTGCTTATCCACACAGCTCGCCTCTTTTCAGACTCTGGAATAATTTTGACACAATCCCTGCCCGCCTGCCTGACCCCTGTAGCCCTGGGAGATTTATGACACTGGTGTTATTGTTTGTTCAAACAGCAGCAGGTATTCATTGCAGAAGTATCCCCATCTTTTGTTAAGCGGGTGTGCCAAGCTATCCCACCAGCTTGACATTTCTTATTTATTATCAAATCTCCAAGGCAGGATTTTTTCTGCTCTTTTTCCCCCAGGGCCTTTAATGAGTTTCAGTCACAAATGCATCTCAGCAGTTTTAACCTCTCAGTGTTCTACTTTTTCTGGAAGAAGGAAGAGTTTTTGAGACCCAGGAGAGAATACCACTGACCCTATTGACATATTAAAATGCTCTTATGCTGTTTGAAGACATGGAACTGTTCTCACCATGTGTGTGTGGGTTATGAAACTGAAATAGAGATACTGTATGCAGATATGAAGTTATAAATTATTTTCTGTGATATTATATGATAACATTGCGTAAATGGCTTAATCCAGAGAATGCAATGTGCCCTCTTTTTGGACCTTTTACAAAAGTTATTTGTAACTGCCTGTATAGTGTGGCCTATTCACAATTTTAAAGTCAGACCGTGGGTGACTTACCCCATATGAATATCATATGGTGCCTGCTGGTTCCCCTGATTAATCAGAGAACTTTCATTGAGAGCTGTGGTGTATCTGGGCTAATTACCACTTTGGCAGACAGTGAAATGTATAATAAATTGATTGAGTTGCCCATGTGTAATATGATTTAGAGTTGATTGAGTTGGTCGGCTTCACTTAGTGTTAACAGTGCTGAGGCAGCGGATTTGGTTAATAACATTGGGCTCATGGTTTGACCTTTGATTGAGGAGGGACCCAACGGAAGGATGGAGGTATCCCACCCGTGACTTAAGATACCTCAGACTCTGACCAATCCCCAGGTCAGTGCAGTACCCATCTGTTACCACTAGGCTACACTAAGAACCAGGGGTGGGATTGCCAACAGCACTGTGAATTAGTGAACTTAGGCTTTGTTAATATGCTGCTTTTTTTCCCCTCTCCAGTATTTAAATCTCTTTTTGGCATTGCTTGTTCTCCCATTAGAGCTTCCAAATTATGTCCCGATCCCAGCATTCCAGGGAGCGTTTCCAGTTTGCTGCAGTTTGGAGCAAGCCGAGCGTGAGGAGTGACAGACAGCGGCGGATCGGTGCTCCTCCGTTCGACTCGGCGGGCTCAGGAAATGAATGGGTGGCAGACAGGCCAATGAGCCCCCAGCCCCTGCTGATAATTGACTGATAAATAAAAAATGGAGCAAATTTATATTCTGTAATGCTCCCCCATCTAAGCCACGCTTGATTGAGCGAGGAGCGGTGGAGTACGCATTTCAGCACTTCACGCTGACTTCCCAGCAGTCAACAGAGCTGAAATGAAGAATCTGCTGTAGACTGGCTCCTCTTCCATTGGTCCTGAGTTAGCAACAAAATCAAATTAAAGCATTCTGAGAATAATTCTAATGCCTTGATAAAACAAGGCATTAATATAATTGTTATTTTATATGGTATACACAGAATCTTTTTGTCAGCAGTGAACATGGTCTTAATTTGGGGTGCTTTGTTGAAATCTTTGATAAGAAAAAACAACAGAGCTCAAATGAGCCAGACCAGTAATTCATTTTCGCCTGCAGTGAGGGCTGATTCCCAGGAGTTGAGTTCTGTTGAATACTGCCCTGCTGCTGAAAGCAGATGCCCAGTCACAGTGCAGCATGCAAATCCGTGGACAGCACAGGGGAGAGGCACTCTCTGCTCAGGGCAGTGCCTTCTCCGCTGCCCTGGAGCTCAGGGAAGATGGCACAGTGCACAGCGGTCTGATGTTATATGGCCAAACACTGTCGGCCATATGGGAACCACCTGCACCCTGGTTCCCCAAGCCATCTCACAGTATCATGTATGAGGACACTGTGCAGTTCGGGGACTCCAGCTTTGTGGAAAACGTTTTGAGAGGGCAGCCAATGCATGGCACGCCTTGTAAAAGATAGGATAATATTCCTCTCTCTCTCTCTCTCTCTCTCTCTCTCTCTCTCTCTCTCTCTCTCTCTCTCTCTGTCTCTCTCTCTCTCTCTCTCTGTGTGTGTGTGTGTGTGTGTGTGCGTGCGTGCGTGCGTGCGTGCGTGCGTGTGTGTGCGTGCGTGTGTGTGTGTGTGTGTGTGTGTGTGTGTGTGTGTGTGTGTGTGCGTGTGTGTGTGTGTGTGTGTGTGTGTGTGTGTGTGTGTGCGTGTGTGCGTGTGTGCGTGTGTGTGTGTGTGTGTGCGTGTGTGTGTGTGTGTGTGCGTGTGTGTGTGTGTGTGTGTGTGTGCGTGTGTGCGTGTGTGCGCGTGAGGAATGGCTTTCAGTAGAATGACACGACTGAACCCTGTGCTGCCCATGTCAGCCCCACTGGAGCTCGCTCTATCTCCTGACTGTTAGCTACCAATGTACTCATCCATCTTCTAGTCCCATTACATTTTTGTGAATGATGGTTTTCACCCATTAAAATTGATAGGAGAGAACAAAGGGGGGAAAAAAGAAGAATGTGTTGTTTGATTGATCCTGTGTCCACCAGGAAGATTACCCTGAGATATAATATAGGCTTTGAAACGATTTCTAAAATGGAACGACAGCACATTTACAGTCAAGTCTTTTCCATCATAAAGATTCAGTTCACAACGTCTTTGAGCCTCTGGGTTTTAATCAGGATCAGGGTCTGACAATGCGCTGCCTTTGACTGCAATGAAAAACACGTCTCTTTGTTTTGAAGTCACATTGGGGCCATTTATGATTTCCAAATGTGGAAAATCGTATTATGTGTGTTGACTTGATATTTTTCCCATTTTATCAGTTTACAGACTGATAAAAAGTCACAGTCATTTTCACCCACTCTAGTCTAATAACAATCATTGACTGATCAATTATTGGACACTGGAATGTAATCAGGGTTCTATGCAGTGTACTGTGCATAAACAGTATACACACTTTATACACATATTTACAGCACATACTAGTATACAGTACTGAGTCACACCCGTTTGGGAATTCAGCTTTGAACCAAAGACCTTCCTTTGTTCTGCTGCACGAAGGTGGTTATGTAAAGACTCTAAAATAAGATCACTCCACCGATAGCTGCAATATACTCGCATTGTGTTTTATCAGTCAGTCCACTAAATCTCCTTCATGATGGGATCTGATGATTTAACAGGGAATTGATGAATTGACCTTTTTCCTTTTCCACTTTTTTTATGCCAATGAATGTTAGACTGACCTTTCCATCCACACATCAATCCCCCTAGCCCCAGACTCACGGTCAAAATGAGTTTCGGAGCTGCCTCCTCTATGTCTCTGCTGCTTATATTCACAGACAGCCCGTCACAGAGAGAACAGAATCCCATTTTGCATAAAGCTGCCTTCCTAAATCAAGTCCATTCTTTATAAACGGCGTGGGTAATGTATTTGATTTGGTTATGGTGTCTGTATTGCTTCCTTAAAATAGGTGATACCATTACCATGACATCATTGTTGCTGGGATGACATCACCACGACATCATAATTACTCACTAGGAGACGCGTTATTTGTTGCCTCCATATAGTTTGTTGTATCCAGTTTGATCAACTTAGAGTGCTGCAGCAGGAAATTAGGATATAAATTAGCCTGTACTAGTATCACTATGTCATTTGCAGTCATCATGGGACTCCTGTCACATGACTCTCCATCTCAGGTTACAATAGTCCTACAGTACATTAAATAGAATCTATACATAGGGGGCATAGCGGACAGATGCAAGGACATATTGGTCATCTGTTTTCACAGACGACCTAGTCATTGTCCTTGTCTTAAAATTTAAAAGAAAATTTGAAAAGGTTGTATTTTTTTGTACCATATATTAATTATTATACTATGTCATTATATAAGTCATTCAAATGCAATAGGGGACTCCACAAGTATTGTATATTCACACGTGTCAGGGTAGGACATTGGAGGCTTTTGTGAGGCAGCTCAGAGCCTGTCTGGTTAATATATGCATGGCACCATTCTCTCGGGGTGTCACCTCCCCTCTAACAGCTTGGCTTTGGACTTTGAACATTGAATAAAACAAAGTGACAAAGATCCATGAAATCACATGCGAGGCTGTCCGTCTGTGGCAGTGTGCGACTTGGCTGATTAGCTGCATTTACAGAGGCAGACGGATTGCTCATTAATGCATCATTGTTGGTAAAGAAGACATCTTCTGGTCCAATTAAAATGGGCAAGTGTCAAATGTACTTTTTTTTCCCCCAAGCAGATTTAAGTAAAACAGCATTTGTGTCCCACCAGAGAACAGCTCGCACCTGACGAATCAGTTCTGTGCAAGCATGTGTGATCTCAGGTCACTAGTAGCCTGAGGTAAAACTGTTGTCTCTTGTAGGGATTCACTGAATGTTTGTGGTAGTAGAAGGCTTGATTGGTAATTGTGTAGTGAAAGCTTTGTTTGCCTTTCTCATTGATTAAACACTGTATCTTACGTCTGTGTCTGTGTGTTGCCACTGGATGCAAATCCTAATGACTTGTTACATTTTTTTTTACTTGTTATGGCGCGCTGAGGGACTGATGCTACATGAGAACAGGTCCCAATAGGAGTGTGGGATGTATCACTGTCAGTCATTATACAGAATCTCTGTATCTGAGCTCCTTCATCACAGCTCTGAGGCTCACTGAGGCAAGCGATTGTAATTACAAGGTGCTTATCACACCATTTGAAGGTGCAGAATCCCTGATGACAGTGAGCAACGCAGTACTTAGTTTCGGGCTATCCGGTGTTGTGTTTCTACTTCTGTGTGAATCATAGCTGTCGTAAATGCCTTTTATTCATGTGGCCGGCGGTCAGATGGACGGATGAAGACCCGTGCGCGTCAGACAGCATTGACAAATTCCCCCTTTATCTGCACCATTCAATTACAGCGTGTGCAGTTACTCAGCGGGCCTCCCCTTGAACATATCTGCCTTTAGTATCAGAGGTGACATTTTGAAAAATAAGGTGCGTGTCAGAATGGGGCTGGCCGTGTGATTCTCAGTTGATAGAGGAGGTGAGAAGCCACAGGGCCCTCACGTGAAGCACACAAACACATACACATACACACACGCACACACACACACACACACACAAACACACACACACACACACACACACACACACACACACACACACATATGCACACACATGCACATACACCACACAGTCCTCCAGTCTATCAAAGAGATGGGAAAGAGCTGTGGGCAAGGGTGGGGGTGTGTGTGTGTGTGTGTGTGTTGGGTGTGTGTGTGTGTATGTAGAATGAGCGATGCTGGAGAAGGGCTTGGGGGCCATGGGGGCAGCGGGGGACACAAAGGGGGCCGGTGAGACAGGAGCGCGGCCTGTCACTCCACAGGTCACCGGACACACTCTGGGCCCGCTCTGATAAGACGCGGGTGACAACTCCGTGCTCCCAGCCCCGGATCGCCGAGCCCGGGGAGGAGACGATAAGGAGCGTAATGAATAACCAACAAAGCCAGCCAGGGGAAGTCATTAGCATTACAGCACTGCTGAAGGCTCCACTTCACAATGCAGTCTAGACGTGAGAGTGGTTATTGGTTACTATTAGCGGCACTACAGTAGCGTGATCGTTTTAGTCATAGTGCTGCATATATTGACTGCAGTAGTAGTTGTTTGTACGGTAGTACTGATATTTATAGGAGTTATCTAAATATCAGAGGGAAAATATAGTACAGCTTGAAGAGATTTGCAGGTAAAGTCTTGTCACTGTGACATTGTTACACAGTTTCTATGTTGATGGTCCTATTATGAATACTTTTGAGTATAATAGATCCTGTGAAATGTAATTGATTCCTTGTCGATGCAAGGGCAGCTCCCACTGACCCATATTTGCTGTCAATGTAATTTATTCCAATTAAAAAATCTATTGACACAGCCTATGGCACTTGGAAGGTGAACTATGTGACCTAACATCCAATTTAATTACAGTGCTCCAAATAAACATCTTTGTATACATGTATGATGTATCCTTTCTTATTTTTTGTCTTGCCAAATGCTGTGCTTGAATGTTATTGATTTGTTGTTTAACTAGATAAGGTTTTCCTCCAAGCCTGATGGAAAATTGCTGTTTCTGTATGACTGACAGTGAAAATTTCAGCGGCTAAATGTAATAATGATGGGCATATTGAGGAAAGGCGTAATATGCACATATTGTAAGCAGATCCAGGCCCTGTTGATAAGAGAATCTCATCATTTACTCTTGCCAGTCCGAGGGTATCAGTAGCCAAAGCACAGCCTAATCTTTACCCACGGGATAGTAAAGACCTGCTACTCCCACCCACCAGATCGGCGCTCCCAGCCCCCTCCCCATTCAGTGTCAGGATATGATCCGTTCGCGGGATCACTTCCCAACTGGTGCCTCTTCCCTGACTCCTACATTTTTATTAATAGCTTTTTGCACCCTATTGTCTCTTGGCAAGTCTCATTTATAAAAAAAAAAAAATTCTTGATTATAGCTAGCCTATGTGTTCCTTTGGTGTCGCTCTGTTTTATAGAAGACTTGCAGATGTCTGTTGTAACAAGCACAGACGCTTATGTGCACGGTTTGCAATGTGACAAAAATGTTGTTTACGTGATATGATGGTTTCTTCAGTTGCTCTTGGCTGACATGAGCTGTGAAAGGAGCTCGCACTGTTGAGTGCCTGGGAGTGTTCAGTTGAAGGCGATTAGTTTCACCCCATGCCACTCCACTCATCAGTAACCATGCCCCACATCACCATCGGTGTCCCTTCCCCTCCAGTAGCTGTCTGCCTAAGGAGAGGTCTGTCTGGACCTGGAATATAAAGGAGGAACATATTGCTCTGAAATAACTCTGAAGTGCAGTAGAGTTTTGGCTTTGTTGTGGATGTAGTTCTGATAAGGCCTGAAGTCAAAATTTCATATTTATTATCTCACACACAGCAAAAACCGAGACCGTCACAGAAACTGCCATATGACTGCAGTTCACAGTGGTATTGATATTGTTGCCCCAAAATTACCTGTAAGGACAACACTATTGAAGATGTGTTGTTGTCTCAGTTTTTCTCATTGGGTGTGTGATAACAGATCTCAGTTTCTTTACCTGTGGTGTTATAATAGCAGATCACAGTTTTGTTAGTATGTGGGAGTGTGATAGCACAACTCAGTATTGTTAATTGTGTTTGGTTAATCTGTGTTAGAATGACAGATGCTCTTTGTATTGCTGATCTGTGGTGTTTTGATAGCAGTCCTCAATATTGCTGACCTGTACTATTGTGATCTCATGTTTGATGGTCTGGGGTGGCTGGATTGCAGACTTGGTACCTGCAAACCCAGAGGAGAATTATCTTTTGATTTGGAGACCATGCTGAGCAGAGAAGTTATTGCAGGATAGCCTGGAGGTGGAGGGGGCACACGGATCAATAGAGAACCTGTTTTTAGAAAGATCGGCCCGAGGACATGAGTAGTGTTTTCCCCGCACTGCAGATCTTTTCCCCCTGAAGGCTGACATCCATCATGTCAGGTCGTCTGTGGTAAACCAAGCAGGTCGCCGTCTGAGGAGGACCAAAGGGAGCAGGGATTCTATTAGCCGATAGATCTCTCCAGTCTCCAGTGACACATTGGTTGGGGTATGTAAGGGGGGGGGGATCTCCATACAAAGAGAAACATCTCCACTTGTGCTAGTCTATCACAGTATGCCTGCCCAGCTGAGTGTACTGCCAGCCTGATTGATAATAGGGAGAGCTTCTGTTTTTGTGTCCTCCCTAGGATAGAGTGGCTTTTTCTGTTCCACTCTATGCTACACATAACAAACTCTGTCATGCGGGCCAGAATACAGCATGGTACTCAATGACTAGCACTTGTCATTAAAGAACTTTATTTTGTAGAATATGGTTACCAGTTCCCTCTGCTACAGTTTTACAGCTGGTTGGCTTACATGTTGAAGTTCACTGGAACACTTGCCTTAAGAAGTGTTAGAAAAGAATGTGTTGTGCTGCTTGCTGAATTTACCAAGCACAATTCAAGGCTGATTTGTAAATCTGTGACACATCCAAGAAAGTCTTTCCAAATCATTTTCTTGCACAGGCCCATACAGTAGGTTTATGACAGGGGAATTTACTGTCCTCTTGTCAGGGGATTTTTTGGGCAAATCAGTCCTTTTCACACTACACAAATCGGCACAAGCCCCGACCCTTTGAGCCAGCCATGCTTGACCACGGCTTCCGTTATGGCCGTGGAAGCTGGGAGCATGCTGGGGGAACAGGTGTGCTCATCTGAGATCTAATTATGGCAGGCAAGGTGTCGCCTTTCCCTCTTAACCAATGGGTTTTAATGGCCATTAACAGGTTGAGGCCGCACACTGTGTGCCATTATACGGCGAGTAGCACACGGCCCATCTGCACGGTGAAAGATGTGCCAAGCTGCTGTAACCGTTGTCGGATGAGCCAAAGATATCTGTCAGGGGCCACACCCCAGACAAAGCCTCTGTTAGAGCGGGGCCTGATGATTCGTCCAGTTGTATGCTAGCAGGCATTAATAAACAGTTATCCTGTTACAGCTAAGACTGATTAGTTAATTATGTCCATATTGAATTAATCATTAAGGAGCGAAGCAACTGCGAATGGTTGGAATGATAATTAATGACAGGGTTGAGAGTGTCAGATTGCATTGGAATATATCCTTTTGCAATATCTGTGCATTGTGCGTGATAAATATTTCCACTGCTGTTTCGTGCCAAAGCAGGTTCTGTTATCCGCACTATTCGCAGTTGCTGAAGCATTAAGCCATACATGCTCTAATGTGCAATGGTAATGTGGTTAATATTTTTATTGGGTTCGCTAATGGTTTTGATTTCTGGGCCCCCCGCCCCATGCCGTCGCTCGGAAACGTTATCTAAAACTTCCACGGGAACAGACGCTTTGCTCCCAAGCAATTGCGCTCATCTAATTATAAAACGCCGGGTGAATTTGGAACAGATGCCCCCCTGCTTTCCAATCGCCGGGGCCATTTGGTCTGAGTCTAGTGTTACATTGGCTCCACATGGAGTGCGCGTCCCTGCCAGACACTGCCTTTCTTATAAACGGATCTAATCGCTTCCCCCCTAAGCCGCAGAATGGATGAACCTCTGCAGACGACCCCGGTCTACCTGGCTGCGGCGTCCGCAGGAACAGCTCTCTGCGAGATTGTGAGCAAGTGGCAGGGAAGACGAGAGATGGGCCCCCGAACTGCCCGGGAAACGACGGTCCTGCCCGCTCAAGCTTGGCAGAGCGGCCTTCCAGTGAAGCATCTGCCACCAGCGGTGTGTAATCTCCTCACGTTGGAGACGGCAGACTCCGCGCATGTTGCTCGGAGACCTGTTCCACCAGAGGACCTCTCCAGCTTTCCCCGTTATCCTCTCACTTGGCAGAGGGAACTTAATAGGTGTACAGATGTCTGTCTGCTCAGTTTCTCCTGTTATTTCCAGGGGTAACCTTTCCCTGAACTAGGCTCAATGACAAACCCAGCCTAATTGCTGACCTCCCGTCGGCCTTATTAAGATATATCGTCTGGCGTGTATCTGCAGTGGCTGGTTGCGGCTATCTTTTTCCGTAGCGTTGATTGTTTAATTGCCGATTATAGATTAATGTGGCAATAAGGATTCTGTGAGGAGGCCGCAGACAATGGGGCTTGGCATGAGGCAGGCTGCCTCCATTACTCAATCAGATCGTAAATTTGACGGGGAATTAAAGAGCAAGTGGCAGCGATTGCTGCAGCAGTCTCGGCTGGGCTCTCCCAGGAATGGAAACAAATGATTGGGCTCTCACGCGAAGGATCTTTCATTAGGGTCGTTAGTGCAAAGACACAGAGCCAGATTCTTGGGTGGGGCTATGCACAGCCGGTATTGGCACGTGTCTTGGGGGGCTCCTGTCGCAATCAGGAGTCTGTATTCCGCTGAGAGAGAGAGCCTGTGAAACGCAAGCCTCCCTTTTTTAACATCGATGGACCCCCCCACTCCAACCCCCACCCCCACCCCTCCATTCCCGCTTGCCTCATTACTCTTCAATGCTTCCCAAATAGATTAACTCATTGTCATAATGTGCTGTTTACAAAGATTAGCATGTGGTGCTTGCCCTCATTCAGCACCTGTGCCAGGTTTGCATCGAGATTTATTTGTGCTGTTTGCATTTGTATTGGCATTATCAAATGTGCTCTGCCAGGTTATTTGCACATTCGGCTGCAGTAGTGTGTGTGTACGATGATTGATAATTACCTTGGAAAGCAGTTTTATCAATAGCCAGCTGAGGCAAACATGTCAGAGATGCCCTGCATTGCACTCTGTTCATCTACAAATGAAGTCGTTTTTGTGTTTCTTCTCTGTTTTTGTTTGCTGTTAGACATTTCTGCTACTTTAAATATGCGGCCCAGACCTCGGAATTAATCTTAATCACAATTAGTTACGTGACACGTACAGTTCAATGCATTAAGACAAGACTGCAAACAAATCCAAAAATACCTTCTAATTGAGACCAAAAGCATCCAAGCGTGCTGTTGTCTCATGATACCATTTACCATGGAAATGAACTGTTAAGGGCAAAAAGCAGCATGTTTCCTGAGAGTGTTTACCCTCTCAAAATACCAATTAAAATGGGTGAAGAATGTATCTGGTTGAAATCCTACTTTGATTTATGGAGACCAGCTCTTGTTGCTTTGCTTTAATCAGCTCATGTTCCTCATATTAGATGTCAGAGCAAGGAAGCAAAGAGAAAATATCGGTGCTATAGAATTCAGTAGAGCTGGCACCAAACAATGTATGAGATGCACCATATTTCCAACATAACAGAAATATTACACCCCACGGGGACAAAAAAGGGAACTAATTTATGCAGGGACAGTGAGATGTGTGAATTGTGTTGTGGTGGACACACAAAGATGGTAATCTTTGTGTAGCCGCTTGCGCTCTCATTAATAAACTGCTCATTAATGCAGTTGGACATAACCTGTATCATCTTTGGCTGGCCCATGGTGAGAGAGCCATTAATTATAGTGACACTCATTACTCTGTAATGATATATGCTCTGGTTTTACAGCATGTATTATTCATCTGCTGCTGAAAATGTAGAAACTGCTGTGATGCTTGGTTTAAATGAGGAAGAATACACCATGGTCAGTGCATTATGTAGTGAATAATGTATTCTGTGTAGAATGAGGTAGAAATATGACTGTGTATTGCGGCATTGTTCTTAACAGTATCATATCGCCATATGACACTGTGCCGATAGTAGTTGTGGTTGAAGTAATATTGCTCAAATAAGGCTCAATAATCACACAATACAGAGGGAAGATTCGAGCCTGTCCCTGAGCGATTTCCTTCTACCCTTTTATACCTTGAGATATGATCGGATTCTCATAACCATTCACATTCTGCCAAATTGATGAACATCTTCTCTACAGAAGGAATAGATTCGAGTAATGTATTCTCACCCTCGAGAGATCAAGGCTCCTCTTTCCCTGAAGAAATGCATAAACAGACTTCATATCTAATAGGATCTCCATGCTTCAGCTGAGTGTTAGTCTGTTTTTTTTTTCCTTTCTTTTCTTTCTACCGTATAATCATGAACAATCACACACCACAGGGGGTTGTCTTGAGGAGTGCACCATCGCAAAACCCTCTGCAAAACCAGCGTGTCACTTTCTCCTTTCAGTCATGCCTGGCGGTGATGAAGATGATGACGATGAAGGTTTATGTCAGTATGAGTTTAGGGGAGCGCACGGGCTTTAATCTGAGTTACTCCACCCAGACCCTTTAGCACTGGAGATGAGGAAGCTGAAGAGCCCATTGAATTAGATGGGTTATGCCTCTGATAGTTTTACAATTTCATCTTTTTTAATGGCCAATCATAGCCTCTTCTGGCAAGGAAAGTGTCTGCAATCATGGCCTCCTCTCCTAAGTAACTGTCTCTCACTGTTATTTTTTCTCCATTGAAATTGTGACTACATGGGCTGCAGTGCCCGTAGAGGTCATTATTATTAGAGTAGAGTATTTGACCTCTTTCTCTGCTTTCTTCTGTATCAAAGACCTACAGAACAACCCACACTCCCTCACCTTCTCCAGGTCAGCTATAATTAAAGCAGTTTTAATGTCTTCAGAGTGGAATAATGATGTCTCAACAGCACAGGCAAATAGAATCGATGTAACTGTATTATTTAGGAATTAAGAGGCATTTAAGATAGTGAGAAAGGACAGATGAACACCCCTTTCATACAGTACATTATGGAAATAACAATAAAGAAATAGGAGTTTTGTATTTGGGAGTAATTCAGTTTGCTATCTCTATTACCTCTCTTTGAACAGGGATGGTGATGCTGGCTTGCTCTTCACTCTAATTCTAACTCTAACTCGAGGTGACACCATTTTGGTCATAACCTAGTACTTCATCAACCAGGTGCCCATTCAGATCTCAGACACATTTAACTGTCTTCTCCACAGTGTCATTCCTGAGGCCTGAATTAAGATTACAATATGAGTTTAAAGGGATGAAGTACAGTGAATTTGTTATCAGTGATTGGCCTGGAGCCACCGTCGCTAATCCCGGGACATTGTTCTCAGTGGCGTTGGCAGAATTGACCAGAGTGTCTTCCTGTCAGCCCACGAGGCGATCCGGAGTTTACTAGTCCTTTGTGTTGTCAGGTCTTTTGCGCACATTGACATTTTAGATGTGACACTAATTGCGCCATTTTGCTGGTGAGAACGCCTTTCAAACAGCTGCTTCAGGATCAAGAACACAGCAATTACGGAGACTACTCACGGCAAGAATAATCTACCCACGCTCTTCATTCGGACTTCATTTTCAGCGGTTGCTTCAGCAGGTGTACTGTAAATTTGACAGGCGATCTTCTTTCATCTGTCATTTCTATTCTCGTCACACATCTCCGCTCCTGTCACCAAGGGTCCCAGTTTGTGAAAATTGTCCACTGTTTTCCATCAGTGCCACATCCTGCTCTACAGGGTGTCAAACTCCCAGCAAAAACAGCGCCGAGGGGCCCTCCTTAGGCAGGGGCCATTTAAGTCTCCCCATGGTGAGCACCAGTGCTGGGAAATTGTGGACCCCCCACCCCTCCCCCCCACCGTCTCTCCTAACAAAGCTCCCAATTACTACCTAAGAGGCAGATCAATGGCCTTCAGTGGGGGGTTGCCGTGACCCCGCCCGACTCCCGGGGCTTATTATTGTGATCATAGGACTCGTGCATCCTCTGCCGCTCCTGTCCCCCCGTAATGAGACCCGCTCTGGCTGTTGCATGACAGCCGCTCTGACAGGGACCGAGGCGCCGCGTCTTTGTGAATGTGTGTGTATGTGTTTCTCTCTATGTGTGTGTGTGCGTGCGTGCGTGCGTGTGTGCACACTGTCTCGCATTATGCAAATAGTGTTTATCCAATGCAAATGACTTTTAATGCGCTGTTTGCTGAAACTTTGAACGTCAGGACGTGCATGTAAATTAAGAGCCTCGTTACGGGGCACTGCAATCATTCCCCCGATCCTCAAATAACAGTGGGGGTCGGAAAGGCATGTTTGGCCCAGGGTCCGCCGGCAGTAGTACCTGTGCGTTTGCCAGTGCTGAAAAACATAACCTCTGATCACTTCACCTATGACCTCTTCACCTTTACTTTCACCTGCAAATTAGGGAGCTGCAGTGCATGTTTAGGGGCATGCTGAAAAGTTAATAAGGTTAAAATATAGTCTTCTACACTTATTTTTTAACAGTTTACAGGGTCTCTAAGTGACAAACTGGCTTGTTTTTGATGTAGAATTTTGTAGGCATAATGACTGAAACCCCAAGGCTTTAAGGATGTGTGGATGTAATCAGTACGGCCATCACCAGTGTTTACCCAGTGTCCGTCAGGCGAGTGAATGGAGGCAGTGATACCGTGATTGGGAGATTAAAGGAGAGCCTATTGCGGCTTTCCTCTGGTCAGCTCAGGTGTGCCGGGTGCTTGATTGTGTATTTAGCCCCGGCCGGCCGAAGCAGCGGCCAAGTGCTGAGGAACAGGGTATGGCTCTGATCACAGGAGTCTCTGATTCATTAGAGATACGGCACTGAAGACACGACGTTTCACTGCCTCCCGCAGAGCGCAAACACACAGCTCATCTCCAGCTGCTCCCCTAATCTAATTCCCTCTAAACTTGAGTCTGTGAGCTCGCTCATCATGGCACTGCTTTCCCAGTGCAGAGCTCAGCCGGATTCCAGTGAGCACTGCATACAGCTCCCAAACTCAAGTGTGATTGTGTCAGAGGACGTGAGAGTGTTTTTTCTTTTTGATTTGGAAGTAAAACAACCCATGATGACAGATTTTTTTTTTTTAGAAATTCACACCTTGAAAAGTTTAAAGGTTCTTGATGTCATTGATGCTTTGTGTTAAAAAGTCAAGGATAGACTAGAAATTAAGGGCCAAAACTTTTCATTTGTAAATTTTTTTTTGTACATGCCTGTTGACCTTTAGTAATTCCATTTCCTTCATCTAATCATCTGTGAAAATGGGTAACTATTTTGGATGGATGTTTGTTTGGTGTCATCCCCCTTTACTTGAGTGGAGCCTCGAGAGTTTAGGGTGAGCTTATCAGTTCATCTGGTCCGCTTATCTCACCGAGCCTGAAGGATCGGTCTCAACCCCCGCTCTCCCATCACAGTCCATGTACAGAAACCAACCATGTCCATAGTCATCCCCAACTGTCCCCAACCGTCCCCAACGTCTTATGATCTTTTTCCAGCCAAGATCAGAAGAATGTGCTCTAGGGTTCCTTCAGCAGGGTGCAGCTGTGGAGGGAGAAAAAAAACTGGTCATATGTGTACAGTATTATTTTCAACCACATGCTACTATTTCACATGGTCACAGACCTGAGTTAACATGTAAAACAATACGTTTATGTGTTGAACTGAGTGAGAAAATTGGTCAGATATGTCCTGAACTACCTCACATGAAAAAAATCGACAGGATACAGTAGGACCCTAAACGCGAAAATAGCCCCAAGAGCTACGTAGAGTGTTTTATGTTCACTGGGGTTACGGGCTGGTCGATGCTGGTAGTTCATGGGCAGATATGGGGGGGACTGTCATATTTCCCTGGTGGCCTGGCCATTCCGCTGCAGTTCCATATCATTGGAGCAGACCCATAAGCACCAGGAGTTGTTCAAATAGTGCCTTTGAATGTCTAGGGTGATTTATGTACTCATAATATCTTTACTGTACCAAACTGGTGGTCGTATTTTAGTTTGACACATATTATTGAAATGAGACATTTCTAGCGGTGCAGTAGGAGCTCCAGTCTTGCGAGATGGGAAGGTGGTCACAATCCCTCAGCCTCAGGCATTTGAAATTACCTTCCGGGACTTAATGCCACTTCTCGGCTGAGCGTTCCTTTTTTATTCCGGACACTGGATGTTGTTGTTTTTTTTTTTTCTTTTGCGAAAACGCAAATTGATTCCGTGCACACAAAGATAAAGTTGACGCAGTGTTGTTATTATTCTGACTGCACCTTTTTGAGCACTCAAGCGATGCCCGCCCAGCAAAACAGAAGCCCGTGGCCCTGCATGGTAGAGGCAGCGGCTCACCAGGCTGCCGTTATCTCCCCCAGTGGTACTCAGGCCACACAGATTCATGTAGGGTTTATCTTTACAGCCACTTGCTCCACTTAATTCTGTGGGGCTGACGGCATGAGTTTTTGAGGTGTGTGTGTGTGTGTGTGTGTGTGTGTGAGTGCCTGTGTGTGTGTGTCTGTGTGTGTGTTTGTGTGTGGGTGTGTGTGCCTGTGTGTGTGTGTACGCCTGTGTGTGTGCCTGTTTGTGTGTGTGTGTGTGTGTGTGTGTGTGTGCCTGTGTGTGTGTGTACGCCTGTGTGTGTGCCTGTTTGTGTGTGTGTGTGTGTGTGTGTTTGTGTGTGGGTGTGTGTGCCTGTGTGTGTGTGTGCCTGTGTCTGTGTGTGTGTGTTTGTGTGTGGGTGTGTGTGCCTGTGTGTGTGTGTTTCATTAGCGCACTGTGTCCCTTCTCTTCGTGCCTGCAGACAGCTGCGGTTCCATATCTGCTAGCTGCAGCTGTAAGGTGCCCCGCATTTGCGGCCGGGTTTCTCCAGGCTGTGCCCAACACCCCAGCCTATCTATCTCCCCACGCCACACAGCTGCACGGCCATATCAGCTGCATTCCATCTAACCTGGTTACGTTGCACAATTCAGGACAGAGGCGTGCAATCAGCAACTTCTGACTGATCCTGAGGCAGACTGACCTACATCCTGCTCTCTCCCTTTTTGAAACTCCCCTCTGTCAATCAAACTGTATTGTATTAGCTATTGAGTTAGGGCTATATAATGTGGTTTTTACACAATGTAAATCTAGGCTTAGGAGTGTTTCCAAGTGTTATGAACACTTGACTTCCTAATCCATAAACATGAATATGGTTTATCTTTGTCTATCAGTATATAACTGTTATATTGCGTCATGCATCATATCATAGACTTGTTATGAGATGTCATAGAAAGGGATGGTGCATTTTGATTTAGTCTCAGAACACGTACGGTATGTTTACATTTAAACACTGATGGATTGATTATGCTTTCAGCTAGGCGTGCTGTAATGCACATGAGTGCTGCGATTTGCCATCAGGAGCAGTAGGAAGTAAAACTTGAGGAAGCCACATAAAGTCTCTAAAATTACAAATAAAAACATTTCATTAAGGCACAGTTTAGCATTCATATGCTATAAAACCACGTTAATTCAGTGCCATAAAAATGTTAATGGCATATTAGAGTCCATTGCCTAGAGCTGATTGCACCACCGCTGGTTCCCTCTAGTGAGGTACATTAATCATGTACTGCCTACATAAATCACATATTAGCTGCACTTTGCATTTCTCCATGCTGTTATGCGGAGAGGGGAAAAAGTCTGGCACACTCCTGCCATCCATGTTGACAGATGCAAGGATTCACGCAGGATGAGTCTGTGGCCTGAAGTCCTGTTACTCCCTCAAGTAAATTCCGCTCTCAGTCTATTAAGGTATTGATGAGATGCTCGGATCAATAAGACCCGGCAGCGGTGGCAGATGAGCCCAAGGGGTCAGAGCACTTCCTGTCTGTAAACGCCTTTCGCAGTAACTTGGCTGTCTGTGCGGTGCAGCGTGGGATGCCTTTGAAGGCAGGTGACATTTTCACATGGAAAAAAAAAAGGAGATGAATTCTGACACTACACATTAATAGGGCCACAGGGAGCATGTTTTCAATGGACATTTACTTACTGTCTATACTGTTATGATGTGTCAGCTTAGTGAGATCAAGGTTGTTGTCCATGACCATTTATATGCTTTATGGGATTCCACACACCTTTGAATGGAACTTTTTTTTTCTTAGAACAGAACCTCTGGGACTCACCTTTGTTGCATCCTTAAGGCAACATTTCACCTCAGTACAAGTGTAATTATAGTATTACAGTACAATTTAGTGAACCCTATCTATTGACTGAGAAGGATTTGACTCAAAATGGTTTCAAGGTCTTAAATTCAGCAGAAACTGATACGACCTTTTAAGACTGAAATTTCAAAAACCTTGCTGTTTTTATTTATAACAAACCATACCAGTCAGCACTGTCATCTGTATGCTTTAAAATTGCTCGTTGAAAGGGACAAGCTAAACTAAATTATTTTGTCTTTCTGCAAGGCAAAGTCTTTTGTGTTGAAATTATATCATGATTTCAGATTTTGCAAAACATATCTATAATGGTGTTTGCATATAAATTGAGACATTTAAAAAAATCTAATTGACGAATCAAACTCGTGAATGATTACATTTTTACTAGATAGTGGGAGTGCAGGAGAAATGGAAGCAGCCTTTCCATTTTCCTTTAGGAGGGCAGTTGTAAGAGGCTGCAGTGCAAGATAGTGGCCCCTCTCAGTGGATTTGTGTAAAAACACCACCAGCCTCCTATCACATGTGCTGTCCTCAGCTGCCGAATATCCCAGTGTAAACACAGACAGATGGACAGCCGCAGCGCCATTTACTCTATCAGTCCCTTGGCATTCTCACTTTCCAACTTCACACATACTCCACTGGCCACTGCATCAAGCAAACAAAACAGGAGAAATTAAATGGATCATTACGAGCAAATATACTGGTTCTGCTCCTAGGTTTGACTTGGCTAAACCGACGTGTATACTCTGTATATTGAGTGTTTTGGCTCTGCGGAAGGTATAGATTTGAGCACACATTGTATACTTATTTTGTAAACAGCCCAGTGATCATTAGGACGCTTTGCTAAATAATTCATCGGGAACAGGTTTTGTTTACAGTCGGGTGCTTGTGAATGAATATGAATCTGTGCGCTTGCCATGCACTGGAGAATCTGTTTTTTTGGAGGTGCTGGTACAAACAGAGCCATCCGTAACTGCATTACAGCAATGCTGAGGAAGAGAGAGGGCACACTCTATAAGTGATTAAATAGTGTGGTACAGGAAAGGCCAATGAGCTTTATCTGATTTAAAACATTAGTCTATCAATACCAGTCAATACCTGTCTAAGGACATCTATTGAGCATGCTGCATAAACAGGTAGGTCCACCTCCCATCTCAGTATATTGCAGCATGTCAGACAGATGCTCCTCACTCATTGTCAGGGCATGCTGGTTGATCCTTGGGTTCTGCATTGTAGGGGGATCATTTCCTTGCGTCACCACAGTTGTGAGGCTCCCAGCAATACCCACAATGCACTGGCTTTTGACAGACTGTTCACAGCTGGTAGGCATTAGTGTGCAGATCAAACAGAAAGGCCATCAGACAGAAGACCATCAGGTACACGGATGATAAAACCCTGATATGGAGTGCTATATGCTGTGGTTAATATTCAGATGTTGAATGTAGATTAATTAGTCCATCTGGCCCTCATTGCACCGATAAAAAGCTCCTCCCCTTCTCTGATTCAATATGGCTGTGTACCAACAGTAAGCGCCAAGGTGCTCACATAGGTAAGATGGTATTTGGGAAGATTGATTTTTTTTCTTCTTCAGGACTGACATAGAGTACCAGTCAAAAGTTTGGACACGCCTGATTAAGATAGTGGGAAACATGCATTCTAAGACATTTTGAGATAAAGACTTATGCTTAAATATGCATAAGCTTAAATATGCATAAATGCTTGAAATTTGTTTCTTATATAAATAGTAAAGGTGATGCCTATGTATGAATTTCTTTTCCCCCCAAAAAAATATTTTTAAAACATATTTTTTGGCTGCTTTGATTAATATAAAATGTGAGATCATTTTTTGAACACATTTTTGGTCATTGCATAATTTTATTTATGTTATTTCATAGTTTTGATGTCTTTACTATTATTCTTAAATGTGGAAAATAGCAAAGATAAAGAAAAACCCTTCTATGAGCAGGTGTGTCCAGACTTTTGACTGGTACCGTAAACAATAGACCAGTTCCTATGTGTTCAGATTCAGAATTTGACTCATTGCTGAGAGAACAGGAACAAACTCAGACTAAGTGGCTACATGTGACAATTGCACAGCGTCAGATTTTTAGCATGCATTGTAAGTTGCACTACTTAGCAGGTTCTGACACTGATTTGAGGCTAAGAAAGCAGATTTTTTTTTCTTTTCTGCTCTGCACTGTGTTGGGGGATGATGCAGGAGCTCTGACCTACTTTTACTCTGTGGTGATTAATGCAACATCCTGTCGCGCAAAGGTCACTTTTATATTTAGAGAAACACCTGAGGACACAGTATTAATGGTTATTTATTGTTAACTTTGCGCCTGTGAAGATGTCTGGTGCGTATCCAGAACATCTCCAGTAGACTCCATAAGGGCAGAAAAAGACGATTCATGAATAGGAAGTGACTAGGTATCAGCCACACTAACCTTGTGTTTTGATAAGGCTAAAAACAGACCTGAACATTAGCAGAGACCATCAATGAATAAAGCATAAATTGGCACTGGAGGATTTGCTAATGAATGTCTGAATTCCTGTTGACAGAGCCACAGTCCTGTGACGTTATCACTTTCCAGCGCAGAGTTCTGAAGTGATTCTACGAGATGAGGTGAAGTGAAGGACTGTGATGAATGCTGGGAAGAACAATGAGCGGATGTGATTGTAGCACCTTTGTGAAGGTGTCGCTGCTCTGAGACCTGGAAGCTTTGTGTTGATACTACACGTAGCCCTTGTAAATTGATGAGATGTGAGTGCAAGTGTGACTGCGCTCTTCTGCTCATCTAACGTAGCTCATAACTTATCGTGTCTGGGGTAAAAATGAGGGCCCTCCTGGCTGCACATTTCCAATTAATCAGATATCTTCCCACCAGACAAGCTTGTTTATTTGCTCTCTCTCCAGAGTCAGGCTAAATCCAGCCACCTTTCCTCCCAGTAGCATCCTTTCCTCCACTGAACCTGAGTTGCATTGCTAGTGGGGGAAAAAGGTTATTATTTTTTTATTTTTCAGTTTCATATGTTATTTTCATTGCAGCATCCTGTGCATGAGATATATAATATATTTAAAACCAAATACCATGATGGGAAAAGTGGTGGGTTAACCTTGCGTTCAGAGATAACGGTTCGCCTTATCTACAGTTCCGGCTTTACACCACAGTGCATTCTCTGTGCTATTTCATTGTCATATTCCCTTTTCGATCTCATTACAGAATTAAATGGAGCGGTAACTTTATTTTCCTGCTGCAGCAGTGATGTATTCAATTCCGTTAACAAATAGCGGGTTTTACTCTGTCCAATTGATCACTGAAGATGTTAATTCAGTGATGTAGAACCATTGTGTGTATTACTGCTGTGTTCTATCATTGGTAATATCCAGAGAAGTACCAATAAGAGTTTTCAGGTGCATTTTTCATCATTCTGGTCATCATGCTTTAATTATCTCATTGGATTTTATTATTCTCTTATTGAAATAATCAGTAAGGGTAGCAAGTAATGATGGTGGAAGCTCTTTATCTCTTTTGTAGTCATAGCACTGTGGAACACTGGGTCTGCTTTATCACTGTGAAGACAGCTTGCATTGGGTACTGGAATTTTTAAAAAACAGATTGCTGAAGAGTAAGTAAGCCACACCTTAGACCACCATCTATAATAGGCCTATAAGAAAAAATTAAAACAACCTAAGCCGAGTGTTCCGTTACGTGTCACAGATTTATAAATCTGTCTTGTAAAAGCCGTTGACTTTGCAGGATTACATACTAGCCATTTTGCTGCAAACTCATTCAACCATGCAAACTTATATTTGTACGGTAAAGTCCTAATAATAGTAGTTGATTTTTAGAGAACAGCCCAATGGCTCCTTTAATTGGGCCCACACCTTTTGAATCTGACGTCACAGGTGTCTGAACTTCCACAGGGAGGGGTCCTGGCTGTCAGGAGGCAGTTGTCAGTTGTTAGTGGACTCACAATGAAATCCTCTGGGAGCCAGTAATGACTGACCTTAGACCGAAGGGTCTGGGGTGAAACTCAAGCTGTGCCTCTTCCTCATGTAGCCATCAGGTGCCCTTGTATAATGAAAAACAATCTTTCCAGCATGGGAGGAAGGATGTCATTATTTTTCACTTAATCATGGAAGCTCTAGTGTACTCTCTGTCAGGGACAATATCTTTGAGTCAGAGGTGGAAATGGCAATGGGAGTGCTATTAACTATCAATAAAGGAAATAGCAGTGCACATTTGTGAGGAAAGTAAGAGTAGCAAATGAGGTTTGGCCATTAGCGTGGCTCCATGCTAATGTTCAGTCATTGGGGGGAAATGTCACAGGAAGAGCAGGGCAGTGTGTTTACGGAGCTGCCCCCCTGGTAAGGTGCATTTCTGATGAGCTCTCACTCCCCCCGGCAGGTGAACGGTAAGGATCTCTCCAAGGCCACGCACGAGGAGGCGGTGGAGGCCTTCCGCAGTGCCAAGGATCCCATCGTTGTGCAGGTCTTGAGACGGAACCCCGCCTCCAGGAACCATGGGAACTCTCAGGAAGTCCACCTCGTGGACGTTTGCACACAGACCGACATCACGTTTGAGCACATCATGGCCCTCTCCAAGCTGCGGCCCACGACCCCTCCGGTGCCGGACATCTGTCCCTTCCTGCTCTCCGACAGGTATGGGCAGACCGATAAGCAGGAGGCTGTTAACAGGAGGTTTTTGTGCTATCTGAACTGCAGTCTTTCCCATTGATGTTCTGTCCTTTGTCCAGACTAAACTCGTGAATATTCATGGGGAGACAGCACATTAGAGTGCTCGTAGCGGCAGCAATAATACAGACAGAGTTTTCAGGGTTACATACTGATTATCTGTTCAGTGAATAGAATATCTGGGATATAGTGTCCCAGCCCTGGTGGAACCACTCCTGATGTCACAGAGTGGCTAACCACTTACTTATCATAGAGTACTAGAGAAGTGGTCCAAAAATATGGCTGTATGCTTACAGACAGTGTGAAAGTAGGTTTTCCCAATTTTTCAGGTTCACAGGAAACAACCTGGGACTCATCAACAAAACAACAGAAACAAAAGAAATAGTTTTACCTTGATCTTATTAGCAAGGATAACTAAATTATGGACAAGACGATGTTAATTTTTGAAAAATATCTGGGTTTCTTCCTAGGGGACAGTAACATGTAAACACTGAATATGCATGAATCTTTGACGTTAATGGAGACTATCTGAGTGAATACGGTTTTATATTGTAAGTACATTGTAAATTGCATACGTTCCAATGATAATTGGCTGCTTTGAATTCATGGCTTGCCTCAATTTCAATATTACTCTCGGATGTTTCCTTTGAGATTGGCATTTTGATTGACCCATTATATCTGGCTCAATCATAAGTGACCTCTCAATTTAAATGTCCGCGTATTACTTTGGATCAACAATATCTGAACTGTATGGGTCTCAGCACGCTGTGCACCCACTAGCTTTACGCGTCTACCAATGCTGACTTATCACCCCTCAAAACATCGCACATTGTTAGTAACAGGTTAGCTAACATGATCCGTTCCCTCAGCACCATAATGCTACCTTCAGAACCTTTATGAAATGCTTGTTAATGTTTTCTGCATTCATTTATTTTAATGGAGAGTTTACAGGGTGATTAAGAGCAAACGGACTAATAAAAACAGGCAACGTATCACAACATTTATTCTCGTCTTATTTATCACCCGCTGCTGTGTCCAAGCGTATTCGCTCTGTCTCATAAAACGCATATAATCTGTCCCTTTGCCTGGGATCAGGTGAAGAGAGCCAATATACTGGGCATTTTATAGACACAACAAATGGTTCTGCGTATGTTGTATTCCCCGATTTTAGCTGAGACCATAAAATCCTACATTGGTGTTTTTATGTGCGTGCATGCTTGGAAAAGATGTGACGTGAGATATTATAGTGCGAAAAGTAAAACATTGTGGCATTTAAGGCCCCATCTTTGTCTTCATAATGGGTTGGTCTTCCAGCAAACCTGTCCATGTGAAATTACCAAATGTATTTATTGGTCTACTGAGAAGAATGCAGTGAAAATTAAACACAAGAACTAATGACTCCATCTTCATTGCTCTTTTCTAATTGCCAGTGCTTGCTGCGATGGAGATGCCACATTACTATTTAGCTGTTACAGGCTGTAATCATTTATAGCACATGGTTTCTTTTTGCAAGTGAGAGGCTGGTCATACTTCCATTTTTCTATATATTGAAGTAAATTTTGTGGTGGAATTCCTCCAATGATTGTGAAATTCTATAAGATCTCTACAATTTTGCTCACTTTTGTGTTGATTGCTTTTATGCTGGACACAAAGCCCATTTGATGACATAAGGATACCATTTTTGTTGTTCTGCAACATGTATGAAATGTTGCCCATTGCTTTACAAAGGTATAAGGGGAGAGAAGAGTTAGTCATTCTTCACTGCTTTATGCTCCTGGACCTGCAGTGTTTAATAAGGATTGAGTGCTATATGATGCATGACATCACCACTGCAGTGCCCGACAGATTCCTGCTTCCCATGGATCACTGATCTCAGGACAAGACAAAGGACATGCTGCCTGTCTGCTGTGAGAGACAGCAAAGCTCATCTGTGTCTGTCTTCCTTTCTCTCTTGATAGCTGTCACTCCCTTCAGACAATGGAGCATGAGTACTATGGGGGCACGGACTACCTCTCCCAGGTCCCGGCCGAAGGCGAGAGGGCAGATGAGTTTGAGTATGAGGTAAGACTTGATTACGACTCCTGTCTCACTTATTAGTAACTTTTGACATCCCCTTGTGAAATCCCATAATGGACCTTTACCAATCACCGGAACAGCCCGGTTTTGTAATTGGCTTCATTGAGCCGTCCCTAGGGGTGAGTGTGTGACAGATGACATTTTGTGGGCGGGACTTCACTTCTTGTCCTGCAAAATTTCTGAGCTGGAGAGAGCAGCACCAGTCTGCAACATGTGACATGCTACAGCCATTGGTGTAGTCCTGATCTGCGCCACATGAGAGAAGCTCTCAACACCGCTTTCCATAGGTATATTCCTAAAGTGAATATCTCCCATGATTCTCATCTAGTGTAATTTGGGCTCAGGGCTTCCTTTGTTTCATGTGAATTGATCTCAGTTGTGTTGTCTGATTGGAATGGCTGTTTAGTTTGTGTACACTGTGACACTCAAAGGCAAGGCAATAAATACACCAAAGCGTCTCATGTACCCTTTATGCTGGATCTCACCATAAGCTCATCATCATGAAGAAAGAAACCACAGTCCCAGTCCCAGACTTGCGGTGAATTCCTAACTCCCATATCCTGACTTCCATGGGGCTTAAGTCACATGTGAGAGCAGTTCTGGATTCTTGAGCCGGTTTGACAGATGAGATCATCACGTTTTTTTCAGACTTTGCTCTCAGATGCCAACAATTGATTGGATGGAAAATAAACTGCCTCTTACAACGGCTCAGCTGTACCGAGCCACGCTGCCACGGTGCTAGTCTTTGTTAATGTGCTTTGTTTCCAAGTCGTTGAGGAGCAGACAGGCTGTTCTAACTTGAATGATGCAGACTTATTAAATTTGCCGTTTTTTCATTTACATTTCATAAATGCCTTCACACATTGTGCCTGAATTATTTCTTTTTTCTGAAGGGGTTTGTGCATCCACTTGTCTAACCACACTCATGCAGTAAATCAGTGCAAATATTATATACATATACAGAAATCTGTTTCCACCTCATTTCTATTAACAAATCCTATTATGTCCTGTGTGCATTCTATTGCTTTATGTTTTATTTTCATGCCTGGAGGGGTATTTTACATGCTAACTAACTTCCACTTCCTTTATGGAATACACTCTATGGCAGCTGCTTCAAACTGAATTCCACAATTGCACACGTTATGCCTCTCCACTGAGTTAACATTGAGAGATAATTACCTATCCAGATCAAACATGGAGTGATAATGTTGACATAGCATCACAGAAATGTTGTTGTAAGGTTATATTAGGTTATGTTTGTAAGGCTATATCACTTGTTTGTAAAGCTGTACAATATGTGGGCTATTGAACAAAAGGAAAAAAGAAAGCCGGAGACAGAAATATTAATGATGTAAAATCCTTCTGAAATGGCTTAATCCTTATTTAAGCACCATCTGTTGTATCTAATTCACTGCATTCAATGCAAATACACCTACCACCAGTACATCACATGATAATAACAATAATACAACCACAAATAAGCATCACAAATCATAATAAAGGTTCAAAAATTTTACTCCAGCATAGTAGTATCAACAGGAAAATGTGTTAAGTGTCCATATCTCCAGAAGGGTGGAGTGTAAGCAGCAAGTATGAATAATTCATATGAACATTGTGAATGAATCTTGCTGACCCACAGTCCTGTTGGGTGATGAATAACACATAGGCATGCTCTGTGGTGCAGCAGAGTAAATGGGCACGCTTGGTCCAGTGAGCAGGGGCCTGTGTCATTAGCCTTGAGTTCACAGCTGAGGCAAACTGCTGTCAAACGAGCATTCAACACATAGCATTCCACTTCCCCTCAGCTTTGTCAGAATAAGGAGAACCTAGTCTAGTTCACCTGGGTGTCTCTAACTTGGTCTAGTCCAATTGACAGCTGACTTCAGGTCTTGCAGAGAGCCTAACCTGACCTGTCCCTAATACCCTGTTCACACTCGCAAATGTACCATGGAACAGAAAGTTAGACAGTAGACAGGCGTAAATGGGAAAGCAAAAATAATTAACATTGGGCCCTTGCCGGGCTCTAGCAGATTTCTTTCAACATCAAGGCCGGGAAACAATTCCAATATCTGATGAAGGAACTTGGATTACCGTGTTGCCACTGTTGCTTTCTCGATTGCTACATTTTTGTGCATGTGCACTATAGCACTAGAGAGTGCTGAAAAAGTCCCTTCAGCCCCTTTGTCTTCAAGAGCAGTAAAACAGAGAGACTTAGCTGAATCTCATTTAGAATGTCGTGTATTGGTCGCCACCATCTTACACAGGAACAGGTGAGAAAGTGCACCACCGGATTCTGGTTTATCTGGGCGTCTCCTAGAAAGAACCTTCAGCACCAGTGCCTAGGGCAGGGCATCATGTTAGGTATTGTGTTCGGTCTACAGTCACTTAGATGGGACACTGACTGTTTTTGTATTTTGCTTCCAGGTAAGGTGCATGGCACACAATGTGTCAGGTGTATTTAAGCAAAAGCATTGATGCCATGAAGGCAATAATTGAACCAATATCCCAGTCCGTCCGTCATCCCTGCAGCGGTTTTAGAAATGGAGTGCATTATCCCCATCATGTTTTAGCACGGTGTTTCCAGTCTTTTAATGTGCTGATTTCACACGCAGGGAGGGGCTGCCCGTCCCTCTGTGTAGCAGTCATGTGCACTTTGCCACTGATTTCTCAGTCTGTAGCAATCAAAGGCACAATTATTATGACAGTATCCGATGCGCGCTGACAGTAGGCGGTAATCTCTTCTAATCACATGATCGCAGTCATTAATTTACTGTCAATCCCCTCGCAGTCACCCAAGGCAATCTCCTGCCTGAGACACTAAGAGCTCATCAGGAAAATGAAATAGCAGGAGAAGGTCTGCTGCTCCAGGGAAGAGACTACCACCGTGTGTTTCTGATGGATCAGGAGATGCTTTCCCAGTCAAGTATTCCCACCACTTTACAGACACTCTATCTCTCAATTCGGCGCAGCGCCTTGATCGTGGTAGTGAATCACTCAGAAAGGAAATACAGTAGCGCTGTGTAGTGTTGCTGCAGCGTCAAACCTTTGTAGTGTAAGAAACATAGTTACAGGGTTTCCTTCCCTATTTCTGAATCAGATTTGCTATCCTGTTCATATTGATTGTACCCATTGGCCTACATTTTGTTTTCTTTCTTGATTAATTCAAATACAGGTGTATCACTACTTGCATTCATTCAAGAACTAACTTGATGCTTAGACACTTAAATAGGAGGGTGTCTCCTCAGCAGAAAAGAATGAAACATCATTTACATACGGTGAATTCTAGTCATTAATTCATTTTGTTGTCAGGAACATTTAGGATAATTTAATTCATTTTCTGTTAGAATTGATAATTTCTCCCCACTTCCTATACCCATATATCAGTGTACTGTGAATGCATTTTGACTGTACATCATTGTTACTGTTAATAATTTTTCAAATGAGGTGTTTGTACTGCGGTACATTTGAAGCTTATGAGACCTGAGAACAGTTCATCTTCTATTACCAAACTGACTAAAATGACTTTGTTAGAGGTGCACTCAGCTGACCTGCAGAGAAAAATGGATTGTAATATTGTCTCGCCAACATGCCTGCCCTCAGAGGGCAAAATACAATGCCACAGTAATGCCATCGCTTAAGAACATAAGAACTATCCCATTTGTGTGGACTGCGAGGATTTTGATTTTGGTTATTGCATCAATGGTACCATTTATTTACTTGGTAACATTGTCATCTGATGAGCTAAACCATAAGTGATAATTATTCATCCACACATCTCTTTTTAATTCAAAAAAGTAAATTGAACATAAAAGTAGACTGATCACACTCAAACCTATGAGCACCATCTTAGCCAGATAAATGTTTTTTTCAGTTGTACGTTTATCCATCCATCCATCCATCCACCCATTTATTCATCTGTTCATTTGTGACACATTGTGACAGTACAGTTTAAAGCTGCTTACTATGGACAATGAATTAGACAACTAGCTTGTTTAGAGGCACTCTTTCCAATCCTCCTGGTCTTCACTTCATAATGACAGGTCTTCAGTCAGTGCACTTGACACACTGTGCAAACCCTGAGCACTGTTTTCTGTTACTTACGCTACTGTCCTCTGAGGAGCTTACTGGCTGTGTATTACTCTTCTTTCATACAAAGGCAATATATATATTTATAAAATCTGAAGTTGAAGTTGCCTCAGCCAACTCTGAAACATTCAGTTAGAGATCTTAGAACCTGTCAGAGCAATCGTATCACAAAGGCAGGAGAGGACGTAATGGTGACTGGGTTTAATTAATGGTTTAGTCCCTGGACCGGTGGGCCTGTGATGTTCTGTCACAATGTGATGGTGAGGCGGGCCAGAGAGACCAGGAGTAAGAGGGAGAGGTAGTGATCGTGGCCCACAGGGAGAGACACCAGGTGTTTTGCTCCAGCCAACCCAACCGCTCCCCTTCCGCCCCTTTCCGTCCATGATCCTTTCATCCAAAGCACTGAAAAACCTGGCACTCGCAACCAGTGAACCCCCAGCTGTCACGGGAAATGAATTTCTCACTGCGCCAACCCCTGATTCAGCCAACCTTCACCTGAGCAGCCCTTTCCGAGTTGTTACAAACAAGGGTGTAGCTCCTGTTCATAACGGCAAATGTGCTAGTCAGGATATTTAGAAGAGGGAAGAGACATATCAGTGTCTCTGACTACACACACCAAAATGTCTCTGATCACCCCTCTGCCTGTAATGTTGTTTCCAAAGCAAACCAGCCAGTTTTTGTAGCGATATTAATGCCTTTCAGGTTGCACTGATTGACAGTGGGTAATCCAATGCAAGTGCCCGCACAGTGGTAATCAAAGACGCTTACAGTGTGAATTGCAGACTGGGTTTTTGTTTGATGTGGAATTTCATCGGTAATATGGCACTGGTGACCTGCTTAGCTTAGGAAAATCACGGCAAATTTGTAATTTCAAGTGGAGCACACTATCTCAATGGAGGCAGACCGAGAGAGGAGTATTAAGAGATTTATTAGACCCAAATGTGTCTGTGAAGTAATCTGTTCAAATGGGCACTGCAGATTAAAACACTAAAAAGCATTACCGCAGTAATAGGGGTTCATTTCTAATACAATGCTATACTGATTTGCTCATGTTTTAGAGCTTGTGAAATTAGTCCGTGAAGCGGTTTGAAGTGGTATTCTGGAGCTATTCCATGGGGCGTTTTGCAGTGTTGTACAGACTTTGGGAAGTTGGAGGACGACTGAGAAGAAATCTGAATTCCAACCAAAGCTCCAAGGGTTTGTGGTCCTCCAAGGAGCAAGTGATGAATATTGCATTTCCACAGCAACTTTTCTTTGGAGAAAAGGCGCACCATCCGAGTGACAGAATAATTGAGTTAAGATTAGCATAAGTAAGAGCTTATTTGGAAAATAAGCAATGATATTCCACAGCCCCCATGAAAATAAGTCTTGGCTGCCTCAACAAAGCACCTGTGAGGGGTGTCTGATTGTGAACTGAAGTGTACCATAACTGTCCAAGCAGTGCTGAAACAAACAGTAAAAATATTGATCTATCCTTTCAGAAAAATTAAAAGCAAATAGTCTTTTCAGTTTTAGGCTGAACAAATAACTGTTATCAACGCCAGGCGTATAGTGTCTGCCAAGTGGGAATTTGATTCCAGAGTCAGCTGAAGTCCCACCGCCTGCATAATCATGTTCCCTACTGTGACCGTGCAGGAGGTGGAGCTGTGTCGAATGAACAGCCAGGAGAAGCTGGGACTAACACTGTGCTACAGAACGGATGATGAGGAGGATATCGCCATCTACGTCAGTGAGGTAGGAAAGTTTCCTGATCAGGTCCATTGGCTGTAAATGCGAAACCTACACAGCACGACTCGCATAATACACACGTGTCAAGTTATACGACCACACATAACCCAATGGATGATACACAGTAATACATAAAGTGGAACAAACTGGCCGTATGCATTGGCAAACTGTTTGCTCACAAAGCAAACAAATGAAGAAATTAATAATAATAATAATAATAAAAACAATCTACAATCCTACAACCAAAGCAATACAATTGAATTAGTATCTCATTCTCACTGTCTTTTTTAACGATAGCTTCTTCAAAGAAGAAATGATAAATGTAGAAGGTGCATCCACACCGGCTTAGGAAGGGTTAACACAATTAGAAATGCTGAATGGAATTCAAGCCCTGCCAAAAGGCCTGCCATGTAAACAGCGATGCAGAATGAACCAAGCATGAAAAGCAAGTCAAGGCTGTAATGTGATCCTCCCCCTTTTACATTTTAATTGTAATTTTTAATTAGTTCAGAGTGACACTCTTCTCGTCTCCTGCAGAGTGTAAAATGGCACGTTTTCCCATTTCCTTCTCTGCACGACAAAGACAATCACAAGAAAAGATTCACAAGAGTGAGTCTCTTTCACTGATTCCTGTTTGAGGACCAACTGGTTATTTTTGCCTTCTGGCGAAGCGTCATCCCACCTTTCACCTGCCCATAAGCATTACCAGAAACATCAGAACATTACATGTAAACACACTGCCACTTCCCAATTGATATCAGACATTTAAAACAAGCAACACAAGTGGCGCTACTTTTAGATTGATAAAAAGGGAATGCAAATTTACCTCATGAAATATGTATACATATACAGTATATCACTTTTATGCAGGCTTGGAACTTGTTTTTCTGTTTTCCTTTGAGGTTTGTAGACAATGTATTTGCCTCTTGGTATCTGAATTGTTAGTACAAGACAATGGGCGATGATTCCAAAAAAGTGTCACTGATAGAACATGACAGAATCATAGAACGTCACAGCAAGGGAAGGGAAGCACACTGAGGATTCTGAAAATATGGAATGTTGATTTGAGGTACATTAGGAATGGGGACACATTTTTGACTCATCAGAGACATTTAATACCTTTCCTCTGTTTTAGAAACACCTCGTGTATTGTTGTTCACTGTATATTTAAAGCCAAATATTTGTCTTTTTGATGAAGAAACTAATTCACAGTGGCAAAAATAGAATAAACTGAGGTAAAATTATATTTTATGTGTGTATATATACGTGAACACAATAAACAGCCAGTATGTGTCAGTATGCAATCATTTTCCGTGCAGAAACATAATGAAAAGGTCTATGCTGCCTATTACTGTAGATTACAATATACAATTGCAGCTCCATTCTTTCTATAGAAAGAAGGAAAGGCTTTGTCAGCAGCTTGCTCTTTGTTCTGAAAGCAGGGTTTTTAGCCACTTGTTGGCAATGCGCTGAAAATCTCATCCACAATTCCATCCAACCTACTCTGAGATGCATTTGATGTTAATTAAAACCTACAAGCTAGTCAGTGCTGAGCGTGGATGGAATACCACTGGCTGTAACTGGCTGCTTCATATTGTGTGCACTCTATAAGGCAAAGAGACTCCATATGTCTGACTAAAGGTATGAAAAATCACCTTGCGACAAGTCCAAGATGAACTTTTAGACAAACCAAACACGGAAACAAACAATGGATGCTGATGTATAAAATGATGCAGCAGTTCAAAACCAGCAGAATGAGAAGCATTAATTATATCTACAGTTTTTTGTCTTAGACATTAGTTGGCATTCTACACGTCTTTGTCAAGAATGATTATTTTGGCCTTAACTGAAAGTTCTACCTTTACAGTAAAGAATTGTATTAAGTGTAATATCTGCTATTGAGTCACTCATGATATTGGGGAGAAAAAAGTATCTGCTAAATGTGTCACTCAATGTCAAACACACAGGGTACTGTGATTAGATTGGATGAGTGCCAAAATGTAACTCATGTGTACACACATTAGATATTGTGTCCTCATATTTCTTGTAGAAGTAGCTTAATTTGCACTACTCGTGTGGCAAGCCCATCCTTCACTCTTAGTACCACCTACTACTGCATTCACAGCTTGATTAGCTTCTCTAGAAGGAACATGCATTTTAAATCATCTGATATTCGAATATTCTGCAGTTCCCAAGGTCAAATATTTGAATAATTGAACCCACTTTTCCCCCTAAGCTCTATATCAAACACCAGTTTTTTTTTTTTTTGGTAAATAATGGCTTACCACAAAAGATCTCCATTTACTCATTTTCAGGCAGGAAAATTAATAATTGTAATAAATGGTCTTATTTCATGCACAGTTATTAGACTCTCCTTCATGAATATTGATGAGAAAGACAACTCTGAATACTTTTAATTTTCAAATGAATGAGTATTCCAATTCTGGTTCTGAAGTTATTGATTAGTGATCTTACGACTGAACATATAAACGCCCAAATTTACCATCTCATCCCTATCCTCAATTCTTTTGTGTATGTAATTTCTTTGTTCAGCACCCTAAGAATGTGCAACAAAATGAGAGGACGACTATTGTAACATTGATACTGTTTGTATAAAACCAAACTCCTCCAATCTGAGAGAAGAGCATAATATTTAATGGGGGTGGGGTGGGGTACTCCACTTAGGTACACAGAATTTCCAGGTTAGAATAATTGCATGAGATGTCGACATCTCCAGGATGCTTTGCAGAGTAAAATAAATGGCTCAAGACACCAATCCAATTACATTTGTGAAAAAGGCCTGCCCCTTTGTTCAGGTTCATTAGTCAAAGACAGACCAATGGTGGAGAGATACTACACAAAGCTTCTCTAGAAGCAGAGCTATGGAATCATGTTGAATGGCATCTGGTCACCATTGTTTTTAGAAAGAGTTACTGTGTGAAAGGAATTATAGGCTCAATCATGATTATTATCACATGGTACTCTAGGAGGGTTTGTGAATATGAATAAAGCTTCTCAAGCCCCTATTTATAGTGCAGATTATCTCATAAAAGGGAACAATTTGATCAAATTTGTACACCCTGTCATGAGAAAACTTGTAAAAGTTGGTAAGTAGAAATATTTTCATATCTTGCTACGTTCACAACAGGTGCCTGGAGGGGCTACCAATTCCTAGTAGTAAACAGCTAGCAAGTGTTCTGATGAAGCATACTCAGTCATGTCTTATGGCCACAGCTGGTATTTGTTACATGAGAGACCCATCTACTGCCCCACCTGCGTGTGCAGTTTTGTTGTTCATACCACTGTGGTCAGACTCCATTTTTCATCCTTGTTCAGGTCGGCCCGAACAGCATTGCTGCCAGAGACGGCCGCATCAGAGAAGGGGATCGCATTTTACAGGTAACCGGCGAGTGTATCGGCAATTGCAGCGCATTGCGAATGTATGAGAACATGCTCCAGAAACGAATTTGCACTGCCTCCCAGCCAGAAAGCACATTCATTTTTAATGGTCACACCTCCTGAAGGTTGTCATAAAAAAGCCCCCCAGCTGTTTTACTCACCGCATCAGCACTGGGCTTGGAGGGGTGTGGGAGGGGTCTGTTTTTAGCGGCGTATTTTTAGCGGCGCTCGTTATGTACGTATCTCCCTCTCGGGCGAAGGCACATCTCCCAGCATTATTATCCGTGAGCAGTTTCTTGGGGCGAGGACCCTGGAGCTGAGCTTACCCAAAGGAGACTTTTTGGGAGGGGGACTGTAAACCTCAGAATAAGCGCGGAGGTGATTAAAGAGAGAGGGCTGTTTGGCGTGGGCCTGTAAGCACTGTTTGATGAGAGATAATATGGGACCTGCTCTAATTGTCTCACGGCGAGCGTTGCTGTATGACTGATTCGAGCTGGAAGGTTCCCAGGCCGGCGCGTGCCGAAGCTATTATCTCTCCCTGACAGTTCCATTACTCTCCACAGAAAAAGATGAACGCCAGCTGTCAGTGGCCAGTTAATTGTGTCGGCAGATGTATGTTGCGAGGATGCTTTTATGAACATAACCACTCACGCCGATGTCCGCCGGCCCCCGGCAATCACCGCGCCGGCCCTTTCCTGTAAGCACGTAATCAAGTGGCTGGGCACTTACCTCAGAAGGAGCCAGGCGGCGCGGTGTGGCTCACGCCTCCACCCCCCGTCCTCTCTGCTCCCCCGGCTGCACCAGTCTGCGTTTGGCAGCAAGCGGGGAGGGGCTGACCCTTTCCCCTCTGTGTCTATTCCGAAGATAAACGGGCGTGACGTCCAGGACCGGGAAGAGGCGGTGACCATGCTGTCCAGTGAGGTCTGCAGGAACATTGTGCTGCTGGTCGCCAGGCCCGACATACAGGTGAGATGATGACCGGCCCAACACTCCTCATACTCCTCAGTGCACAAAAAAGAGAACGGCTACACTTTAACAGCAGCGTCTAAAAGGCTTAGCAGCGGCACACACAAACACTTCCTGCCCTATAGCGCTGCCGACAGCACAGCCTGCCTTTTCTCCCTTTTTTAACACATCACGGCACTAATAAGGCATTACATGTTTGAAAATTGAAAAGACTTACGCACATGCAGTTTGTGTCCCTCAGAATAAATTTTGAAAGGCTAAATGAAGCTCACCACTCTTGTAATGAGTGCCAGCACATTAGCTCTGCTTCATGTTTTATTTTTATGTAGCACAAGTGTAATTGACTTGTGATAGTAAACTATAAAAACTAATGGCATGGTAATATGGAATGAGTTCAAGCCCCAGGGTACTGGGGGAAGAGGTACTGAGTATAGATAAACCAAGAGCAATAATGGATTCTCCTTCACTTTTTGTAATTATAACACAAGTGTGTTAATACGTTTCAAGCTGGGATTATTGATTACCTTTGGTAAAGAGTTTCAAAATGCGCAGCTGAAGGGAGGTCAAAAGGTCAAAGTGGCCTCTTTCGGTAATTAAAGCTCTTTCATGAGCTGTTTTTCTTAGCTGAAAAAATTCCACTAATTAATTTTTATCCATGACACAAATAACCATCTGGAAATGCTGAGGGCATGTTTACATCTACTTCAGGGCTGTGTCCTCTGTGACGACCTCCCCTTGGTCCGGGGATGTTGGAAAGGGTACGCATAGTCACAGAGCCGCTGGAACTAACGCGGCAGCGTAGCATAGTGTTAAGGAGCAGGTCTCGTAACCGAAAGGTTGCCGGTTCGATTCCCTGCTGAGTCACTGCTGTTGTACCCTTGGAAAAGGTACTTAACCCAGAATTGCCTTAGTAAATATCCAGCTGTATAAATGGGTAACAATGTGTAAAAAAAAAAAAAAAAAACCTATAACCTATGTAAGGAGCTCAGGATAAGAGTGTCTGCTAAATGCCAATTATGTAATGTAATGTAATGCCCTCTCTCCTCTCACTGGGACAGCTGGACGAGGGATGGTTGGATGATGAGCAGAATGAGTTCCTGGAAGAGCTCAAAATGGAAATGCTGGAAGAGCAACGGCAGGAGGAGTTGCAGCGTGCCTCTCACATGGGGGAGCAGGTGAGAGCAGGCGAAGATGCAGCCCTGTCCCTGGGGACAGAACACCACCTGCACCTAACACTGTTCTCCAGTCAGTGTGACATTTGACGCTCACTATTATGCTATATGGTGCCTCATTTGAGCCCGTGCTGCTGGGAACAGTTCTCTTGACCTTTGAAAGTTCATTGATGTGGCATGCCTGCTTTATCTGCACTCCAGAGAATATCCATGAGCTGAGTCAGGTTTCCTTGAAGTCACCTTGAGTTAGCCAAATTAGTAAGAAAGTCATCTTACTGATATATTTGGTGCTCACAGCTCAAGGGCTTTGTTTTAAGTATCTGGGTTTTCATGGGTTTTCACTTCCACAATCTTCTGCATAACTGGTGCATGAATACAGAACACATGGACATTACCTATTCTGCATGAGGAGTATGATTCCCTCTACTGTATACAGCTAAAGGGAGTCAAGGTCAAAACAACTCAAATTTCTCCCATTGGTTTCTCAGTTTTTACTCAGCACAGCATCCGCACAGTATATTTCCCAGTTCCAGGAAGTGAGAATTGAGTTTATACTTTATTATATTTAGTATATATTTTAAGTTCTCAATATGAGCTCTCAAAGCAGGTTCAAATGGCTGTCCTGAACTAATTAAACCACTGGCATTGTTCTGGTGATTTTTGTATGATTTCACAAATTTGAGAGTGATCCCCCTAACACTGTTACCTTCTGCCTCACTTCCCCAGAAAATATAGCAAGTCTCTTTTCACTGTTATAATGAGAAATGCATTTTGGAGTTTGTATGAGATTTTGATCACCGCAGAGTTGGTCAGGAAACCATGAAATAATTACTTGTTTTGTTAGAATACTATATTTTTATTAACTGTGTGGCTTACAGCTTCAGTCGGAGACAGACAACACACCCATGCACTGTTGAATTATTTCGTTATTATTATTGAAGTATTGAATTATTTAACTTCAATCTTCGTGCTTACAGCTCAGCTTTTCATATAAAATGCAGCAGGATTGTATTCCGATTTTAAATGTAAATTGTAAAATAATACTGGCAGTGAAACAGCTCTAGAAGTAAAGAGTCAGGCAACTTTAACTGCATCAGTGGATAAAAAATGAGATTGAAAATGTGAATTAGCTCATGAGAATTTCTTTGTCCTTTTTGAAAAATGTAATGCCTCTTGTAATATAAACATGTCAGATTTTGAGCAATGAGATCCTTGATATTTTTCAAAACATTGCTATTTTGCATTTTATAAAGACTGCAAACATATTTATTTTGTTAGCTTTTAGTCTAAATCAAAACTCCCAACCGCTTGTCAGTGGAATGAGAATGGTTCCCTGTACAAATAACACTAGTTTGATTAAATTGAGTTTTGTTTATTTAATGCTTCACAGTCACAAGGCTAGCTCTGAGCACAGTGATAATCAGTATGCATTACCCTATCAGGCGTCAGCTAAGCACTTTTCCTGGCATGTAGTTTTCTACTACATCTGACACGTGTTTTTAATTCAGCCCAAAAAGCCCGAGGAAGACGACATCACGACAGACACGGCCACCTGTTCCTCCAACAACCAGGACAAGGACAGCGGGGTGGGCCGCACGGACGACAGCGTGCGCCACGAGGAGAGCTCCGAGCAGGAGGTCCTGGCGCGCGTCCAGAAGAGGCTGTCCCAGTGCCTGCGGGACAGGCGCCGAGCCGCCCCGAGCCAGGACGCGCCGGCCAGCACGGACAGGCAGACCGGCCAGGGCCCGGCGTCCAGGGAGCACCTGGGCCCCGGCTGCCCCCCGGCACGGGAGGAGGAAGAGGAGGAGGAGGAGGAGGAGGAGGAAGAGTGTGAGCGTTTCCAGCAGCTGCTGGAACTGAAGTGCCAGATCAGGAACAGCGGGGAGTACGACCTGTTCTACACCCGGCGCAGCACCATCGAGTGCAGCCTGACGGAGCAGGAGGGGGTGCAGAGGGAGCTGCGTCTGCTCAACGAGGAGCTGCGTAGCATCGAGATGGAGTGCCAGAACATCATGCAGGCCCACAAGCTCCGCAAGGCCCAGGACCAGCGGCCCGAGAGGGAGCGGGAGCGCGAGCGCCGGCTCGGCAAGGACCAGGGCCGCCGGGGCCAGGGCGAGGCGGCGCAGAGGCGCAAGCTGGCCGACATCACCGAGCACCCGGAGAGGTCGGACAAGGACAGCTCCAGCGCCTACAACACGGCGGAGAGCTGCCGCAGCACGCCGCTGGCCATGGACCGCTCGCCCGACCACTCCCTGCAGAGGCTCGTCAGCGTCACCAACCAGAGGAACCTGCGTGGGGCGGGCGCTGCTGGGCAGACTGTCGCCTGCCACGCCCGGCAGGGCGGGGCGGAGCAGGGCAACCCCGCCGACCCGGATCAGACGCCCCCCGCTGACGACGAACGCCACGAGCGGGACAAGCCCCAAGCCCCCCAGGCCCCCCCATCGCCCTACCTGTCCCCCTACCACAGCTCCCAGTACCGGCAGGCCAACATCCCGGCGCACGCCCGCCACTACCAGAGCTACATGCACCTGATCCAGCAGCGCTCGGCCGTGGAGTACGCCCAGAGCCAGCTCAGCCTGGTGAGCGTGTGCAAGGACCTGCAGCGGGCCGCCGAGCCCAAGATGGAGTGGAAGGTGAAGGTGCGCAGCGACGGCACCCGCTACATCACCAAGCGGCCCGTGCGGGACAAGCTCCTCCGCGAGCGGGCCCTGCGCATCAAGGAGGAGCGCAGCGGCACCACCACCGACGACGACGCCGCCAGCGAGATGAAGATGGGCCGCTACTGGAGCAAGGAGGAGCGCAAGCAGCACCTCCTCCGGGCCAAGGAGCAGCGGCGGAGGAGGGAGTTCATGATGCGCAGCCGTCTGGAGAGCCTGCGGGAGAGCCCGCAGAGCGGCGGCGAGGGCCGCAAGGAGCTCAACATCATCGAGCTCAGCCACCGCAAGATGATGAAGAAGCGCAACAAGAAGATCCTGGACAACTGGATGACCATCCAGGAGCTGATGACCCACGGCGCCCGGGCCCCCGAGGACACCAAGGTGCACAACGCCTTCCTGTCCGTCACCACTGTATAAAACGCGACTCTACCCCCCCCCCCGTGCGGGACTATTTAATTGCCTCGTTCAATGTGGCATTTTTATGAGAAAAAAAAAGATATTTTTCACACTTTATAACCTGAACTACATTTTGTAAACTATTTTTTTCAGCTGGTTTTCATTGCAATATTTTCAGTAGCTTCTTCATTGTTTTACTTTGTTTTCTTTGTTACCTTCATGTATTTTATGTGGCTAGTGGTTACTAAATACTTGTTTGCCCTGTAAATGACATGCATTACAGTGGAGGTCCTGAAATATGCATCTTAAGCCTAGAACATACAGTACAGGTTTTGATTGGACGCTTCCTTTTTGCAGTCCTTTTTGAAAAAACTTGTCTCATGAAACCCACACCCTGCAAAAACATGAAAGAAATAAGTTCATTTGCAGGTGGTATTCGCTTGCAAGAACAATTATTGTAGCTTATAAGCACCAAACTACAAAATATAGGCTGTAAAGCCAACAAATAATTTCAGCTTCCATATGCTTCCACATGAGTTTCAGCAACAGTCATTACAAAGTTATAGCCAGGTCGTAACAACTGGTATTGGAACGCAATCTGAGTTACAATTGTGCTGTGTGTTATAGGCTTTCATTTCAAGCTCTGCAGAGATCTCAGACCCGCACACAGGTTTTATGGATTATACAGTCCCATCTCGGATGGACTGGAATGTGTCTGTACACCTATACACTTCTCACCAACCTGTGTCCTGCTTCCGTGGGATGTATTCATTTTTGGGAATGATTCAGGGTGCCTACATCATTTTCATGGATTTCCATATTTACAAGCGAATATTTTCTTTTTATCATCTCACATTGCTCAAGTCTCGGTTCATTAAAAATACTGGTAATGCCAGAAACTGGACTTCATTTCAGTTTTCAACTTTCCAAGTTTTAAGTTTTTTTTTAAAGCTCTCCAAAATGGAGATTGTTGGGATTTATTTTGCATGCCTACTTGCATACCAAGATCACTCTCTCTATTATTTGCATAATTTCAATAATCACATAATAATCATTCCAGTGACTTCAAATTTCGATCATTTATATTCTGCCATATGTGGATCACAGGGGGATGTGACAGCAATGGCACTGACCCAGTTAAGAAGTCATAAGGAAAACCACAATATTTCCATGACATTTTTGCAGCCTTATCACATTGCTACAGTACAACATCACAGAAATGTCACGAGAGACCATCATTACCTAGCTTCTGACTTGCATTTTTGACGCCCTAGAGTTTTTGAAGGCTCGGTAAAACGTCTTGTACTTTTTCATGACTATTCATTTTTCCTGTACTGTGTGCGCTGTACATTAATTATTGACATTTGTTGTTATAATCAGCCTTAATTTTTCCCCAGGAGGGTGATATTATTTATTATGTTTTTGTTTTTACATTTTAAATATGGCCAAACAACACCCTACATAACTGCTTATATTTCATTCTATCAATGAAATGCTACTGGAAATCGGTGTCTTCTCAACACTATGGTTGAGCATAAACAGTTTCATACTCTTTTCATATGTTTTGTTTTTCAGTGACATATTGTAAATTAAACCTGTAAATTGACCCTGTATTTGTTCCAAGTCAACGTCAATGGTCTTATTTTAGGTAAAATGTAGTAGACATACTTGTAGACAGGTAACTGTGTGGTAATTGTGATAACTGGAAATAAATGATAATAAATTATTGTTTATCTTTAAGAAAACAAAACTATTTTACTATCTTTTTTATATCAGTCTGATATGCATTGTGTGCAACAGGATATAGGAATATAAATGTTGATTCACCGTCCCATAACTCATAATAAGCTTCAGTATTGTTGCATCAGTTACCTCAGATCTCTAAGGGCGCACTCACACATTTGTTTGGGTGGGTAGTGTCTTTGCAACACATTTTCTGTGGCTGAAGCCAGTTGATGTATATGTGAGTGAAGCTCAAGTAACAGATGTCTGGATATCAGGCAAAACATATTCAAATAATAAAATATAATCAGTCAGCCACAATATAATTATCTGAACAGAGGACAGACATTACATAATAATAAAATAGGTCATGATGCATATTAGAGTTTCATAATATCATGGGAATTGATAATCTGATTTATATCTGGTGAACTAAAACTAAGAGCCATGTACAAACATAAGTGTACTGGTTGGAAAACAATTTCTGGGAAACAGGTGATTCTTATTTTGATAATACATCTATCATTTATTTTGAACATATTGGCTAACGCTTTTAGTCTACAGCTCACAAACAATATCGAGTATTTGTCTCAGGTATGCGCCATTAAATCAAAATGTCACTTGTTTAATTTTCACCTCGCTAATTTCTTTCGGGGGGAAATGTATCCCTTCTTGTCGTTTCACCTTTACTTGTTAAATGAGTATTAATCACACAAAAACAGAAGGAGATTTCAATTAAAATGGCCTTACACTTGAGTGACTTGGGGCCATTAAAGCATATCTCTCACTAAATCATTTCAATAGGCTCACTGCCACATGTGCATTAAAACTGTGTGCATTAAATATGCGCACACCTAAATCAGAAGTATGTACATTTCTGAATGGTACGCATCATAGTCACAAGAATGCCATTGGTGAGTATCTTATCTGTTAATTAAAAAAGCTCATCGTTGAAAATTAATATATTTTATTGTTATGGAAGCATATTCTTGAGATGGAATTTTCCCACTGAGGTTGACTCATGTCCTAAAGTCATTGTTACCGTGTCTGTCTCTTCTTTGGGATTACCACAGGAAAAATTGTATTCTTTCAATGTTGTCTTCCTGACCTAGTCTGACTTTGTGCATATTTATGGCTGTGTGGTAAGAAAAGAAACAGTTGAGAATATAAACCCTGGAAGTGGGATATTGATTGCCAGTTGTTGACTAGATGAATTAAGGCTGGGATGTCCTGATTGTGGCCATTACGTACAAAGATGTTTAGCTCCAAGAAATCGGATTCTTCACTTGTCAACACATAGTCTATAAATAAATCCTTCACCCCTCTGAAACCACAGAGCATTTTAAATCACTGCCTTATATCATGCATGTGTTTGCTTTATATTTAATATGGTAATGTATGCATTGCATTGCCCAACAGTGTGAGAGGGCAGTGAGACATAGCTCCTTCTCTTGGTTTTGTATTTCCTGATGCACAGAGACTTCTAAAAGGACCTATCCCCAAGAAATGGTGCTAAAAGGACATGATGGGGTTAAAACAAGTTAAAGAAAAAGGTTCAATGTCAAACCAATAACTTCTTGTATTCTATAGATCTTTTAAATGTCAGGAAATGGATTAGTGTGGGACCCATCTGTTTTTGGAGAATTCCATGCGAATGTGAAGCACAGCATTATCTTTTTCAATGTAGTGAAGAAAAAAAATCCATTTTCAGATGAGTCTGCTCTACACAGTTGAGGCTAATATAAATGAATTCCTTCCATTTCTGGAGCACGGGCAGATACACAGTGATTTCCATTAACACAATAGCTTCATATTGAGATCTTCGCGCAAAGGCAAATTCTGCCCTGCTGTCAGTCCAGAAAAGCACATTCCCCGCGACTCATTTGTTAATTCTTATTGTCTATACAGAGACCATTAAAATGCCATCTAAACGGCGAGAAGCTGCATAGGTTGTTCCAACTGGCAAAGTCCATGAGTGGCAGCCTTTACACGAGCTAATTAAGTTCAGCTTGCAGCTCCTGAAAGACCCAGTCAGGTATAATTAAAACTGAACCAATGACAGCGCTGGCATTTGTCAGATTCATCCAGTGGTTCAAATAGCGGTTCTGACAGAAATGTCAAACTGATAGCGCGCCCATCTTCCCCCCTCATGGCTGCACTGCACCCTTGCAGCACAGCCATTATGAACGTTTGCTGATAACCTTTAGGATTCCCTGAACAGCCAAAACTACAAATTCCTTTTCATTATCCCAGAAAAGGGATTCAATTTACGGATGCTTGGTTTCCATAAACACATGCAGGAGTAATCTGTATCTCCTAGTGTCTCCCTGCTGCTTTCCGGGTTATATCAATCAAACGGGGATAACAAACCACTAATTACTCCTGACGACCTGCCTCTCGACACACAGCAGTTCTGGATATTTATTGTGTCTTTGGTCTTCAGTATCATAACTTAGATTTAATCTGTACATACCGTAATATACCAGAAAGTGTTTATAGATTGTTGTTGATGTTGATGTTGTTGATGCAGAATAATAATTTCCCAGAGGCGTCTGGTCACAATAGCTGTCTTAATCAAGTAAACCACGAATGCACTATACAACAATTGGCCTATAAATGATTTAAAATGTGTATGAAGCCCTTGCAATTTGATGTGGATTTAATTATTCCTCATCGATTGGATGACATTAAGAAATACTTGCTCCATTTTCCATAACAGGGACATTAAGAATGTTACACTGCACTAGATGTAGATTGGTTGTTTATTGATTTTTTTTGGCCAGATCTTTGCACTAAACCGTGATGTAATGGGTCACCTGGGATGTGGTGTCACGTGACATCCACGCGGGGATGTGGTGCGAACACGCTGTGTGCAGTAAAGAGCACGACCACCAGGGTAAAGGGTGTTTATTCTTATATACCGTTTTGTGTTTCTTTTTATTTATTTTCTTATGCAGTCCCCACCAAGAGGATATACAACTGCTGTTAGCCAGCAGGAAAGACACACAACTCTCACATTCGTGACTGATTATTATTATTAGTGTTGTTATCAACTCGTTCTTACTTCTGATCAAAACATTTCCTCTTGACATCATTGCCATTAGTTGTTTCCATTTAATCCCAGCCAAATACAAGGGAGTCTAATCAGGCAAAAAAAGATGTGGACATTTTATGGCAATCAAAGAACTAATTAGAATACTAAGAGCTGGATCTCATCTTTTCTTCATTCAAAGACCTCTGAAAAGGGGCTCTTAACTGGGCATAACATGTAAGAATTTTAATGAAAGGAAGTAGTTACTTTTTAGTTCTTTTGAAATCTAAAATCCTAAAGTGAATTTATTTGAAAGCGGAGGGAGGAAATCATCATGTTTTGTGTGCTAGAATTTAATAGAGGGCATTGGTGTATTTTAACAATGCCATTATAATAAAACATAAAGGCAATCTAATTCATTTCACATAGATGCCATGAACCAAATCTAAGAAAATAATGTAGCAATGAAACCACCACTCATTTATTTTGCATTCAGATAGAAAGGTTTTGTTTGCCCACTCTTTTAAATGCCTAATATAATTCAATCAAAGTGGTATTACAACCTATTGTATCAACATGAAATTTATTTTGGATGCTTTCGTTTGAAGAAACAAGATAAGGCCTTACATCGCAATTTGCTATCATTCACTAGATTTGTTCTCCATATTATGAGCTATGCAGTCTCATGTTACACTGTGTCACGTACTTCAGGTGTATCATGCTTTTTAATAAGGGCCTGTTGATAAATATTTTAGTTGACATTAAGTATAACTCTTTGAGACAGTTAATTAACAGTTCATTAGTGGGTAGAAAGTAGGGAATACAGTTTCCACTCAGGTTACTGGTAAAACACTTGTGTCTGGATGTGACTTGAATGTTTTTAAGTGTTAATAGCAGAACTTGACATGAGTCCAAACAACAAATATGAGAACACCAGAAGTCTCCTTTAAAAACAATGATTTGTAAATAATATCACTTTTTATAAACTGTACATGTATCACGCATTTACAATCTGCTCAATATCTGTTTGCTATCTAGTAGTATTAAAAGTCATACTTGATTAATAGGTATTAATGTATTTATCCACTGTTTTCTAACTGTATATAGAAGCACTTAAAATAAAGCGTGACCCAATTGTTCCTTGGCCTAGGCCCAAAAAACAGATTAAATCCCCTGCCTTAGGGGGGGATTAACATTTGTTGAGCTAAAGACTGATGTTAGTCAGCCGCTGTGAATACACTGGCACCTACTGACTGCCGTATTTGGCAAAATTCGGCATCTGCACGTTCTTGCCAAAAAAAAAACTTGCTTGGCTCTCAGATCTGCTCTTAATATATACTAATGTCACTTAACCTGGTCAAAAGGTGCTTTACTCGCCTTCTTCTACTGCTGCCAGTTAAGAACTGTACAAAGTGCCATGTTTTAAAGGAAGCAAACGAGAGATGCACCCTCCCTTAATGAAATTCCTTCTGCACTCACATACAATATAATGTTTTGTTTTCAAATCATGGATTTGCATTGAATATATCACATTTAGGTAGACACGACTCTGATTCAGAGTTCAGGCTCATTCGGTCTGATCATATACAACATTCATGTGTCAGTATTTGATATAACAATGTGCTGGAAATGTTTTCCTCTTTCACCGAAGAGTATGCTTAGGGTGTTCTGGCACAAAATGACAGTCTCACACAGACAGTTCTACATAGCAACTTGTGAAATTTAATGGATGAATGGCACTATATGCAAATTCATATGATTTTCACTCTCACCATTAAAACACGGTGAGTTTGGGCTTTACCTTTTCCATACTGTTGATGAACTCAAAGGAGTAAAAGGCATCAGTGCCAATATTTTCATGTTTATATATGTTATATACATATATAATGCCAACGTAGTTTTTACCTTACACAGTAGTTCTTTCAGGGCATTCTGTTCCTTCCATTGTGGGCTGGCAGGTCGGAATCCATCTCAGTTTAGAAACAGAAATGAGAATGATCCCCACAGTCTTGTCTCATTCTGCCAGTCTTCACCTCACTGAGCACTGAAATTAATAATGATGTGACGCCCAGAGCACAGGTCAATTTCACACCCATTATACAATGTAAACATTGTTTTCCCATATCCTCTCTCATTACGTTCTGCAGAAAATGCCATTGTAATGATGGCATTGTTGGACTTGATGTAACCCTATGAATCCTAGCATGTTAAAAGATGATTATATATATTTGTCCATTGTGTCTTTATAACAGTGAAATTTCCAGGTTGGTAATTTCATACGAGACTAGGATTTGCATAGTAGCATTTGGCAAACTTTTTTTCTCAAAAAACAAAGTCGTCTCAGCCATGGGCAATTTATGTGTAAACATTTAGTAAAATTCGTTGTCTATTGGTAACCAATGAAAACAAATGGGAGATCCAGACAAAACTTGGACTTCAAGAACTTCAATGGAGAATGACTGTGATATCTTAATGAGCAAATTAACATTCCAAAAACATGGGATGATTGATTCCACAATTTGTATGGTGACATCATCAATGGTCAGGATTGAGGAAGTGATTCAGAAGATGACAGTCTAAAGCTTTCAATTGCCTCTGTATATAAATAATAGATTACCTCCCTGCCGGTCACTATTTGTTTTAATGCTACAATATTTTACATCACTTGCGCCAACAGGTAATCAGACCTTCCCTGTTTGATGTAGAAATGTTATCAGACTACTTATTTAATTTCTGACCTGTTCCAGAGGCTTCCTCTGAGACCCAGCTTGATGAAACAAACCAATTCAGCCATCCACAGTAGAAACTAAAATTCAGTCTCCACAATGATGGACACCCATTGAGTTTTGCAGGTTTAATCTTAATGTTATTTTATGTGCAGCGAAAACTACGCACATAATTTTGCTAAGTATCTTCAAGTCAGATTAGACCATTTAAAGACTAACATCCCATACGTGTACTGTTGATTTATTGACTGTCAGGAATATTTTTTTTCATATCATATCCAAATGCCAGTCTCTAGTACAAAGCCCTCTGAAATGCTGAATCAATATCAACACTACTGACAAAACTGAAATTATTATAGTCTCTCTTTTATATACACAATGGCTTTTCTGGAAGGAAGGACTGAAGAGTAAGGAGATCTTGCAGGAATCAAGGCTATGCTAAAATGTCAGACATGATTTGCCAATGTGGAAACAATGGGACTGGTTACATGATTAATATCTTGTCTGCATAACTGACCTTGAGACTTTATGATGGCAGTTTATTGCTAGGTGCTCTGTCCAGGTTTAAGATTCACAACCTCCTGATTTTACAGACCAGTGCAGTCCATTTGAAATGACAGGCTGTGAAGGAGAGGTCCATTACGGCAAAGTGCTTACACTGGTTGGCCATAAAAATAATATTAGGTGTAATGTGAGCCTGATTAGCATAGCGCAGGGCTGTGTTTCATATTTGTGACAAGACAATGAAAAACCAGAAAAAAGTCAATGCAGATGCACATGCATGTTGTCACAGATATGTAACACAGACATTTACATCATATAGGAACACGTGTGTGTTGTATAAATAAGTTCCCTCTACACCCAAAGTTTGACCAAAGTTTGAAAAGTCCTGCATTAATGAGCATGCCATCTTTTCTGTGAGGTACATGCTCCACGAGACAGCACCAGAAACCAAAAACACTGTATCTGTGCACAGCCAATGAGTCACTGTTACATTCATCATCCTAGTTTCCATGCTATCATCCTCACAGCATGCTAATGCAGTTCAAGGGCAGTCAGGATTTCTCTCTCATGGATTTTAGTTATTGGCAGGGGAGTATTCATCAACACAGAAGACAGGACTTTGCCATGTCTCATTTCTTTTTTACATTTTTTTGTATGCAAAGTAGGTTGAGGAGAGACAAGTCATGCCATTACCTTTCCCCATCTTTCATTCTGGATATGTTGCTTTTGTTACTTAGGAGGACAACAGGGACGAATAGCTCCATGTCCTGTGCACTGGGTACAGTGCTTGCACATGTGAGTCATCTTCATCAAGACTTTCTCTCTTTCACACATTTTTGCATGAGCAAAGCATCTGCATGTCTAAGCAATGAACATGGATCTAATTTCAGTTGCAGACTCATGCCTATAGTTTGGCACGATTTTAGCATTTCTCTAAACATGTTTTTCAGCATGAGGCAGCAGTATAGTGTTGTGGTAAGGAGCAGGGCTAGCAACCGCAAGGCTGCTGGTGTGATTGCCCGCTGGAGCGCTGCTGTTGTACCCTTGGGCAAGGTAATTAACCCACAATTGCCTCAGTAAATATCCAGCTCTATGAATGAATAAAACTGTAACCTATGTAACTCGCTCTGGGTAAGAGCATTTGCTAAATGACAATAATGTAAGGTAATGTCTTCTTATCTCTTTCTTACACCATGCCTCAGCAGACCTTCAGATCAGAAGGGTTTATTATAAAATCTGTAGTAATATTGCTGGTACTGCATGTCAAATAACTTTAGATGAAACTTACTGCAGCATTATTTATTTAATGCATGTGACCTTTGGTAGAGTAACAAAAAAGGATTATCATCATTTGAATAATTGATTTTATCAAGTGATTTTATTTTTGAAATCCTTGTCACAGTACTAATTAAGGGCAAAATGGATAGAGGACATCCTGCCATATGACATTCTGAGATGAACTAATATTTCCTGCTTTTATGAAGGCGGATTAGTAAAGGTCAGTATGGGGTCGTAGATGCATAGGTTATTGGGCTGCCAGTTCATGCTGGAAGAATATCTGTGCTGTTTTGGATGTGATGCTCCCTTGATGAGTGGTTCACTCAAAAAAATCACCAGGGAGAAATGTCACCCACAGTTTGGAATGCAATACAACCACATCTAGCATTAAAGAATTACAATGACAGCCCAAGACAAACTTTGAGAATCTGCGGTCACACAGAACCCCTTCCAGAACCATCTGGAAACATAAATACCTCTGTTCAACAAATAATCTGGTTCCTGAACAAAACTGCCATTCAATTCACCCACCTCATACAAAAGCAATATACCACTGCATTTCTTCATGTTACCAATACTTTTTAAATCATTCAATTCATTTATTCTTTTTCATTGTTTTTATTCATTTTCTTTTCCCTTTCTTCCCACTTTGTACTACTCTATTATCATCGTCAGTAATGCTCCCAGTCCTAAGTCCATCTCTCAGTGCTTAAACAAAAAAAACTCTTTGTCTTCCAGAAACAGTTGATATGTTCCTTCGGGCAACCAACTTGCTTAACCATTATTTCATGAATGCAATGCCCAAACAACAGACAGGATGATGAACATGATTATTCTTTTTTTCCTTGGACTGCTGTGTCAGAATGCAAACTAATTAATACACAAATCTCAGTTCAATCAATCATCTTTTTTAAAAAAATAAATGACTGATTACATCCTTGTATGGAGAACTGAGCCTCTGTGTTAGAATTAGGGGCAAAGGTTTGGTTCTATGTGTTAAATCATCCCTTTGGAAAATATATACCAGCTGTCCAAACTGAGCTCCAGCAGAGAGGTTTGGCTGAACTGACAAAGTAAAGTCCATGGGATTGATTAAAAATGACCCCTGACAAGGACGCTGTTTCCTCATTAACCATGTAAATTACTGAGTTTAGAGCCATGCGCTCATATGATATCCCATGGCTCTGTTTGGATTCTCAAGTTAGCACTGGCCTCTTAACTCAAAAACTGTGGTGCTCATCAGTAAAAACAGAAATCAGAGTTTGATCTGAACTCATTCGTGTAATGCCTGTGGCAGTTTCGTTGCATGTCACTGGGAGTCACAACACAATGATACTAACCCTATCACTTACCCTGTTATTTTTTTGTGTTTTGATGTCAATTTCCTTCCCAGTATTTTCTGATAATGGACGCGGATGATTAGATTAACACACCTACGTAACATGAAGTAAAATCCTCAAAGGCAAGCCAAGACACCTCCTGATATCAGTTAACTAATCCTCTGCTCCCTCTGCCAGCTGGTCACGGCAGCATTAGCGTGAAGATGTGAGTCAGATCGGCAGCCTCAAATGGAGACAGCCAGGGATACATTAAATAAATCAGTCTTTATTTATATTAATAAAACTTATACAGTGGAAAATATGTATTTTATATGACAGGAAGTCAAATCTGAAGCATCTGTCTGAACGACACATTCATGCAGTATACATTTTTAAGGGTATGAATGCACTCACACTGACATTATTTGAACAACACATATTTATTGTGCAGCCATTGACATGCAGAGCAATATTAAAATCCCCCCCCCCCTCAGTTCCCCAAAGAGGCAACATGAAGCATCCACAATGCAGTGCCCTACTTTCCTCATTCATTATAGGCTTTATGCAACAGAAAACTGATTGTGGTATCAAGATAAAAGGTAATACAATGGAGACTGAAATGTTTATTACGGAAGTACTGTATGCATTGGACTGCCTGATGAATGATATTGCTCCTTTTTATCACTGTGACACATGCTGTGCTTAGCATGAGATACCATTTGTTATTTAGATGTGATTTTTTTTCCACACTGAGGTGAGGAGTGAATAAAATACTTATGGACATTGGATTCATTTCTACAAAAGCCATAGCAATAGGCACAACGTTGTCAGTGATGGCAAATCTAAAGATTGAAATGTATGTCATTTATGTCAGTATAGTGCCTGTACAGGCACAAAATGGGTCATTCTTTAGAATAAAGTACATTAATGGATTATTAATAGGGATAAAGTCAAACTTCAGTAACACATAGCAGATATTATAAACATTAACCAAGTTTTTGATAAACACAACAGTTAGTGTATATTTACCAGTATAATTAGGAAAACTTGACATATGCCTGCATGGTCTTCAGAGGTATTTAAGAATGACTGGAGTGACCTGAGGACTGAAGCGCATTCATCTAAACATGAATGGATGTTTGTCAAAAATTGATAGGCTCTATTGATAGAGGAGCCACTTTTGATTGTATGTAATTTCAAAAGGTTAAATAATAAATTTAGGTCTACTTTAGTTACATCCATAAATAAGCCATCAGCTTTCCTGTAATTATACATAATTGCCTATCATTTACCACTTAATAACAGCATTTTAAGGTACCAGTTTTGTTAAGAGCAAATTATGGAGTTAAGGCTTCACATTGGTAACCAAAAGCAAGCAAACTGTTTATTATGTATTATTGAGAAATGATTAATTTTGACAAAAAGGATGAAGGACACAATGGTTGTTTTTTGAATATCAAAATAGGCTATTGTGGAGAGATGAAGAAGAATTTCTTTGATTGATGCTGACTGTTGCTAATGCATGCAATCATTCAACCAAAATTATAGTTTATTTTTCAATTTTGTTATTGTCACAAAGTGCTGGACAAAGTGCTTTTCCAGAGAGATTAGGAAACCAGGGTCAATCAGAAGAAAACTACAAAATTATTCCCTGACCTCTGGAGAAGGAAGTTGAATGGTACTTGACTGTGGAGTAGACACCATAGGTTCTGCTAACATTCTGAACCATGCTCAGTTATACCAGGGGGAAGGGGAAGCACTTACTCTGCAGGTGGCCACATTTAAATGAATGTGGACTCGGTTCAGTGGAAACCAGGCTCAAGTTAGCGGAGAGGACAGATAACAATGGACTGTACATCTGAATAATGTCTCTAATGTCCTTCCATTAATTTTCTGCATTGCCAGAAATGGCATGATATAGTGGATTAAATGTCAATGGTCCGGGAAAGCAAATGTATAAAATGTAGGAGCTGAAAAATGTGGGCGCCCAAATGGAACATTATCAGCCTCGTTCAACCTCCCCACTGGCCCGTGGTTCCTCCAGTGAAAGCCTTCAGAATATAGGCTTTAAAAGGCATTAATATGACCTGATAAAAGGAGTGCTGGATGTTATGACATAGATGGGCTTTGTTTGTCTTATTTTCTCAAGCAGCACTCCATTATAAGAGAAAATACGTACGCTGCTCTGAACACTGCAGCCTCAGTCCTCTTTAACATTTCATACACACGCACACACACAGACACACACATACAACGACTCGGAGGACGTACAGTAAATTAGATTCTGTGCAATAATGGAATCAGAAGGGCTAGGTTAATATTTCATCTTTTAATAAGAAGTGTTTGGGAATCAGATAGCTGGCCCTTTTAATGTGATGCATTGAAGCTTGTGTTCGAGCAAGGATGTGAAAGAGACCTTGTACACACACAGAGCTTATGGCAATGCCAGCCCGATATCACGAGAGATGTTAATATCTTTCACAATGTGACATGTTTAGATGTGGTGCAGTATTTGGTGTAAAACGGAAAGCAGGCACATTACAATGATATCTAGAAAGATGTTCACCTTAAGGGACCACAGTGGTTAACTACACCCCCTCAAGGAATATGTGTGGGCCAGAGCAGGGGTAAGTTTCTTAAAAATTATTTGATACAAGTCAGTATTTTTTCTGTGCTGTAATTGAGTAAACAAGAACACAGAGTGAGCCAATGCTCTATGCCAATTGACAATACATACCTCACAATAGCCACCTCACCAGACACAGACCCTATTTAGACCTCAGCACATACCCAGCTCATATATATGGCATCACCACAGACCTTGCTACACACAGGCTTCAGCACTTATGCACCTTGTGACATAACATGCTGCATTAATACAAAGGGCATAACATTTTCATCAACATAAGTGTGAGAGCGAATGGTAGGTTATTTGAATGACGCACATGCTACAGGTAGAGAATACACATACTGTACATATGGATGGACTTGACTGGAATAAAAGGTAGATGGATGAACAGATATATGTTCTGTATGTGTATAAACAAACAATATACCTGTATAAACTTGTTTCTTTTATCAATTTATATTGTCTTTTTACAGTTATATAGTTTTCACATGAAATACCATAGAATGCATTGACCTCTCAGACTTTACAAAAACATTTTCTAAGGATTTTACAGCAGTTAAGCATCGTAGATATGTCTACAGAATTGTAGACACACAAATCAGTGCCTTCATGCTTTCCAGTATTGATTTGCTCAGTGGATGCCTTTTTTTCAGGCAGGCTTGCATGCATTTGGACTCAGCTCTCAATTAGAGAAACACCACAGTCAAGGTCTGGAATTAGGTGCCTGCTCCTATAGTGTTCTTTTAACCACTTGTCATGTTTTATTCATCTGATGTTATACTTCATAGGCGAGTCCTTGGCCCCGTCAAAAGGATCATTGATTCTCTGCCTCGTGCCCCCCATTGTAGCTGCCTGTGACCACCAGCACTCCATCCCCATTAGCGGAGAGCCATTATTTCTGTCAAGTCGACGTAATCTAATAAGAAGCGCACGGGGGTTTGTTTATCTACTGGCCCCCCCACCGGGTGGCACTCGGCAAACTTTTTCATGATGAAATTGAGTATGAGAATGAGCATGAGTATCAAAATGGAAACCCTGTAACAGATACTAAGTATAAACCTCCACACTGCACAATGGTTAAAAAAAGGCAGTGTGGCATAGTGGTAAGGCACAGGGCTCATACCTGAAAGGTTGCCAGTTTGATTCCCTGCTGGGGCACTGCTGTTGTACCCTTGGGCAAGAATACCTAACCCAGAATTTCCTCAGTAAATGTCCAACGGTATAAATGGATAACATACAAGAATTGTAATCTATGCTCTGGATAAAAGCATCTGCTAAATGCCACTAATGTAATGCAAAATGACAAAAGATCACCTGTAGTCAGCATTAACAGCTGCAAGTACGTCAGGGATCTGCATCCATTCCATGTAAGAAGAGAGAAACTCACATTTAACTTTCTAGACTGAAAATGAGGACATTGATTGATTCCCTTTTGAACTTCAGACATAAACAGGAATGGATGATATGTGATTTACACTAGTAAACAACAAAATCTTTTCTAAAAATTGAGAAATGTTGGTTTTAAGACTTAGTCTATCTTTCAGCTGAAATATAAAATATATTATAATTTTCTGAGAAATATTTTGTTAAGTCCAAGAATACATCACAAATACAATTTAATTGTATTAATGAAAATCTGAAATATAGTGCAATATGTCAAAACAATATTAAAACACAAATGTGCATATGTTCAGTATATTTATTGAACTAAAATATCCTCTAAAATATGTTCTCAATTTTTGTATGAGTTTACTGAAGCAGTATGCAAGAGTAACAAAGTGATATTACTTTCCTTAAAATGTAATAAAGGACAGTATTTCTGTAAGGAATTCTGGCAGCAGTCAGTCAATACTTTTAGAAGTCAGTTCTTCAAAAGATTAATTACTTGTATACTCCTCTGGGGAAATTTCAGTCACATCCACGAGTACAATTTTATTTCTCTTTCACCTTTGCTCTTTTTTATGCTTTTTAATATGTTTTATTAATTACGGGTGGATACATGCTTTAGGTATCAAACATGGGACAGATTCTCACTCTCCTTGCTCACACACAATAGGGACGTAGTCTTTTAATATGATGCTGTAGCAAAGTGGAGACTGGTGCCTTGAATAAACCTCAATCTAAAACTTAGACTCCTATAGGACACAGCAGGAGCTGCTACAAGATGAGGGACCCATCTCACCTGTGCTGCTCTAGGGAGAGCCCCAACATACACCTGCAGATAATTAGCCATCAGGATCACCTGCAAGTGGTTACTAATTAGAGGGGTTATAAAGTTCTCTTCCAAGCACAAGCTCCCCAGGGTTTGGGCTATAGGCAAGGATGGTGGTCTTAGGGCTTATGCAGCCATGCACTAAGGAGAGAGTGTAGGAGTGTAGGAGTGTAGGAGTGTAGGAGTGTAGGAGTGTAGGAGTGTAGGAGTGTAGGAGTGTAGGAGTGTAGGAGTGTAGGAGTGTAGGAGTGTAGGAGTTGGTGTGTTATTTTTGTTTTATGCAGCACCACCTTGAGGTTGAGAGTATTTAGTCACCATTCACATTTCCCTAAAATGCAGGAATGCTAGACTTGTAGAACATCAAGAACTCCTTCCTAGAACATACCCATTTTTTAAACTTTGGCATAGATCTGTACAAGCAAATTAAATTGCTGCTCAAAGTACTTAATTTAGTCAGAAATTCTGATCTCAGCTTTTATTCAGCTTTTTAGTTTAATAGTTCTTTAAAATGGGTTATGATTGTTCTGTACCCAACACATCTTTGTACTTCTTACTCAACTAGAAAAGTGTATTCCAGCCAAAAACGCTGAACAGGTTCAATTTTTTTTTTTCTGTGCACCAGCAATACTTGATTTTTTTTTTTTTTTTTTTAAACTTTGACACTATGCTCAAATGAAGCAGAAGTTATGACCCAGTGGCAATATACTGAGGGCTATTGGAGATGGAAACACACAACACTGTGTGCTTTATTATGATCTCCAGTGCAGATGAAAGCTGTCTGTCCCTGGAGATCTTTTAATCATTCTCAGCCAGCTGATGTGAAAGTTCTGGGGTACCTTCACATGCCCTCTCCTTCTGATCTGTTTGATGCTAGTCAATCTGTTCTTTCACTTTGAAAGTGCTCTTTTAATAACTTAAGACCTTGATCTGTAGTCACTTTGTTTTCTCTTTAAATATGTATACCCTTGTTGACCCCCAAACCTAACCATTATAGTGCACTTCTAATGCTGAGAAATGTACGTTTAAAATATATATTTATGGCATGTCCAATTTCTGCCAAAGCCATCCAGTAAGCACAGAACCTGACTCCATTGCAGAACATACCACAGCTTTTCATTAGAGTGAATTGAGAAAGAGTCAAATGGCGTTCTGATCCTTTGGAGATGGGAAGAACCATAGAGAAAGCTTATTCTGTGAATTGCGCATGGTGCCATGGTCTTGTAATCTCTCTTTGGCTGGATTTCTGAGCATTCTTCTAGGTTTAGTGGAACTTGTGGTATAGTGATCTGGCATTTTTATTGCATTTTGCTGCAACGTGTGTGTTGCTTTTATTTAGGAGAAAAAAAAATGAATATTTTGACCACTTGTAAGACCATGCTCCTATCAAAAACTGAATCAGAGAAATGTCATACCATGTTAGATTTGCTACTGCTCAGTTACAGGTGTCAAGATTAATTTTATATGCTTGCACACACAGAGCACATTTCTTACAGTGTGTGACAGCAGTTGCAATAAAAGCACTGGGATGCCAGAATATTCTAAATATCCATTTGCCACAACCAGATATTTGCATATTATGGACTCAATGGATAAGGGAAATGTATTAGCTGTCAAACAGGTCAAAATCATGGCACGACAGACTGGTAACATACATGTGTAATAAACTCCAGTAAATATTTACAGGCTTAGAGGAATAGGAACCCTGGTTGCTCTCAGTAGGATATATGAATATAAATCTCTATTTTTATAAGGAGTGAAAACCAAAATAATGCCATTTATTCCAGTCTCTTGACATATTCCAGGGATGTGCATGCAATCCTTTGAAGAAATCTCTCTCTCTCTCTCTCTCTCTCTCTCTCTCTCTCTCTCTCTCTGTATGTATGTATGTATGTATGTATGTATGTATATATATATATATATTTCTCCATTTATATGTAGTGGAGAGTGGAGAAAGCAATAAGAGCTGTAGTTTTACTGTTGCAAGTAGATCATTTTGTTGATGTACCCTGAAATTCAGAATTTTATGCATTATATATATATATATATAAAGAATTACATTATTGCATTGTTGTTGTTACAATTATATGATAATTATAAGGACAGTGTAACGTGAAGAAGCCAATAACTGATGTGTTGGCTTCTAGTGTTTTCACCTGATGAAATACTAATATCCTTTGTTTGCTGTCAGTTTTCCATTATGATTGAAGAGGCATAGTTCTGAAAACAGCCTCCATTCTGACAGACCTAAAGCATGGGGATATTAGTTATTCATTCACCACTTCAATATGAGAACAGATATACTTTTGTGTAGAAAAAAACAATGGGCAGAAAACCCAGCCACCCAGTGAAAAAGGAAACCTAATGTCACTATTCCAAGAACTGAACCATGGTCAGCATTGAGCGAAACGGAGAACACTTCAGAATTTTAGAACAGCATTTAAATCGGAAACTAAAAAGGCTAATCCACTAAAATGTGCCTCCATTTCCGAGTCAGTGGGAGTTCAATTGAAGCTTTAAGAGAATCATTAATATGATGAGTTCAGCAGATGTTTCATATGCCACATTAAACATTAACATTCACTGTGTGGTACTATAATGCTTTGAACACTAAACACTTTTAAAAGTTTTATAGTTTTCCAGTAAAATAAAATCCCAGAGCAGGTTGCAGGTCTGATAGCACCCTGCCTCATAATAAGAGCACATCTGTGATTTTTTTTTTTTTGTAATGAAAACACACAAACACACACACACACATAGTATAAATCCAGTCAGAAACTATACTGGGTTACTGCTGTGATGGAATATTTTCAGGAAATGAGTTGCATCTGATACTGCAATGTAAAATTTTGTCTGGTGCACAGTGTCGCACAGTATACCACATTTGGACAGACGCACACACATGTGCATGTGAACAGCTTTGCTTTTTGACTTTCTCTCAAAGCAAAGACAGCATTAGCACATTCATGTATCAGGAAATGCCAGAAGCATTTGCATGCAGATCCGTACATGTGTAACAGAGACAAGGTGCTCCGAACAGGTTACATGTCAACCCGCTGTCACAGGGAATCTCTTCAGCTGCAGAGCATCCATTTTTCAGCAGCCTTTGGGCAGGGGTTGTGATATGGCAGTCAGACCTGCTGTCCCGAGTGAGAACAGAGCAAACACATAATCTTGTTTAGAACATACAGGACTCCAGCTCTCTTAAAGATCAGTAGGGGGAGACTAAATATATTAATTGTGTCAGGAGTTTAATAGGGCAAATGTGTCAGGAGAAAAGACTGGCTTCAGAAAAAAAACCTTCCTGATTTAGAGATCAGCAATGGCACATTTCACAGGCAGACAACCAAATTCAATTCAATTTTGTGCAAGAAAGGAAAGCAGCAAATCGGTGCATACAATGTAGAAGATAAGGAAACGTCATCTGACAAGCTCCGTTCATTTTTCATTCTGAAGGTTTATAGTGACTGCCATAATGCCTCTGTGCATATAATTAATAGAATATGAATCAAAGAAGTAGTGGATAAATTAGATGACAATCTAGCAACTATTTCCTAACAATTTGCCAAGTAAAGAAATACACACACACAGCCCAGTTTTTGCCACTCATCTACCATATCCAACATTGCTTCTATTTGGATTATTCTACAAGTGTCTAGCCTGTCTGACAAGATGTACACAATGTGTCTTTTGAGGTGAACTGCAAAGCATAGTTCAGATGTGCTGTATATCGGGGTTAGACAGTGAAATGTAGGACAGGTAATATAGGTCATGGAATCTTACATCAATAGTCTTTCTCAGTGTTCTCAAGGTGGTTGTCAACAGTGCTCATTAAAAAGTAAAATGAATTCCAACACGTGCCTATTGTACATATTATTCTAATGTTGTCTACATAAACTCATATATGTCATTAAAGGAAAATGTCTTGCCTTTTTTTTTTTTGATGGAGGCCATGAAATATTAATTTGGCTACAGCTGTGAGCCTTGACATTAGTTGACATATACCACCTTTCTTTTAATAAGCTTCATGTGTTTTGTCTCATTTGTGTCCGCCCATTTGAGATGCCTATAATCCCCTTTATTATTGATCTAGCAGAGTGGAAATGTCACCTCTGCACTCTTTTCAAGTCCCCCGGTTTAATTTATTTCTTGTTTACCACTCTTCCTCCCTCTGCCCGGTTAACCTACTGCATGTTCCCTGAAGATTTATCTCCTCACTCTCCCGTCATAGGCATTTGCATACAGATCTCTGGGTCTGCTGCTGCCTCCCACAGTTCTCCCCATTCATCTGATGGATCAAAGCGGCCATTGTTCTTCATTGTGTGGCATCTTTTGGAAGGGATGACGGGAATGTGTACGGCAACCTTTGTTTGATGCTCATGACCGGCTTCTCCCTCATGTTCTCCTACTCCTACTGCTCTTCATCCCAGCCGGCCCTTCCCCCCTGCATGACCTCTCCATCACCGTCGATGGCACCACAATACCATCCTCTCAGTCAGCAAAGAGCTTGGGCGTCATCCTCGACAACAACCTGGACTTCAAGGAGTACATTGCTCGCACGTCACGGGCCTGCCGATTCCTCCTCCACAACATCAGGAGGATTCATCCGTTCCTGACAACATATGCGACACAGCTCCTTATTCAGGCCACAGTTCTCCCTCGACTGGACTACTGCAACGCTCTCCTCGCAGGCCTCCCAGCCTGTACTACCCAGCCTCTCCAGCTCATCCAGAATGCAGCTGCCCGACTAATCTTCAACCTCCCCAAATTCTCCCATGTTACTCCCCTGCTGAAATTCCTCCACTGGCTTCCTGTCGCTGCCAGGATCAGATTCAAGACCCTGACCCTCGCCTTCTCTGCAATCAACAGGACGGCCCCTACCTACCTCCAAGAACTCATCCAGCCCTACACACCAGCCCTACACACCAGCCCGACCCCTGCGCTCAGCAGCAACTGGACGCCTCGCTCCTTGCATGGTCAAGGCAGGAGGTGCTCGTTCTGCCAGACATCGGCGTTTCACCTACATCGCCCCCCAGTGGTGGAACGAACTCCCTGTCTCGCTACGGACAGCTTCCTCACCCCATTCCTTCAGACACCTCTTCAGACTCTACCTGGACTGACCAGGCACACAATTGCTTCCCCCCCCCAATCAGTGCTGTCATAATTTGCTGTGCTTTCTAAATTGTTTCTTGTTGCCGCCTTTACCCTTGACGCTCATTGCGCCGTTTGAAGTTGTTGAAGTTTGCCGTTTGAAAGTGTATCGTATTAGTTGCCCTATAGGCTGTAATTGTACAAATCTGATAGTACTGTGTCCTCAAACAGACCTTGCTCTCAGTTGAGAACTGTCTCATTGTGGAACTGTACACATCCTGTCCCCGTACTGTCGCTGCACTTACTGTCTTACTGTATGCACTTTTGTAAGTCGCTTTGGATAAAAGCGTCTGCTAAATAAATAAATGTAAATGTAAATGTACTCTCCTGCTCTCTCTCTCTCTCAGTGGTCTACCGGGTCCCTGAACCCAGATCCACTGAACGTTCATTCGTTGTTTGAAATAGCCAGCTGCTTCTGTGATGATTAGGTATTATTCAGTAGTGTACAGTATATGTGGCTGATCCTGTTGAGTGGCCTGCAAAGGTTTCAGGAGTCTTGTACCTAGTTAGTAGGTGATGTTCTTGGAAACCTGTGTTCAATGCTTACTGCTAGATGTCTATCTGGTTCCATTTGTGGCTATTACTGTTTTGCAGTTGGACCAGATCTGTCTACTTTGCACCTGAGCTCAACCACACTGAGTTCTGAATGAGCAGTATTTTTCCTGACTACCCAGTTCATTTTGTTAATGTTGCCTCTCCAAAGACATGACAATGATGCTATTTCATACAGTGAATCTTAATTATACTTCAAAGTCTCATGTGTGTCTCCCTTCTTAAATCTCAAAGTAATAATTATCTGCATGCTGTTGTGTTGATTGTATAAAGATAAGAATAGAATCAGTTTTAATTCTTTGGATAATTATACAAATGTGAAGGGCTTCTGAGTAAAATCTGATTCTAAACCATGGCTGTTTGTCTCAGGAGAAAAACACGGAAATCATAGCAGGCCCTACATGGCCCAGCTGAAACCTGATAATTAGTATTGTGATATATTTGTGAACATCCAGATGTGAAAAATGATTTCTTACTTTTACAACTTTACTCCATAAAACAAAAATGTTTATAATTATATATTACACATACTGATAGATTATTTTTAATGGACAAAAATTGCTTTAAAGTGTTTGGAATCCGTAAATCCACCACATCTATTTTCAGTACAAATATATATTTTTAATACAAACCCATGCTGAGAATCTTCTTCTGTAATACGCCTCTGGTTATATGTCACAGTGGTGAGTAAAGGTGTGTTCTCAGGCCTTATTATTGATAATAAGCAATAGAATATATTTCACAATACTTTGTATGACAGCATCTGCTAAACTAATGTGAAACTAATACCAGTGCTATGCATAAACCTAAAATAATTATTGCATAACTAACTATTTTTAATAGGTTGAGTCAAAAAAAAGTGTAACAACTGATGTGTTTCGGTACTTAAACTGACAGTTCAGCATCTTAAGAACATTTTAATAAGGAATAAGAGGGAGAAATAAAAGCAACAAAGAATGAGGCCATTGAAATTCTGACAACGGGAAGCGATCATTTCCTGAAAGCCGGCCTGCTGATCCACTGTGAAGCTCCATCCACAGATACCATCAGCTCATTTGTGTGTTCTGTCCATATTCAGAAGACACGCTGATAGGGGCTATGCGGGTGTCTGGAGCAGAAAATGTGCATCTCTTCATTCTCATCCTTCACCTAGAAAATGCTCCCGCTTGAAAAAAAAAAAAAAAACAAATTAAATTCATATCTCCCGTGAATGACATCAATCTCAGAATGGTGGAAATATGGATCTATAGAAGATCTGTTCATAATGTTGTGATTGGGTGGCTTTCAGGCATGCCCGGGCATATTTAAAATATGCTAAATGGCTAGTTGATGAATTAAAGCAGAGATGATATACCTAAACACTGGACCTTTTCAAAGGATTATGGAATTTGATTATGGAAATATTCTATGGGTCATGATCTTGTTTTATTATGCTTTGTGAATCTTTCAGTGCAGTATAGAAGCTACATCATTTACAAATGGAACAGCAATGAGAGGGCCCTTTTTCAATCACTTTCTTTATAATTATTAATAATAAATTGAATTAGCTTCATGATGAAAGCGATTCATTTAAAACTGAATCGAGTGAATTCAATGTCAATTAATTGCTTTTAATGATGCTAATTTGCAATGTCAATACTCCATTCACAGACTGATGACCATTTTGTTCGATAATGATGAAATATAAATTACTGTTCATCATTAAAAAGTGATGTTATCACTGTAGGGGTGTTTATTATGGGCCTATAGCAAAGTACGGGAAGACATAAATTAGCGTATTTTTCTGTTTATGTTTGAAAGCAGTAAACCTTGTGTGAGTGAGCAGATGGCAAATGTGACCATATGGAGCATTAAAGTTTAGGAGGCTTCGCCTCAACTTTTAGTGGCATTCCTTTCCGATATTTCCAAACGTTCAGTGAAGGGTATGTCTAGAACAGGCCCTTTGAAAGCGCCACCTCGCAGTCTGAAATCATGTTAATTAGATTATCTTGACGTGTGTTTGAGCTGCGCCCTTCCTCATCTCCTGTCAACCCCGGGAGAACTGTTAACGCTTCGCTGAGGTGCACAGATGGACCATCCCTCCGAAAGCCCTTTGAAGCCGTGAAAACGCAGAGAATGAAAACAAATGGCAGGACCCACTCGTCCTGATTGATCCCTCTTTTCATCAATAGCTCTAACGCCGGAGCCAGACTGATGGAATGCTCTCATTACACCGGCGGGACTTTAATATCTTGAGTGGAGCCTTAACTCCTCCTGAAGTGTCCAGACGCATTAGCACAACTTCACTCTGAGGCAACTTGCAGAACACTGTGGCGTAATTCTTGGTGTCAGACCTTCCAACTAACTTTATTTCAGAGGGGCGAGCTACAGTGCACGCTGCAGCCTCTGTTATATTGATACGTGCATTGATTACTTCAAACAGGGGCATTGAGAAGATCTTTCAAACTTTATTGCAAGTATCCCTTCTATCATGAAAATGCAGGTGTTCAATAATCGGGGGAAACAAATTGTTGCATTATCCTCACGGGATTTTAAAACTATTGACCACTGCTGCACATACCTTGATGATGTGTTGAACTTTCATCTTTGCTGTTTTACCCCACAAGGAACCATGGAGATTTTTAAAAACGGTGTGCTTAATTGGGAATTTTGCCATCTGATTCACTGGATGATGAAACACTGAGTCATTAGCTTCAAAAAGCCAATCAATAAGAGATTTATAGAAAGTTAGTGCATGAGTCATAGAGGTTGGGGGAGGGGGCGTGGAAGGCGCAAAATTCCCTCAGAACACTGACAGCACATCAGTAAAGCAGACATAAGGCAGGATAGCTGACAAACTAGGGCATACAGAGGAATAGATGATTAGAATAACTGATGTAACATTCTGGGTTGAAGTCAAATATTTATTTTTTCCAAAGCAGTGTTGTCCACTGAGTATCCTCATCAATACAGAGGAAATGTACTTTATCATAATTGGATGTCTTTGTAAAAATATATATTGAATTAACCTAATGTCTGGTATTTAATGCCCAGCAGTGTGTGGGTACAAAATGTTACCATGTTCTTTGACAAATTATGTGTGCAGGTCAGTGGGTTTTTAAAATCATCATGTTACTATATCCTGCATGACTTAGGGTGGTCATTAACCATGCACTAAAAAGGTCCTCTGCATTTCAGCAGCATGTAAAAGCAGGCTTCTGTGTTTTTTTTTTTTTTCAGTGTGGATTTGTTAAACAAGATACACATCTATAATAGGCAGTAATCATTCAATCAAGACTAAATAGCACACCACTACATATAACACACAGGCAGAGTGGTATGTCATAGAAATTCAAGAAGAACGAAATGTACCATGGCCAAGAGGGGGCGCATTTTCAGTTGAAATGTATGAATATGCAAACTTGTTATTCTCTTAATAGTCATAATAGTTTTCACTAAGACCTAAGTTACCTTGTTGTGGGCTTGTTGGTTTCTTATTCTCAAGGTATCAACTGTTGATGTATAACCACTAAATAAAACTTCATTCAGAAGCACTACTTTGCTGACTTAGATGCATAACTGGTTATCAATAAAGTAAGTACCATTTTTTAATGTTTTAGGTCTGCGAGTGTGGGATAAAAGCTGTCTATGGGCCAGTTTACAATTGTACAATAGCAGTCATCTCTCCAATAAATAAATGACACCTCTTTCTTGAATTCTATTATACATATTTCTGCCTTTGGCGCAATAAGAGGTTTTCATAATGGAAAGCTTACCAGTATTATGCCTCACACACACACTTCTCCATCCTCCCTCGTGTAGTTTCATAAGGGCAAGGAAAGCAGCTGGGGAAATCTTATTAAAAGCTTGCTTCCACTTCACAGAAACTTCACAGATAACAGACTTCCGTCCACGGCACAGTATAAACACACAATCTAAATGCAAATGGTGAATTATCTGCCAGCATCTCATCACTGTCCTTGGGCAATATGAATTTAGCAGATTACAGCATTTGCTGTTATTAGGCCATAGGAATGGGATAATGATGAGCCATGATCAAATAATTTAAATTGTTACAACACCTCATTTCCCCTCTCCACTTTTAGTCTGAGAGTCGGTTTGGCTGAAAGCACCCCTTTGTGATGAAAGTTGAGGTTATCCCTTGGGAAACTTGCAGACCTCTATCTTGCAGACAGTCCTGTTTGTGGCCTGTAGCAATGAGATGTATGCCCTTGTGTGGATTGACTGTGTAATTTTGGAGATCTTGTTAGGACTCTTTGCTAATTTCTCAGATTCTTGGTGAGGAATTGAAACAACCTGGTTATGGTGCAGCCTATGGTTTCGAAGGCATTACCTCTTTTTGTCATTTTACATTACAGCAGTGGCATTTAGCAGATGCTCTTATCCAGAGCAACTTACATAGTTTTTACATGTTATCCATTTATACAGCAGGATATTTACTGAAGCAATTGTGGGCTAAGTACCTTGTCCAAGGGTACAGCAGCAGTGCCCCAGCAGGGAATCAAACCAGGAGCCTTATAGACCCTGCTCCTTACCACTATGCTGCACATCTGCCCCATTTGAGCATAGGATGGTCATGTCTACCGCAGCTGGTCTTGAATTGGTTAATGGTTGACCACTTTCATGCTGAGTCAGGTGGTCAAGTCAGAAGCTCTTTCCTCAGCTGTCAGTGAGATGAATCAGTCATTCATTTTGGATTTGCAGTCATCTGGTTTGAAGAATCAGCTGACACTCTCTTCTGTGCTTTGACTTTTATATCTCACTTTATTTCTTTGAAATTTAATCTTTTGAAACATTGTATCCTACTTCCTTTTTCTTTGGAAGATTCTGAAAACTGTAATTGAAAAATTACTCTGTGCTGTTCCTGCCGGTTAGGATGATAAACAGGCTACGATCTAATAGCAACAGACAGTCATCAACAAGACTACAGACAGCCCTCCCATATCCACTCTTGTCAGACTGTCTTACCATGAAAATGAATAGGGAAGTGCCTATGAAACACAAGATTCTCTCTGTCACTAATTCAGGGAAGAGCAATGAGCATGTGCCATCCCAGTGAAAAAACCTGCCACAAATCACAACATGAGGCAAATTAGACTGGCTGGCACTGTGCGAGTAAAAAAAACTGGAGTTAAATATTATGTTGCTGTCAACTTTAACTCAGATGGACAAATTTCTGTTGCATTAAACTCACATTTCTTTTATGTTGTAAGAACACTGTGTTAGATGGGAACGATATTCCGTGTAAAATTAAACCCAGCCATGGTTGATTACTTGAAGGGGAAAAGCTTGGATTACATTCAAAAATGATGACTGCAATTCAAGAATATCCAACAATTTAAAGCATTTATAAAATTAGCAGCAGAGGCATAAGTGAACATCAGTATGGCTAGAGGTAATTGAATACCTAAAATAAGCCAAACTGAAAGGGGCAGATAAAAGGGGCAGATGCATGAGTGATACTGGAACAGATGAAAGGGCAGAAATAAGAGGCTGCAGAATGGAGGCTTTCCTGGAAACGTGAGAGCCGACGGCCTCTCAAAAAGCAAGGGAAGAAATACACGCAGGCACTACAGCCTGTAATTGACAAGCACTTGGGAATGGCAAATCCAGCTGAGCCAGGTGGGTCTATAGGACGCTTCGGCACTGTGTTCTTAACCATGAGGACAGATCGCTAAAAGCAGGTTTTGGACTGTCAGGACAAGGTCTGGAGAGGGGCAGGTTGATTAGGGAGGGGAGCAGAGGGCTGGGACAGATAAACACCAGGGAAGAGAGGACATGTGGACAGAGGGATGGGGAACAAGGAAAGATAAGGCAGCAGAGAGGGAGAGGGGACAAAGCCTTTTACAGAGTGCGTCAGCAAGGATAAGAAGTGGATACGCGCACAATTGGGGGCCGATGGGAGGGGCCTCAGATATGAGCGATGTCCAACAAGGCACCCAGAGGGAAGGCAGAGAACTTGCCTTTGAACTGACAATTGTAATAAAGCTTCCAATTACAGTAAGGATGGCCTATCAACATCTGATTCCGAATTTCACTTGCCACATGCGTAATTATACAGATATCAGAGATTGAGAAATTGTGGGGGTCCTTTTAGCTCTAAATACAAAAAAGGGAATCAGCTGGTAAGGGGTGGCCTTTTTTTTAAATGACATGCTTGTTGTCAGCCAGAAGAATTGTCAGGAAAATGATCAAATGAAGGGAGGCTTTGTGCCTCGCGGATGTGTAGCTCACAACCTGTCACTGGTGGGCTGAAGACTGAAGAGCTACGCATGTTCTTTAGGGAGAAGAATACCAGACAAGTCTCAGGGATAGCGGCAGACCTGCCCAGGAGGAACAACACAAAGGCTTTCTCTGCAAAGTCACTGCAGTGATACATTTGCTTCATATTATGCCCATTTCAGAGGAGGCAAGTGCAGGAGAATAGATACTGATGGAAGTGTTATCCCCTCGTCTAATGAGCACTAAACTCCCGTTTTACTGTTACAGGTTTTTATATAATCCCAATAAAACCTCCACTTCAGCATTCTCTTAAAAAATGCAAGTGAATAAAAATGAAAAAGGAACCACAATATTACAAACTGACAGAGAACCTAACTTCACATTACATATGCATACCATCAGGTGATTCAGACTCAGTAGATGTGTATTTCTGTTGAATTTTTTTTTTATTTCTGATAAGTACTGACTGTTTATAGGAAGTGATTAACAATGATTAAAACCGGTGGATTTTGTTTTGTTTCTCAATTTATGTCTTGTTAACATCTTGACACGGTAAAATATGTATACTGTCTAGAAAATTTGTGCTTGAGTTTAAAAAATGTATAGCTGTACTATTTGGAATAAAACTGGGTAAAAATAAAAAATTGGTAAAAATTACCACTTAAATAAGATGTATTCATTTTGGTCTGACTGTTAGTGCTTCGAGCATACACAATTTTGTTTATGAGAGCACTGATTAATGTGTATATGTCTGATTCCTGTTGCATATACAATATTGACTTGTACTTATTTCGAAGTATTATCTACTGTATATATGTTTTTGTACAAAATATTATGGCAGAATGTTTTCTTGTCTCAGAAAAGCCATGTCTTTTTATTGTGTATTGCATTAATAATGCAAAAATAAAATAAATAAATAAATAAATAAAATGAACAGTGAGGTCTGGAGTAAAAATAAGCATTTGAAGTATAAGCGAGTCTCTTTATAATGAGTATGAAAAATGTTGGGATGCAGATGCTGAAAGCAAGAGGGTGTTCCACTCAAAAGGAAAAAAATGCTTTACATGAGCAAATGAGATCCTTTCAACATGACATTCATCTTACAAATACCTGTCTGTGGCAGCTATGTGCCTAATGTAATGTGAGACGAGAATGTTTCTTGAGATGTGACCCACTGCAGCTATTAACAAAACAGGTCTGTCAGTGTTTTTACTGGGTCTTGTTGTTTTGATGACATAATTTTGTTGCATGCCTGCAGGGATATTTGATGGAGGTGTATGGCAATATTAATGTCATGCTGACTGACACCAAGCGTTACATTTATTTGTTGTTTCAGCAAAATGGCTTTCTGTCCTGTCATATTTAAAAGTGTCAGCCTGCACAAGTTAAATAGAATTAATCATAATTGTTATGTATAGTGAATGATAAGATGTAGAATTAAGTATGTTGTGTATTTCACCTTGAAGATATAAAGAATGATTAGATATGATTTTCAACTCATTAGCTCTGTCTGGTTATATATTTTCAGGTTAAGGCAGTGCAAATGTATAAAAAAGCCAAGAAAGAGCGCAAGAAAGAGTATCACATGAAATTAAAAGCCCCTGCAGTTTTGTATTGATTGTAACTGGCCATATACGCTATAATTAAGCTTAAACCGAAGATAAACTGAATTAAAGTGATTTGTACAGCATTCATCACTGTTAATCAATACAATTCTAAAAATCAATGTGCGTAGGATTCTGGTAAGCAGCCCCAAAGCGCTCAGGTAGTAAACCAGAGTCAATATTAGATGGCACAAATCTGATCAAAGCCAGCGTGGCGCAGAGATGTCATTTATTTATGTCAGGAAGTGTAACCTGTGCGTTGGGTGTCTGTCAAAGTCATACTATCTGCCACTGTCACCGGTAAACATGACGGGCCTCCCAAAACACCTTGTCACAATGTCTCCCGTTTTGCTGTAGCTTCAGCTTAGGAAAATGGACATGTTGCTGACCCACCAGTGTGAACACCAGTCCCTGCTAATGAGAGACAAAGGTCAGAGGTCCTTGCTGAGAAAATTCATTTATGAAGTGCAGAGAGTGTATCCAGCAGCAGGAAATGTCCCGTGAATAGCAGAAACACCATTTCAAGCACTGCTCCACAGGGGGCGCTGTGCAGTGGGAAGCGCTATCCACCCAATGAGGCGTAAAGCTGCCAGCCTCTCTACTCCTGGGGTATCACAGATCCCAAACAGCAGGCCTGCCATTTCCCAGTGGTGTGAGTAAACACGGGGAAAATCCTAAATCCTCGTCCTGCTGACACAAGTCTGGGCCCTGTCTGCTCCTTGGCCTTGTCTTCAGCGCTGCCATTCAGAGCTGCTGGGTGCTGCTTCCTGCAGGTGTCATGCGGAGGAGCTGATCTCTGCATGGGCCTAAATGTAAAAACCAATGTCACTGTAAGCAAACAACACACCTGAACAAACATCATTAGAACAATCAGAAATAAGTCCTGTATTTGCAAAGTGTGACATTTTAAAATGTACTGTAATAAAATAGATTCTTTACCTTAAACTACAACTTTCAATTTAAACCTTTGATTTAGTAATGTGAGTACATATCTTGCTGACAGTACACTTTAAGGTGTGAAAATGCCAGTTTTCTAAAGGACAGAGTTTACGTCTAGACTAGAAATTTGATTCTCAAGAATGAGTATTTCAAATACAGGCTTCAGTTAAATGTTTCTTTAAACTACAGCCTTTTTTAACCATTTTTCTAAAAGATGGAATAGAAAGTAAAAGAAAGCCATTGAAACTACTTTGATGTGATGAAAGTCTCCTGCCTCTGACTTGCAGTAAAGAATAGACAGGGTTGTAAAGGAGTCACTATAATGAGTCATAACACAGGCCTATCAACACTTATAGTCGCTTCTCATATGATCCTGATATTTTGGTTTTGGGTGTATTTGAGGCTTGTGTTTTGATTGTTTGAGAATGGCATTTTTCTTTGAGGTGACAGTGGTGATTTTGACTGAATCTAGGCTAACATGTGCTTTTGTTCTCTACTCTTCTGGCGAGGAGCAGTGAAGAACATCCCCAAAGCCTCAAAAAAAAAAAAAAATTGCCATATTTCCACTGCTTTTGCCAGGCTGTTTTTGTTTGCCTCTGTAAATCACACTGCTGCACATACAGTATAGAAATCCTTATAGCTACCACTTCAATTACCAGGTTGTACATATTTTAACAAATCTTCTAGCCAATTCTGTACCAAATTCTGTAGCAGCTAATTGTGTTTGCCAGTGTGACACTATTATGGTATTCTTTATGGTTGTAATAGAATTGTAGATCTAGTGATGGACATGGTGGCTAGTACCAAAATTTACCCAAGGTGTATGTTATGTCCTATCCTTTTGATGTATAACTGCTGACAAGAAAGCAAACTCATTACCGTACACTCTTATTGTGTTTTTAATTCAAAGTACGATTCTAGCACAAGAATGGCCCTGGGTTTTCAGCCCAACAGATACAAATGATATAGATGAAATAATTTAACTCCAAACTTTTAGGGTGTCAAAAAGTGAATAATACAGGCTAAAACGAGTAAAAAATTACTTATATTCTACTCATTTAAAGTCTTTGAAATTATCTGAACTTCTGCTTTAATGATCAGTCTTTGTGCTTGTGAATTCAGCTCATTAAAGAATTTTTACAGACAGGATATTTGTAAAAGTTAATTACATTTTACATCAATATAACCATTTGACCCTCTGTGACCCTACATGCTTATTCTTCTCCTGTTTAGTTTAAACTCCAGGGAACAATGCATAACCAGAAAGACAGAAATTAGTCTCTTAAAAAAGACTAACGAACAATGTGTTCATTACATTACTACTATAATGGGTACTACTATTTCTGATAATGTAGTATTACCATATTATTTTACAATTATATCCATAGAATTCACTACAAACAGTATTGATGTGAAAGTGAGAACAAAAACACATTTGAAATGCTGGTTATTGTTGTTTTTTTGAAAAATGGAGACTTTTTAGGTCAAGTAGAGTAAATACCTTAACACTGCAAAGCCAACGTGTTTTTGATCTCAGTGTAAATGCCACCAGCTGACATGGGTGTTATTTTGCCAGTGTCACAGACTTCTGCGAGTCAGTGAGGTTATGTCTGTGTGTACAGACTTTAATTTAAATCAAACTCATGTTTCACTGTTGATTTCCTGACCCATCTCTGTTAGCTTACGTACCAGGTGGCATAGCTCATCTGCCAGGGTTGAAAGCCATGCCTGTTGTTGTGTTAAGACTCTCTTAATACCTTTGAAATGCATGAATGATACCAAGAGATCATGAAGTATGTGTTTATTTTGCAACCACCATGTTACAACTCACCCAAGTTGATAATTTTGTCAACCTGTGTCATTTAATATTTTCCCCCAAAGCTCCATACAGCTAATGCTGAATAATCTTTGTGATTGCTTATTGCAGATATACTTTTATATACCGTTTTGAAACTTTTGCATGTTTACACTCACGATAATTCTCCAAACATAGTAGCGTATGTTGTCAAAAAATGTAATTTTCAAAATGACAAATAAATAAATAAACTTGCCTTGGTGTTAAACAAATACTCCCACTGGAACAAAGATCAAACACACACTGTTTCCCCACCTCCTGTCTGATGTTACTGTCAACCCTTAAATCAACCAATCAGTGGTGAAGAAACAGAAGGCAAATAAAATATTGTGGGAAGAGGGATTCCCAATGGTGCATATATGAGGGTCCCTTTTAACTAATTTAACATGGCAGATTACTCCCTTTCGAGCATTTTTGTTTGCATTCAACTCAAAATATAACAGATGGCAAAAATAATTTATTCAATCTGTTTAATTACTAACGAAATGACCTCATAGTGGAATTTGCGCATTAGTGATGTGTGCTATACTGTCATCTCACCAAGGTGAATGATGTATTTTGGTCACTCAAACAATTACAAGTGTCTTCAAAGTAAACATTTAAATGCTAATAGCTGTAAGGAGACAACTTCAGTGATTTTTGTTTTGCAATTAGAAATGTCCAACACAGAGACCTAAAAATGATCTGAATTAAACCCAGAATAGATTGATGCAACTTCTACTGAAAAACTGCAATAAAAGCAGAACTAAAACAGTTTAAGAGATTTATGTTAATACCATGTTACAGAATTATGCTGAATGATGCAAAAATGAATTAATGTATTTATTCATCATAGCTGAAGATTAAAAGAAGGTAGCTTCATAAATTATTCCTATTGTTTACAAATTGGAATAATGAGGCTACTTAAAATTAATTCCGAGATCCTTATGGTAAAAGCCTTGAGGGCTAATTATTAGTGATCCTAATTAATCAGTGGCACTGGTATTAATGAATTTTAGTTCCAGTGAGCTACATGCATTGAAACATATGGTCAACACGACCTACATCGGAGTCTTAAACAAACAGACTTCTGAATGACCACTCCCACCAGCTCCCGTGAGGAATAATTATGTATGGTGACAACTCCAGTTGCGGCACTCCATACAAGCTCAGTCTATCTAAAATGTACTCATACATTTTTCGAGGGGTAGGTTCCATTCTGACAGTGAACTTCTCAGTTTTTAACATCTCGAGCATAGAGCTCTGCAACAATTGAAATAATTCCAACACAACAGAACAAAATCTAGACCAGACTAGGGCAGTGCACCATTCACTCCATGCAATGAGGCTGTGATGGATCATAGGTATCTGGGTTGTTGGGTAAAATGAAGACCAATTTCTGTTCAAGTGGCTATGTACAGACAAGAAACAAAATCCCAGTAAGAAAACATCTATTCTGAAAAAAAATTCAGATTCTGAACAGGCATACATTGTTGTATACTGTGGGAAAGCCAATATTCCTTGCTGAAGTGGTCTGTAGTTCAGTGCTGTATGATAAACATATTTCCCATTAGTATACATCACACAGTGCAGTAAACAATTCACGGCCTCAATAAACTTTATTACCAACATTAATCATATGTATTCTGAAAAGGCAGATCGCTATAAAATATATGCAAGGACAATTACATTGCAGTTTGAATAGCAGTAAACAAGACAGTCAATCCCAGTGTATCTTTTTCAACTAAACACAAAGGAGAGAATCCGCTTCTGTTGAGGGGAGAAAAACAAAATGTAAGATTTTGTGCTTGCTTCATCTCAGTTCCCTGAACTTCTGGCATTCTGTGGTACAAGATTTTAGCTTGACCTACTTAATTGCATATGCCTAAGTAAGAGAAACTACTTTCAAGTGCTGCACCTTCTTGTATTCAAATGCTTTAGAGACTCTGAGCTGCTGCTTAAAATTTCAACAAAGATAAAACTCTAACCACCTTAAGTGTTGTTTTAAAGTTGTATACCCGTAGGCAGTAGACTCATGTGACTCACTTTTTGTCTAACATATTGTGTACACGTTTCTAATACGGTAACCTACATTCTTTCATTCCTTTGTCTTTAAAATGCTAGTTTTGCTTCTTATGTGAGAGGGGCAGAGATTCCTCTACAGCACAGTCCCTCAGAGAGAATCCAATTCTGCAACAGTCACTGAAGATCTCTCGCTTGCAGGCATTTCTCTTAGAATAACTTGCTCCTTTTCCTTTTTTAATCATTTCTATAGCTGTACGATCAGAAAACCTTGAGAGAGACCCTTCTGAGGATAATGCCAAAAGTGTATGGGTCTTCTGTTTAATGCCATGAGGCATTAGACATTGATTGCTACAGAGAAAATCAGCCAGTGCCAGGGATGGGAATAAGACATTGAATAAGATCAAACTGCTGTCTTGGAAACACAGATGCCTCATGGTTCATCCCCATGGAAAGGAGGTGCAGCTGTGATGGAAATTCAACAGTGTTTTATATAGTTTTAGCTTCATATAGCCCTACATAATGTCTTCACAAAATTGACATAACTTGTATGGTTTCTTGTACCAGATGATCTCCAACATCACGTGCTATGTTATAAATGCTTTTGTAGTACCATTGTGACAACAACTGCTAAGATGCAATGTGAAAGTTAATTGGCCCTGCACCAGGGTCCTTATTAGATGACAGCAGGCTTGTGTTACATGTACACTGATCATAAATGGCAGGAAAATGCTTATCATAATAACAGTGTACGTGCAGTAATTCAACTGTCACATACATTCAAAGTCCAAGGTCTTCTAGTGTTTTTCGACTTGCAGCATTATACTTGTACTCTCTATACTGTACTTGTATTACTTGCTGTTTATTTTATGTGTAGTATCACAATGTGTTTTGGATTCTGTGTTCGAGTGACTGATGTATGGTACTATAAGTGGCTTCCCTTGTCTAGTCAGGTTGTGCAAGTTAACTTGTGGTAGGGCTTGAGTAGTGTCATGCTCACCCAATGTTGCTCATTCAGCTTGAATGGATACGCTTCTGTTTGTTTGTGCTGGAAGTCACTCTGGATAAGAGCGTCTGCTAAATGAATATAATGTAATGTATGAATGATCCAAAACTTAAGGATTTTACCTACCTTGTAATGAAGGAATATGAAAAAAAAAAATAATCTAGCCATACACCCACTTAAGATGACCTTAATCTTTTTTTTTTTTTTTTTTTTTAGATCAAGACAAGATGGGGACTATTAATGCATTAATTTTACAAAGCATTCATTGAGGGGATTCTTACCTTTTCATTCATGAGCTGATACCAATCTTCAATAATTAGGATCAGCCTGAAATCATAGGCAGCCTCTTATGAATTTCAGGTTTTGCTATGTACTCCAAATTTGAAAAGCTTCCATCTAGCCAGAAGCAATTCGTTTAGTTAATGGTAACATAATACCTCTCCGGGAAATTGAACAGAATGCAACCGGGAAATGTTGCATTCTGAAATTATTACCTCATCTCTGTGGTTTTGCTGTCTCTTACTGAGAAATTGTAAGAAATTGCAATTTCTCAATGTAACATTTCTGTGTTCTATCCTACTCACATTTTCCCTTCGTTTATTACTGTAACAGACATATGTATGATCTCTTAAATCACACACAGCATGTTTAAGTAGGTGTTGTTATACAGTATATTTCTGTATGTGTGCAACTTTGTAGGTGTATGAAGTCTCTCATGTCCAAAATAAAACTGTGGGATTGATGAAGAACAATTGCATTGAATTGTGTTGCTGAATGTCTGATCTTTGAAACATGTATAGGTATATACATCTCTGCTATTTAAGACTTAACTACTGTAGGCATCTACTGTATCTTGTAGGTAGTAAGTGATAATTCTGTACTTTGGAGGTGACTTCCAACAAGATGCTGTGTGTTCCTAGTGTTATTGTTTTATCATTGTATCCTGTGTTTGCCACACTGGTAATTGAGAAGGCCACAGTGTCTTAATTTCCTCTGTGTTTGACAAGCTGGAAGAGGTGGAAGGATATGGGAAGATCAATGATCACAAATCTTGCAATAGCAAAGGTGTTTCACCATGTAAATGAGTGCATGATTCTCTGATCAGGCATTGGATAATAGGTTAATTGCTTAATCAATTGGCCACACCTACCGGGTTATTTAATTAGAGGTGGCCTGGGCAAAGACAGAGATAGGGACGTTTTGCTCATGGTTTAGGTCTCAGTTAATGTTTTTTATTGTAAATCTTTGTTTTAACCATTTTATCCCTTTAATGAATGCCTGTTTTAAACATTTTAACCTGTTTATGTATAGTAAATAGAACACCCTTTTGACATCTCCATTCCTGTATTTTTAAAAGAAATATGTATTTATATAAGAGGCATAAAGCACTTTCTTCACAATGATATTTCAGTTGTTTGTACATTAGTTTAACATGATACTGTAACAAGCAAGCATCCAACCATCTGACAGCCCTCAGTGGACAGTAGAGGTAGATGTAAGGCACAATTCTTGTCAGAGGCAGCAATCATGTTTTGCATAGACAACAAGCTGGCAAACTTTAGAAGCCACCCTTCTAAAACTGCCTCTCCTCAACCCTTCCCATGTCCCCTGTCTCCTCTCACAGCAACCCTCAAGTGGCACAGCTGTGTAGGTTGATTTCTCATTTACCCCAATGTCTATCAAATTCCCCTTGAGAAACCACCACTAGAAGCCAGCTACTGTATCAACTGCTTAAACTGAGGCTTGGTATTCCGTGTCAGCCTCAAAGTGACGTCAAAGAGAAAAACACAAGTTTAGACCCCAACAGAAGGAATCTGAATGGGATTTCTCAGGGGGAATCACTGGGGCAGCATGTATGCTATACAATGTTGTGTGACACTGAAGTGGAACCAACCTCTTCAAGTGGGTCTGGATAGCGAGTAGCAGACTGCATGTAATGTCACAGTACAAGAAGAAGGAGAATATTGAGTGTAGCGGAGAGGAACACGTGAGTATTTCTCTAGAGGCGTCTCTGAGGTGTGCGTGTTTGGGGTGGGGGCAGCAGGGGCTGGTATGGACTGAAACAGACACACATTGTGGTAGAAGATATCGTAATCTTTCATGTACATTCCACATGCTGGCTTTTCATCTTGTACAACATTCAGTGTCCAAAGACTGAACTCATGCCTCAGGCTTGGTTTCTGTAGAGATGGGCTTTTTGAAGAACATTTTTTTTTTTATTATTCCATCCTTTCTTAGAGGAGAAAAACATTATATTCCCCACAGAGCCACTGCTGCTGTAACTGTAACTAGACATTTTGAAATCTATTTTGAGGAGATAAAACAATAAAACACTGGAGTTTATAATGTGTCAGCCTTCTTCTTAATGTGCTCTGTAGTTTTTATAGTTTGGGGGAGTTTATATTGTTTTCTTATGAAGTTCAATTTTTGCTTCAGCTGTTGGGGAAAATACATTATAAGATAAAATTATAAGATAAAATAAATACTGGCCATGTAAATGATCAGAAAAGGTCACTATAATTGTTTGGAACATATATATTGATCCATATTTTACTGAGTCTGATAATTCTGGTAATTATTGTAAAGCATTTAATACTGTCTCTCCTCAATCTTGTAGAGTATGGGATAACCAATTTTCATATTTTGTTACATATTTCAAATGCATATAGTACAAAATAAATAAAATTCACGATAGCATTTACTCTATATAGAGCGTGAATACTGAATGAGCATATCTGAATGGGTGCTGAGGCTGAATACTTACAAGACTGTAGAGTTCTCTGTAACCCTAGAACTCTAAAACATGCCAGGAATGCTGGGTTAAAAAGCCAGGCCATCCAATCAGAACCACAGTTTGGATCATTCACATTAGCCAGGCAGTATTAGTGTTTTCAGGTCCTCTAAATGTGGCAACTAGTTCCTTACAATTGATACCATCCACACACTTACCCAGACATCTATCTGAATATGTATTCCCCAACCTGTGTCAACGCAACCACTCAAAGACAAATGAATCGGATGCAAAAAACAGCAGCAGATGGTTTTGAAGGACAGCCTCAGGTGACAGACATCAAATTCAACAAACAGCTGTCACGAGAAATCATAAATATTTCATGTCACACAGGCTTGTACTTCCTTCTTCTATTTAAATGTTATGAAGGATTGCTTGAACTGATCTTTAATCTGAGCACCGCTTTGTGAATTTCATACAGCCACTGAACTGAGCTTCTAATACCTGCTAATATGTTGCAGAGTTGCCTCCATACTATGAACAAGAATACGCTAACAATTGTTATGATTTAATGGCAACTGTGTAGAGTACACAATAAAGGCTTTATCAATTGTGTACTGTATTCCAGCCACAGTTACATAGTCAGTGTAAGTGCCACCTATAATTATGACATTATGTAAAGGTACTAATTTTGTGATATCCCAGATTTTTGACAGGCAGTGACACACATTAACAGGAACAGCTGTTTATCCACAAGTGGGTAGAGTTGTCAACATCACAGATAAACACATTTATTGGGACTTTGAGGTTTAGGGAGGCATTGGGTCAGAACTACTTTGTTTTTTGCACCTGTGTGAGCAGTTGGCCTGTTGTGAATCCCTCCTCTGCAAAGCTGGCACAGTGGTAGTGTGAGAACAATAAGAAGAAGCAACATAAATTGTGGCCTCACAGTTTCTGATTCACTCATTCTTTAAAATCAAGGGGAAAGCCAGGTATTGTCTGTTACGTTGCAAAGTAAATTAATGGATAAGGCTTTTTTACAGACACAAATGCCTCAGTAATAAGGCTTATGTTTTCAGGAAGGTCCAGAATGCTGTTGGGGCTGGGATATATTGCATAAATATATATGTGTGTATATATACTGTATATATGTCATAGGCCCCACTCTTTCAGCCATGACAAGTGGAGACCAGCTCTGAAATCTCATATCATCATCTGACTGGCATTTTCAGCATTTAAATTCACCTGTGAAGCGTTCTAATTGAGCTCAATGCATGAAAATGAGTCAATTTCAAATGACAGATCATCATTACAAACAAATATTTACCCTTGCTTTTGTTACAAATGTTCAGAGTTTGTTAAACAGAAGATCATATGTATTTATTTCTCACCATTAACATTTTTGATCATTTTGAGTTAGATATGGTATAAAACACATTCCCTATTAACCTCAGGTTTCATTGCAAACACCACAATGATGGTATATTTCCACAGAACCAAGCATCTTATTGTGATTTACATCTTGCTTATGCTTAAAAGCTAATCTAATTCATCATGGATCAGAAGTGGGCATGTACAACATGCAAAAGAAAACACTGGGAATATCACTCTGGGCTCTGCACCAGCTTCATTAGTGAGGGGCACCAGGGGATGTGCAATAAGACTGAATCAGAAATCACAGCCTTAAACTGCAGGGAAACATGAAGAGTTTTGCATTTGACTTTGGTACCACTTTGAGGTCATTACTTTGTTGAAACAAATTGAGTAGTCTTTTAATCTTAAATTCAGGGAGTACTTACCCATGTGTGTTTGTCTGTAGAGTTTGTCTTATTGCCTTAATTAGTGTGTTCTTTAGGATGACCAGTTTTCTCGCCAGACCAGTTGCAACAGATTACAGACATTAGGACTCTCAAACAGCGTCATCCATGCGGCTAAAGATGACTTCCTTTCACTTTAAGATATCTGTCCACAGTACCACTGTAAATATGGCAGGACTCAAATTATTTCAGCTAACCAATTCATAAAAAAGTGGTTCAGTACTTTGGACAAAATGGAATTAAATTAGATAGAACATCTTTGTGTTTTGGTAGCCAATCCCATTTTCCAAAATTTCAGAACCTAATGTTCGTCATTCCTTACCCCTTAGTCTGTCAGCATCTCTTAGGCAATTGTACTCTGTCTTTGTTTGGGTATAAGGCTTCATTGCTCCCACTGGAACCAAAGTTTATGTATTTTTTCATGAGCTATTGTGATATAAGTATTCTATGTGTAATAAGTCAAGAACAATCTATTTCTGTCAAACACAAAGCCACCGAAAAGGTGAAGAAAAATCAGATTTCATTGCAAGTTATGGAGTACACAGCCTATCGATGTACCAACCTCTAATATGAGCTCAAGACATGGTTACTTGACTAATATCTGTTTGTTTCTGCAATTCATGGTCACGTCACCAATTAATTTAATGTACAGTGTAGTAAAGCCATTCAAAAATCAACTGATGATGAAAAATACCTCTTTATGATGTAGCAATGTTGTGACTATTACACAGTTCATCATATTAAAGTGAAAGCTTAATTACCGCAGACCAATATTACGATTTCAGTGAAAGCAATGTGACAACCAAACAGCGCCTACACATACAGTAGCTTATTTTCTATTACAGCAATACATCAAAAACAAATTAACTACTTTGCGCACACAGCAGTCCTTCGATGAGCTCACAGTAAATATGAAGAGTCATTATTTAATGCGCTCCTCTTTATTTAAACTTCATCAGCTTTATTGTACCCACATGACCTTGAAATGGTGGCATTTTGTGAGCAGAGAGAACGTTCTTTAGCAATCAGCGGTCCCTCCCTCGACATCATTACATCAACATTCGGAACCACATATTGGAGATGAATATTATCTGATTTTTTTGCTTTTATAGCTCTTCCTTCATTCGCTCTTATATCCATACATATTTCATAACAGATATGGTATTTAAGTTACAAGAGGGACATTTTCCCTTAAATGTTAATTAAATTATAAATTAAACTGATGAAGTCTTGAATAGCCCTGGCAATTTCTGAGATTGGTCTCCCTGTAATGTAATGCACACAACAAGCAGAATTTAATTCATGCTGGCCTCTGAGAATATTAAGTAAATATCTCTGTGTGTTATTTAAATCTGTCTCTGATTTTGCAGTGTAATTTTGGTTTACACCTGAAATTAACAGAATGAGCACTATGACGATCCTCTTTTAAATGGACCATAAAGTCCTAAATGGGTCCATCCCTTCTTGTCCTTATCTTCTCCTTCTTTCTGAGAAGTGCATCAGAGTCCTCTGCAGTTGTTTGCAGTGGGAGAGTGTGAGGAGAGCTGTTGATGTTGTGACTTTGGAACAGGTGCTGTCACCTTTTGTTATTAAATGGCTTCTGTCAGTACTTTAAACACGTTAATTGTCTTTTTAAAACACAATTTGTGAAGTAATGATACCTGTTAATTTACATATACAAACATGCTGTGGATATGTTATGTGCTGTGTTTCACATAATTATTTTTGCAGTATCAAATAAGGGCATGGAGGTTGTTGCTGGACTTAATACGTGAGAGTTAGTTTTTTTCCAACACATGCACATTTTTTTTAAAAAAATTTGGTTATTGCCAAAATCACTCATTTGTTTTCATATTAATAAAACATCACATGTGCTTAATTGTGAGTGAGACTTTAATAAATACATAGTGCAGCAAAGGAAAGCATTTCATTTACATTGTGCTACTACAAGAAACATTACAAAACTGGTGGAAAGGTATAGAATGTAATTTGATAACTGCTATTTTTTATTTATACTGTAATGAATGATGCCTCCCCATCCAAGATAATACTCCTAATGTCTGATAACAGACCGTAGACTGACCTAGAAACACACTGTGTTGGAGAAGGGTGTGATGTTCCCTCCCACGCAGTCTGGGAAACCTCATTCATATACTTATGTAAAATTATAGTAGCAAAGGGATAATATAACTTTATTGACAAAGCTAATTAGTTGAACCCCTTGAAAACCAAGAAAAAGCTGATTTTTAACTCTTTTCAGATTAATTCAAGTAGGGCAGTAGTAATCCTTAAAGATTAGAAAAATCAGAAATATAAAAAAATTGATGTAGATAAGCAATAGCATAGTCACTTCATTGACTTAAATTTCCATGTTTCATTTGTTATACAAGCTTGCTTCCATAAATAGTATGCCCAATATTAAATTTTGTACAAAATGTTTTCCACGTGAACAGTTTCAAACGGGGTGTCATGTGGAAAATTGTCATAAATCACAAGAAACAAGAAAACCCCAGGGAGTTTCCCAGGATGCACTGAAAAACAGCAGGTAAAATTGTATTGCACACTTTAAATAACTTCTTATTTATAATGTAGTTAGCCCAGCACAGAATTCCTAGTGTGACACTGATAAATGATATTTCTGATGGCACCCTCCCAAAAATAATAGCTTCATGACGGTCCGTATTAGATTTCATGTATAATTCAACGGTTTGTAAATTAGACTTGTTTTGTAAATACTGCTATGTGAAGGCAGCACTGAGGTCAACAGGGGAAGAAAGAACATGGATGTGTTTCATTGAGTAACTCCACTAACAAGCACAGCTTGAGATACGGCTTGTGACAGAATCTGCCGGCTCCAAATTGGTACAAGGACAATTGGTTAAAGTGGTCTGAGTAAGTGAATCATGGCCATGGGGATGCTGATGTTCATTTCAGTGTCATTTCTTTATATATTACATAAGACAGAGTGAAACTTTCATCATTGTTAAAAACTAATGAGGAAGTCACCACGTTCAGAGATATGAAATAAAATGTATACCGAGAATAGGAGTCAATGAACTCAGTCAAGTCAGTCAAATCAATATCCAATTGAATCTCCTTTTGGTCATTTTGTTTAATACCAGGGGGGTGTTGTAATGGTTCCCATCTGACATTAGTTCTTGTTTGGTGCCCCCCATTACAAAACACCCTGAGCACTTTGCTGACTGTGACCAGTGACAAACTGAGAAAGTTTCACCTAAATCCGCTTCTCTCACTCAGCTCTTCACTTCACTCTTCAAAGCTTTCTCTCTATTTCACAACTTCATTTCAAACCCCCCCCTCACCCCCCACGCTCCTTCAAAGATGTGTACTAAAGAGGGAGAGAATATCCCACCTACATCACCTGTCAGGAATGGGGATTTGGTGTCATCGCAGATCAAAGTTCTGCTTGTGTGAAGGCACTTCTTTAGAAGTTCTGATGTGTCCTTAATCAATTCGCCCAGACATCATCTCCCTCCACAGTTATCGCTGCTCCAAATACAAGTTCTATTCTGAATTTCTCTCTCCAAAGAGAAACTTTCCTCTCTTCCTTTGTGCTGTCCATGTGGACTTTGATTGGATGGGTGAATAACCTCGCCCGACCAATATGTAACCTCAGCGTGGAACTGCCTTTTCAACACTATGATTTAATGATTTTTTTTTTCCAAATCTCACCACCCATCATGAGAGCTCTTGATAATTTTCACATTCAAAAATGTTCATGCAGCACCAATAATGTGAATTTATATTAATCTTTACGTCCATGTGTCAATTGAACTCTTTTGAAAGAGTGAAAACATTATCAGTTTTGTTTGGTTGAATTGATTTTGATAGCTTTGGTCAGAGCTAAATGTAACATCTAGCAGAATGCTTGTTATTGATAGTGTAGCAATATTTTTACACATTGGGAATTCTGTTCTCAGGATAAATAGGTTGCCTCATTAGTATGGCACTTTGTCTATTACAGCACTATTTACTGTGTAACTTTTATGCTAATGCATTACATGTGTATGGAGAATGTACATAACGTGTGACATTTTCTGTATCTGCACTGTTGCTCTTGTGGACTTTGCATATGCGCTAATGTACTTCATGTGCTAAGTTGCTTTGCAATGATAGTCCCTGTTTGCAGGGGAGTGTGCAAACAATTGACACTTATGCTTAGGACTTTTATACTACTTTTATAAACACGCTAGTACATGATTCTCAGAGCTCTCTGACAAGTTATTTATTATGAGAAATTATTAAATTATTGGCATTTAAATATGAAATTATTGGAATTATTATTGGTTACAATCACTGCTATGTTCAGCAGCCCTAGAAATGCGACAGCAATTAAATAAGTCATGGTCAAACACTAAATGCAGAATCTCCCAGTTTAGGTAAGGTCCATCACAGTCAGGAACTACCAGATTTCAATTAAAGGAGAGGAGCTCCATCACCATGGGAACAACAACAAGCTGACATTTTTCCAGCTTGAGGCTTGAGACTTTACATTATATTTCAATCAAGTTTCCCTAACACGCGTGGATTTTGGTCCATCTGTCCCTTGCAGCCATTTGCATTCAGTTCAATCAATTCTATACCCTTACAAGAGTGTTCTAGAAAAAAAAAATCAATATGGCACAATAAAGTGGATCCAAGCGTAAATTGACACATCGGGGAGTGAAATGTTTGCCCTCACTGCTGTAAGTTCTGTAAATGGATTGCTTCCTTGAGGCTAACACAGATTCAATGACTTAATCCTCTGAGTCCAGACGGTTGCAGCTGGTAAGAGGTTTCAAAATGGGGAGATTTAAAAAAAAGCTGCGCTTGGTTTTACATTGTTATGCCAATTGATTTTTGTCTTTTCCCTGTTCTTCCCATTATTCTATTTTGTGTAAATGTGTTGCTGTAAATTTGAATGAGCAGACTGTATCTCTAAGTGGTTTCACAGATGATGATATAATCAATATAAAATGTGGAATTCTCACAGGAAAATGAGGAAAATATATGCATAGATATACTGTAAATTTAGTACTACTGTGGTGCAAATTGACTATGAACAAACACTGTGTCCACATGTCAGCTGAATACAGACCACTTTAACCAATATAGTATAGTCCCAATACAAGTGTACTGAAGGTCTCTATCTTTATCTTCAGGTTGTGCAGCAATTGATTAGGAATCAGCTTTGTTGAATGTGTTCGCCCTGAACCCAGCTTTTCTGAGAGAGAGCACAAAATCTGGACTGCAGGTAACCAGCATCTGCTGGAGGCAGGTGATGGTGGCCATTATCTAACTGAAAAACAGTGGCAAGGGCTTCTCCAAAACCCTGCGTCTGACTTCTTGTGTACTTATGAACTAAACTGTTGTAGAGATGTATTCAAAGATACACATATGGCAAAATAAATACATTTAAATACACAATGAGGCGTAGTCATTCCACTGTATATCAATAATAAATGTAACAAAAACTTGTATTATTCATATTTCTTATAGTAAATGCATTATCTTGCATATGTAATGTATGTATTGTACTAGTTCATTGACAAAGTGGTATTTCCAAGCTGCATAATTTAATTCAGTACTGAAGGAAATCAGCTAAAGTTTTCCAACATCCTTGATTTATATTCTTTAAGTTATGCTTCATGTAAAGTAAAAAGGCTCATTCACTTTGGATTTTTTTTATTAGAGATAGTGGTTGAGTGATTCCAGGTATTGCAGAAAGGGAGAGCTATTTCCTGCGGCTAGCATAGATAATAGTTTAAGCAAGCAGGTTCTTTTTCAAGTCTGAGTAGAGAACTTTTATATTTTCACACAGCAAAAAATCCTCAGAAGTCTTTGGCTCAATTTCATCTCAAACACAAGCTTCAGGTCTTCTTAAACATGAACAAAGGCAGGCGTCTGATAAATACGGCATTGTCTTTTGAAGTAATGCTCAGTGTGATGTGTAAAGTAACACTCGGGTCACAAATAACAAGCAAGACTGGGTCAAAACATGCTGTTCATTTAATGGAGATGATGTTTAAAATGCTGCCTCAATGGCCTCTGCGACTCATACTATTAATATGAACGATAATTACTTACTGATGAAACCTGCTTAAAAGATGTTTCAGTGGATTAGGGTTGTACAGTACACGGCTAAAGTATTCTAACCTGTGTGACATATAACTCATTCTGGCTGGGAAAAACATTGTACGCCATCATTGGTTGCCTTTTCATCTGTCTCATCGCATTACTCTGAGTTGATCTTGGTAAAATGGGCAACTTTGTTCTTTATCCAGGGAGAGTATTGTACACGTGATGAATCTCTCAACCTGGAAAGCATTGGGCTGAATGACTGTGATGCATTATTACCGAGCTGATGATGGCTTAGCCCATGCCAGGATGGCCAGGCTTTGCAGGACTGCACTGCACAGGGTCAGTCCTGAAGCTAATGGCATTGGCTGGGCCAGCTCAGGAGCTGACGGGATTGGCTGCGTTCGAGTGGGCTCAGGACCCTTCGGGGGGTTGCGTGGAGTACGCCCGGTGCTTTGTCCGTCCTCTGGGTGAAACCCGAGCTTCGCATTGTGCATGCTGAAAGGAGGGTGCCCAGCAGACACTCGCAGGTATTCTGTAATGCCTGTTATGTCTGTGCCTGAGAGGGTTGGCTGCAGAGTGCAGCAGGGGTTCTCATGAAACCACAATAATGCTCTCTGCTTCAGATGAAAAAATAGCAACAGAATGGGTTGCAGAATGGCATAGGAAATAAAGGGAGGATCTCACCCTAAGAATAAAACATATAGTGGTGCAGATCCCAGGAGGCATTTTTAGTTAAAAATGTCGTCCGCCTGGATGAGAGCAAGCAACAGAGTGCATGTATCACTGAGAGACGCAAATACAGCACTTGTTATAACCCTTACCACCTTGCGAATAAATGAGGACACATTCCCTACTCCCTCAGGCATGCGCGAACGAGGATAATGATGGGAAATCGTATGCAGGGGATCTAGCTAAGCCTTATGTTTTTTCCCTACAAAAATGAAGTACGGCCTTGAAACGTATAGGCACTGGACAGCAATCTGGTTCGAATGCAGCCGAAGACAGCAGCACGCGTTCAGTAACATGTTCCACTGCTTTACCGTCCTAAATTAGTGTGGATTCCGTTTTATCTGAGTTAACTGCTTGCACAAATATGGCGGCGCTTTCAGCAGCGCCCTAACTCCGTTCTTGCCAAAATCCCTGAATCCTTACAGCACACAGTAAATGTACTCGCGTATCCTTCATTGTCCGTCACTTCATTGTCAGGTAATCCCTGGTTCATTTCGCAGTCCCTCTTCAGCCATTCTGGCTCATTTAAAAGCTGTTTTGTCATTGTTTCATTGTACTAGATACAGAGGGAATCCTGTCCTGGAACCTGCAGCCATTGATCTGTTCCTTTAGATTCATTTAATCACATTCCACAAGGGGACGTCCTCAAGAACATGCAAAGCACGGCATCCCCTTCCTGAAAAAGATGCACATTATAACTGCTTTCCCCCTTAAACAGGAATGCAGACGCTTGCTCACAGTTTGCTTGCCCAAAGTTGTGATCCGACCGTGAATATTCTTCAAGGTGTCCGGACGCCGTCCTTCACACGTTTTTTTGTGTTTTGTGACTCCCCTTCATGCCCATTCATCATGCAGGGACAGCTGTCAGATTCGCTGAAAAACAATTAAAGGTTCCACGCGCAGGTCAAGCAAAACTGACAGTCGCCGGGGCAATCTCTCTGTGTAAAAATCCTATGAGAAACTGTTTTTTAATTAGACATGCGGGAAGAAAGACACAGAGCAGAGGTCTCAGACGTATTTGCTGCGACCGCAGCGAGATTTACCATTGTGTCAGCTCGGATTGAAAAAGTCTTATGTTCATGGAGGCCGCCGGTATTTGAATTCAACAATTCTTAGAAAGCTACTGGTACACAAGTCTGATATTGAAGAAAACATGAGCCCAGATATTGCACCTGTGTCACATTTTTTTCTTTTATTGCCAGAGAATACTGTCTTTAAAATTGACTTCATATTTCTGGAACTGACAGACATAGATTATTGCATAGGTTGTTGTGAGACTGCAACAACTCCTCTAGCTTGTGGATGCGTATCCAATCAGTCAATATGCCCTTATGACATTTGGCACTCTGTTTAGTTGGTTCTGTGTTAAGATTTTTCATGAATTTGAAAACACCCAAGTGTTTCATACCCCACTTATCACACTAGAAGTATGATGAGATGTGCATCAAAATAAGACAGGTTGCCAGGTCTTGTGTTTTAAAATATGAAATTATTTTGGTGAATAGCGAGAGACAGTTTGAAACCTCATTGAATCCAGTGACACTAATACATAAGAGATAAGGTTTGATTCACTATGGTCTGAGTAGAGATGATTAAGGTCATATCCCTTGTTGTTTTGCTGGGTGTGAACTTTTTCTGGGAATGACACCGAGGATCCTGAGGACAGTTGTGCCGTTTGTGGCCTGTGTATCTGAAGGAGACAACAGCGCCATCTAGCGGAGGCACATAACTCAATGTCACGCACCTGCAAACAAATAGGTCATAAAAGACATGAAAGAATGAAAGAAGGTAAGCCTACAGACTACCACTACACAAATGATGACAATAGCAATCGCTTCTCCTGTTCTTCTAATCTTATGTTTCCAATTAACCCTTGGTATTGTCAACTCCTCTGGCAGGTGAGAGATTGTTGTAATTGTATAGTATTTGTCAGTCAATTTACCGTAATCCTAAATGGCAAAGAGCAAACAGTCCATGTTCTTTTATTTGTGAGACTTATGCAAAGTCAATCCTTTGAAGATGAATTGCCACATTTGGCTTCTTCACACATGGCTGAAGCTTGACTCCAGACCTCTCCAGTATTGTGAGCAGGGGAAGCCTATAACTATATCTACTGCTTGGTTGAATAAGTACATCAACAGCTACTCAGGACTGTGGTGTAATAATTCATTAGAATTGTCATCACAATTGCATCTTATTATGAAGTCTTTTCAATGGATTGAGAGTGTACTTACAGCGTACATATGTACAGTGTATATATGTACTGAGAGTGTACATACATTAAATGTTGGACGTAGGATCCACAGAGACATAGAATGGGAACAGCATATCTAACGAGCCATATCTGAGAGACAGCCGAGACTGGCAGGGAGCCCCTAAAAGAGATGAAGTCATCGTGTTACCTTGAGCCAAAGGCCCAGGCAGGTGGCGCTCAAAGGGACACCATCCGCGTCCCTCTTGTCCCCTCTCCTCCTGCAGATTAACCAAAGCCACCAGCTGCTGAGTCTGGCCTTCCTGCTCCTGCTCGAGCCAAGGCCAAGCCTGCCTCCCCGTAAAGCAGCACCAGCTCCAGAAAATAACACACTAACCCTCACGGCCAGCTGATGTATCTGGGCGCAAGATTTTCCCCGCTTTCTCTTACAAATGCGTACTTTCAGCTGATGGCTTTGGGTGTTGGTTATTTCAGAGGAATTCCATTACAGTCCACAATCGTAAGGCGCAATAAATCATTTGTGTTATTTATTGGTATATTAAAGGTGTTTGGGGGAAATACAATTAAGATGTGAGCCAATATTGAATTTCAGATTGCACTGTGCTCGAACGCCACTTGGGCAAGCCATTGATTCAAGCCAATAGTCTTTAGCCCTTGGGCATTGTGGTGGTGCATTGGGGTGGTATTTAATAAGTGAAAAAAAAGGTCAATTGAAATGATTGATAACATCTTTTATGTACGGTAATAGACAGTGTATTACTTGCACATTTTGTATGATGAATCAGGCTGACATTTGGGACAATTGAGCCATAAAACTCAATGTGAGACTTGTCTGAGTAATGCTCCCTTCCACTTATTTCTTTCGTTTGAATTCTTCATGGGTGTAAAATATCCTCCACTGTCATCCATGAAATGGCAACAGAGGCGTAAACCCCACAGGGCAATGTTAGCTCTCTATCAGTTACAGTTTACGACCAGCTAAACCCAGTAAAGAGATACCAGCGCCCTCAGGTAGTCTATTTATGGATTATTTGCTGTAACATCGATCCATCCACAGTGGCTATGGACATGTGTCATAAATCTAACTCACTTCAGGTCTTCCTGGAATAAATTAGAGGAACTTTCATATTGGTGAGAACATTAAAAATTAACGATCACATGAGTGTACACCCGGTCAAATGGATTGTATTGTTTGCAGAACCAAAAGGCTTTGACTCGCAAGCAAACTGCTTCCCAGCAAACTGTTTTCCAGCAAAATGAATACTAGATAGAAAATGGAAACAAATCACCCTTGCTCAGAGTTTGCTTGCGAAGAGAGCAAGGATGCTGAATCCTCCATACAGCATTCACAGATGAGAGGGCGCAACTGGAAATAAAAGCCATTTATAATTGTCACTGTGAAGAGCCATCCTAACGAGAGCAGTTATGTAGAGCTATCGTTTTCAAGTCGAATCTTACCGCACAGCGAGTCATACACAAGCTTGCGCCGTCCTTGAACTTTCTTTATATCCTCAACAGCATCCCCTGCTTACTGTTGCAGATTCCCAGTGCCACACGTTACAAAGAGATTCCATGCATAGCTGATGCACACCGATGAATTGCATTAATTGTTCGGTCTAGACGTATCAGCACAATTATACCTGCCTCAGCACCAGAGGTAAATGCGTTATTGATCACAATGGCCTCGCGCAGCTCTCTTCAAACAGAATCCTTCCTAGCCTGCAGCTCGGGAGAGCAGCCGATCTGTGGCGGGGAAATCGGCACTCATCTTCCCACGTACGCCTCTCCCCACCACTCCTCCGCTCACTCGTTTGTCACTTTTTCCCTGTTAACCACGGACAAAGGAATCTGGCGCATGCATCAAAGCCCCTCAGACGAAGCCATTCATTCCCTCTCCTGGACTAACCGGTGTGTTTCTCAGCAGTAGACACTTTATCAGTCTCGGCACAGGCAAAGGTTTGGTGCTAGTTTCAAACGATCCATTATAGAGTAAAATGTGGCACGGACCAGTGTTGGGGGGGAGACGCATTACCCTGTGCCTTGTAGTTCACCTCAGCGGTCTGATTTGAGACCGTATTCTTGCCATCAAAAACTTGCCCGGACTGTGTGTTGTTGAGCCAAATAAAAGCCATCTGTGGTGTGCTTTCCTAGTCTGTTTGATGCCTCTGCATTTCAACACGGGTGCAGCGACGGACCGTGAGTACATTGGCAATCTGAAATTAATCAATATCTCTTGTGTAATGTCCAGTTCACTGAAAGTCCACATCTCTGCCTCTACTCTTTGCTGTAGAATTATCTGGATTGTTTTCAAATCATGGATTTCTGAAGTTCATTTGGTGACTTTGACACCTTCTGGAAGCACATTCTGCAGGCTGTATTAATGTCATTTAAAACCCTGTGGTTGCTGTTGCCTCTTTATGCTGTTTGTCATTGAACTCTCTGCCATGTTTCCTCACGGCCACCACTTCTATTCAAGAGTCTTATAGTCCCCCCTCCCCCCTTAACACAGTTTACTCAAACTTCCCACCTGAAGGCAGTCTTCACCATGACATACCTATCCATTACTTAATAACCTCCATGGTTGTCTGCGTTGGACCATTTACCTCCCATTGACTTAATTCATGTCTCCGCTTTCAAATGATATTGAACTCTGAGGGAAGCAGGCAATAACATTAATAACCCATGGGCAGTTTCACTTAGAATGGAACAGAGACAGTCCAACCTTCCCCCTCAAGCTGGCGAAATGAAAACTACCACCCAAAACATTATTCCTCAGCAAAATTAAATACATTCTATGCATAAACCATGAAGGAAGCATCTATCCTGCTAAGTATTTTTTCTTCAAGGTATTCAAATGATTCCAATTTAGCCCTCCTCTGCACATGTATAATCGCCCCAGAAGAAAGACGAATGGACCACTGGCATTTTCCTGTGCTCCGCGGTTGCCTCTAATGGAGATCGCATTTCGCACTTGTGTTTTCCCCCTCAAAGGCTTTTAGGTTAGTCGCAGTGTGGAAAAGCAGTAATTACACTGTGGCTGGGTATAATGGAGGCCCCCTAATAAAACTACAGGCAGCGTGTGTAATTTATAAGCCCATATGTGTTAGATATTCTCCCAAGCACAGAGTGGGAGTGCTTTTTTTACTACTGTTTGGAGGCTTGGCGTGAGCTAGCATGCAACGTAGCCTCAGAAATGACCACTGAATGAGTTTCTTTGGTCTTCTGTAGATCCTGTCAGAGGCTGTTTTAGGAAGGTTATTCCACAAGAGGTTATATAGATCTACTCACTGGCAGTAGTTAAACATTTCTTCCAGTGTCTGGCACAATATCAGAATATTTGTTTCTTTTTTTTACAAACAACCCAGGTATCACTCATTCCATTTCAGATCTCAGAAATGTCTTTCAGACTCTCTGTTTTCCAAGCTGGTTTCTTGGTGCCAAAAGGCTTCATCCTGCCAAATTACAGTTTGGCTGTGAATCTTTTGTTTCTAGGTTTTTGGATACACCATTGTTCATTTTTCAGCTGTCCAGTCCTTTGTCTTCACTCATTTTATTTTCAGTTGGAATAAGCAATAAAGAATTGTCATTATGCATTATTCAGCAGTAATCCCATGAATGTATACCACATGGAACATTAACCATATGGCGAGTATTCCACCACATGGAAATACTCTGAATTTACCTGGCATAATCACATGGCTTTTGTACATTGGCAGAAATGACTTTGAACACATTGTTGTAGTCAAGATTTGTGTGTGTGCCACAGCAGAAATATAGTTTATCAGCATAAACCTTTTGATCTGTCCATTTGACTTACGTGACAGGCTAATGTTTGGTACCTGTTAGAAGTAACCTTGTAAAACAGGCTATATGAGGCATGGCTATGGACCTAGTGCAACAGACAGTATTTTACACAGATCTAAGGACTCTGTCCAATAAGAATGGTGTTACAGGAACAGGAGATTTTAGACATATGACTAAAATCAGTCATTGTTTTTCATTAAAAGACATTCAAATTTCTCAGATTTTCCTTGTCTGTCTGTTGTAATTATTTCAATTATGGGTCAGAAAATTTCTGTGAGCGATGGACTAACCTTAATAACAAAAGAACTGGTCACAGGTACATCCAAACATCCAGGGATTTTAGACATATGACTAAAATCAGTCATTTTTTTACACCAAGACATGCAAATCTGTCATTTTCTTTGTCTCTCTGTTGTAATTATTTTTAATTATGGGATGGAAATAAAATATTTCTGTATGCAATACACTAATCTTAATAACAAAATAACTGGTCACAGGGACATCCAAACAGGACACCCAAACTATACAAAAAGGAGGGCCATTAGGACTGTATCTGCCCACTGCTTTTCAGCTCCCCCCATCTTCAAAGTCCAGGCACATCCTGCAGAAGATGACAGCCAGCAGGTCCTAACAAGACTTCCCTTATATCAAATGACATCATCCACTGTGACCCTGTCTGTGTGGACCACTGTAATACTGTGCTTTGATTAACACCTGTTTCTAACTGAATGAACAGTCTACACATTTTAATCCGCTTGATTGAATTCAGTGACTCCATGGTCAATTCATTACTTTTATAAGGCACAACCCTCGAACGGGTTGAAAGTGTAAAATCCACAAATGATCAAGGCATAAATATGACAAATTTCTCCAAAACTTGTGTGTAAACATCATTATAAAAACTTGCAAAATATTTTGCAAATGTAAATTTCCACTGCATTAATTTTCTGAAAGTAAAATAATTAGGCCATTCATACATTGTGCGCTGTGTCACATATTAACTATCCATTCCTGAAAACATAAAACGTTACTTTGCGGGGATTCATTTTTCAAGGACACCATGGGCATTGGTCTGTGTGTGTACAATCGACAGTGCAAAACACTTTTTGGCATTAGCTATTAATCAAAAAAATTGTTACACATAAAAGTGAACCCGACTTCCCCATTTCCCAAACCAATTTCAATTTCCAGACTCATTATGCATGAAGACATTTCTGCTATCAAAATGCAAGGTTTTACACTTTTTAATGATCGTATTTATAAAAGAAAAAGCAAAACAAAAAATAAAACATTAATTTTGTTTATTCAATTCAGTGTTTTCAGGATATGAAACTGCATATATAACTATCATGAAACAATAATTTAAACAAACTACAATGTACTTCTAATTAGTATTTTAGTACATTAACTGTAAGACTTTTGCTGTCTTTCTGTTTATAAGTAAGTAGTCATTTAGGGTTTTCATAACCTTGTGTTTTGTTTTCAGGTTTGATTAAAAAACAACACGTTAATATAAAGTATCAGAAAGACTAATATGTGGACTTCAACATTTTGAGCACAGGATTCTTGAGATGTATCTGCTGCTGTTGATGGAATGTGATGCATGAAGCCTCACCAACAAGTGGTGTTGCTGGCAGCTGGAATCTATTAATACAATTCCAACACACATTATACAAAGGCCTTATGTGACACATAAAAATGATTCAATACAAGCCGTTCATGACATACATGTCGCATTAGAAAACATATTTGTATGTTTCAAAAGGCTTTTACAAAGATCTCCACTACTAATGGTCAAATTCAGTTGCTTCCCAAAAACTTTAAATAAAATCTCGGATCACACCATATGCACAAACAGAGGGATTATAGATCTCCTAAACATCAAATTTCTCTTTCTATCCGTGTTCAAGGAATTTAAAGGAGGTGTTGTTGTCAATCTACTTTTTTTAACTTGACCAATGATTGGTCAGACTTTCCAGTCACAGGTAATGCCATGTTATGTCATAGTTCATTCCATCTGCAATCTCTAATGAGCTAGATCTTATGCACACAGGAGTGATCTCAGTGCTTCCCCTTCACATTGTTTCACATCTTTAAACCCACCAACAGTGGGGATGGGTTTCCCTCGGAGCGTTAACTGCAGGGCGACAATCCACCTCCATTTGACGTCCCATTTGACCTTTTGTCCACACCAGCGCTGTGCTGGTAGTTTGAGGCCGAGAGAGGGATGGCTGTTCAGAAGGTACCAGCGGGAGCAGAGATCACCTCCCTCTGTCGTCGCCGCTGTGGGATGCTCCACTGCGGCGTCTTTGTGAGGAGCTGTCGGAAGCCACGGCAACGCATGTGCGCTCGGCTGGGGAAGGGCCTCCGGTGGGAGAAGCAGAGAAAGGACTGGACGTGATCCAAATGCGCACTGAGAGCAAACAGAACCAGAGAGACAGTTAAGGCTCTCTGTTGAATTCGCCCGTGGCAACAAGAAGAGAGGAAAAAAAAAATCAGACATCTCAGGTCCTTGTTATTCACAGCAGTGTTTGACTTTGATCCACAGAATGCACAGATTTTGTTAAAACTGTGATTGGAATTTCTATTTCATTAATTCCAATAAGCAGTTTTTTTAAGTTGTACAAATTAAATATGATTTGGCTGGGAGTACACATTATTATTCTGAGAGGAAAGTCTCTCAAAACGCAAGAGGCTTTAAAAGAGCTGTATCTTTAGGACATGTCAAAAGATGTGGCATTTTTAAGCGGTTTGCTCACTAAACACCAGTGGAATAATGGGACCTTGTGCTGTCTACTCCAACGTCACCTCTGACTGCAACAAAGTGAACGGAGGAGCACCGACTCTAATGAAGCAGTCAACATCATTAAATCAAACTACAAGACAGGCTCTTTTCAGTCATATTCATGAATAAAGAATCAGTACTCTTTTCTTTCCAATAATGAAACTACTTTTACAACGCTCACAGGAAATAAAGAGAAATTACATTTTTATGAGCGCTCATTTGCCTTCAGTTTGGCCTAGCATTAGGTCACTAAAAGAACACTGGTTTATTATGGCGTGCGCACATCAGCCGGCAATAAAGTCCCATTTACTGTCTCCTATTGATTTTATGCGGACGGTGATGCGTTGTCCACATCACATCCGCCATTCTAAATGTACCATCAGCACTAAATTTTTACAACTCTTCCGTGTGCCTCGCAGCGTAATGGTGGGGGCACTTTATCACCAGAGGCACTGCAGTCCTGGATATTGTGTCTGGGGACAGCCACCTTGGATTTTTGCGCGCTGCAAATTACAAGTTCCTGGCAGTGCTCGGAGACAGGGCCACGTTCCTCGTTTCCCCAAAGGAGGCGGCGGGGATGAGTGGAGGAGGCCATTAGTCTGTGAGGATGGAGGCGCTAGAGGGAACTATGTGAATCATGGTTGGGACATACACCACAAAACAGAACAGTCAACTGCCAGGACCCCGACGCCGTACAAGAGAATGACTGCATTGACAGATTGCATCAACATGGCTACAAAACCAATGCTGCAACTCACGTTTTTGTGGAATATGAATCAAGATGCTGTTTACCAGCGGTGGTGCACATTTGACTTCTGTGGGTGATGCTTTCTCCCCTTGATGGGTCCAGTTTAAGCTCTGAGACTCGGAACAGCCTGCCTCGGGTCGAGCGATCGGGTGTGCTTCCAGAGGGTGCTCAGGTGTCTGTAGGTGTGCTGTCGGAGAGACTGATTACTGCCTGATCGGCCGCCCTTCCATAATGAAGCCGGCTCGTTTACTTAATGGCCGAGAAGTCTGGCCACGCTGATGCTAATTGGGCTGGAGCAGGTCTTAATGGACAACGGGCCTCTAATGAAACATCCAGTCTGATGAAACAAACAAGAGGAGATCGGATTATCAGGGAAAGGCAAAGGGAAGGCTCTCCCTGGGTGATGGGGGGGGGGGGGGGGGGGGGGTGGCGATCGCACACCTATGGGCTGATTAATGGTGGACAGGCAGCGGAGCTCCAAGATTAGAGCATTAAAGGTTGATTGGTGCTTCTGGATGTGCACAGCTGGGATTAGCCGTTCACTTTGCTGATGGACGACTGACAGCGAACTTAAGGGAGCTATCGATTAAGCGTTTTCTGCTGGATGGACAGACGTTTTTTAATAGAAAAGCAATGATCCAAAGCACACTGATGATGTGATTAAACAAATGTTGCTCCACAGGTGGTTTCATTAAAGCAGCAGAAATTAGAAAACAAACAAGTCCAATACGAGGGAATGAAACCTCCAGAACACAAGGGGTTTGTAAAGGTTGGTCAATTTAACATACCAGAGGTGTAGAAGTCTAGTTTTAAACATGTGACTGGTGAGGCCAGTGTGAAATAAACTACAGTTCCCATTCTACTTCATGAACAGGGACATGATTCCTCCTGCTTTCTCTCCTCATAAGGCTGTCCTTATTAGGTTCCTCTTTGCCTTCTGAACAGCTTCACAGAAGGCTCTGAATGGCAGCTGCTTTTTGCCAGAAATATCTCGGTTTCCATGGAGAATAGAGACCCTTTCCTGCCCAGTGGAGATGCAGTGGTCAGGGTGGTAGTTCCATTGGCATGGTCATGCCAACCAACTAGAGAGAGCTCTGTTTGCCTGGACCACTATGCCACAAATACTTACAAAAACATATTCACAAGTAAAACAATGTCCTTGCACAAAGCCTTTTTCAATAACAAGGATTCTGAACAGTTCCCAGAAGACCTTGCAATATATTTTTGTTGTGCCCAAGTCCCTTGGCTTTTCTTTGAACTACCAACAATATATTTACACAAGTACACCCCCAATAATACACTGCAGCAAACTGTTTCTTGAGCAAAGTGCAAATATGCAGTCTCCCGCTGTGACAGATATTTTTCACAATTTCACAGATGACACAACCGAGTTAATTACAGAGCTAATTAAATACTCAAGAACAGAGGCTGAAGTAAAACCCAGCTGACACACAACCTTCCAGGAGGTGAGTTTCACAACACTGTTACGCAGGCATGCAGCAGAGACAAAATGCACTGAAGCAGTTTTCACTCAACAGTTTTCTTAGCTCCAACAAAACAGAAGCCAGTGCTTCTTTCAAGTTACAAAGCAACATGAGTACAAAGAACTTGGCTTTCTCATAGCTGCAGTTTTGACACTTTGCCTGGTCATGATATCAGCTTGCTTCATTCACCAGGTACAGATGAACAAGTATTGTACTGTCTGTGGGGGGTTACCAGAGCTGTAGCAAGATGGAGGTTTATCTGAACTGTGGTGAAAAGTGAGGATTTACCTTGGTTGCAGTGTAAGGGGGTGGTTTACCTGGTTAGTGTTGACAAGTCAGGGTTTACCTGTGTTGTGGTGAAAAGAGGGGGTATAACTAGGTTGTAAGGAAAAATGGTGGCTTCTCTGGGTTATACTGAAAAGTCAAGGTTCGCCTGGGTTGTGATGTAGGATCAAAATGAGCACTACCCGGTCTCCACAGGTAATTTTCGTCTTGTATTTCTGGAGCAATGGTATCATCGGGTCTTTTCATGATAGTGCAGTGGAGGTCATTTTATTTTGTAATCACTAGAGTACAGTCTTAGGTGAGTCACACACTGAACTGTAATGGTTAATAATGGTAATCCTTTGTACGAGAGGCTGTTTTATTCCATCAGATTTCTGACTGACTTTCTCCCCGGTGGATTAAGTCTATTTTAATATAGTTAGGTCTGACGTTTTTTTCTCCATCTGGAGTAACCATTCTACTTCTATCCCTAAGTACCTGCCATTGACCAAACATAATTCTCATAGAACAAAACCGAGAGTGTTCAATGCAGGAGAATGACAACTGTGCCCTCTGCTGGTCAATGACAGTGTTAAAAAAGATGTGCTGAAAAACGGCTTTTACCAAGGTTTCAGGATAATGGTACTTTTGTATTCTCACCAGATACTTAAGATATTCCCTCGCATATTTTCCCAAAAGACTATTGCTTGCCATTCTGTAATGAGAATCGCCCTACCCTGAAGTATTTTTCCCTAATCCTGGTCATGTTCATGAGTGCGACCCCAGAGTTGACCCCCGTCTCCCCATAGGAGTGTTGGGTAAAGCAGCTGTAGCAGGTGACAAAGCGTGGGTCATTGTCCTATGGCACCATGTCAACCATCAGGGTGGAGGTAAAACCGAAACATTAAAGACCAGAAATTCAAAGACCAGGAATTCTCCAAAGGGCGCAGGAAGTGTATATTTCTGGTTACGTACAGCAGGGTGTCCACTTCCTTCAGGATAATCTGAACAACACAGCCACACTGGATCAACATTCTTATCCTCTGTGACTTTATCAAAAAACCCCTCACAAAATCTGCCACACATTCAACCCAAAGCGGAGGGAGTGACACTGTTAATTTGTCAAACTATTTATCAGCCCACATGTATTACTATTTGTTTGTGGGTCTTTCCAGTTGTGCCCTTAATTACACAATAAAAATGTGTAAGGAATTAGGCTCTGAATATTTGCATGTTTTTCACTTCCACTGTGGCTGCAAGACACACATTGCGCGTGTAAGGACAGAAAGGAACTCACAAGCAGGAAAAGCTCCTGGCAATCACAGGAACTGAACAGTTTGTTCCACCCCTTGGAGTTCTCAGCAGGGTCCAGGATAAAGAATGCTGTGGACCTAAATGGACCAGGCCTCCAACTGAAAGTAGCGAAATGTGAACTAAGTTTAAATTGATAATTGTGTTCCACTCTATTTTCATTTGTTTTACTTAATTAACAAAAGTAGAAAAATAATCTAATAATCCATACCCATTATAATTCCATTTCTCACTTTTAGTATTTTACCAGATACTATAGTAATGTTCTTTCTCTTCACATCACATTAGAGAATTTAAATAAAACTAAAATATAAAAATATATATGTATAAAAATATTGACATCAGTTGAATTATTACAAAGATTTCATACCTTTTAACATAGATATATAAGTATCACAATATGTGTAACTACATTTCTCACAAGCTTTGAGCATGAAGCACACATCTAGTGAACCTGCTCTGAACACACTCTGTTCAGTCAAACAGTGCATTTTCACATTAAAGTGCAGAATCTGTACAGATGAATTAATCTTCACAGCATAGTAGTCACTATGATCTAGTCACATGATCCGTTAATCTGTGTATAAATGCAAACGCTGCTCAATTTCATGCAAACATGGAAAAAAATCAAGTTCCACAAGATACACGTAAGAGAAAGAGAAATGGCTGCTGAAAATTACAAAACGGAAATACTGATCAGCACTTTTTGTTATCACACAAAAGTTATCATTACAGTTCAAACATAATATATCAACTCACAGAGATACAGGCATGCCATTAACAGTTGTCTGCCTTTCTTTTCTGTTTCTGTCATGCACCACACTGATTGCTTTTGTCACAATGGAGCCTCAGATGTACAAAACATATAACAATAAGATCATTTATATTATGTACAATAATGGCACACCTCGGTGTTTCTCAGCTGCTTTCAAACTAAGGACTGAAGTGCTAATGCCTGAATTATTTGAGAAGCATCCAAGCTTACAACAAACCCATCTTTCTCTGGTGCTGTATGTCTCCCTCTCTCCCTTGTTCTGCCTCTTCTTATTGTGGCCCTCTGTAAAGAGGAGGCAGGTTTGAGCACAACGGGGGTCTCATCCAGCCTCTGGTCACAGGCCACTACTCCCTGCAGCGTAGGCTTCTCTAACCTCCCAGGCCCTCTGACAAGTCTGGCTTGCTCTTAACATACCTGTAACAACCCACATCCAACATCCAACAGCCCTCTGCCCAGCCCACTCTGTTTCATTGTGCTGCTGTGCAAGCTAGGACACAAGTGAACAGGAGACAGAAAGGTGTTGTAACAGAATGTACAGTACTGGATAGCATTATGACTACTTAAACACAATCTGTCAGGATGCATAGGAAGCCTTTGTTCACCATGCAAAATACGGCGGAGCGGCAGTTTCACCCTGATTAAGTGTTTCCCTCTGGGATTTGATCAACAGCTTGGTGTGTTTAACGTTTTTGTAGACCAGAGAGAATACAAGCCAGGGACCAGATATTCACATACACATACACTCACAGATCCATGGAAACAGAACTACAGAAGCAAGGGTGAGAAAGGCTGAAAAAGGGAGCCAGCAAGACAGATTTTGTCCAAGAAAAGAAGATGTTTGTAACATTTGTCTTATCAGCTCGGCAAATTGGATTCGCAGGGGTAACCAAAGTTTTTATTTACTGACAGTACCTATGCAATCACTGCAGAAGATCAGCACAGAAAGTAAACAATGAAGATGGCATTCAAGGCAGAAGTATGATGCTAGTACTGTATATCTGTGCAGATCAAGTTTGTTCAACTTATATTAATATGTGCTAACTAATATGCACTGTTATAGGAAGTATCTTTAAGAGCATTATATGAAATATTATTAATAATAATGGATTACATTTATGTAGCACCTTTCACCCTGTTAAGGTTCTCAGAACTCTTCATGGTGAAAGGGAGGACTTACCTCAACCACCACCAATATATAGCACCCACCTGGGTGATGCACAGCAGACATTTTGCATAAGAACACTCACCACACATCAGGCCATTTGCTTTGGGGGATTAGTAGATGGCCAGATTGAAAGAGCCTGTTTGGGAATTTAGGCAGGTCATCAGGAACCCTCTACTCTGTCCAAGAAGTGCTAGTGGAATCTTTAATGACCATGGAGAATCAGGACAGGACCTGTAGCCGCCCATATCACCTGAACCAATACCCCCTAAAGGAATTCCCTATGTCTCAAAACTGTTTCCTACTAAACTATAAAAAAAATGTAATCTAATGGTATAACGCGCTTGTTGCATCTAACGTTACATCCAACCACTGATACCTGGTCATGCAGCGCTTCTAATATTGTTGCCTCCTCATGGTTTTTTGCTTGTGTTGTACTCTACCTCACTTGTAAGTCCCTTTGGATGAAAGCATCTGCCAAATGAATAAATGTAGATGTAAATGTAATGTCTCTTCCAAAGGATGCCATCTCCTGCAGCACAGAATCTTGGTTACTGCAGTGGGGCATTGGATTACTGTTAGGGTCGGAGGAAACAGTGCCACCTACTGGCCAGCCAACACCACTCCCAGCAGCAACCTGGCTTTCCCAGGAGGTCCTATCCAAGTACAGCTATGTTTCACTTAACGTCCACGATACATTCTGTGATTTGGACGTTGTGCGAAAACCATACTATATACAGTATCTGGTATACTATGTACTGTACCATTATACACCTGGCAGCGCAATCGCTTTATTTCCATGAGACATGAGATACACGTGTTGCGTGTGGGAAGCGTTGCCTTCACTACGTCCGGTTACATCCACTACGTCCCATTCTGTAATTGGGATTTTTAAACTTTATTATAACCTTATGGGACTACGGACGTATATGCAAACAGACGTTGTCTGAAGGGACGTTAAGCAGTGCACGACTGTACTAATCAAATCTAACCCTGCTTAGCTTCTGCTAATGGGTAGGAGAGAGTTGCTGGCTGGTATGGCTACTGGCTCACTACCATTATCCCCTAGTGTGGTTAACTGCTCACAGCATGAGGTTGATAGGCCAAGGGTCCTCAGCTTTCCTGAAAAAGTCAGTATTTGGTAATTACATTCACAGTAAGTGTCCAGTTGGGTACTGATTAATCAAATGCACATCATGTCAGTCACCCTTATAAGGCTGACTAATAAAAGCTTTTCCTGGGTTTTCGTTTCTCAAAGACTAAATAAAAGCACATTCAAAATTTCTCTGAAACTGGATACTGTCAGTTTCATTACAGGCCACACACCTCTTTTTAAAACATCATCTCTATTTATTTAAGATCAGCAAAAGGACAAGGCAGGCTGTAGGATTTTCCTAGCGACCAGGCAGCTTGACTGAAATTTGAACCTGTGGCAGTTATAGTGAGTGTTTCTGCTGTTATGAGTAGTCAGTGTCCTCACAGTCAGTGTCCTTTTTTACATTTATTCCATAGTGTTTTGCAGTGATGTTCTCACCATTTCCTCCATCATAAATGTTATTACTATTCCATTGCTGGTGTTTTTCATGAGGCATGGCCAACATAAAGGCTGAATCCCTTAAGCAATTAATTCTACAAACACCAGGGGGCAGTCTTCAATAGGGTTTACAGTAAGACATTCCCAACTTCTTGCACCTCACAGGGCACGGAAAATGTGCTCCGCATTAAACAGCACTACATTGCCAAACCCAGTGTATTAAATTAACCTTTCTGTTCACAGTGGGAAAACAAATATGAAAAATGTCAATGCCAAATTACAATCATCTGTCCTGTAAATCCAGGAGCAGAGCAAGGTTAGGTTAGCTAGTGTGTAACCTCCTGTGACTATCATTGTAAAAGGTGCACAGTGGAGACAGCACAATGTGCTCGTGTCTGTCCTCTTGTCCATTAAACCAAGAATCTGTGATCTGGTGCAAGCTCAGGTTTCACCATTTCCCTCTAGGCAGAGTGACTGGAAGAGCTCTGGCCCACTGAACAGTGCACTCCCCGTGTAATTAATAATAATAAAACACCATTATCTTTCCCTCCACCGATAAACTCTGAACCATTCACTTAATTTGTTTGCTCTGAGGGAATGGCAGTAGTTGAGTCAATACACACCAGAGGAGGAGCCATTAGCATTATGATTATGATGCTGATTATTAGGATTTGTGTATTTATTTGTTCAGCAGTCTCCCTTATCCAGCAAGCTAACTTAGCCAAGCAGATGAAGGCCCTCATTCATACACTGTTCTGTAATGCTGACAGTGCATAGGCTTTTAGGGAAAAATCAATCAATAATATTTTCACAAATCATTATCTAGCCAGCTAACACTTAATTTTTTATACAAGATGCCAATACTAAAGCAAAATAAAACAAAAAAAACCCTGAAATACATATGTTACTAATTCTTGTAATTACTTTGTCAGAAGGGAAATGCAGCCTTTCTTTGCCAAATTGCTTCTTAGAAAATGAAAATCAGCTCATGTCCTGAAATGCGTACTATATAACTACTACTGTATTTTACTGCATTTTCAGATGTGGCTTAGGGGTTAAAGGGGACACAAAACAAGATCCTTACCAAGCATATGCATACAAGTGAGTTTTCATTATGGTGATGATGCATTTATGATGCATGAGTTGCTCCCACTATTGCTTTGCATTAACTTTTGCATAAAACCAACACATATCTTTGTGGAGACCTGAAGGTCAGGTCTGGGGGATATGGGAGAGGAAGGGGAAACAATGCCACCTTCAAGTTCTGTTTATAGTGTATGACAAAGATGCAGTGTTTCGAGGAGTGCGGTGATTAGACACTGATGATTGAGTAGCATGAGAGAATTAGTGAGAGTTGACCCCACACTAGAGACAATGCGCCAACCAGAACTTCATTCCTACTTACCTCATCTGTACCTGCTAGCTGATGTTCCTTCATCTGCAACACTGCCATCGCCTGGTAGATTATATGTATTACGTCTTATGAGAAACCGTTGGAAAAAACAGGTGTGAGGATTTAAACCCACAGCTGCTGGCTTGTTAAGTCAGCATCTTCCATCAAAGCCAAATCAGAGCAGTATGATGGTGGACAAGTATCTACTTCACAACAGTGTACATAAGTCATTACAGGTAGAACCAACAGAAAAATACCAACAAAGAATAATGAAAAAGATTTGGGCATACTGGGAGCCAAACAAGAGACTTGGCCAGGCAGAGAGTCCTAACCCATCCGCCACCATGTCAGCTGTCGTGGGGTAAACTGTTATGCACATCTTTGAGTGAGACATGGGAGGGATGTGCAAATATTTCCTCAGGTTTGGCTTGTGAATGTCAAATTTATCATTTGCATAGGACCAAATCTGTCTCCCACCAGTGATGAGAAAACAGCAGAGCCATTTTCTGCAAATGCGTTGTGTGACAATGTCATTTCACTATACCCATTCTCCAAGATGCAAAAAAGGCCTTTAATCCCATGAGGCACACAGGAGATCAGCATCTGACATATTTCATCCTTTCCATCAAAAAAAAGCAATCAAAAGATGGAAAGTTCTTGTTGAATAATTTTTCCAGGGGGAAATTAAAGTTGCAGCTGCTGACCTAAGACCAATGTGAATCACATCCCCCACACAAGCAACCGCACAGTTCCTAGAACTCACCCACAATGCTTATGCCAACCTTGGGAAATGCCAGCGGAAGTGGCATAATTTTTTGGGGTTCGTCTGCCGCTGGCAACGCTGGAAGATATGCCTGTGAACGTGGAGATAAGCGCTACAGCTTTGTGCTACTACAGGACCGTGACACAAATCACAGCTGTTAGAATTCTGCATTCTTGCTCTCTCAGGAGGACCTGAACTCCCAACCTCTCATTTTTGAGGCCCTCTGTTTCCACACTACGCGCCACCGTATGACAAGAATGCATTCCTCTTGGTCACAATAAACCAAAAACCCCATGACCACAAGCCCCAAAAATGTGGACACTAATAACTTCATATTTAAGATGCATTTTATGAAGGAGTCTATAACTTTTAATTTTATTTTGTGATAATTTCTATATTATAAACCACTGTTAATGACAAGCTAGCATCTATAAAATGAACGAGAAGCAGACTGACTTCTTAACATCAAATTCATAATTTCATTCTTTTACTAATAAACTTTTTTTTTTCTTCTGACAGTAAAACAATGTAATTAACTGAGATGTTTCATACACATAACAGCACGGCTTGGTTATACCCATAAATGTAACAGTGATATAATCTATAATAACGTGCTGTAAAATGTTGGCAAAACATAATACACGTGTTTTTTTAAAGAATATTTTCTCATGAAACCACACCAAGTACCAGCAGGTGCATTAAGTCAGTGAGAAAAAGCTCTGTCGCTATCACAGTTAGACTTATCAATGTCATTTTACACATAAGAGAGAGCCGCTTCACACTTTCTCTCATAATGCTACTCGTCTATCTTAAACAATTGCTTAAACCCCTGATCCATTTCATGCCACAATAGATTTCATGTTGAAAAGGGATAGAAATAGATGACTGTGAATATTAACAATATAACACTGATTTGATGTAAAATACTACCACATTCACATGGTGCTCTACAGCTGGTACCAATTGGGGATAAAAATACAATTTTCTGTGTGTTCTCATCACCAAGGGACAACAAAAAAAAAATTACAATTGACTTTAAATGATTTTGATGGGTAACAACTCTTGTTGAGAACAACAAACTGACCAGGACAGAAAACATTCTGGAAGACTTCCAAAATGCCAACCACAATGCCTGCATATCATGAAAACGGGGGGTGTGTCTCGCCTGTAACCAGGACTTGTGGTATATCTTGGCATAAGTTCTACAACATGTGCATGTTCAGCAATGACTAAATAAACAGGGGGTACACGAGGGGTGCTTTTAGTGGGATTCCCCGTTGACTGATGAGCCCTCCCCTCGGGGAGAGGACGACCTGGAGATTCCTCTTTCAGTGTTGTCAGAACTGGAGCCACTTTGACTGTGCTGGTCTGCCGAGGCAGCGCTGGACGTCGGCGCGGACTTTGTTTTCTCCTTAAAGTCTGTGATAATAACAGTCAGGTCTCCAACTGTGACTTCCAGGTGCTGTGCACTGCTCCTGTCCACATTTTTTAATCTTGGCCTGGGGGGACAAGGCAGAGAAGAATACACAATCAAACTCTCTGATGGATGGAATTTGATAGGACAAGGCTAGAGGAGATTGTGTATTTGTCCACAAACAATGCAGCCAGCTTGTATTCTTTTATCAAAACAGGATAGAAAATACATCAAATTGACATATTCTTTTACATGAACTGACAACTACCTGTTAAAATACACAAAAAACTGATCATCAAAATGTATACCCTTCTGAGACATGAAACATACAAGCACTGATCTGGTAGGCAATATGACAAATTGTTACCTCATCTTCTTGTGGCTGTTCTTTTTTAGTGCTGGCTCCTTTTCAGTTTTTTCTTTATCTGTCTTGTCTTTTTTCTCTTTCTTTGGTTGTGTGGGGGAGGCAAATTGCTGGGTTACTTGCTGTGCAACCAACTGGGAAACTGGACGCGGCTTCCTGGAACAGAGAAGCAAATAATGAGAATGACCTTGAAGAAAGGTCACTATGATAGTGGATTTTAATAATTCCATTAAAACTTTGGCCCAACATTTGAATGATAAACTTATAATAACAACACTTCACACTCTCCCTTGATATTTTTGACAGAAATTGCTTACTGTTTTCAACTGTCAAAAACACATTTTTTAAAGAGAACTGCTTATTCCTAAGAAAAAAATGTCAACAAAGAGGGATAGACTCTCCAACTCAAAGGTGCTATAATCTTTTCATGAATGGAAATGAGACGAAAGAATAATGAAACAACTAAATACTTTTCAACTGGATAATTGCATTCTTCTTTGCTAAAAACCCATGGAGTCAAAATCTGAAATTAGATTTGTGGTCAAAGATTTAATTCACTAAGGAGTTGCCAGGAGTAAAAGTTTGTGGTTTTAATTTAAACCACTTATCTCAATGGGTCTACATGGAAGTACAAATAACAAAGGAGAAGTGACAATCTAGAGTACAGTTTCACATTCGTCTGATGCTGGGTATTGTATTACAAAGCTACTCCATAAACATTCTTTGCTACTCATAACTCACTACAGACAGATCAGGAGATGCAAGTCCTGTAGTCCAGTAGTTCCCAAACTGTGGGCTGAGACTCAGTGGTGATTCAAGGCTGGGGTTCAGAATCAGATGAATCTCAGGATACATGTGAAAAACAAAATAATCTTGCCCCCCTTGCTAAGAAATTCAAACACATAAAATAAATACTAGTTGCACTTATTTTGATTTATATATCATTTACTTACCAGAAATATATATCATTCTGTATTTGAACATATGCGCCTGTTGATGCAGAGTTTCCCCATATCATTGTTTACACATATACTTTGGTCTCCATTATACAGAGAATCTCACTGGTCATGTTACTAGTACGTATGCTGCCCACAATACTGCATTCAGCAAGATCGAAACAACGTGCTGCTTTCTCACGTGTAGAGGAGCCAGTCCCTCTCGAGAGACTGTGCACCGAATGCTGGTCCAGGTTAAGCTTCTCCTGTCTAAATCCATACATAAAAGAAAACTGATCCTGGACCAGCTTAAAAGCTGTTAATTGGCTACGTCACAAATTCTGTGATGCTGAAAGAAACCTGAAGATGGCCTTAAAAAAAATCCTAAATTATCAGACATAAAGATTTATTTTTTGCAATAAAAATAAATGAGGAAACTGATGAGCTTGCTATCACTACATTTAACTGACAGATTTTTTTTAGCCTTCCAAAAGGCTAACTAGGGATCTTTGATCAGTTGACGTTAAAATTGGTTTGGATGTGCATGTGAGGATTCTATTAGGAGATTGGTTTAGGTTTGTCAGGTAGTTGTCTACAACCTATGATCTGTTGAACCTTCTCAATGTGAGCTATGCATTCTGCTCCGTTCTCCTGGAGTACAGCTTCGTATGCCGTCACCTCTTGTACTACACCTCCTTTACATCTGTAACAGTCAGCAGTGCAAAATCACAAACCCACAGCTACGTTTGAAGTGCTCATGACAAACCACAATTACTGTCATGGAAAAATCCCTTTCCAAAATTTCTCAATTTCTACATTTTCAAGCTGAGGCACAACCTACATAGCCAACTGTATTGTGTAACCGACACCAATTTAAGACTTTGTGTTGTAGACTACAAAGCAATTAAGACAGAAGAAGCACATACTACATAATTGTTCTGTAGCAAAATGCGTAAGCTTAGACAATGTTTGTGATAAAAATTCATCAGTGTGAATGGAGCTGGTGAAAGATCCACATGTTCCCTTGCCATGGCATAAGCATACAGTGGGAACAGCCCTTGGGTGTAAACCTTTATTTCAGCCACTGTCTCAATGCACATAAACACACTCCTCCATTATTAGGTTGATAAACAGTCTCACACCTACAACCCACCACACATCAGATAAGATTTTCCATACCACAATAACCAAGGAACTACTGTATTTTGTATACAGCGAACAAACGAAATAGCAACATGAGAAGCTCATAGAAGCATAAAAGCCTTTTGTCTTCATTCAAACGACCTGCAAGAGAACATTTACATTTATTCATATGGCAGATGCGCTTACCCAGAGTGACTTACAAAAAGCGCATTCAACTGGATTAGGCAAGTAGCCATTTACTGAATCATTAGTGCTGTGCATGAAATACAATATCATTGTGGGAAGTGCCACAAGGAGAATAAGTTCTATCATAAGGTGCTCAACCTTAAACTAACAACCAACAGTTTCTAGCCACCAAATCTGCACTGCCACAAAGCTTGTATTGCTTCACTGTTTTGACCATGGATGTTCTGTCAATGCAAAAAAAGCTTAAACTATCACTAGGCTTTTGTCTACAATGCTAAAACCACAATTGGTTTCACCACTAAACTTCTACAATGAAGTCTATGGGTGAGGGGGCGTGGGGGAACAGAACTCAGGGAACCAATATGTTGTCTGAATACTTGAATCTGAGCCAGAAAATGGACGGGGATTCCAATGTCCTGACATCTGTGGGAAGCTCATTCCACCACTTGGAGTCCATGATGAGGCGGCAGTGTAGCAAAGTGAAAAGGAGCAGGGCTTGTAACCGAGATGTTGCTGGTTCAATTCCCCGCTGGGGCACTGTTGCTGTACCCTTTGGCAAGGTACTTAGCCCACAACTGCCTCAGTAAATATCCAGCTGTATAAAAGGATAGCATGTAAAACTGCAAACTATGTAAGTCGCACTGGATAAGAGCATCTGCTAAATGACAGTAATTTAAGCATAGAGAAGGGATACAATTGCAATGAGGGACCTTTACAGAAAGGAACACCTGGGGGACCAGAGACGGCAGTGCAGGGTCTGACAGCATGAGGATGCTGTTCTTTTTGCTGCTCAGAAGCTGGAACCAGGGTTTTGAATTTTATCTGACCCAAAATGGGGGTGACCAGTATAGAGAGACGAGGAGAGAGTGACAAGCATGTATTTTGATTGTAGATCAGCTGAGCTGCTGCATTTTGAACTGGATGAAAAAGTCTGATGGCACTTGCCAGGAAGCCAGCCAGAAGACTGTAGTAGTCCAGTCTGGGAAGCACAAAGGCCTGGACCAAGAATGGTGTTCAGCTGGTAGGAAAAAATGGACAGATATATCACGGGGATCTGTAGCTCCGTGTCGCTGCTGCTATATTGTCTGTGAAGGACACATTAATAAGCAGAGACTGAGCTTGAGATGTTTGTTGATCATCCAGCTGGATACATCATTGAGGAATGCCTCGATGCGTGAAGCAATATGCTTGTCATTGGGTGAAAATAAAATAAAGAGTTGCATGTAATCTGCAAAGCAAAAGTGAGAGAGGCCATGAGAGGAAATGACTGAACCCAGAGATTTTGTGTATATGGAGTACAGACAAAGGGTGGATCTCTACGGGACTATGAAATACATGCAAACTCTGATAAAGTGCTCACATATTACCTGGTAAGTATGTTCAGAATTGCCTTGAGCATTGGTTTGGAAACCTTGAATTTCTTTCAAACCAGGCCAGAATGAACATAACTTTGGAAATAACAGGGGAGCATTGTGCAAATGTAGCAATAACTGCTTTTGCTGGATTAGATACTGACGTCATATGTAAAACTACATAAACATCTGTTGAAATTAAAAAGGCTTTTGAATTTAAATTTGTTGTCAGCAAACCCCTGCAGTGGAGAAACCTGTTAGCTCCCACGCCGATGTACATGAAACTGCCAGTTACTCCACAGAGCTACCTCATAGCAATCAGGAGCAGGGTTTACCTTGCCACTGTACAGAGTGTGACTTTGCTGACCAAGAGATCCACCCAGTCCAACCCAATACATCACACACAATAAGCCGGCAAATGATTTACAGTCAGACTGCACTTTGTGACTACTTTCTCCATTGTGGACTTCACTTAATTTTTTCCATACATCAAAAAGCATGAGCCTACTGCGGGAGTCACTTGAGTTCAGGAGAACAGGTTTCTCATTTGCAAAAGTTACTGGGACAGCTTGAACTCTGGAAATCACACCAGAAACCAGAACTTCCTCAGTGGTTAGGTATTAAACTTCTATTTAAGAGTGGGGAATGTACATGTAATTTGAGATAATTAACTGTTTTCATTATCGTGCTATACAACAGCCCACATACAGGTTCACCCTGCCAATTTATGTTCATTAGTAATATTAATATTTTTCCAGATAACATTAGATGATATATCAGTAACACAAAAGTGCCTACTGTCCCAGCATTAAAGCCTACACATTTTCCCAAGATACATTAAAGAGAAAAATGAATTTGCTTGACTTGATTTCTCACCACACTACACACAAGACTTGGTTTCGCTTTCAGGAGAAGTCCCACTTATCTGTAATTGTCCCTTGGAACTTCTCCATGGCTCATTTATGGATTAAGGCCACCAAATAAAAATAAATGGCCTACATACATGCTAAAGTGGAGTCTTTTAGCAGCATTTGCCCCACAACACATCTCACAGAAAATGCTGACAGGCTTAATTAGCAGCAGTCTCTTTCAGAAAAAAAATGCATTTTGCTAATTGGTTTTCATGGGAGATCACAATGAGATAATATGATGTACCGTCAGGATTCATAATTTCATGTGTAACCATGAAAATCAGAGAAGCACAATAAACACAATTAGGAGTACATTATATGTTCTCTATTACACCATAAGGACAGCCTCCATTTACACTCTGAAATCTCAACGACAACATAAAAGCATAATTCAATGAGAATTGCTCAGGGATCAGTGCGACTCCTCTGACATTAATGCCTTCTGCTGAAAATACTGTGCGTGCCGATCAATACTCCACTTGCACAATCCATTTCAGAAGCCCAATTTGTGCCTAATGGAGTCAGACACAATGAAATTAGGATATTAAAAGCCTTTGAGTAAATGAACAGAATACAGCTGCTGTATAATTCCTTGTACTCAGCACGCCAATGATTGCATTAACCCCTCATCTCTTCTTGTTCTCGAAGCAAATTCTCTTACCCTTCCACTGCTGCCACAACCAATGCTAACTACTACTTTCTCTCCCAACTTCATCTGCCCCACACTGTCGACTGCCTTTCACTGTCACGCTTTGCAGTCCCTTCTGACACTGTCAACTCAGCTGTTCCCTCATAGGAATTCACTAGTGCTGCTATTCAGCCTTCTTTCAACAGGTGTTCCCCATGGCTCAGTGATAGGACCACTACTTTAATCTTCACACACGTATTCCCTGTTCATCGCCCACAGCTGTTTCAAATACAGTACCACTGGGAGATACACATTTCCCTCATTTTCCCCTCAGGACACTGTGACGTCATGCATTTATGCTTGTTTCACAGATATTTCTGTGAAATAACCTCAATCTCATTTTAATCATGGCTTCCAACCCCTCTAGCCTTCATTAGAAATATAAAGGAGGCCCAATATAAGACCTTTCTGGGTGTCACTCATGAACACTGTAATTAAAACTCCATATTTGCCAATTTCAGCCAGTAACATTTATATATGCTTCTATTCTAAATGTATTTTAATGGTTGCTGAAATACATTAAATTCCTCAATTTTAACATTTTTCCTGGGACCAACACACATGAAAATTTGATCATGTAAGTTGTTAATTTACATCAGAAATTAGGCAGGTACTAAATCTGACACTGACATACATATGTGAAAATCATTAAGGGTGGTAAAAGTAAAATAAAATAAAATAAAATAAAAAAGTGAATACATATATAAATTAAAATAAAATAACACACTGCATGTTCAGCTCTGAGATGATGCAACACAAAAGGTCCAATCTTCAAGTAATGTGCCAGTGACTAATAAACCACAATGTGTTATGCAAATAATACAATGCCAAACGTTTTCCGTGAATCATTTAAAAGCATCTCTTGAATGACATTATTAAAAACTCAAGAGAAATATTGTTTCCAAAAGAGTTGGTGGAAATTAAAGAAAGAATGAAAAAACAGTCGATGTACCTGTACATAACTGCAGAACTACTACAAAATATTGTGCTGTACTTCTCACTCAATCCTAGGATTTGATTGTGGCTTTCAGTGTTATGTTCTGTTCTTTCACAAAGCACTTGATAATATTCCTGGTTAATACTGTTGTAACGAAATGCTGCTTGTTACAACAGTGATGAGGTGTTTTTATTGGTTTTGGTTCATTTGTAGACAAGATTATCTCATCACATCTAAATATACAATCCTGCATACTATGATGTGCCCACACAGAGTAGAGTGCAAATGCTAAACAAAATAAGTAGGTAATATAACTTTGCTATTGTCAGTTATACCATGCTTGGAAATGAACAGGTTTACTTTTTAAAAAGTAAATTAGTGACATAGTCATCAAATACATGCATACAGTCTTAAAACCACTGTAAAGCAACAGCCTTTTAGGACCAGCCTGTTTCAATGCCTCAGTTTTTTGTCCTGTCATTCCAATAAAAGAGACACTAGGGAAGAGATACAGCACATAATTAATGTCCTTAGACGCCCACACTGACAAAACATGTTACTGCCATGCTGCTCCGTCGCCTCCGCTCTGTGTAACCCCCATGTTAAACAGATGGCTCTTTGCCTCCTATGGTTTACAGCAGTTCCAAAGATTTCACCCCCTGGTCCTACGAGACTTGCACATAAGCAGCATAATTTAGCTAAGCTATAACCCTTCTCCTATTTACACAAATCAACAACTCATTTCTTCAACAGATTTTCTTCTATATTCAGGGAATGCCGCTTTTGACATTCAATAAAAAGAAGAAAAAGGGGGGGGGGGGGGGGGGGGGGGGGGGAAAGACATGCTTGTGCAATTGGTACCGCACATGTTTTAAAAAGATGTTTAAATAACCCTGTGCGATAATTTGAGGGAGATACATTTATGGCTTGCTCTGAAATTTACATAACATTAGTTTCACTGCAGTAAGCTTGGTACAGAGATGAAATTAAAAATGCGTCCATGTATTAAAAGCAAAAACTCATTAAATCAGGAGGTCTCAGCTGGGGCAGACACCGCTGCTGCTGATCATGGAAAAAAAAAAACATATAATGAATATAATATAGTGATTACAATTGGACAGATATGACTACAAGATAATGGCTCAATAGCAAATTTACCCCTTACATATGGCATTATGTACTGGATATTAGAGATGTGCATTTCAAATATTTAATATTTTAATATTTTATGACTGCCAAGCTCAATTATTCAAATGATCTAAACAAGCTTTTCCCTTAAGTGCTGTAAAAATTGTCAGTTCTTTCTATTTAAATAATGATTCACTGCAAGAGATCTGCATTCAGTATCCAGCAGAAAAAAGGTGTCAATAGAGCCTTATTTTCTTAAGTTTCTTAAGCTTTGTCTAATGAATATTAATGAGACAACAAAAGCTGGTTTGTTCATTTTTTATTAATCACCATGCAGTTGAATGCTGATTTAAGTACTGGATTAGTGATCTTATGGCAAACATTCATATACTGGAATATCTGGCCTTATTCCAAGTGCATATATGGTAATTCTGGTTCCATTTTTGTAGATCAGTGACATATTTTATAAATGCATTCACTGTTCATTCTAACATCTTCCCCTGAAGAGACATGCAGGGATTTATGAAAAGATTTATTGTGTAGATAAGAACTGATTTGATACCACTGAACCAATCTGGTCACTGTCCATTTTGGGAAAATGATGTACTGTAGTTTATTGGAATAAACCAGTGATATGTGTTTGCAACTGAAGAGTTTATTCAACTACTTTGCTTTTGCACATAAACTAGTTCAATACAAAGAGAGCATGGTTAAAATCCTAATACTACACCAACAGTTAGTAATGACAGAAATTATTGGATTCAAAGGTATTAGAATCGCACAAATTCCCACTAACACTCCAAGTGTCAAATTAGGGACATTCTATAATCCAAAATGAGTTGACAGTTGATTTTGTGTAGCTGATGCAGTGTTATAGATCAGCAGTTTCTCATTCCAAGATCCACCAATGGCCCCAGGTGAAGTTCACTCCAGCGTGTGCTCATTTGCACTGCAAAGTGAAAAACGCGGGTCAGGAGCGCCCGGGGCGGAAACAGCCTTTTCTCAAACAGGTGGAAATTCCATCTGGAGTGGCACGGTGAATTCAGGCAAGCTGTACTACTAGCTGCTCAATGAGACAAACCTACCATGCCATTCTACCAGTATGTATCAACATAGAAAAATCAAGCCAGTTGCTGACGCAAGACAAGCAAAGTCAATTATGAAAATATACCCCAAAAACATATTCCATGTCACTGTCAAATTTTAGTCATTGCTTCATGTGGCTAAATGTGCAAACAAACAAAAATGGCACAGATGCCTAAGACAAAAAGCCTAAATGACAACGTGTGGGACAGGACTACATTTTTGCCATACTGGGTGTTGATTTATTTAGGCACTGTACAATCATAGACAATGTCTCTGTTTTCAAATGCAAACTGTTTTACCTTGAAAGGCTAAGAAGAAGTTAAATGTGCGTGAAAGGTGGCACCTGCCAGCATGATATTTATATGTCTCACCTTAATGAAAGAAGGTTACATTTATTCAGAATCACCACTGAATACATTAGCATTCATTTCTAAATGAGACCTCCCATTTCCTTCTTCACTTGTATGATTAGAACATTGAGCAGCTCTTTTGGAATCAAACATCATTAGCCTACATTTGACCCGAGGTCACAGTGCTGCGTTTCTGACCTCATGTTAATTTCACAACTCTGTCAAAACAGAGATCCACTGTGAATAATCTCCAAGCACATTCTCATTAATGTGCTTTCAGTTAGGTGCTTTCCTCATCTCTTAAATCAGAGCTATGCAAATGCTGCGCTTGATAAAGCACTAATCTTCATTCTCAGCCCCCGCATGCAACCTTCTCCAAATGTACAGAGAATCAGCATTCATTAGTCTACCTTCAGGTTAGGCCCACTTGATTAAATCTGCTGCAAGCGAAACTAAATTGATGAAATGAGGAAATTGAGAGCTTTGGATAAATTAAAGTAAATTAGCCATTATCACAGACAATGTAAAGTATGTTTCATGTGAAATTTTGCATTTCAAACGTATATTTTTAGCCAATCCATGAGCGCCTTCATACTGATACCACATTTGGCTCATAAAGCATGTCCTCTACAGAAGCACTGATCGAGGCAGCCCGTTGCCAAGTTCAGCCTGCATCCACATCCACAGCTTGATCTGGGCTGTGACCATGTCACCTTCATCACAGTGCACGCAGACGGTCCTCCAGCTGCTCAGGCACTAACTGGATCCCTGCTGGAGGAGACATTACCGTGCTCTCATCTCAGTGATGCAACCCCACTGCTGATAAAACGTCCCAATGAAACCACACTGCGTCTGATGATTGCACACTGATTAAGCCTTTTGCATGCTAATGAGCCGGGAGCATATCGTGCCTGACAGTTGCTGCGGATGCCTCTACTTTTAAGCAGCTCTGTCAGCTCCAGGGGGCTGACCCCCCAACGGCGTTTCTTTGAGGCAATGCAGATAATTTCACTGTCTGCGTACTGAACGTTGCCATGCTTCAGAAAAAAAAAAAAAAAAAAAAAAAAACAGCTTAATTACAAAGGGTAAGTCACAACTGAGACATTGAACTGACAGCCCCCGTCTAGTCTGGATGAAAAGACAGGTCAGAGAAACTGCGTTTGCAAGGACATTTATAGACCGACACATTTCTTTTAGCAGCTTTTTATTTATTTATTTTTTTTTTACTCAAAAGCGTTAACATCAGGACAAATAGAAGCATAGCTCAGTGTTGCCAGCTGGCTTTGCCACGGGCTCTCACAGAGCCACAAAAACTCCAGCGTGATTGATGGCCAGGGAGCTGCAGTAACTGAACGTCTCCTCACCCCTCCTCAGAGGTCATCAACTCTTACAGCCTTGCCACTGCTTGAAGACAAATGCAATCTGATCTACTGTACTTAGATCGTAAGAGTGTTTGAGGCAGACCACTCTAACATGGGATGGTCATGCCCTTCAACGCAAAGGGAAGAATAGCATTATATATGACAGCCTCAAGGTTTTTTAATGCTGTTGTTGGTTTGTTGGTGTCAAGCATAAAATTTGACAGGCCTGTTCAGGTCAAACTACATTAATGCGCTATTTACGGCAATATATCAAAAACCTGTGAAATGATTAAAATTTATTTAAAGACAGGACTACATCGGGCCAGAAAAACCTGAACTACTTCAAACCTTTAACATCGAGTTGTGCATCCCCCATTAACAAAGAAAGGTGAAGCGCAGCAGTTTCTCAATGGTTATTTAACTTGGGTGTAGCCCTCAGTGTGAAGAATTTCTCGAGACTCATCACCATAAGGCTTTAAGACATAACGTGTAGTGCATTCAGACACTTTCCTTCCACTACGTGCAGATGTAAATAATGTTAAGGAACTCTTTTTTGACCAAGGAATTGTTTCACTCACAACAAAAAAAAATGATATAAAAACAAAAACGAGTTATAGCGTTTTCCCGGGACGCTTAATTTGACCTAAGCTTAAGCGTTTCGGAAGTCTTTGAAAATAAAACTTGTTAACTTTGCTGGCTTGCAATGCAAAGAGATACAAAACTGACTAACGTTACCTAAGGAGCCAGCACAAATGGGCTACCCAGAGGTCGATTCTAAAAAAAATTAAGTTTTAGGAATATTTCCATATCTGCGCGGGTCGCTTTCTATTTCAAACAACTACTAGTTTGTTTTTTTTTTTTTTAGAAAAATCAAGATAGCTGGATGTAAGATTTGCACAAGGAACACATTTTTACGTTTTTTACAAGCTTGTTTCACTGACAGCTGATGAAGGGTCTACGCTAAACATCTTTACAAATGATAGCTGTGAAAATGATTTGAGCTTTGATTCCATGTATTGTTTACCCCTCAGTTTGAAAACAGCATATCGTAACTGCGGCACTGATACTAGTTGAACACCTCCAGTTACACGAGCATTAAAATGGCAGTAACATTATCGAGGATCACTAAATCCACTTACCGTGTTGATGTTCCCTTCCTGACATCACACATCATGCACTTGAATGCCTCGGCGCTGTTCTTAAATGTACAAACGCTACAGTCCCAGTATCCTTCGTCAGAAGAGGGCTTGGGTTGCCGCTTCGGCCTTCAAACAAAACAACAAGGCAGAAAGCACAGCTTTACACTCGCGATTACAGGTGTTCTGTATGCAGGCGTGCGCACTTGTTTGTAAACATCTGATGAAACCCCCCCCGCGAACCGAAAGCGGTCCGTTTTACGAGGTATATGATTTGACACTGTAATAGAACAGCCAGTCCGCCATGGTTGCTACACTGTGGAGACTGCCTTATTCACACATACTGCGCTCGCTGAGTGTTTCAAATCCTCGCCGCATCTTCTCTACATCCCTAGCTTTTAAGCTACGAATGGAAAAATGTGCTTTACCTTGTCGGACTCTTCTTGTCTCCCATGGTGCTGAAACTCTCTTTGTTTACACTGAATTATGCAGAGAATTTTATTTTTTAAAAAATGACCGTAGCACCCGGATCGCACAGCTTCCAGCTGTCGTGGAAACTCCAGTCGGAGGTTGGTCACATGGTGCAGTCTATCCAATCAATCTGAAGACCAATTTTCAGAAAGGAAAAACAGTCGGCTGGTGGTGGCAGGTTTGCGTAAAATGAACAAATTGCATTAAATGATTTCCATGTCATTTCTTCGAATTTCGTGGTATTAACTGTTACTGCTCACCTAATCGCGTGCCAGGATTCGATGTCTTTTAACACAGCGTGAATGGGTCTATTGAGGTTCAGCCTCATTGACCGTTCCCCTTGTACAAACTGAGCTGCCCCCTTGCCTGTCTGATCAACTTAAGACAGCCAGCAACGGTTGGGGGATGCTGTTTTAAGACAAGGATCTGAAGGATCGACAGACAGACAAAATTTGTTAAAACAAACTGACAGATCTATGCACGGAATATTAAATTCTGGTTGGTGCCCAGATTATTTCTACAGAATATTTCTACATTTCTACAGGTTTTTTTGACTTTTGCAACAGCGATATTGATTTCGGTCTGGCTGATTTCACTTCCCTGCTCTGTTGACTTTGATTCAGTAGAAGGGAGCACAACTTTGGAACACCTCGGTTTACTTTCGTTTGTAGCTACATTGATTATGGCAGGATTTCACCTGTTTAAAATATGCCTGAAACATTGTTCCATCAGCAGCGGTCTCTACTTATTTCAGTTATAAAACCTGTCACACAGAATAATGATATTCGTAGTATTTTTCCCCCCATTTTCTCATTGATCTAGTGGTATTGGGTATCAAAGTTAACTTGTCTTTGCCTCGTGAAGCCACACGGCTGCTGCATTACTCAGTCTATAAGTATGCATGCGTGCAAGGACTACGACTTGAAGGACGCCTGCAGAGCACCCTGTTTCATGTATGTTTTCGAGTGCCAGAGTGAGCGATCTGGCTCAAATCCACATCCATCCAAACTCATTTCTTAGAAGTGAGCTCTTTGAAGGCCTTCAACCAAGCTGTAAGTCTGGCTTTACTCTTAAATCATTGCCTGCCAGACTTGCTCGAGCCTTGCATCTGGCTCTCTGTCAGGGTACTCCATCACCTTGAGCTTTTTCTCTGATAGAAAACAGGTAATACGGGCATGCTGGATCTAGCAGAATAGCACCACATTACGCACTGATCTCTGCTCAGCAGCTGCCCAAAAAATGACAGAGGAGGACCTGTGATAATAAAAATGCAATTCAAAGATGATAGTGTCAGCAAAATATTCAAATGATCAGTTGCAGCATTAAACAAAGTGACTCACAGGTTATGGCCAATGAAAAAAATATGTGAACTCTTCAGACATTGCATTTTGTTATGGTTGTAATTCTCTTAGATATATATAGCCAAAATATCACGGTTAAAAGTTTTTTCTATCTTTCTCATAGTTATCTCACCACGTATAGTCGGATGGTCGCTGAATTCCCTTGCTCAGCTTAGGTCTACAAGTGAATTCCATGGTTTACCCAAATTACAAGTGCATTTAATAGATTGTGTATCAGTACTAATACACCTGTTATTTTAAACTGCTATAAAACCTATAAATCCCTATTACTATCAGAGACCTAGTTCATCATTCCCATACACATGGACAATCTAATCATAACTTAAAATTGATACATAAAGAAGCATTGTGAGGAGATGCCTTCACCTGTCCTGAAAAACTGACATTAGAAAGGTTTTTCCACTAATGAGTGTTTTAAATTATGTTAAATGTTTTGTGTTGATGGTGTATCTACTGTTAGAATCACTAATTCACAAATTTACAAATAACAGACTTGCATTGCATCAACTTGCATTGTAGAATAACTCTTTGTCTGTGAATGTATGTCATGTAGACATTAGGCAAACCCGTTCAATACAGGTGTAGCGCTAGAGAGCTAGAGTCACTTTTTCAGAATCTGCTGTGGTTGTGGCTTTGCACAGGCTGGCTCTGCTGTTTGGTTTGAATTTTGGGGAAAAAAAAAAACAAACACATTTTGTTGTTTATTGTGTGGTGCATCAGCCAGCACTCTCACAAGCATACGCGGGAATATAGGCAATATCATTTGATAAAATCTTTGAGTGACATAGAAAAGGCCCTAATAAACAATAAACAGATTCACAGTGTTCACTTAAAACTATGTCCATATAATGACATGGGAAAGAAGTATCATTTAAATACTTTATTGTAAGTTTATTAACAGAATCCATCTCAAAGTACCCAGAATCTGTAATATGACAATCACATTTTGAGAGACTATTTACAAAGTACATATGGAAAAACAAAAGAAATGAAGAAGTAAATATAAAATAAATGGGAAAGGGGGAGGGGGGTCAGACACACCAGTGTGCCCACCATAACAATGAATATGAGACTTTATATAGACTGCATGTTAAAATGGACTTCTTCGAAAATATTCACTTTAGTGAAGTAACACATTCATCCATAAGCTGAAGTGACTCGATGACCCTCTGGATTTAAATTTAAATGGACCCTTTTTTAGGGTCCTTCTATAAATTAATTGAATATGTCTAGATGCCTTTTATCAGAGGAAACATACATGCATGTTACCAGACTTTAAAACCAGTTCTAGGTGTATTGCAAAACTTATCCCCCACACATCTCAGTCACTTAACTCTTCCTCATCACTGAAATAAGCACTCTTTTTAATCCGTGGCTTCCTCGAGTCTTCTGATGTTGAAGCTTGACTTGCTTCCTCTGCCACCTGCTTGCGTCTGCGCTCCTCTTCCTCAATTCGTGCTTGCTGTGAATGACAGAACCAATACAGTATCTCTTCATCTCAGGACAGTGGGAGCAAATACCCATTTCTAATGTAGCATGCATTCATTTACAATCAAATTTTACAAAATAAAGCAAAGCACTGAGAAACATTTTATGAACAGTATCATCTGTCTTCTAACCTGGAAAGCAATTGCTTGACTAAGACTGTCAAGAGCAGGGTCTTCGCCTTCATCTTCACTTTCCTCCTCTTCCCTAAAAATGATATGAAATATACAGAAACATAATAAATCAATATGAACAAACACATGCAGCACCTGTTGGTGATATCTGGGACTGAAAATAAAACAGGCAATGAAAAAGGCACCTTCCAAAAAATCCAGTATTGCCCATGAAACAAAATGTATACAAAATTTTAAAAATATCAATGTCATTTAACTACACAGGGCATTACAAAACAAACAAAAAACACTTGAAATGAAATAGAAATAAAAAATGGACTCACATGACTTCAGGTTCTGCTACTTTTTTCTTCTTTTTCTTTTCCTTCTTCTTTGGGGGTTCTCTGTCTCCCAGCATATTTTTAGGGCATGCATAACTCAAGTGACCACAGTCCTGTATATCATCAAAGAGGATTATGTAAATACACATACAAACTGGTGCAAAATTAAACAAGTAATCATTTCCACCAGATCCTTTCGATTGTATTAAGGACACAGCAGTATTTCATGATAAGAAAAATGATAACATACACCACATTCATAACACTTAGTCTTGTCCGTGTAGTTACGCCTCCTGATAAACTCAGCTGCCCTTCCGTTGTCAATAGCGATGCTGGCCTTCACAGTTCTTCCAAACAACTGCACAGTGAAAAAACAGGATGCATAACAAATGTCAATTATGACTGGACAGATTAAAGTACAGAAATAATATAAGAAAGAAAGAAAGAAAGAAGGGTATAAGAAAGAAATCACTTACTTGTTTGTGGTTCAGTGATCTAGCACAATTGTGTGCGGATTCCTTATCCAAGAAGAGTACAAACGCCACGCCTTTGCTTTTCCGTGTCTCCTTGTCCTTCACAATTGTCACCCTCAAAAGAAAGAACAATGCATACTGCATGTCTGCAACAAATTCCTAAAGCCACAACAAGAGGTCAACATCACACACCTGTTTTGAATATATGTGGGGGGTCGGGGGGTGAGATCTGTGTAGCTGTAAGGGGAAGGGCATGTTGCAATGTCACAATATTAATGTTAATGCAAAAAGAAAATAGCCACTTACTTCACTACTTTCCCATACTTGGAAAATAACTGAAAGAAAAGTAAGAACATGCAAAGTGATGAACAAAGACAGGTGAGGTGTCTAGTAAAAGAAGACATTTATTAACATTTATAGTATCTAGAAATGTAGTATAGACTACATTTAGACTAAGGTAGAAGTATCTACCATGTCTAATCGACAAGGGCCAAGCAAAACCATGGTGACAACCACCTATCAAGCTATAACCAAAGGATGATGTGTACTCTTGGGTACAGTTGTCCAGTCTGTTTACTGTTAACTTGATAAAACAGTTCGTTCTACATGCCTGATACAGTAAGTAATAGTTACCTTATGTAGATCACTATTGGTCAAAGAGAAGGGTAAATTGGATACGTAGACTGTACTTTTACTTGGTGCCAACCCACCGCTCATCTTGGCTCGCCTGTCAGCGCTGCTCTGTAAATGAAAAACACGACGAGCAAAAGGTTTCATTGCGCAGATTACAATTTAGACAGATTTACACCCAGAGAAAGGTGTTCAGATAGCCAGCTGACTTGGTGCAGTACATAGCTAGCAAACACGCAGGTCGCCATACACATTTCATATTAGCCAGCAAGTCTAGCTAATGATGCTGGAAGTGAGTTTCCATTAAATATGCCATTGGTTGCAACTAATCATGATAAATGATTTAGTCATGTGCCACTTTTAAAATTCCAAAAGTCTCCGTGTTGCTGGAAACATGAACAGGAAACAGTGAAAGATGCTACTGTACTAATATACATAGCTGGTCGTTTGCATGCACGTCCATCTATCTCGTTGGCGATCTAAAAAAAATAAGTAAATTCTTACTGTCCACTAACAGGATGATTCCGAAATCGCGTACACTTCCATAACACCTTTTACTCTATCATTAACCCGTTTTTCTTGACGAACATTTTCGTCGCTGAGATATGACGCAATTGCGAAATGATTGACGTTATTATCCGCCAATGAATCCGGAGTATTTCGGAAATGACGAATGTAATAGTCGTGGGTATGGTGGGGGGTAAACTTTCACGTTGGGTAGTTAGCGACACAGTTATAGCCTCTTAAATGAAGTGTTTACCTGCATTAGAAGCTTGTTTTCTCAACTAAACAGCTATACTTAAACAATATTAATGCCACTGACTGGAAAGCGGAGGGTATATGACAATTAGCGACTCTGGTATGTTTGTTTTGGACGTAGAATATTAGCCAATAGCTTGTTAGCTCGCTATCTGGGCTATTTTCATGCATTTGTTGTTATAGGCCCAGATGGTTGAATGTGTTTTTATTAGCTGACCGATAGCTACATTGGCAATTAACTAGTTGTGCGACACGTATGATAAAAAAGGTTTTATGGAAATGGACTGTTTCATGCGTTCCCTAGCAGTGTGTCACGGAATAGAATAACCATCAATTTCAATGTCCACATGTCGAACGTGAGCTCTATTATCGTATCGCGTTTCACATTTTCTACTTACAAGTCACTTTCTATTTACAGGTTTAATATATCTAGATAGCACCACCTGACAGAAGAGTAACGCGTGGACATAACTCCACAAGTAAGTATTAATTTCACTACCTTGGAGTTTTGCTGAACATGTCCAGTACTTCCACTCGTTTTTCTTTGGCTTAGGGCAGTGCTCTTTACTGATTGATCACAGCGTCCGACGTTTTGTTGTAACCGGTCTGCCCAGCATGGAAATAATCGCTCAGCTAAAGCACGTCAGAGCAAATGTAATGGATCTTACTGATAGAAATCATTTAAATGGTTGGAATCATTGGTTATTTATTTCAAATGGAAATGTAAACCTACAAGCGTTAACCAAGTTTTAAATGAAATATTTATAAGAGGTAAGTATTTAGCATATAACAGAATCAAAATCATAGAAAGGAGAATGGGTCGGCTGTTAGTGTAGGTGCTAGTGTAGTGTAAGTACTTTCCTGCCCAGGGATGCTGTGCTTACAGGTGTTGAGTTAACCATGAGCCCAAGACTCTTATAATTATGAGGTTGTGTGTGTTCACACAGTTGAGCATTCCACCACACTATTTTTTTGAGCTGTGTGGTTGAATTCATTTGTGGAACACACACACACACACACCTCCAAGGTCCCACAGGGAATTAAACACCAATTTGCTCAGCACCCCAAAGGCATCATTAGCATCAAACCTGCATTGTGGGCCAGATAAAACCCCCAATTTCATCCCAGGTGGATGTCTCCTGATGCCTAATCAGAACATAATTACGTAGTACGGTGTCTCTGCTTTGCTGCAATCACAGAAAGGCAGCAGCCTGATATCTGTAATTGGCCTTGAACTAAACAGATCGACAGTCTGCTGCAGTAGACCACCACTGAATGTCATGCGTTAGGAGCAGGATGCTATCAGGCATGCGGTTTGCTCAGGAGGTTGATTTAAAATTGCAGCCACACCCAGAGAATATGCTGTGCACTGTGTGCCTATTCCTCCTTTTCATATTCTTTTGTGGTGTTTGTAGTGGCTTACAGGAGAGACAGGAGTATCCGTGAAGCGTACGATGAACATTTTCATGGGGACAGAGCGGTGAGTGTCAAACCTACAAAACCTGTTTCAAGTGTATAAGGAATGTAAACGCTGCAGATGTAGATGTTTATTTAAATTTGCTCCTGTGATATGTATCATCTCCCTTGTGCTTTTATTTTGTTTCACTCTGGAGATTGCAGAATTATTGCTTTAAAGGGGTAAAGCTAACTAAATGGGGGGGGGGGGTAGAATGATGAGACAGTGAACAATTTCTCAGAGTTGTGGTACTCTGTCTTGTCCCTCAGGGTAAGTTTCAATTATTAATAGCATATATTGTTCATATATGTTCATTGTTCATTGTTCATTGTTCAACTAGTTCAAAGATGATACACTGAATTAACTCACTCACTCATGCACACCATATGCATTTCCTGATAAACAGTTTAATATTTGCATTATCAGTTTTTCACTGTGTACTGTCTCTCTCTCTTTCTGTTGCTCTCTGTACATATGCAGAGGTATAGAAAGAGAGGGAGAGAGATTCTGTGTTGCAGTTCTACACAAAGGGTGTTCAATGTTTGAATTGCAGGTGCCATATACAAGAATGGTAAATGTAGCTGACAGGCGGGGTGATTTTGGAAGGCCAGACGAGGAGTATCCTCGCGACTTTGAATACGACGGCCCACGCTATTACCCAAATGGAGGCCCGCGAAGTTACCACGGGGAGGATCACAGGAGCTACCATACTGATAACATGCACTTTGGGAATATGCGGCGAAGCGGCCCGCCTTCACGACGGGTGAGTAAGCTGAGAGCGCTCGCAGGTACCCTGGAGCATGTGTAAACATGCCAGCAAAACCTGTTCAGCTGCACACTGACAGTGATGAATGGGTTAAAATGTGAACATGAAAACTTAAACAAAAAAACAACACACCTCAAAGTTTTTTTTTTTTTTTTTTTTTTTTTTTTTTTTTTTATGAATGATTTCACTCTAAAGAGCTTATGATCAAAGGCTGCGTTGAAGTTCCTGCATTTAGTGTTTACATTTTGAGCACTGGTTGAAAACTCTCTGTAGTAGTATGGATTACAGCATAATAATAACCATGTCTCACTAAGAATTGTACCTGATTACAGGCTCTAAAGTTAACTTTTTGGTTGCTGTTATCACAACATATAACATAAAAGTAGTCGATGCAAGGGCTAATCTGAAGAAAGGGAGGAAACAAACTCAGTTCTCAATTCTACCTTATTTTCTGGGCAAACTTTTATTTTTTGGATTAGATCTCCTCTGTAAACAGAATTCTTATTTATCTGTCAGTGATAATGAAATAATAGGTGCCATGAAGTGGATACTACAGGAAAGGGATATAAAAGTTTGAATATTGTTGGGATGGGATACATGTATTGAACTTAGTAGGGAAGGAATTGTGTTGGAACATTGTGTATGAGTATTAACATGAGTATGAATTGAAGACCATCTGGGTGAGGGAAACTTTTCAAATCACTCTTCACTTTTGTGTGCCTCAGTGGAGCGTAACTGGGTTTGTGAGGCATCATTGTTTGTGCTTTTTGGCGGATTCACGCTCATTCAGAGTTGTCATGTCTCATGGGCAGACACAATAAAAGCCTTTTGACAATTACTGCAAGACGCAGGAATGTTAAATCTGACTAGCATTTCATGGATGATTTCACCCTTAAAAGCAACAGTCTCACTTTTCAGCTGAATTTGGTCTCAGTGCCTGTCCTTGAATTGACCTTAGGCACTCGATTGCGCCTATGTATTTCCACTAGAATATTAGCCAGATGCGTCTTCCGATCTCCAAAGTTTACCTTAGTCACAGCTGACAGGAAAGTTTGACACACAGTTTATAATTAGCCAATGTGCTTACATTCTTATGCTTTTCTTTATTATATGTTTATATGTTTATCTGTATTTTAATCATATCCTCACCTCAAAAAAAATATCAAAGATGCAATGGTGTCAATGCTGAGCATAGCTGTGTATTGAGCTGTGTCAGGCATCTGCAAGATATAATACTGCCCTTAATTTCCTCACACTTCCCTCTGATAAGGATGCAAGGAAAAAGTAGGGGGTTTGTAGTTGGCATTTCAAGGAGGAGGACATTACAGAACCGACATCAAATGGGGCAATAGCGACTGACAAAGTCCCCAACCCCACAGTCATCGACCTAACGCTTCACAATGAGATCAGACAGCTAAAGGCCTCAAAACAATCCCAGTATACTTGATCTATAATATATTTAACCATGTGAAGAGAGGTGGCACATGCCTTTTCTGTTACCTGCTTGATAGAAGACAAAAATCTCAATGCTAAAAATATTGATACTAAACATCAGGTTAAGGTACTGTTTTAAAGACTTTCTCATCCAACCTATTTCATAAATATATGTAGTAAGAGGGTCAACACAGAAAGTGTCTACAGTTACAGTAGAGTAGTGTTATCTAGTTTTTGTTTTTTTTTTTTTATGAGCAAACTGACTACTACCTTAGCAACATTATTTGGGAAGCTAGCCATGAAAAAATCTCAGAAACCTGAATTTAAAAGCAAATTTTAGCCTTTTCTTAGCCTCCTTATTGCTTCCTCTCTGTTACACTCGATCTATGTGACTTTTGACTTTTCGTCATAGACCTGAAGGTCTCTGCCCTAATTGTTCTCTCTCCTGTCTCTTGATTCTTTTTGTAAACTGAGATAGGTGATATTAACATTATGGTACTGGATATGCTGGAAAACCTAGCTGATATTAATGACATAATTGACATTAAGAACAAAAGTAGCAATAGCGTTATCATCTTTACTGGCTAACTGTGGTTTCTGCTTTTAGACATTAGAGGTATTGTGAAGTTATTTCTATGCAGTGCATGTGGTCCACCAACAGATGGAGTTAATATACGGATTCTCTGTAACTACATTGGGAAATTAGACACAAGTAAAATACATGAACAAGGAAATGCCTCTTCATACTTGCTTTTAAGGATCAGTGCCAAAGACATTGTACTATGATGTCATCAGTCAGTACTTTTAGAAGTCTTACTTGAAACACTGCAAACTAAGCTGTTGTGTATGTTCAGTGTTTTCACAACACCACACAAAGGTGTCACAAAGGCTTTTGTGTGGCTGAAATCTGAAATCTTTTCCATGAAATTGTTTATCAGTGCCAGCCAACCCTGACACTGCCCTTTCCCAATCCAAAGGAGTCAGGTAACCACTAACAAACATGTATACTCTTGTTGGTGTAATGGCTGTCTGCCTGAAGTCAGCCTCGCGTAGACTATTAGCTACAAGATAATTAATTCGGTTTTGATGCCACCTGGTGGTCATATGTGGAAGATGGCTGATTCAACAGCATCCTATTTGACCTGTTTTCAGTGTGGTTTATTCTTTATAACTTACACAAAAAGGTGTATGTCTTGGATGAAGGGTTTTGGTTTAACTCTCTCTTATAGTTTCTAAAGTACTACAACTTTTGAAGCGCTGAAAAGTTTGCCCTGTCTATATGATTGAGGATGCAATTTATTTGCTTTGTCAAGTGAGCTATATGATTTCAATCCCCACTTTAAAAGTGTGATACTTTTTTAGTGGAAAATGAATGAATGAATTTGAGTTTACCATCTCACCAGATTTGGTGACAGTATGATAATATTGTAATGCCCTGCAATAAAATTAAAGCATGTTTTTCCCAGAACTTGGGCTGGATTAGTGTTTTGCAATTTACAATATGACTGCACGGTGTATTTGACATGACTTATAACATCAGCATAAACTGTATGAAGTGCCTGTAAAGAAGACTAAGTAACTGAGGGAATAGAAGCAGGGAGGAGGATATATGTGGTGCCAAATGCTTTTTCATCTTTGCTTAGAAACGAATGACTTATCATTTGATCAGGCAACACAGATCATGGGGTCGCATGTTCAGATGATTCAGAAAACATGTTTTTGGACATATCATTGTGAGGGCAGGGAGAGGGGACACAGGTGCTTTTCAGCTTGAGGTCGAAGTGGATTTGGAGGACAGTGGCGCAGATTTTAAAAACTCTTGGCTCTTATTTAAGATGTCATTTTGTGTTTTCTACACTGCCGTTATTCCTGTTTTTAGAGATTATTTTCATTATTTTCATCCAGGTGTTCCTATTACTTTTCTCATTCTTTCAGTGTAATTATTTGTTGATAACCATGAATGAATGCTGTAATGTTGTAATGAATGGTTGTAATGTTTAATGGGTAGTAACAAATGACAAAGCAGTCACATAAGATGTGGTCGGTGTTAGTAATGCATTGTAATAAGTAATGAAAAGGTGAAGAAAGTAAAACAAACATTACAGCTGACGTCACTTCTTGAAGTATTGCCAAAGTGATTATCTCGAAATATGTGGAAGTACTGATATTTGGGGTGTGTCTGAGTTTTGGTCCTGTAACAGCATCTTTTGTGCAGCTTGTAACAGTTTGCTTATGTTACAGGATGACGGCTACCATTATTACAGGGGACCCAGAGAAGACCCTCACGGAGGTCGGCAGATGGAGTTCAGGTAAGCCTGCTTGGGCCTTGCAGTGGTGGAGTGTGTGAGAACAGTGTGAAACATGGGTCTCGGGGGTGTATCTCGGTCCATCTTGTGAGGGTTCTTCAGTCCTGTTCAGTCTATATAAATAGAATACTTTTTCTGTTGTGTACCATCAATTTATGATGACACATCTGTGGCTGTGAATCACCTGGTCTCTGCTGAAAGCTCCTGAATTCAAAAACCCTGCTGTATAATCAGCATAGACCAAGTATCACTCTACATTCGTGGGTATATGCACCTTAATATAGTTTTTTGCATCCTAAGTAAGATAAGCTTAGAAATTATGACCCAATATATAAAATGGTAGCTTATTTACTGCAATATGTGAAAAACGTTTAAAGCATATAGAACCAACATCTTACAAACTGTTAACTCCAAATCCTTAAACAAATGATAAATACACACATAATATGTTTTAGATATTCCTCCTTAAGACTTCCTGCAAGAGAAACCCGAGCTGCACTTCCAGATGGGTCTCTTTCAAAGCAGGTTGTGGCAATGTGCATAGGTCCTGTGTGTTTGGCTTCAGAACTTGGCACATCTCAGGGAGAGCTGGACAACAGCCTCTTTTAAAGGCCCAGAGGGCGGGAGCCCAATGAAAACAATGTGTCGGCTGTCAGCAGAAGATAGTTTTCGTGGAGGCCAGGCATCGGCCCACTCTAGCTGCTTTCAAGAGACAAGTTTGGAAAGTTGGCGTTTGGCATATTTATTTAATTACGTTAAACTGTCAGAAAAATAAGCTGATGCTTTTAAACTGAATGCTTTGTGTGGAGGCTGAGGACTGAGGGGCTGGTGTAGAAGCTGAACCTTTTATGCACAAAACAATCTCTTTCACAGCTAGCTAGAAAATGCCATAGTTTGTATGTGAAACAAAGAGTAGTGTTTAATAATGTGTCTGAAACCTACTGTATGCTTTTACCAACAAATTGCTGGAGGTTTGTTTATGTAAGCATGTTTCAGTGTTTGTGCACTGATGTTCCTAATGGCGAGTCTGAAGCCTCAAAAAAGGCTGTCCCACATGAATGGTTGGTTTTGTTTATGATTCATGGTAATGGCATACCATAACCTTTTCAGCAGTGAAATACCAAAAGAATCCAATGAATTCATCAAATGCTTTTCCTGTGAGAACCAGTTGATGGAAATGGTAGGTAGCTGTGGTTTGAATTTGCGGATTGTTCACTAAATACCTATTCCACAAGCCTAAACTTTTATTTGTAATTTTCAGAGGCAGTCATGTTATATCAGTGAAGCTACTATTATTAGAAGAGATGTCAAACATATTGGTGCTATGCTTATAACTGGAAATTTGGTTCTGTAATACTTATACTGGGCAGCAGGGGGCATTGCTGCTCTTTTTCAGCCTGAAAGAATGGGGCTCTGTCTCTCCTCTGGAGGCTGGAGCATTTATTCAATTTTATGGGTCTCTGGGTGTAAAATATTCCTTTACAGAGTGCATAAAGCTCATTTAAGATGGATACAGTTGTCTCTTTCAGTGTCGTTCTTATAAATGTGCTCCTGGACGCAGCGCTCAGAGCAGTTGATCATGTTTAAAGTGCATTGCTTCTGGCTGGAGTATCTTTGAAATTCAAGTGCATTTCTTGACTTAAAGATGAAAACATTTCAAGATTAAAAGATGGCTTTCTGCACCATGAAGCTGTGTGACTGCACTGTTGACCATAAAAAAGTATTAGTTGATTTCTGTTTGACAGACATTTGGAAGCTAATAATCTAGAGTAAAATTCATGGCAGTGACTGGTCATTGCTCTTTATTAGAATGACACAGATTGAAAGGCATAATGGAAAGAACATTGAACTTGGCTGCTCACAACATTGTTCATGAGTGGGTGAAAGCTCATCTTTGTCCAAGCTGCTGTTTACAGAAGGGGGAACAGTGAGATAGAAATTCATCACTTCAAAGACAACACATCCTATTGGAAAAACCGTCCATTTATGGTCTGCATCAAAAAAAAAAAAAAGTCTCCAAGGTGTGGACAATAATTGGTCGAGTGGTAGAATGGATTTCCAGCCTGATATTTTCCATCATCGCAGCCATCCCTTTTGAAGCGTCCTGCTGAACTGAAGGTCAGGCTGTGCTGTCCATTAACCGTGCCATACAGCACCACACAGCCACCAGCCCTGTCTCCGTCTGTATGGCAGCGGTTCGTTGGCACAGTGCCTTCCCGAGCAGGGCCGCACCAGTCTAAGCACACAGACAAAGAGCACCTCTGTCCACGCGGAGCCAAAGAGCTCGGCCCGACAGGAAGAGCAGCTGGGGAGCTGTAATTCAGCGCAGGCCAGGGCTGTGGAGACAGACCCACGCACGCTCTAATGTGTGAGGAAAGGAAAGGCCTGGGCCGGCCACTGTCTCAGTGTGCCACAGAAAACGGGAACATGGCACCGTTTCACAGCTAGGGCGCCAGCCCTGCTGCTGTCTGCCGCTCGACTTTGTTTAAGGTCAGCTAAAATGAAATTGTTGTTGAATTGTTGTGCAAATATAAGAGCAGTTATTTTCACTCGCTTGAAAATAAAGGTTTACTTTCATCTCCCTTGACAACACTTTTGAAGCTAATTGCCTCCTTAACATATTGTCATTTTAGTTAGACGTCGATTTTCTCCCAACGTCACTTGTTTTTTTTTTTTTTTTGTGTTGCTCAGTTTGTTTCAGCTTATTGTATTTTAACTAAATACAAGTCCCCAGTATATCTTTGAGAATTTTCTATTGAAGACTGCTGTCCTCGACTGGGGCAGATACTGCCAGGGAGGCCCATGCGGGCCTGGTTTTCAGCTATTAGTGTGGTCAGGAGGGCCACGGCCTCTCCCCAGTAGGGCAGGAAGTCTTTGGGAGGGTCTGTCAGGCCAGAGAGGCAGCGGGGGGGGCGACCGCGTGGGGCGGGGCGGAGTCCAGACACCAGACGAACTGCCTGCGCCTGGAGCGGGCAGCCAGGAGCTCAGCTGTGCTGGAATCGGCACGCGGGGTTCACAGGGCCGCGGCGGGGCGCGCGGCGGGGCGCACAGCAGGAGCGTGCTGGTGGAGAGCACTGCGCAGTCTGCTCTTTTGTGTGGCTCTTGACCTCATGCGATGAATTTCAGATAATGAGCTAAATGAGGGCCTGGTTGATTGCCAGAAGTGCAGCCCGGCTGTAGTCTTTTCTCCTTGAAGTATCAAAGTCAGCTCCATAACCCTCCCTGGCTTTAATGGTCTCTAACGTCATTTCGTAAAGGGTCCTGAAACTGTAATTATTTAGCTATGTGTAATTTATTTTTGCAGGCAGGGTGTGTTTAATTATTCTTTAGGAACATGATGAAAGACAGAACAGAGATGAAATGTAAGGGCTAAATAACTTTAAATGATTTAAAGGGCAATTTACCTTATTTTATAATTAGATCATTACTCCTGTGTGAAATACAAAATGCTGTTGAAAGCCTATTCGTGTGTTAAAATAAAACTATGTCGCCCCAGTGAGTAATGGAATTTCTTTACCTTGACCCAGTGTCCTTGGAGCCCAGAGATTGGCGCTCCTGTCTGGTGTTCTGACTGGTGACTTTGCTCCTCTGGTGCTGCATGTAACATGCTCAGGGTCCATTGTGTGTTTTCGTACCTCCAGGACATACCTGTATGTCTACCTGTCCAAGGCCTGCTGTTTACACACTCCTGCCTTCATCTCTACCCAGTCACTGTTTGGAATAAGGAAATTCTCATAGTGGCTTTTACACTGTTCATAATTCATTAGAATGGGATTTGAGATTGAGCAGTGAAGCTCCTGTCATAAGGTCCTTTATAAAGTGAAAAAGAGAGAGATGAAAAGATGGGGATGAAAATCTCTGCAGGATAGCGGCTTGCCGTTGGGACCAGAGGATTCAGAACCGGCAGTCGTCTTTACAGCAGCCCGCTCATTTAATCAGAGAATCAAGGTCAGGATATTGAGACTCTGAATCGGTTCAGCGTGGGCTCTTATCAGGAGGGCCTCCGGATAGAGTCCCAGCAGGTAATTAAGCATCACTTACGCTGCCTGGCTACAGCACAGGGACCTAGCTGCATCTGGCCATAGGGGCCAAATTGGATGTGTCTGGCAGCCTTTCCAGTGTGTAATATGAATTTTACTGGGTTGGAGTGGATCGTCAGATAAATTTGGATTTTAATATCTTTATATGGGGAGATGCATGAAACAGGCTCGTAAAAATATAAAGCAAGCAAGCACTCTTACCTTAAGTTCGAGCAGGTTATCCTGGTGGTTTTTAGTATTAATACGGCTTTTATTTGGGACCATAAACATTAATATCCTTTGGAAAGGTGTGCTTGCTGCTCTAATGTAAGCAGACATCTTTAATCACTGTAGAGCACTCATTAAATCTCTCTGCCACCTTTTTGCAATTAATTGTAATTTTTAGTATTTTTCAAACTCATCTTTGAGATTGAGCCATTGTGTAGGCCTGTTTAAAAATCTTACCCTGACTTGAATCTTTCATTATTTTCAGGTAAATGAGGTCATCTTTGTTGAGGTTTCTTAACACAGTGTGTAGTGTATTGTGTTCTGAAGATCAGCATTTATTTGATATTGTAACCCACTAATGAAACCACACTGAATAAGCTAGTATGGGAGGTACTTTGCTCACTTCTTATTATAAATATCAAGTGAAGTCCTTTATAATGGATATTAAGGAAGTATTTTTGTGGAAGAATAAGTGTTTGAAAGTGCAAAACCTCAGCACGTTCACATGTATAATCAGGTTACAGCCTACACGTTCTGTATTCCCATTCCTGTAAGGTGATCCTCCATGTCCCATGTTTCCGTAGTACCCTTTTTTTTACCATGAAATCATTTTATAGGTTTAGGAAAGGGAAGTAAACCTGAATTGGGGGAAATCTTGTACTGGTGGAAAGACCTGTGACAGTTTAATCCTGAAGCAAATGGCAGACAGGGTCTTGGATACTTCAAACAGACCCAGGGTCATAAATGTTTGCGAGGCTACACTTAAAGTCTGCCCTTTGTTAAGGACGTGGCCCGAGTTCACATAAAGGTCAGGAAAACCAGGTGCCTGTAATTCATTTATACCTCTGTGAGGAACTACGGCACGTCGTATAGCAGTTGATGGTCACAATGGAAAATTGGCGGGATCAAGAGTTAAAACTATTGAAACCAGTAAGTAAAGTAATGATTTTACTGCAGTATATACAGATATGCGTAAAAGAAGGAAAACAAGTTACTGGTGCTGAATGGCGGACATCGTTTTAAATTGGGGACACAATGCATTTGTTTAAGGCTAATTTAGTGGCTCTGCAAAATATCTTGCCTTAAGACTGGTGACTTGGTGCCAGTGTATGCAAACATTTGATGTTGTGTTCAGGCTGTGTTGGGACGTCAGTTAAGGGTGAAGCAAGAGAGCACTTTTTGCGGGGATACAACACAGGCCCAGATGATTTGCTATAATTTGTGTGAGACATCACATTTAAGTAGGCTCTACCTCATATCCTTATTTTTTCTACCTCGGCTTGTCTTTCAGCAAAACAGACATTCCAGTATGTTTTCTTGCTATCACTTTATATTTTCTCTCATTTTTCCTTTGATCTGGTTTTCCTTGTTTTGTTAAATTTCATTGCTGTGGAAAATCCTGCATATCCCCCCCCCCCCCTTTGGTTTTGACTGCACCCTGTACATGTTAGCAGAGCTATAACCCTGGTGCTCAGCAGTACACAGGATGGCGGGAGGTGTGAGGCTAACAAACAGGCCTAGGTCCCGTAATGGCGGCGGCAGGGCCAGAGAAGGGAGGCTCCACATCTGCAACCCATCGGCCGTGGCAGGAGGAGCGCCGCCCCGCAGCTGCTCTGCCCTCAGGGCCCCTCCTGCACCCCCAGCGGTCAGCGGGGCATTAAGGCCATTCCCAGGCAGCCCCAGTGTCAGCGTCCAGCGCCCCGGCAGACTCCGCTGCTGACATAAAAGGCCAGGGAAGAGTTAGGAAAATAAGCAGTTAAGTAACCATAAAGGAGGGCTTGCCGTTTGCCCTCCTCCTTAACGCAGCTGTGAGCGGAGACCACCAGTGGCATAACTTGCGTAGTTAATGATTTTCTTTCTCTTCCTGTAAGTTCAGAATGACTGATACCTGAAGGTCCACTGCAGAGGCTGGGTTAACTGTCCTGGCTGGCACAGATTCTTCCCTTCAAATAACAGGGAGAGTCCTTACGAGAGTTCAATTGGACTCAAATAAGAGTGCAAAGGGTAAAGGAAAAAAAAAAAAGCAACCTTCAGTCTAAATTTTCATGCTGGAATTGCCTGCACTTAACAGATTCACAGTCTTCATCCACACTGCTTGTTCAGCATGTTGGAATCTCAGGAGGAACACTGGATGGCTTCCCAACTAAAAAGAATTGTGGAATACTTGAACGGCTTTATATTAACTTCTCCATTAAATGACATGCATGAAGCTCGTAGTATTGGCCTGTACATTGTAGTTGTCTCAGTGCTGTGCTGAGCTAATGCAGAGTTTTGTAGGATATTTTTCATTCAGACCAGACTTTTGTGTCTGAGCTGTCTTTTTCATTTGCTTATTTTTAGATGGCCACTTGGAGAAAAAAAATCATAGCTCTGATTATAACATTTGAAAGTATTAAAAATTCTCTTGGGAAAGATTTAAGACTGAGAGCACAAGGGAAATTATTGTTAATGATTCACATGGTGAAAGATGAGCCTTGCTCTGCAGTCTTAAGGCCTATAATTATGCCTGGCAATATTTGAAACAGTTCCGATAGACAGACCTTAAGGCTTTACTTGGTATGGCTGGATTGGGGGGGATGACAAGGTATCCAGGTGGATAAACCGCTCTCAGTACATAGCGGTCCATTCTGCTTTTGGTAAGATTAACCACTAAGGTTTTACATGTTTTCCAAAGTGAACGTGGACACCACCATGCCCCATAATAATAATACCATAAAGGTGCTGTTACGGAGTTATAAGCAGGTGCTACTTCAGCATTTCTAACCTCTTTCTTTTCTTTCTTTTTTCTTTCCTTGTTGGTTTTTTCTTTTTCAAATAAAAAATCAATATCAAATATCCATCAAACGAAATACATTTCCCCCCCCCAAAATTCTTGAGTCATTTCTTTGAGTGACATTTTGTACCCTTCTGTTAACGATCCTCTTCCACAGGACTCAATTGAAGCTAAACAGCGCTTTTCACCTCAGATTACCTCAAAGTTCACAGAGGAGGATAACACATCGCCCTTTTTTGGAAAAATGCACTTTAAGAACTCATGACCTTGGGTTAAGACGATGTGATATTTGATGTTTGATTTTTTTGCCTCTCAGAACCAACAGCAGAACGGGCCCCCAACCCAACGTTAGAAATCAGGGGTTGTATCCCACTCCGAGAAGCTTGTCGGCAGTAGTCCCTGATGGTGCTGATGACACGCTAATGCAGGCCATTCTGAACTTGGATCGAGGGTACGGCCATCTGTCTGGTGCATTATGGGAAAGGGTTGGCACGCCACGGCAGGTGTGAAGTGGGGTGGTCAGAGTGGACTGTAGTTTAGCTCAGTTGTCCATTATCCAGCAATCTGCTGCGCCTCTGTCTGACCGAGGGTTTTTGGAATCCTTTTGATCCAATGTCTGGACACGCCCTTGAGTCACTAAGACTTTCATGTCGTCAGCTGCACCTTCTGTAAGGAGCACTGGACAAATCATAACCATGATCAAATGTTCTGACAATTCTGACCAGTTTCAAAAATCGATCAAAAAAATGTGTGAATGTGTATTTAGTATGATGAATGAGAATAAATTTTTCTTCTCCTCTCTGTTTCTCGGTTTTTAAAGCTCTAAAACTCAGGCTCAGTGCCTCCTTGAAAAGATGCATCTCATAGCATGAAAAAACTTGAGTGAATCAGAGGGGTTTTTTTTACAAGCCATTCTCAATGAAGTTCTACTATACCCTGTCTGCTGATGGAGTATGTGGCCTTTTCGATTCTTCCCCAGGGACGACCGGGACCACTTCAGGAGGAAAGAGTCCTTCCCTCCTCAGCGAGACCGGTCCCCGATCAAGAGAGACATCCCTCCCTCCTCTCATAGCCGCTCCGGGTCCAGCCTTAGCAGCAGGAGCTACTCTCCAGAAAAGAGCAAGAGCTACTCCTACCAGACCCAGCAGAAGAAGAGTAGGTGTTCTGCTGTTCTCCAGAACTATCTCTTGGCCCGTTGCTGGAGATTTTGACCACGGCATATCCATTTTGGGCAGTACACTTCTTGTTTAACCTCACTGTATTCTGGTCCACCTGGTGGTTGTGGTCCCTGTGCAACACTATAGGTTTACTCGGTACGCTGTGTACTTTTCTTTAAACTAGGCCCTACTGAATCCTGGTCTTGGGAAGCCAGAGTGCGAACAGGCTTTCATTGATTCTCAATTCTCAAGTCAAATTGAATAGTTCAATAATTGAAACTGGATGGTATGTCATTCATCTTTCTGTTACTCTTTCATTTGTAATTACAAACATTTCAGTCTCATGGAGAACCAGTTCTCATCAGACTAGGGAGTGCACCTCTGTAGTTTGTTAGTCACCAGAGTTTTTAAGCTGACATTTTTGGTTGTGTCTGCCATGATTGAAAATCACTGCACTAAACCTTGTGGATATTGGCTCTAAAATAAACGGGCCAGTCCAGGGAGCCCTAATGGATAGAGTTTTTTTTTTCCTGTTTGTAATGTTAGTGATGTCTGCAGGTATGAGCTGCTCTGATCCGCTGTCCTTAGGACAGGGTTTCTTCACCAGAGCAGCGTGTCCTCTCTGGGGGGGTTGTCTCCCACAACACACAGGAAATGTTGCCCTGGGTCAGTGCCAGTGCCTGTGGTGAAGTGGAGAGCTGGTTTTACTCACACGCTTTGGCATGAACTATTTGAACTCACCAGTCTTTTTACTGACAAATCCAAATATGAGCATGTCACTCACAGCTTGTGAAATTGCCTTAAAGACAAAGGGATTCTGACCAATGCAGCATAGTTTCTGTTGCATGACATTCTGTGTGGCTTGTATGGTTTGAAGTGCACAAATTGCTTGAAGTGCACAAAATACATGTGGAGTATTGAAACAAATGACAAACTTCGTGTGTAGCTCAAAAATATTGTTTTTTTTTCCAATGCTAATTACCAAAGAGGCAGACTGGCACATGCAGCCATGTGTTTTGAATAATTTTTGTTTATCCAAAGTATATGAGAAGTAACTTCAAATATAGCACCACAGCTGCTCAAAACTTGAAGGAGCTGCAGTTCAAAAGGATGAAATTGTTCTATTAATTCTAAAAGAATGTGAGATGTGAATGCTGCCATCAACAAAGTTATGCATAGTTGTACCAGAGGGCGAATCTGTTATCTTGGGCATGCCTACGCTCCACCACTAAGCAGGCTTGTATTTATGAGCAATCCTTTTAATATGACTGTTCCCACCACATGTCTGTTTTCTGACCGGCAGTAAATTATGTCTAGGTTTTCTATTCGTTTGTCCCATAAATTGTGTGGTAAAACTGTATAGATGATTTTGTTGGAGAGCAATACCAGAAATATCAATACACAATACTTCCCACAAAGTAAATTCTTGAATTTGACTCTTTCAATGTTGGAATATCTGTATACTCCTCCATGGTTTAGTTGGGAAATCATGTCATGCAACATGTCCCTCAAACTTTAGGTACCTATCATTGCAATAGTTTCATTTCTTTGGTAAGAACCTGTACCCTATCAACAGTAGTCATTTTGACCCTCTTTTTCTCGGTCACCTCCAGGGTATGAAGAGTCTTATTGCCAGAACCGGGAGCCCGGTAAGTAGCGTGTACAGAGAAACTTGTAGGACTCTACACATTATTTGTCTGGATACATGAGCACATTGTCAGTGGGACTTGCAGACATCATTTAGAGGGAAAAAAAGCATGATGTGTCTGAAGACTCCTGGAGTCATATGCAAGCACAGCCAACCAAAATCCAACATCTATAGAAATACTTTTTGGTAACACAATTGCGTATGCTGATGCTTAATCATGGGCCACCTTCAGCTGAAAGCATGTTTTTCGTCAGCTTGCACTCCTGAATTCATCTGATAAATTAAGTGTTTGACTTACATCCTGTGTTTTTTATTTGAATTTAAAATGCTTTTTCCTCAGTTCTGTTTCAAGTAAAACATCTGTTTGAACAGAATATTGCATGGAGAATGCAAAATCGTTTATTTCCTGTCAGAAGGTGTTTCCATCAGCTGTGTGATGGCACAGTGGGGCCTGTATTAGCCTTACTAATTGGCCAGGGGTAGTATAGCCCTGTATCTGGTGGCAGACATAAACCGTTCAGGTTGCCTTGTACTGAAGTGACAAGTGCCAGACAGCCGTACCTGCAGCAAAGAGTGGTTTAGAGCCTGCCTTGTCGAGCACATGGTGCAGGTGATGCTGACCTGGGAACAGACAAAGCACTGTCTCCCCTCCACTGTTTAAAGGCTGGACACCAAAGTACTTCAGTGCAAGGTTTCTAATTTAACTGGCTGGTACTCTTCCGCTAAGATGTCTCGTGTCCATATTGGATTGCTCACAGGGCCAGCTGGTGCCAGTTGTATAACCAAGAGTGTGTTTAAAAAGCGTGCATAAGATGCTGGAGATGTTTAAAGCATTATAGTGATAAATGGTATCTAAAGTAGATTCCTTTTGGATTGTACTGTCATTTCTATGCTTATTTCTGTATTTATAGAAGATTTCCATACTTGTGCACTATATTTGATGTACTTCATTATGAACATTTCCTTTCACTACATTTGGTGTTTTTGACCATAGCGGGTGAGCTACAGCTGTCAAATGGCCTAATTGGCCCTCCTATACTGGGAAGCACTAAAACTCCCCTGACCCAGAGAACTGTGATGGGTCAAGGCCCTCCTTCTCCAGCGAGAAGGAGGGCCTTGAGGATGAGGCCAATAATGTCCCAGTGCTGTAGCCTGCCAGTCGCAGTCAGCTAATGACTTAGGCCAGACTCCATCTCGTGTTGTCTGGGCTATAGGGCTCAGCCTGCCAAGGCCCTGTTTTTTTTAGTTGAAAAGCCTTTACTCACGTGGTATTTTCCTACTAGAGAAAAATAAACACAGCACACAAATTGCTGCTGTGTTGTGGCTTAAAGGAAATGCATCAGGTATTTGATTTCAAGAAACAAATTACCCTGTGAGGAAAAAGGGCTTCCATTTCACATCTCAAAAGTAAATGCCTTGAAGCCCTTTATTTTTTTTTTCCTCCAAAGCATGTTATCTAGTACAGAGCGTGGAAGATATTGTATTTTTGCGTTCTGTTAGTCTGTTAGTATTACTTGGGTAAGGTTTTGAGTTACAATATTCCTGTCTCGGGGCACTGCTGATGACAGCAGTGCAGCATTGGTACAAACATATAAACCTCCTAATTGATGAAGTTCCCAGAAAGCAGTCTTGATTTGTACTGAAAATGAGAGTAATGCAGAGGATAACATTTTGAGGAAACCATCTGTTTCTGTACACATGATCGATGTTAAGTGAGGGTGTTGATTTGGATGGAAGAATTTAAAATGGTAGTTAAACAAAATTAAGCTAGTCTTACTTTGTCATGGTAATTTTCTTAAAAGTCCTGACCTTTATTTTTTGTGAAAATAGCAGCTTGCAGATGTCGTTAAATCAAATGGCCGTTTTTTTTTTCCCTTTTTTTTCCAGCTTGATGAGGAAAGTGTTGAACTTGGGGGTCTGCAAGTCACAAGCCCATGTAACAGGCAGTGTAGTGTTTCACCCCGGCTGCCTATGTGCTGATACCACAGTGTGTACTCATTCAGAGTCTTTGTGGAAAGCTTGCTGAACCCCCTTTTATTTGGTGCTAAAAAGGTCAGACCAGGAGAAACGTTTGAATGCACACACTGCCCTACATTTGGGTTGAATGTTCCACTTCTTTTGAAGTTGTAATAAAACTTGAAGCCAGCAGCATTTTTTCCCCTGTCTGGCTTTATAATTACCACTTCAAAGTACACAAAAGTGTAGTTTTGTGCCATAAGACATGCGCCCTACTTATTTGTAAGGAAGGACGTGTCTATATGGTGTTTTTCATACTTCAGTATAAAAATCGTCTCGTCAGGCACTCTGTCTTGTCATTTGGGCTTCTGTCCTTAAAAGTCACAGTGGGGTCTTGGTCTCTCCTCTTACAGTCCTCTTCCAGGCCAGAGGAAGGCCTGACCTCTTGCAGGCCACAGCGAGGCCTGTCCTCTTGCGGGCCACAGCGAGGCCTGTCCTCTTGCGGGCCACAGCGAGGCCTGTCCTCTTGCGGGCCACAGCGAGGCCTGTCCTCTTGCGGGCCACAGCGAGGCCTGTCCTCTTGCAGGCCAGAGCGAGGCCTGTCCTCTTGCAGGCCAGAGCGAGGCCTGTCCTCTTGCAGGCCAGAGCGAGGCCTGTCCTCTTGCAAGCCAGAGCGAGGTCTGTCCTCTTGCAAGCCAGAGCGAGGTCTGTCCTCTTGCAAGCCAGAGCGAGGTCTGTCCTCTTGCAAGCCAGAGTGAGGCCCTTCCTCTTCCAGGCCAGAGTGAGGCCCTTCCTCTTCCAGGCCAGAGTGAGGCCCTTCCTCTTCCAGGCCAGAGTGAGGCCTGTCTTGTTCCACGCCAGAGCAGGGTCTCTCCTTGCAGCCCCCATTAGGGCCTTTGATTTTCCAGGCTGCCGTGCCTCTCCTCCAGGCCTCAGCAGGTCGAGAGCTGAGTACAGTTGGAGAATGCCAGCTCTTGGCATGCACTCCCTGCCTGTCTACAGTGTCAAAGAGGTTTGCAGAGCCCCAGCTGGCGTGGGCTGAGCTTCAACAATGGGGCAGATTGATCACTCTTCTCATCTTAATGAAACACTTGTGCAGACCTTCCAGTGACTGATTCCTTGCTATTTGAGAGGTGGATCATCCACTGTTTCACATGTTGCCACCTTGGCTACTGAAAGCAAGTGATTACGCAATAAGGTTTATTATAGCTTTATGTAGGATAAAGTGGAGTTTAATCACGTTGACGTCTGAAGAATTGCAGGGGGAAAGGACTGTCATTCATTTACTCAAATATGATTGTGTTTGCCCATTCTGTATGTGTGAAGTGTGTCACGCTTGTATGAAGATTCATAAAAATACATTTTACGAGTTATTGTAACAGTGGATTTCTGAACCAGTCGCCTACCCTGTAAAGACATCTGTGATTTGCCGAGCATTCACACCAACCCGTCTAAGTTTCTGGTTGAGATAATTTGTATGGAAATTCCTCATGAGGTTGCCCTTTCAGTATACATTAGTTGAGTTTGCATAGATTAGCATCTGCATAGATGTTTTAGCAAAGAAAGGTTTTTTTAGTTTGCTTTGATGTACTCACTGTGTTGATCTTGCATTTGCAATTCTTGAGCATCTGAGAAATAGAGTGTTTTATAATTATTTGAAATTTATGGTGTTTTTCATGATGTGTATGAATTGCTTTACTATTGTACTGATATATATTCACTTAAGGAACGATATAATCACAGCCTATAGCTTGTGTTGGTAAGGTGCGTTGTGAACATACTGATTCTGACAGTGTTTAAAACTGCAGTAGTCTCTCACAGCAGTGTACTGTGGAGCAGCCCTGTGAGGCAGCAAAACGGTGTGGTGTGGAGCAGGGCTGTGCGACAGTCAAAAATATAGTCATGTGTGGTACAGGGCTCTGGCACAGTAAAATAAGGCAGTATGGAGCAGGGCTATGAGACAAAAAAAAAAACACTGCATTGTGGAGCAGGGCTATGAGTGGATGCGGTAGTGCATTGGGGAGCACAGCTATGAAATGGTGCTGTGATGCTGTACTGAGTCACAGCTCTCCCTGCTTGTCCCCGGGCATTATCTCTGTATGGGGATGGGCACATCATTCTGATGTAAAAAGATGTGTTCTTCCCTAGGAGATGATTTTATTCAAGTTGCCCATCAGAGTTAAAGGGATGTCGTGAGTAATGTCTTCTTTGAAAGTTTATATCATCTCTGATTTCAGAATGAATGTATTTCTAAGTAGTAATTTCTTCCCTCTTACTGCTCCTAGATTTAAGTTCAGAGAGTGCATTTTCATTTATGATAGACAAGTCCTTTGAAGTAGGGGGTCACTAAGGCTGCAGTGGAAGGTTAGGTAAGTTACCACTAAAATTCTTTTGTAACATATCAAGGCTGTACTGTAAGTACATGTAGAACGTCAGTGAGAGGTTGTAGCCTAAATATTAAGTAAATTGCTGACATGAAACAAGGACATCATCTGTAAGACGATGCTGACGATGTTGGTATGCTTGATGAAATATGCTGTGCAAAGTTGTGAATCTATGCAGCTGTCTGGGAGAGCACTTCCCATGCCATAGGCTGTAACAGCCCTCAGTGACATAAAGGCCTTTGAGGTCATGCATTCCCCTCATGGCACGACTGCACTGTACGCAGTTATAGTTAGATCTGCAGTGAAAAGCATGTGTTAGAGCTATGCTTTCCAGATGTTTTTTTTTATCATTACTTTTTTGTATTTGTGCATGGTCATCATGGACTTAAAAGTACAGCATGAAGTACACAAGTATTTTTTGTTTCTGTTAAATTTGTTCAGTTTTGTTTGTTGTTTTATTGTTCCCTGTCTACTCACAATCACATTTTGCACATATTTGGACCTCCCTTTGACATATATAGGCGTTCAGTATTCCTTTGCCGTATCAAAAGTAGACCTGTCTTCCATGGCAAGTGCAAAATTAACAAACCATTTGATTTCAGAAGTGTTGGCAATTCTGTGAAATAATTAGCTTCTTCCTGCATCATATTTACAGTCCCCTAGATTTTGATTTATTTATAATTTCTTGTAATATTTTGCATCAAAGCACCTGGATCAGATATTAAAAATATTTATTGATAACATATCAGATCCAGTTGCTTTGATGTAAGATAATTCAGTTTGCTGCCTCACCGTTCCTACATACAGAAAGGGGGGGGGGAAAACAAAAAGCATTTGGTGTCTCAATTTCTGAAACGCTCATTGTTGGCTTCAGGGGGTTAGCTTTCTTCAGAAAGCATGATACCCATGTCTGTTTGTGATTTTATATTGGCTCCGCTTCATCCTAATGGGAGATCCCTAAAATAATAACAAACATCTCTGTCATGGTGAAATTCCCTTTTTATAGACATTGAAGCCTGTAGAGCACAACATCTCAGTGTCATTACAGCTCAACTGGAGAACCACTAGTGTGTGATTACTCTCCACGAAGAACATGAGATAAGCAGCGATTCGTCTTTCGCTTTTGACATTCTCATTACAGACTGCCTTCTCCATTGTCCCCATTCGGCTGCACTGAATGATTGCTTTGTGGCTGAGGTTCAAAACTCGATATCCCTCATGTCCAGCTGGCGTATCCGAAACCCTTAGCTGTTTAAATTCTAACAGGCCCAGATTGTGATACATTGTTATAATAATCATATTTTTGTTGATTGTCATGTTATTTTGTGTTTCATATGTGCCGTGATTTAGAACATATGAGCTGGATGAGCCAATTTGCTGAAGGGACATCTCTTCTCTTTCCACAGACAAAGAGAGGCCGTCCAGCCACTCCGTGAACACTTCGAGAGACGGGTCTCCGCAGAGCTCCACATCTATTTCAAAGGTGGATTTCATTTTGCATGATTGTGTACAGCTGTTCCTGCCCTAGTCTGCCCTAATCTGGGCTAGTCTGGAGTTATTGAGACAGACAGTTACCTGGTACACATTGGACTTCCATTGTGTTACTTATTTCATTGGTATTCAGCCCATATATTTTTCCATATTATTGTACAGTTTCTGCTCTTTGTAGTATCTTTGGATAAAATATACTATAGATCCCTTGCCTCCTGAGGCCAACAGAATAAGTTAATGATAGATAATACCACTAGATAATACCGATATCTAGGATATGTGCCTGAAGGTGCCAAAATCAATTGGTGCTTAGCTGATAAGCAATACCTTGCATGTCTTGTGTGCCAGTGTGAAGCACCTAAAATGTACATTGGTGTTCTGCGCTCATATATAGCTTTCATGGAGATAATGTGTCCCCACTGAAGCATTCCAGTTTGTGTATCCTTATAGACAGCATCAGTGTTGCATACACGTAGCAAACTTAAACCTGCATTCTGGCCATGCACACTGTTGAAAAGTCACGAGAGAAATGCATTGGCCACTGCTCTGTGACCCACCAGCTCATCATTTGATCTTACCTTTGAAGCTCCCTGCATTTCCATTTCTTTCCTCCTTCCCCACAATATCTCTTTGTTTCCTTTCACCTAAATGATAAGCCTGACGGCACTGACTCAGCCCAGTGAACAACAATGGCAAAAACAGCCTGCTTCTTTAGTACTTTGTTGATAATGGCGTTGTGTGGAGTCAAAATGAATTTGCATATTCTTTCAGCATCACTAATCAGACTTCAGTTTACATTTACATTGTTTTACCATTTTACATGTATATAATTTGCTACTGTGAGAGTCTGTTGCTGTTTTTTTTTTAACATGAACATATACTTGTATCAGTCTATTGAAATGCTCTTATTAGGCATCTCAATGTTTTATATAGATTATATTACTTTAAATGCGAGGTCAAACTTTTTCATGCATATTGTGCCTGCAAGATGTGCATGAACTGTGTTCTCCCATAAAGGAATTGCCAGTCCTGCATTAAACTTGTTTCCATTCCACGGGCATCAGCTCTTCTGTTGGACATCATTGTCTCTGCTTGTGCAGCTCAGTGGTGCTGCACTCAGAGACTGTCGTCTTAAGCCTGTGTGTCTGTCTGTAGATGACCATAGATAAGGGCAGCAGGTCTGTCGATCTGCACCCCACGGAGGCGCTGCAGGAGAAAGCGGATGAATCGATCAACAGATCCAGTGATGGCCCCGAGGCTCGCACGCAGTTTGTAAGAGTTTGCTCCCCCCCCCCCCCCCCCCCCCACGGATAACACTAACAGCAAGCATGCCCACCCCTGCCTGCCGACCGCTAACCAAAGCAATTCCTTCGACTCCTAGCCGCCCCCCCCCCCCCCTCGCATGCTGCAGTGTTAGCTAACGATGCCGTGTTAGGACACATCGTCCCCATCTGGACTACCCAATTGGCATTTTCAGCAATGTGTTTATCTCTGTCTTTATATTCCAATAAAATCTCAAACACGTTTATGAAAGTAGTTGTTTTCTTAGGAGTACAACAGACTCCCTTTGAAGTCATTGTTTTAATGTCATCTCTGCTGTCCAGAAAATAAAATCACTGCCTGCTATTTTTGCTGGTTTTGTGTGGAAGCACTTAGTTTTAATTTGTTGACATTTTATGAGTGTTTTGAATTTGTTTTCCCAGCATAATAGTATTATTACTTCAGTATGACTCTTTTCCCACCAGGCACTTGCATATTGAGAAATATTTTGCATAATAGAACATAGGCTAACGAGATGAACCCATGTTAAAACAAGAGTGTCAGCGGGTTCATTTTGTAGGACAACCCCTGGTGACCTACAGCTGTATTCCCCGACAACAAAATGCGCGTTCACACATTACACCTACAGGTGTCGTTCGCTAGTGTGTGAACTTCTACTCAATAGCCACAGTGCATTTTTATTATTTATTTATTTATTTCAATTCCTGGATTCAGTCAGAAATGCTGGTTTGTTTTTTTTTTTTTTTGTTTTTGTATTTTTGTGAAATCACTAAATGGCTCCCGCTCGGTTTAACATTTGATCATGTCGTATTAGCTGAGCCTCTTTGGTGAGCATGTCACCATAGCCCTGCTGAAGATGCGAGCCGCTGCCACCAGTACAAAATGTACTAGCCGCCCCGTAGGCTCAGTACATTTGGCCAGTGTGTCAACACACTTGGCATTGCAGATTTGCAGTATGAAGAAGAGAGGGGAGGGGTTGACACCACCACTGAGGTTTATGGATTGTTTCATCCTTGTCAAAACCATACAGTCTGCTTTTGGTGTCAGTGTTGATGTTAGCAAATTCATGCTTTCATCTGTGACTGTTGTCTGAACATGGAGCTTCAAAGCCGAGAGGCATTTGTCCATCCGTCCCCGCCCCCCCACACATCGAATCAGACTGTTGCGCTGTGAGTCATGGTAATGGGTCTGTTCAGTGATGTCCAAATTCCCTCTGGGGCAATGTAAGAGGAAATAATTGACAGGGTTATGCATCAAATTTCAGTGCGAAACCTCTTAGCAATGCTGGACTCTGCTCTTTTTTTCTGTAAGAGCGGGAGTCCTAATGAGCAGTGATCAGATCTGATTTAATGCCTTAAAGAACAAGGGAAAAATGTGATGGTGCAAGTTGATTTCTGGTTGTAATGATCATGTTCACTTGGTCTGATGTCATTTGTACATGTTGAAAGCTATACTTTGCAAGAGATCAAGATCAAGACTGGCTGTTCTCTTAAGATGTGTTAGATGGAATGAAGCAGTACATTGTTTCTTATAATAAGAGCGATAATTTGCTCTGCAGTTGTCATTTGTGTGAAGCATTCTGTAGCAGTTCCATCTCGCAGCCAGCAGGATCACAAAAAAATAGCAGGTTTAGAGTCCTCATTTCTGTCATTTCACATTTTAGTATGTGTTTGGATCGTGCCTAGGAGTTCAGTACAGCCTGAATTGAAGCCACATTGGGATATTGCATTTTTAACAGTGTGCCGAGCTGCAAAAGATCATTTTGTCACCCTGTAAAAGATTATTTGAAGCAGTAGAAAGACATCTAATACATGTCATAACATTAACAACTGCCGTCAGATTTGACTAGCGAAGAAAGGCGAGATGGCACAGTGACGATAGCGTTGCTCCCTTTTTATTAATTCTGCGTTCTTGGCTTTCTGAGTCGAGGCGTTATTGCCACTTGGGAGCACAAAAGAAACCATTCTAAAAGGGAATGACTGGCATTTCATGACGATGTATTAGAAACCCTTTTTTCTCAGAAGTAAGTGATAGAAGAAACTGATTCATCCCCCATACAGGAAAATAAAAAGTGATTATACTGTCCCATAAGCCTGTGTTAAGTAGTTTGAAGATTAATCTCTAACCCATCCTAGCTGTAGAGGAGCATGCAAACAAGCATTGCTGATAATTTGCATGTAAATCTGTCACTAGCCCGATTGGTCTCTGTGTCTTGGCTTCGGGGCCTCCGTTGGTTGAGGCCAGCGCAGTGGTGACCCTGTTTCTCTGCCCTGCCAGGAGGAAGCGCACGTGTTAGAAGGGGAACAGGAGGAGATGCTGCCAGTCAAGGATGAAGCGGCCAAGATGAAAGAGCGACGGTCGCAAGCCATCGCAGCCAAAGCTCGGGAGATTGAACAGGTGTGCAATTCAGCCTGTTTATCTGATATTCTTTCTCCACGCAACCAGTGGGTATCCTCATGCTAATTGGCAGGGGAGCCTGTTTCTGATCCATAAGATGACGTATCTGTAACCTCTATTTATTTGGCGCTGCTGGGTGTTTGAAATCCTATTCTGGGGTCCATTATGTTACATTTACATTTATTCATTTGGCAGATGCTTTATCCAAAGCGACTTACAAGTGAGGCAGAGTACAACACAAGTGAACACCATACACAGAGTCACAATATTAGAAGTGCTGCATGACCAAGTTTCAATAGCTGGCCAGACAAGGTACAAGCTAGTGTGACAGACCTTTTCTATCTGAAAATGAGGGAAGACAAAGACGCTTTGGCCTTCAAACACTATAGTTTGAATGTGATTTACTTATGTGTGACCTTTGGTAGGGAAAAAAAACTTAGAAAAAAGCATTTTTTTTCCACCATACATCCTGTTTTTTGAATATGCCACAGAAGCAATTAAAGTTGCAAGAGACTGTATCTCTGACAGACTTTCAGTTTCATTTCAGAATAATAATTAATTTAGAGATTGGCATAAAATGTGAAGGAGTGTGATGATGATAAAATCACGGCTCGCTTTTTCTCACCTAAGGCGTACATATGCAACAGATATGTAATCCAGTAAGTGTTTTCGTGCTCATATGTGTGTCACAGAATTAGAAGGGAACAGCAGAAACAGGGTAAGTATGACTAAGAAACGGTGCTGAAGGTCCAATCTGTATGTTTGTAGACGGCTGTTCAAAGGAGACGTAGAGTGCCCTGCTCACACTGACTCTCCCTCCTGTGCTGAGAGTGTGTTTGGATGAGTGAAATGGAAGTGGCGCTGTCTAACATTGGAGTGGGAGGAAATCATTAGTGTCGCACAGGGAGAAGCCCATTTGCATAAGCGACTCTCTCCCAGACCCACACTGACTCAGCGCTGAGTAGCCACAGGCGTCCAATGGAAGTGACCAAGTAAAACTCGTCTGCTTTTTTTTGAACTGTGACACATCTGTGCCCAAAGTGTCAAAGCGGAGCCTTCAGTTTATTCGTGGCTGGCTGAGCAGTGTGCTGGACGGAGGGGGACAAAGAGAGGGCGGCAGCCCCAGGATGGCAGCTCGCTCTGCGTTTCCCCTTTGTCATCTCAGGATAGCTGCCTATTACTCACACTGCTGTTGCCATGCAACCGGCCAGCTGGCATTCAACCAAGTCCTTTTTATTTTTCTTGGGTTTGTCGTACAGTATCTGATTTTTCTACAGCTGAAATGGAAAGGTCACTTCATCTCTTGTGGGAGCTGGAGAATTTCTTCACGGACTTGAAATATGGAGTTGGTTTCATTTAGAGATCAATTTTAGTACCCAGAAACTCATAGTTAAGTGAGAATACCGCTGCTAATCAGAAAACGATATTATTTCACTGACTGCCTGTGAGGTAGACGGTGTTGTATACTGTTCAACTGCAGAGTAAATGTCAGGCATCTGTTTCTTTTTCTCCTCAATCTAGTCTAGCCATCTCCTGCACAGCAGTTCCACTGACCGCCTGTACCTCCTTCCAAAATGTCTGTTAAACGCTTTGTGTTTCTGTTTTGGTGAGTGACAGAAGACAAAATGCAATGCTTTCACACACAGATTCCGACAGATTTGCCATGGCACAAATTTAAACGCAGAGCCACGGAGTGAGAAACATCCATCAGTCAGTCTCGCAGGCTCTGTTTGCTGTGAATGAGCTGGTTCAAGGGGGCTCTGCTTGAAGGCTTTGTACATCTGTAGAGGTTCTCTCTGTGTCGTTCCACAGTGATACACTGTTTTTAGTTTATCGTCCTCAGTATATGCAGGGGTTTATTTGTTATGGTGTCAGTTTCTTAGAGAATAGCAGCTGGTTACTACTCCAGGTCGAGTCCAGTCACTGTGTTAAGATAGAGGGCTCAGGTAGGCACAGCACTATGTATATGTTGACATTGGAGCCAGAGTGAAGGCTGGATAGTCTGACTCGGCTCCCTCTCTTTCTCTCCCTCTCTCCCTCTCTCCCTCTCTCCCTCTCTCTCTCTCTCTCTCTCTCTCCTTACCTCTGCTTTGTTTTTGGAATAATTGAATAATTTGGACATTAGACGAAAAGTTTCCCTCCCTCCCTCCCTCCCTGGTGAGCAGTGCTGTGAGGGCTGAGATCATCGGTCTGTCTCCTCCGCTGCAGCGCTGTGAGCGAGGGCGCCAGGGCGTGACGTCAGCCCCTGTGCTGGAGGAGGCTGGGTACAGCTCATTAAAGCTCATCTGCTCCCACGCTGCAGAGCCAGCTTTCATCACCACAGGCACAGACCCAGCAGCATAACAAAGGAAAGATGGAGAACCTAACGGTGGCTCCAACCCGGGCGTGCTGTTTTCAGTTCACATCGTATATGTGAATGGCATTTTACTCAGCTCTACAAGTACTGTCCAGCGCTCTCCTGTCTCTCATGCCTTGTCTTAAACATGGTTAAATATGTGTTATTGTAAATATTGTAGTTCAGGTGGAAAGGGGGGCAATAATTCGGATTTGTGTACTCCGATAGATTTGCTAACTTCATTGGGAGAGGTGGCCAGTGAACAGCAGAAATTGGTACAGTTCATACAGTTGAATTTAATAGCTGGTGTGCTGTGAGACGCCCATCCCAGCACTAATGGTGTTGGTTTGGTGCTCGTGTGAAGTTGATCGTTGGTAGATATTTTTTCAGAAGATGTACCCCCGTGAATGCCTGTAGTGCATGTTTCCACAAGCCTCACACAGCAATGCCTGACCATAGACCTTCTTTTTTTAGCGTATGTGGTTTTACTTTGTCAAATGTGAAGCTGAACTTTATGGGAAAAAGGAGCAAAGGGCTTATGTGACTATTCATAAGCTCCTCAATCCAGGGAGGGTACAGTGACTACACTATTAGAGACTTCCTGCTCGCTGTTTGCTGCCAACAAAGGCAGTCTCATTATGGTCACATAGGCCACACCTCAGAATAGTCCTGCCGTTAGCCTAGTCCAGGCAAAGCAGTAGACTGTACCCCACCCACAGGGGCACAACTACTGGGAGGTAAAACCGCATGGCCCCTTCTCCACCCTGTGCGCCTGTCCCATCTTGTTCTGTCCCATCCTGTCCCATCCTGTCATATCATCTGCTTGGGCTAAACGCCTTGATGAACACAGTAACACAATGTTCATCAAGTAACACAGTAACACATACTGTGCAAACAGCACACAGTATTGCCTTTCTTTCCTTACACAGTGGAGTGTATCTGCTTGGGCTGAGCAGGTGATCATTTCCTGTTTTAACATCACTGTCAGATTGCTGATATCTAGACACATGTGGTGTTATCAGAATTAAGCAGCTTGAAAGCAACCCCCTTATCCCTACATGTGAAAAGTGCCACTTCATGACACTGTGCATGCTTCTTGACAGCGTTTTCAGAGTTTCCTCAGTGTAGGAGAAAGAAGAATGTTGGACTGCAGGTCATTGCATAGGAATGAATTGTGCAGCAGTCCAGGGATTGGCAACTCTGAAATCGGTGTTTTTACTGGAAAATTGAGAGTGGAGGTGGAGGTTCCTACCAATGAGGACACAAGCAGGCATGGGAGAAGAGGCCTGATGGCTCACTTAGTGACCCGTTTTTCTTATTTTTCTTTCACAATCTGAGTTTTCTCCCAGTTTCTAATCTAAGATTTCACACCAGGTAAAACTTGTATTTTGAGAAAGCACACTAAAAATGCAGCTGTACTCTGACCATTTTGCAGAAAAGAAGTGTTTCTTTTCTTACTCAAGAGCACCTATGCTTGACTTTTGGTGATTACAGTGATGTGTATATCAGTAGATCATTCCAAATTGCTCTTCAATTATGAGAAAAACTCTAAAACTCTCAAACTAGGGTTATGATCATTTGAAGAATATGTATTTGTTGAGGTGATGTTGCATGTGCATAGGCATGGTAGATCTACTCAGCATTGATCATGTGATACATGAAAGATAGTTTTCTATTATAAGTTGAATGTGTTTGTTTTGCAGTCTCATGGTTTTATTTGTTACCCAAGTTCATTTTTTATGTAGATTCGTTTGAAAGCAAAGTACATGTCATGTAATGTGTTAGTGATTTTCCTAGACATAGGTTATATGCTTTGGCTTTATTTCCTGCTTTGTCTTTAAGTCTTTCATTATGTTCAATTAATGTATAAAACAATTTAAGCTGTTCTGAAAAGTCCAACTTAAGAAGAGTTTTTCAGAGTCTTACATCATCCAGATGCTGTTATTCTTCAGTGTATCTTTGGATAATAACTGAAGACAGGCTAAAAGAACATGCTGACTGTGGAGTTTATGCCTCATAAGGCAAGGGGGAGATAGTGAGGGAAAGACTGTAATCAGTTGAATATTTTAGAACAGCTTTAGATGCACACAGTTCATGTTACAGCATAGAAATGATCACAGTGGAGAAAGCTTGTAGAAGGCCTCTTTTTATTCTAACCACAGTGTACTTTGTCTTTAGCTCTTGCAAATAAGTGAAGGAGGTTTCTGTTTTTCATTTCTTATACTGCCTTTCTCATTTTATTCCACTGACTCACAATGTTGTGTGAGAAATGGAAATAAAGCGTGGTTAAATGCGTTACTCTGTAAGGTCAAAGGGCACCGCGGTCGGATTGAACAGTGGTCAAAGTCTAGCTCTCACGCTGGCATACCCGCAGACACACAAGAAAATTGGACTTCCTCTGTGCGGCCTGCCAAAAATCAAACGGTTGGAAATGGAAAATGATTTCGATCTGCTGCCGTGGTGCTTTCTTGAGCTGTGACTTTGAAATGTCAAAATTGATTGAAGGCCAAGACTAAGAATACATAATTGGCTGAAGTAAATGAAGTAAAGGTCATCCCATTTCTCTGCACCTTACTGCTTCTGGAAGAGAAAATGCCTAAATAATTAGGGACATCATTAAGTTGGGCTAAGTAATTTGTTCAGGATGGTGCTAGCCCAGCCCCCACCCCCCCGACACACACACACACACACACACACACACACACACACACACACACTCTCTCTCTCTCTCTCTCTCTCTCTCTCTCTCTCTCACTCTCTCACTCTCTCACTCTCTTCATGCTCACATTCTCTTGATACCGTATAGCTACATAGTGCATGTCAAGAAAGTTTCTTTAAGGCATCATCTGGGAAAGTCTGTACAAATTTACAAAGCCACATTGTAACTTGACATTTGTAAAAAGGAAACCACATATGTAACTTGTATAACATCTTAATAAAATCCTAAACCCTCAAGCCATTGAAGTTTTTAACAACTGGCAAAACAGCCACCTCATTTGTACTATTGTTCAAAGACTGGCTTGTCACATTGAGGGTGTCATTTTGGCTCATCTGGAAATATGAGCTACATGAATAGTTGTTATTCTGACCAGATTTTTTTCCCCACTTATATGCTTGGATAATAGGTTTGACAGTGCATACTGAGGCACAGCATAACGGTTTGTATAAACTGTGTAATTATGCTGAAAGATTGAAACTCAGCTTTAATGTGTGTGTTTTAGTTTGTTAAAATTATATTTGTCAGTGCTAATGAAAGGTCTGATTGCTGGTGTGTTTTTCACTTTATATTTTGCCAATAGGATTTTCATGTTTCTAATTTTAAATTGAGTCAATTACCTCAGACGGAGGACTCATTATATCATACATTAACTTTGTATCCACACCAATCTCCTGTTTTACTTTGAGGGAATTACGCTGATTGTCAGGCCTCTCGTTTCCTGTGTCATGGCTGAACTGTGTTCTAATTTGGGGATTGTGAAGCCTGTCGAAAGGAGACACGTTTTCTCATATGAATCGTAACCATCATGATGACTATAAATTGGAATATATGTGGTAGTTTTTGCTTTGTACCTTCAAATTATACAGTGTTCTGCCAATGTACAACAAACTTGGACAGTTTTGTCTACAAATTTCTGAGAGCTTTCTAGATTTAAGTGGAATGGACAGAATGTCTTGGAATGGTTGTTAATAAGTTTATCATTTCAATCAGTCTAAGGGAAACATTCACTCAGCCTGTTGTTGCCTTAAATTATAATGATAATTTCACAGCTTGAGTGATTAGTTACTTACAGGACCTTTTGATTTACCCTAATGTATACCAGCCCTTAAATAGTTATTTCCTCTTTGCTCATTCCTTAGGGCCCTTTCCTTTGTCAGGGTTCATTTGGGGAAAAGACTGTGGAAAGACTGGGTCGTCTATATTTATATATTTATTTTTCTTGTACTGGACAAGTGGGCTCCCATTCAGTCCTCCATGTCCACACTACTGGAATGAGCCCCTTCATTATATCAGCCCAGATCTGCTGATCTGTGCCGTCTGTCAGAGACACACCTACCAGCCCTTCCGTGTCTCTGCAGCATCAGGCCCAGAGATGAGGCTCCCGCTCCCTCAGTGGGAACGGACCTACGCAAATCAACACCGACCAAAACAAAGAGCATGCAAAGGTCAAACGCGCCCTTCCTGTTATGTTAGGTAACAAGGACAGAGTCATGAAAGTACAGTACGCTCTAGGAAATGCCTCCTGAACATTCTTAGCAGCGCTGTGAATAAAGCCAATCTGGGCGAGGCGTTTCCTCTTTCACGAAACCTCCCTTCACTTTCTTTTTTTTTTTTTTTTCTTTTCAAAGCACATTGCAGTCATGAGTTTTTGTGTACCTAGCAATCTCAGGGGAAACAACATTTTATGTGTTCTAATCTCTGTTTGAAGTCAACTGCCACAGTGTGTAGAAAATGCAGTGTAGTGAAAATGAAATCAATTGGGGGAAAAAAATGCTTTTTGTATGAAAGACTTGTGGAAGGTTTATTTTGAAGTATGGCAAACATAATCAGTTGTGAAGAAACAGAAATGCCACGATGTGTGGCAGCCTCAAGCCTCTGTTCCAGGTTTTCTGCTTAAAACCTGCAACTAATTACAGACAGCCTTTTTATTCTGCAGTCCTACCTAGCCCCATGCACAATACAACAAAATAACCTAATTATGAAACGGAAGAAAAATATTTGTTTAAAGGAATTCTAATACATTCTTTCAATTGAGCCCTGACCTTCAAAATAGAAACTGTTTATGTTTTAGCTTAGCAGACAATTTCCGGAAAGGACAAACGCCTTATCCGTCTTTATCATGTGGAAGACTGAGGAGGGGGAATAACTGCCCCCCCCCCCCCAAATTTGTACTGTACAAGGTGGAAAGAATCAGGCCACACATACAGCCCATCTACTAGCGCCTCCAGTTAGCGCCTCCGGTGCTAGCAGTTGATTTCTTTCAAACCAGTTGGCCCATGCATTATCTCCTGTTACACAGTGAAACAGAAAGGACTGAAGGACTTTTCCCACATCTTACTCCAGTTTTTCTCTGCATTAAGGACAAAAACTTCAAACAGTTTACAGTTTTTCATCACCTACTTTTTTTCTTCACAAAGTTGCAACTAAGTGTAATATTATTTTCATGATTTCCTTCAGTCAGAATGTGAACAACCAGAAAGTAACACTCCAGTCATTGTGAGATGTCAAGACCTTGTATCACAGCTGATGCAACAGTGTTAGTCCAATTTAGTGTTAATGCTTTTTTTGTTTTAACTATAATTTTTTAATCCCACTTATTTAGGTGTTTTTGTGGCATTAAATACACACAGAAACTTACATTTTAGAGAGGTTTGTGAGTTTTTCACTGAAGTAGCACCCCCCTCGCCCAGCTGTAGATACCACTCTATGAAAAATTAAATAAAAGATGGCCTAATTGGTTGAATAGTTTGATAAATCATTTAACAATCACGTAGGCTACAACCAATATGACCACCAAAATGATTGTGAAAGTGTCATTATTTACAACATGCAGAAAAGTATTTCAGAACGCTTTGAGCAGTTCTGCTAAAGGATGCTCTGTTAAGGATATTCTCACCATGAAATTGTCACATTCATCCACAGTGATTCTCAAAATTGCATTTTTAATTTTAGCCCCAGGAGCTGATTTCCTGTATCTGTTAGTTTTCCATTATACCCTCCTGTGTGTTTTAATGAAGTTTCCTATGGGTTACACTAATGACCATTATTAGTAGTGTAGCATAGCATAAAGATTGCTCAGTGCATGTGTTGCCAGCCTGTGAATCACCTCATCTGTTAGCAGGCTGCGGTCAGTCCCAGGAGAATGTTTCCAGACCTCCCATTAATCTGCGTTTGATGAGAACACTTAAGGCAAAGGCATAAAGGCTTTAAATTAAGGATTAAGGGAAAGCGTTGCTAATCTCTGCAGTGGAATTAGTTTTGTTTACAGTCCGTCTTCATGTTTTTTTTTTTTGCCATTATATAGAATTTCACTCAGAACCCAACTTCCATCTGGCTTTCATTGGTAAAAGACATTGCAGGTGTTGCTGCATGCATCTTTCCCAACGCAGTCTCTCTGGTGCCTTTAAGGCAGTGGCCTGGCAACGAAAGCAAAGTATCTTAAACAATGAGATGCCTTTTTTTCTGGGCTGCAGACATGCTTTACCTACATCGTGATGCGAGTTGCAGCACATGCCACTTGTAAACTGCAGGTAGGGAGAGGACGAGCAGGCTGCAGCCGATGATTTACGGCTCTGGGAACGAACAGGCTTTTTTCTTCTTTTTTTTTTTTTTTTTTTTGCTGAAGTACCGCGTTTCAACAAGCACAAACTAGTTTGGCTGGGGTGTTTCAGGGTGGCAGAGGGATGGTTGGAGACCTTCAGACGTCTGCCGGCTGGAGGCTCAGCTCTGCTCCTAATTTCGGTTTAATCACCAGGTTCAGTGGAGGAGGAGGCCCTTTCCTCATTATGTCTTCTCTGGAAAGAAGAATAGAGTCTGTTTCATTTCACAAGCGTGGATCTCTGCACTGTTTTCTGCAGGGAGTTATACTGTGCAAAGGCTTTGTTTCCCTATCCCTTTCCTAATCACTGTGTGCCAGCTAAGGGAAATGGCACTCTAATTCAGTCTGAGGAAATCACTTTTATTTTCTGTTGGTACTGCTTTTAAAGTGGTGTCTTCAGTGTTCAGTGAAAATGGTGTTTATGGATGGATTTGTCTTTCACTCATTCGGTTCCTTAGTCCATATTTGTCATGGTTAGCTCTCACCAGACCACATAACCTCAACCTGCGCTGACCGGTCGTGTGTGCTAGTTAATCAGCAGCTGCAGGTTAACCACCATCACAGCCTCCCATCTCCATGGCACCGGGCTCCTGCTCACTGGTGTCCACTGAAGGAAGCATTGCCTCTGGACCCCCTGCTGAGTGCTGGACAAGAACCAGCCGAGTTAACCCCTCTGTGATGCTGCTCACAATGGCCGGCCTCTATGCCTTATAAACTAGTCTCCCAACTGCTGATATGTTGTGGACCCACGTGATCACACGCCCCATTTATTAACATGTTATTAAGAGAGCCAGAAAAATTCACTGTAGCGGTTTTCTGGTGTGGCTTGCAGTCGAGATCTGAATTAGGTCATGTTTCATCATGCTTTTCTTATTTCTAATTCTCATGTAAGAAAAATATAACTACAGGCTGAAAACAGCCGCAGGGTCTTAATATGACATATTTACACAACTAGGAGAACCACAAGCATTTGAGAAAATTGCTATGTTGGAGAACTGGGACAGATCTTAAACTGCTTTGTTTCATTGGTGAAGGAATTATTTCCTTTTCAGCCAAGGGTTTCAGTGTGGCAGGTTTTCTGATTTTTATTTCCCTGTTTCCCGTATAACCCCTCCCTTAGTGTTCAGTACTGCACTTTAATGTGAATTAGTCCTTTCCCCTTTGCTCTCTGAGAAATGGTGGAATATATTGCTTCTTAAGGAAATAGGAATTTATTAAATTAAACCTTGTCTGTGTATCTGTCATGTTGTAATAATTACGTGATCAGATAAGTTAAATCTCTTCAGATACATAACCCATGCTGTAACAGTTTTCAGGAACATAGATGAACAGATATGGCCCTTCCTGACTGCTGTCAATTCCACAGTTGAGGGAGAGGTGAGGAAAATGCAGGGGTCCCTCCCTGTTTGAATTTTTTTTAGCATTATAATCTCGTAAAGATCCTTAATAAGAGATTAATGTTATACCCTGAATTTAACTTGTTTTAAATCTTCAGCCATTCTACTTCTCCACTGCACTTGTTTGAACTCAGCTTTTGGTCATCTCATTGCTGCAAGGATTTATATTACAGATAATTTTCCAGAACCCACAATGTTCTATCTGAGAACTTAAAAAGTTGTAATTCTGTAGCCTGGCATTTCAATTTGAGTACAGACAGAGGGTGTTATTTTAATAAGCCCATACATAGATATAAAATATTCATTCTGCATCTTAAAAGACACATTCAGGAGATGCATATATCTTCTTAGTGTAGTATTTCCTCGGTTCCATTTCAGATCATTTCAGAATGGTTCTCATTACTCTGAGTGGAATGGTATCTGAAACATAAGTATTTAAAAAGGCACCTGTAATTGGCAACCCAGGACTGGGATCCCCAAAAACCTAATAAGGAAGAGCAATACTGCAGCATAATGTCCTTAAGGAGCACAAGGCATCAAATTGATTACATAAGTCATAATAATAATAATCATTATGCTTCTTTACTGCTCATACTTTCTTTTCTCCACCTATTACAATCCAGGGTAAGTGGCATCATCTCTTGTAGAAAGCCAAGGCACTGTTCAGGTCAGAAGTGTTCTCGTACCTGTATTAGCTGTTTAGACTGTATTGGCCTCATGTACCAGCCATGTGACAGGCACCTTTGTGTAAATTTTGAGGCAGACCTAACATTGAGGAATTATTAATATGGCTTCCAAAATTAATTTTGCTATCAAAAATCCATTTATGATTGCTGCAACTGTCGCATTGTGAGTCCATACTAGAATCACATAGCCCAGGTGATTTCAGGTCCATCGATTGGTCTACCGTAGCAATCTATCGTAATGGAATCCCTTATAATGACATGCTGCTTTTTTTTAAACCTAGTAAAAGTCAACCCTTGGTGTTGAAGGTATCTGAGCCATAATAAGTAGGCGGAAGTGCTTTACACCCAGCTGCATCCCCAGCTATACCATAATGGCTCTTCATAGCGTAGTGTGAAAGCTGAGCCAATGTGCGGGCCCTTAACAGTGCGGCGTGAAAGCTAGCCAATGTGAGGGCACTTCATAGTGCAGTGTGAAGGCTGAGCCAATGTGGGGCCACTTCATAGTGCAGTGTGAAAGCTGCCTGGCCTTCCCAGCAGGATTGATCAAATGGAATGCCCAAGCCTGGCTCTTACCTACAGGTGATAAAGAGGTACGGGCCTCACACCTGGGATACTTATTGGCTTTAATAAAGTGTTTAACTGCCTTTCTGTGTGGCAGTAAAACTGCAGTCGTATCGTAAAGGTTGTAAAGGTCTGGTGCGAAATAACTTAGCAGTTCGCTAACAGGTTTTAACACCTACTCTCTCCTTTGTCTCCACACACCTGCTGAATGCCATGATCCTTTTTGCAGACCCCGATCAGAAATGTCCTTTATTAAATCCAGAAGGACTGGAGGGAAGACAAGTCTCTCCCAGTCATGGGAAGCCTGGGTGTATGTGGGGACCCAGTGAGACACTTTCCCCTGCCGTGTAGCTACTTTATTTGACCGTACCTTGGACTTGAGATCCCGCAGCACACGCCGGGTAACTGGCTGCTGTCACACTTTCTCACTCTTCTCCAACTTGATCACATCAAGCGAAAGAACACGGGTCCTGTCTGTCTCCACCTCAACTTACAGTCTGGTATGTTTCCGAAGGCCTGGTTTGAATATTTTCTTTTAGAAAATGGAGACGTTCCCTGTGAAAATGACTGACATCATCTAGCTGGACGGGGCCTGCGTTCCGCTCCAGAGGAGGAGCGGGGGCACAGAGTTAATGACAGCAAGCATTTTGAGAACTCCCCGATTGCATTCTCAGGTCTCACGGCAGTGTGTAGGTTGGATCTCCACCAAAGCCCTGCAGCTTGTAGCACTAGAAATGTGCTTTAGCTCACAGTCCATAAAATGACAGAATGGGGGAAAATGTTAGAAATAAAGTAAATACAGTCTGTATGTTTGAAGTGCCATTGAAACAACAAACCCATACAAAAACAAAGTACTGTGAAGGTCCCATTGATTCTGAAATCTCCTGCCAGGCTACACTTTAGTGCCCTACTTCCTCACATGGGCTAAAGTAGACTGGGTATCAAAAAATAGTGACACGTCTTTGCTTTGTTTTTGAAGACACTGCGATATGAGTGGGATTTATACCGTGCCCTCCTCCAGCCGCATGCTGTCTGCACATTACAGATAGAGGCTATAATTATTTAGTCAATTAGTGGCTTTGCAAATTGAGAAAATAGAATCCTGAATAGCTGAACAGACAGGATGCAAAGCAAGCTACTCGGTCAGTTTTAGTAAACAGTCCTTTGAATGTAAAGATGGGAAGGAAATGAAGCAGTGTTTTGTCAGTTGATTAGCTAGTTTTGCCTGGCTTTCTACAGTTTCATTTATTTACCAGTGTTTTCTTGTTTTTTCCATCTGGGCACAATACAGGGCATCCAACCCATACAGTAAATCAACTACTTCAAAGTGAAGGATGTTGCTGCCTGATTATATGGTGTGGCATTTAGATCACAGTGTGTTTAAAATCTCGTACCATTTGAAGAGCAAGCCAGAATATGCCGTGTAACAGACCATATGTTGAAGAGGACGCTGTGTACAGGTTTGGGGGGTGAAAGCTTGTTGAGGTGGGCTGATGAGTTCCTCTGTGTGGGGCAGGTATACAGGCAGGACTGCGAGACCTTCGGGATGGTGGTGAAGATGCTGGTGGCCAAAGAGCCCAGCCTGGAGAGGCAGCTGCAGAACCCGCTGAAGGAGAACCTGAGCGAGATCCGAGAGCGCTGCCTGGAGGACCTCCGGCACTTCATCTCCGAGATGGATGAGGTGCTGCTGCAACCGGACACCTCCAGCTGAGCTCCAGGAGCATCAGAGCGAAGCCCTCCAGTCCGTGTTGAGGTGACAAGCCCCCTATGCCATCCACCGGTCACCGGTCACGTTTCTGTGTCTTGTGAAAACAGCTCACGTTTCTTCACTTGTGTACATTCCAGTGCTAACCTTGTCCATCTCAGGTTAATTGCACATGTGCACTGCCATGTCTGACACACTCGGGTGTTCGATGACAAGTTTTTCAGGTCAGCAAGAAGGTACTTAATCTAGCTGACTCTTAAAATGGCATGAAACCTGGTTCAGTCCTTAACCCCTTATAATCATGCTGCCTGAATGTTTTTTTTTTGTACGTACAGTATATGGAGAAGAAAGTGTTCACCTGTTATTTGTTGGAATATCAGGTATTATACCTCTTACCTACCTTATTATCAATCATTCATTTCCTTAACCATTTCTTTCTATGACAGACTGACTCCCAGTGTCCTTATGTAGATTTTGGAGATGTTGGAGAAAATGTAGGTTGACTAACTGCGTAAACATACAGCAGCAACAATTACTTTATCCTTCAGTTTCCTGGTCATCTTTTTAAGACTTTTGAATGTGCGTTTGTAAATAATAAAAAGTAATTATGTGCAGGTCCTTTTCTTGTAATTTTTGTTTCCTCCAATTTCATTGTATAAATCATTTAGGTAAGTGTAACTTGTAATTCTGGAAATTCGAAAACCCTCAGTGTAAGAAATTTGAGTCATAGTATTGTGCAAAACATCTACAACGCGGACCACAGCTTAAAGAATGACAGAGGATCTATTTGTGAGTGACTGTAGTTGTAGTTTTTTGAAAGCTCAAGCTCAGTCTCAGCCCTGTGCCAAAGCACAAATAATCCCATCCATTAAAACAAATGTGGTGTGTGAACTTGAGCAAAACTTGGCATTAAATGTCAGTAAACAGAATCTCAAGTACCACAATATTTGTTTTATTATCATCTTTAGCCATATGTTCCAGTTTTTACATTTATACAGACTACAATGATCTGTTTACAATAATATGACCCATAAATAAAATATTGCAACCAAACCAAGCCATGGTTAATACAGAGGGGTCTTTGATCCCCTGACATACTGGGGCCATGTTGGATTTAATAGCAAAAAAAGCACATAAATGTAGATAGCAAGGGTCAATGTACACCATAATGCCTTTCCTGGCAACATGTTACATTTTTATTTTTAAAACCCTGATTAACAAAAGTGTAGGTCTTCCTAACTATAACTGGAGCAGGCAGAGCCACTCAATACTATTCTTACATCAGAATCTTAAAAAAACTCTTTTGAAACTCAGGGATATAAAAATATCAGTTTTAAAATCTGAACTTTACAATATATACATTAATATTTGCACTGTTAAATAGTTTCCATTAGTCTCTAAATGCTACTTTATAAATAAAGTGTTTCCTAGAAATAATAATGCTGTTGTTATTTAATGCACACACTACAGCTGATATAGTGTTACTAGTATATTGTGTGGACAACATTATAAACCCAAAGGCAAACTATGAGACTTAAAACGTTACCGTCTGTCTGTGGTAATGGCCTTGCACTGCAATATGAATCCACATCAACAGAGAAGCTGGTGTAAACACGGTCTCACGTGGCGAAGGAACAGCACTAACTACTCCTGTAAGCACGTGCAAAATCTTAAGGTCAGCAAGTGTTGAAATGCATTTTTAAAAGCGGGTGTCTTTGTTCAGCTGGAGGCAACTTGAAATGCAGCAAAAAAATAATGCAATTACAGGGGTCAATCACCAGTCTATGAAATGATGCAGTTTTTGCCCTTGTGTCCCTTCTTTTTGGATTTCGTCCGCGGACCGTAGGGAGGGGAAGGTAAGGCTGACACAGGAGTTGGAAGGTCGTCGGCATAGTAACGGAATCTTTGTGGCCTGGGCTGAGGGATGGGCTGCCCCAGGAAGTAGCCCTCTTCCTCCGACTCGGAAGATGAGGAGGAGCAGGTGGAGCACCAGTCGTCGTCCCCGTAGAGCCCCAGGAACCTGTCCACGGCCGGGTTCTGCAGGGCGTAGTCGGAGGTGGCGTGGGACTGGTAGCGCTGCCCGTACAGGTCCTGGCTGGCCAGGAAGGCCTGCGGGTCCTGGAGGCGCCTGGTGGGGACCTGCCTGTCGTAGTCATCCCTGAAGCACATGCGGGCCCGCTCCTTCGGGACCAGGTGCAGGGCGTTGTCGGAGCGGGACTTCCGGCTCCGCCGCCGCCTGTGGTGGTGGTGGTGGTGGTGGTGCTGGGGGCGGCTGGCCTGCTGATCCAGCTCCTCGAAGTGGTAGACCCTGCGGCGGGTCCGCTCGCTCATCGGCGGCTGCCGCACCTCCAGCTCCTGGTAGCGCCCGTTGTCCACCACGTCGTCCGAGAACTTCACCTGCTGCGGCCTGGACTGGGACCGGGTCCTCCGCAGCATGGGCATGTGGATGGGTCTGGGCTTTTCCTCCGGGAGGGACAGCTCCTCCTCCTCTTCCTCCTCCTCCTCCTCCTCTTCCTCCACGTCCTCCTCTTGCTCCAGCTCTGAATTTAAGCTCTTCAGAGAATTGGCGCTCCTGTGCAGCATCGATGAGTTCAGAGTCCCCATGTTGCTCATTTTCTCCATGTCCTCTGTCTCCAGCTCCGGGAAGTTTTGTAAGGAATATAACAATGGCCTATCCTTGCTGTCTCCATCCACTGAGGCTCCTGGAGGGAAAGATGGATTAAATATGAATGTGCCTTCAGCTAAATGCATATTTAATACTGAAAATATGCCAGAAAGGTTCAGGTTCACAATGGGTGGCTCTGTCAAACACGAATAGCAAAAGTAAGTAAAAAAAATATATATATGGCCCCAAGAAGATCATCTTTGTCTGCCATAGATGTGTGTTGGATTAAACTGTGGTCTTAAAATCATCCATGTATTTATATCCTATAGGTGAAACAAGAAACTCATGGCTATAATGACGTTATGCTCCTGGAGCATTCACATAACCAGTGCATAAAGGTTAAAATGCAACCACTTGCATAATATGCATATATGCAATTATCTGATTTACAATTACAAAGAGTGAAATGTATTTAAAATGACAGCAAGCCTTCTTAAGTGAAGGAGGTTTTCTTACCAGTGATATTAGAGAGTGCTAACGAGTCCATGGAGTCCCGGATGCTGTGCTCTGGCTGCTTCAGCTCATCAGAGATGCACTCCAGAGAGTCGTCATACCACTGCTTCTGCTCGTGCTTGAAGCTGGCAGCACCGTGGTCCATCTCCAGCTCCTGGATCTTCCTGCTGCTGGCGGGGCCCGGGTGGCTGCCGTAGGCAGAGTCTCCCAGGCCATCCTGGGATTGGGCCCAGTACATGTCCGTCTGGTACTTCTTACTGGCCAGGCTCTGACTGTGGCCGCCGGCGTTGGGCTCCGCCTTCATTTTGACCTCCGTGTCCGACATCCAGGCCTCGGCGGCCCGTGGGTCCTCCTGCTGCTGGAACATGCCACGGTCCCCAAACTTGAGGAGCAGCTGCGTCATGTAGTCCTCGTGCTCCGCCCACTCCTCGTGGTCCTCCGTCGCCTCCTGCTCCTCCTGCTCCTCTCGGCTTTTCCAGAAGCGGTCGTCGCCAAAGCTGAGGTGTGCCAGCTTGCGGGACAGCGTGTCCTCAGGGCCACCGCCGGCCAGGCCAGGGAACTTGTAGCCGACGGCCGGCGAGAAGAGGAGCGACTGCCGGCACTGGTCCGCCGAGCGGCTGCTCTTACCCATGCGCACACTCCGGCGGGACTCGCGGGAGCGGGCTGACTGGAAGGCGGAGTCCGAGGAGTCGGAGGCGTGGATGTCCTCACCGAGGCTGCAGGCCTTGGAACAGTAGATGCGCCCCTGCTTGGGCAGGAAGGGGCAGCCCAGCAGGGAGGTCTTGCACTGGGCGCAGCAGAAGCACGTCTCGGTGGCGTGCCAGTGCAGGCCGTCGTACGTCATCTGGGCGTGGTCCACCCCTGGACGGGACGGGAGGGAGGAAGAATGTTAAGTGCATGTTACTTCGCAATGGTGAGTCTGGGGTTTCGGGTGGCGGTGCAGGAGCAAACCGCAAGGTTGCTGGTTCCATTCCCTGCTGGGTCACTGCTGCTGTACCCTTGAGCAGGGTACCTTACCCAGAACTGCCTCAGTAAAATAGTTGTATAAAAGGATAATATGTATAAATTGTAACCTATGTAAGTCGCTCTGAATAACAGCATCTGCTAAATGGCAATAATTTAACCCTTTTCGCGCGTACAGTCAAACTGGTGTGAACACTAGCTTGGAAAAATTCTAGCTAACATTAGCTAGGAGGAAACAGTAATTTAATGTTACAAAGTATATGGCTTAGTATATAGTCTTAGGCTATATGCTTACGCTGTACTCTGCCTCCTTTGTAAGTTGCTTTGGATAATGAAAAAATGTACATGTAAATGACGAATCTGGGGGTTAGTGGTGGAGCTAAGGCGATTAGCCGGTGACTCACCGATGTGCTCTCCGCAGGCTTCGCAGTACTCGGCGTACAGGGACTCGAAGCAGCCACAGCAGTAGGGGCGGCCATCTTTCATGATGTAGCGCTGCCCTCCCAGCACCGTCTCGCACTCGAAGCAGGAGAAGTGCTTCATGTGCCAGTGGCGGCCCTCGGCCTCCGTGCACTCGTCGGCAAAGATGATCTGGAGAAGCAAACGCACACATATACATTACATTACATTACATTACTGTCATTTAGCAGGCGCTCTTATTCACAGCAACTTACACGGGTTAGTTTTTACATGTTATCCATTTATACAGCTATTTACTGAGGCATTTCTCGGTTAACTACCTTGCCCCAGGGCAGCAGTGCTCCAGCAGGGAATCCAACCAGCAACCTTTCAGTTACCAGCCCTGCTCCTTACCACTGTTACACTGCCGCCTCATACATGTACATACACACATGCTCTCAATCATTGAGACAGATGAATCCAGCATCAGACACACGTTAGATTAACGTGCTTTAGTAACTGTGCAGTGGTACATTTACAACATTACAACATTTACCTCATCGCAGGCAGAGCAGCGCGGCTTCAGGAGCTCGGCGTGGTGCCGGCCGCAGTGGATCTTCCCGTCGTGGTAGAAGTAGATGAGGTCCACCAGGAGCTCGCTGCAGGTGGAGCAGGCAAAGCATGCTGGGTGCCAGCACAGCCCGGGCCCAGCTCGGGAGGCAAACACGGCCATCTCGCCCCCGTTGATGTTCTCCCCACACTGCGGACGAAATGAGACGGGGTCATGAGTATCACACTCACGCTGACCACATGCAGCCAGCCCCTAAATGTGTGTGTATATATATCTATGCACATTACACATATGTGTGTGTGTATATATTATACACACACACACACACACACATAACATCTCACTCCACACCCTTCTTATTACATGGTCCCTATAGATTACATGATCGGACACCTTAATGAACCATGACCAAATACATGGCCCCGTGTCTTTATTTCACAGCTGTTCTCCATTACAACGCTGTGTGCTTGGACCAGGCAACCGGGGGAGTCATGTGGCCGAGGAAGTTTTGGTTCGGAATCGGAGAGCGAAGCTGCGGTATTCTGCTCCATCTGCGTGGAACTTGCGGCTGCGTCTGACATCTGATGTCTGCTGGAATGACGACCGCAGGCCCAAAAGCTTCCTCTGCGGCCTGATTTTGTACCGTAAAGAGTCGCAGCCGCGCTCTCTTTGGCTCTCCTCAAATGGCGAGAGCTGAGGAGTCAAATAGGAGACAGCGGAGCGGAAGGGAAAATGTGGGCCTGGTCGCAGATTCGTATCAGCGAACAAAGGCCTGTTTTGACAGGCTTTGCTACTCTTCCCCAGGCAACGCTCTGACCACCATAAACACGGAGCTCCCTCTCACTACAACAAGCACAGCGTGAGCGCTGTACAAAGCGGACTGGACGAAAAACACACCACAACCTCTTCAGATGGTTTTGATGGCGGAAAATTCTGCATTATTTTTTAGGGCTTAATGATTTCCACACTTGTGTTATTAACAGTCCTAATTGTCCTAAATTATTAACCTCCTAATTTCACTACTTCCTCTCTGTCTCATTACATTACATGACACGCATTTAGCAGAAGCTCTTATCCAGAGTGACTTCCAGCACAAAAGAACAGAATTGTATCCATTGAAGTTAAATGAGCAACAGTGACCAGACTAACAACACTCCCAGACCAGTGAGTTTGAGCATAATTCTATTCAAGCCTTTCCACAACTTAACTCGTGCAGCACAGAATGAAGAATAGGCAGGATTCATGAAGTCAGAGTATCTTCAAATAAAACACCTGTGGTGCACTCAATTAGTCTAATTCTTTGCAACTCTTCTGATATTCTTCACACCAATACCTTAAAGGAGCTCCACCAAACAGATTGATAATCACATATTTGGTGTGGATAAATCATTCCTTATGTTGCCGTAAGGTGCCAAGAATAGAATACTGGAGGAGGTGTGGAGCGGGGAGGCGGGTGGAGGGAGACCTACATGCTCGCAGATGGTGTGCATCAGCGCCCTGGGCAGCAGTTTGAGGGTTCCCCGCCCCAGCGCCTCCTTCTTCCGCTGCATGCTGAACATCTGGAGCTCCTTCTTCTCCTCCTCACTGAGAGACTGGCAGTATCGGATCTGAGGGGGGAGACGGGACAGAGGGAAAGAGGCCTTTCAGCTCGCGTGAAACGTACAAGTGCTGTCCCTGAAAAACACCCAGATCAAAACCCCAAAGCCACTTTCGCCAGGGCGCGGTCTGACAATGGCGTTTTTGATGTCCCCCCAAATCTTAACATAAGGAAAGCGGACGTTTACACGAATCGGCCCCAATGTTTAGAGTCAAATCAAGAGGCAGACTTCAAGAAAAACGAAGGGGAGACACGCAACAAGACCTGCGGGGCTGCTTGACCGCAGTAAACAATGATGCCACACATAAACTTTTTCATAGCAACCCCTCCGCCATGCCGAGCTCTGCTCGTAAACCACAGCTATGCCAGGAATCCCCAGGCGCATGGTAAGCAGGCTCTGGCAGCAAACATCATAAAATCACTTGGTCAAAAGTTTTATTGTACCAACACCCACCTTGAGAACAAGAGACAATGATCTCCTCTGTGATAGCACAGAACATCTTGCCAAATAAACCCTCACCGACGCATTATGGTGAACAACGCAGGCCCAATAAGGCGTTGTAACAGGCATTTTATTAACTGTACATACAAACGGCCCAAAAAGTTCCAATGCCCTGGGTTTCCATGGCGAATGGGGTGGGAAAACGTGACAGCTATTAAGATGCTCTCCATGGGAATTTTCTTAACAAGGGATCCTGCTGGTGTTGGTGCACGTTTTATGATGTAACAATGGAATTGCTCCTACCTCATTATCGTGGGGCGGCAGCTGGTACAGGAGCTGCTTAATTCTGTATTTCTCTCCAGCACTGTTAACGTAGGGAACCTTATCCTCGGGCAGGCAGGAAAAATATAGCTGGACCTGGGATGGAGTGAGAAAGAGAGCGAGAGAGAGAAAGAGGCATTAACAGCTTTGTCAGATGTACCAAGAAGAAAGGGTGACACACCTTTGCCATGTCATGATTTCCACCATGCACCTCGCAAAGCAGTTCCCTGGGGGCAAGTAGCATATTGTCGTCACTTTGAGCAGAACAATGCTGGTTTAACTGCTGTGATGGCATGTTAGCCAGAGAGCAGAGAGAGAATTTATGAACCCCGGTCATTACACACACCCCAGATAAAGGGCTTGTGGTCGAATGAGCTTGTCTCCAGTGTAAGTAGTATCCTGCTGTTGAACCCGTAATGTGGAATGCAATTTCAAGTGACAATCGGGAGGGTTGGGGGGGGGGGGGGGGGGGGGGTCATAAATTATGCACATTTAATGCTGCTACTATCTCCGCCCTCCTCTCTTAGGCTTGACAACAAGATCCCTGAAAGTCTGTGTTTTGCACCGCAGTTGCTGCCCTTAATGTGAGGGGCAATCCAGTCAATGGCTGCTATAAAGAGATTACATTTGTCCCATGCATTTTACACATTGAGGTTGGGGGTGTGTTTGGGGGGCTACACAAAATCTGTGTATTTGGTTTCAGAGCTATCCTGTTGATTCGACCCTTCATTGGTTCCATGTGTGCTGTTTGGGGGAATGGGACCAGCCCACCAACCCCCCCCCCCTCCCCTTGCTTTGGGAAAGAGCCACATCTCCCCACAGACACAGGCCTGACTCTGTTTCTGGGCCCATTTGCCAGGAGCAAGGGCCTACACCACAAGGGCTCATGCGTGCCAGTTGCCAATAATTATTTGCAGACTTTGCATGCAAAAAAAAAAGTTTGTAAATAAAAAAAGCGTACACATCCTGTGGCTAATTGGCTGTGCCCCTGGACACTAGAGGAGCATGAGTGTCTTTTTTAAACAATTGAGGAAGCCCTCCCCTAACTGAGCCCCAGAGATTCACTGTCCAAGAACAAACATCAAAGATTACTGAACTTGGGCAAAAAAAAAAAAAAATTCATGTGTAAATTAAATATGATGTCAGCCTTCCTGATGTCAACTATGAAAATATTCCTGCAGAAATAATAATGAATAAAGTACAGTTCCATTAAAGTTGTCCATTCTGGACAGGACCGGTCCTCATAGTGTTAGTGTATGTTTACAATTGTTACAATATGTGCTTTTGTGCAATAATATAAATATTTTATAGAATATTATGTTGGCGTTGCTCTGACTACAGCAGACATCTCCGGGAAAATGCAAATGCATTGCTGGAAGGCAAAGCTCGCTGTTGATGCTGTATTTTTAGACATGAATAATAAATTGTGAGCTGGCTGCAGTTTGTGTGAGGATTTAACTTGGATGGCTTCACATGTTCAGCCTGGTAGCTGCCGTAAAAAGGAACACATGTATGGAAACGTACCGCAGGTAGCGATTCAGTAATGCTGAACGCAAACCCAGGCAATTTGCACTGGCATAAAGATGGCTTTCAGTAGCTTATACAGAATAGGACACTGTGGCAAACAATCTCATTAGTCTCCCTCCATTAGAGTGAGGAGAAAGGATTCTCGTGTTCTCATTATCACATATAAGCAGAGAGAAAATCAAAGATGAGATTTTTCACAGTAAAGTCTGCTTCAGCTCTGATTGAAATATATTGTACTTGAATTGCATTCTGGTTTCCTAAGGAAGATATAGAGATTTTAATGCATCCACGTTGTCCACATCCATGAACACTGCACTGCCTCGTTCAGCTGAACAGTGAGCAATGTTTTGAGCCCGCCAGGTGCCATCTCTATGCCCCTGCTGGTGTATTATCAACTCTTTTATCTCTAGAAGTGTGTGTACTCCTCATTTCAATCCCCTGCTGAGTTTCTCTTCTATCTTTGCTGAAAGAAGGCCTCTCCACATAGTCACTTGAATCTACGTTTGAGACGCACATATCTCATGGCACGATACCGACATCTATGAGGGAAATCTAGCACTGTGAGACTGACAAACCTCAGAGAAGTCAGAGAAATCCACTCAATATTCCAGCGTGCATTAAAGCACTGGGGCACAGCACAGCCAATCAGGTGGTAATATTTATATGCACCTTCATATTTTACAAGCCAAAATCTGCATATATTACTATAACTCCATATTAGCACAAGTCAATTTTGCATTTATGCAGCTTTAAATTACATTACATTATTGGCATTTAGCAGATGCTTTCATCCAGAGCGACTTACATAGATTATAACTTCTTATATGTTTATCCATTTATTCTGCTGGGTGTTTATTCAGGCAATTCTGGGCTAAGCACCTCGCCTAAGAATACAACAGCAGTCCCCCAGCAGTGAATCAAACCGGCAACCTTTGAGTTACAAGTCCTACTCCCTACCACTATGCTACACTGCCACCCCACTGCTTTAAAGACAATGCATGTTTCAGGAAGCTCTTAATAACAGAAATAATTTTTAAAAACTTTTCACATTGAAAAAGCTCAGCAAGTGACGATGACACAAGCAGGCGGGACACACCTGCTCGGGTCGCAGGCCGGGCGGGACCCAGGCGTACTCCTCCAGGGCGCAGCCGGAGTCGTCGTCGGATGTGGAGCTGCGCTGGAACCCCAGGCCGAGCTTGCCGGCCTTCTGCTCCATGTCCACCAGCTGAGCTGCGGGGTGGTAGCGGGCCGCGTTCTCCAGGTTCATCTGCGCGAGCTTCTGCTCGGAGGAGAGAGAGAGGGAGGGGAGAGGAACGTGTCACTCGGGAGGACCGTCACATGTCACACGTGCTGTCATTGTTTCTGGGGCCAGTGCCGGTGCCCCCCTGTTTCAGAGCTCTCTCCCCAACAGTTGCTCGCTCTGCAAGGTAGAGAGCCGGCACGTGATTACAGCACCAGTGCTCTCTGCACGGAGCTGCAATGAGAGGCTCTCAGGGTATCTAGGCAACACTCTGCTCTTATGGAGATAATCTGCCTATAAAAAGACTGATAGTTGCAGGTTTACTCTTTAACTGCCATTCAAGTGCCACCCTCAAAATGTACACCTTTTCTTGACTGTTCTCACCACAAATATATTTGGTTCTTCTTAGTTTTTTAGTAAGGTGATGGTTCATACTCTAATCAACCGGGAAAATAATCTCTCCCAACGATCTATAAAGCCTTATTTAAATTATTATAAGGCTCCTTCAATGGTCTGAGTTTTGATAAACAAGTGAAACAATGTTAAAAAATTAATGAAATTCCCCTGGTTTAAATCAACAGTGCTCTTCTAACTCTAACTTGCACATAAATACATGTGTTACATTTTTCAACACAAATACATTTTAATGGATCTGGTAATCATGAAATCCACCTAAAATGTTTGTAAATAAAACTTTGTGATTCAAAGTTATGGACAAATACTGATTAAATCCAGGGACCCACCCACAGAACGCAAGCATTTTCCTTGTGCTGACATTTCACACATATTTACACCCACATAACTCCACTCTTCGAGCGCATCAGCTCCAAATGGACAATACCAATAAGCCTGCTGCTCTTTCACCTGCCTTCAGATGGTAAGGGTCTTGTTTTTTTGACCTGCCAAACTGTACCACATTTCAGTGACGTGGCTTTTAAATTTAACCACGGAGGTCACTTAACGGGAGATCAGACCATGGAAAACAGGTGAGAGGGAGAGATGAAAGCAGTCCTACAAAAAGCCGAACCGAGGAATGCAAACCGGGCAGGGACGTCAAAGAGTGCCCCCCCCCCCCCCCTCATTCTACACTGTAAGAGCACAGCAGAAGCAGAGGCATGAAAATGCAGAATGACCTCACTGTCATGTCCTGTCATGTAACTGACATCACCGCGCCTATGCAGCAGGACAGACAGGCACTTTGCAGTCTTAAGCCCCAGTATAACCTAGATATCTTGTACTAATCAGAAGGGGATGAAAATGCTCTTTGACAGAAATGAATGTTATATAGAACGGGTTCAGAAAGGGTCATTGTATTAATTACTCGATTGTTCATGTTTTCCTTAACAGATGTCCCTTCGCAGGGTAATTTACACAGATATCCACAATATAGATGAATATCCCAGTTATACAGACGGATATTTATAAATACCTTACTCACCTTACTCAAGGGTTCTGCAGAAATGCACCACTCAGGATTAAATCCTCCAACTTTCTGGTTACAATTCAGTGCCTCAACGACTACATTCTTATGCTATTATCTTACATTTTTTTCTGTACAATGTGGACAATATTAGTTGGCTATATAGACACACAGACTAATATATATATATATATATATATATATATATAAACAAATGGAGTCAGTTTTACGTCCCTCTTCCTTATTTTAAGAGTGAACTACAATGCAGACTCTATGAAAATGGATGCTTATGCAGTTGTGCCTATTCCTCAAAAGCTTCAGCTCTGAGCGAGGGACTTCAACGGGACCCAGCAGCTACCATTTGAGGACCGACCCCCCCACCCCTCCAGTGACGCCACGGGTGCAGGAGGCAGAGTGGACAGCTGGGACAACCAGCCATGCTCCGCTACTGCCTTTGAAGAACACAGACACAACAGTGCTGAGTGACATGCCTCTCCTAGAATTTCATACATGCAGAAATGTACGCTGGAGTGTGTGCTTCACACCCATAAATGCACACACACACACATGCACGCAGGCAAAGGGAGCCACAGTTGCCTGGTAGTTTAACGTCACTTGCATGCGCAAACCCCCCAGTTCCATTTTAGCAATGCCTTTTTGGCAGATAGCTCCGCATGCCTTTGGCTCCCTGGCAATGATTAACTTCCCCATAGTCAGCAGCTACTGGCTATTCATAAACTGGGCATTCAAGGGCAGACAGCAGATCAAGGCCATATCTGACACCACATATTGCAATGTCTTAGGCAAGGCTACCAGCATATTACATTTAAATGGAAATATGCCTTTGTGTTGAGAATTGTCTGGGGAGTTTAGATTTAGGAAAATTCCCCTTTCAGAACCTCTGCATTTGCTTTTTAAATTGTGCCTTTCATTGTTGATACAATGAAACATGTTACATCAAGGCAAATTAATCTCTTTCGCCTTTTATCCCTGAAAATGAGCCCACTTATCTCTGCATTCATGTACTTTACAGCCATAAAACTGAGATAACAAGTCTTTAGTCTAGGTGTTGAAAAAGCACTTCAGTTCTATTCATGTCTATTGACTTGCAAATGAGCCTGAAGTAGCTAAAAATGCCCTTGTTTGGGGAAAAAAGTTTGAATGTAACAAACTTCTCACACCAGAGAAAAGTTCAGCCTGAAGATAGTCACCCTCCTCCAAAAAAGATGAAAGCAAAGCCTTAGTCAAGACTTAATCGAAAATAATTAGCATCAGCACCAATATGGGCAATTTCCTGTCACGAGTTATTCACTAGCAAAATCACAATTAAACTACATGGGAGGAGGCACTGTTACCAGAGAGACAGAAAATAATAACAAGTATCCTCAGGATTGAATTGAATCAAATCTAGAAAACAACAAGTGAACAAGCCTAGGTAAATCAAAGCAATTTCCTTCGCTTCCTTCGCTCCTGCTTGAGATGCTCGTTAACTATAATGCTCACCGGAAAGTGAACTGAGTAATGACAGAATTCTGCATGAATTGGTTAAATATTCCTGTTGCAGTTCCCCTTCCTGAAACAGCTCTAATGATAATTCTGCCACAGGCAGTGGGGTCAACACAATTTCCTAAGCTTCCACACCCAATCAATTCCTTGAGAGATTTGAAGAAGATAATGTTTGTTCCCTCTTTTCCTTGGTTATTTTCACCTCCACTGGGCCTCAGTTCCTTCCGAGGGGGTGACGGACCTTAGAGCTGGTAACCCCCCCCCCCCCCCCCCCCATTGTGGCTCCCCAACTCCCTGTCCCCCCGGCACAAATTGTTTAACAGCCTCTCTTTTGTGAAGGCGCTTGTTAACAAGGCTTTGGGGAACACAAGATGCATATCACACAGATCCACCCATGGTGCACTGCGAGCCGGCAGGCCGGGGGTGCCAGGCCTGATGGGTGAACAGGCAAAGGGGCGCTTGGGAGTTTCACCGCTGACTCATATGGAAATGACCCCTCAGACAATGGAGAGGGGCTTTAACAAAAGGCCAGAGAAAAATGACAGGGGGCTCGCTGCATTTGCATACAGAGCACAGGCCGCGAGGGACACGCTTAACATGCCGAAAAGTATATGTTCGCTGCTCTTTGAACAATTTCTCAGTCAAGGACTCCACTGTAATGTTGTCTTTTGCCCTCCTCAGATCCATTTTCACAGCACTGAATGTTGCTGGTGGGAAAGTCACTTATATGCATTTATGTGTATACCTGAACCAGGCCGTACCAGGCCACTAGTGTTTTACACACCCAGCTGACATAGTAAGTGTTTCAATGTGTGTTGGGGGTTTCACAGAGGGGAAAGGGCACACTTATTGTCCCCACCTGACAGAAGCACTATCCTTTGCCTTTGACTAATTTGACCAAACCCTCTCTCCTGGCATGGCTCACGTCAAAGTTTTCCTGCGACAATTCCTTCATGCTGCATTATGATTCCAAAGAAGAATGAGGCATTGTGCTCCTTCTTGGCTACGGAAGGATTCCAACTCAGGTAAGGCAGACAGAAAAAGAAATCACACCAAACCATGTGACGACATAGAAGTGAAAAGTCACACAGTGGGGGCAGGAGACAGTGTTGAAGACACTATGTGCTGTAATGGAATGCAGCTGTGTTTCTTAAAATCCAACAAAAAACACCAGCTGGTGTGCAGGAAAGTTACACATCAATGTGGGGAAACTTCCAGAGAGATGTTCTCAGTTATAAGACTTTCCCTTTACCTCGTTGCTAGGGAAAAATGGCCAGTTTTTTGTTCCTGAGAGAAAAATTAGATGAGGTCAAGATGTGCGGGAGACAAAGTAAGCTCTTCGATCACTTCACCCACCTTCAGGATTAATGACGCAATTACAACACAATGAGGCGTGTCCATTAGCCTGTCAATTGTATGTTCAAATGGAGGGATTTCAGGCAAATTTAGACATGCTGTATAAATGATGTTCTGCAGTCTGACCTCAATGAAAGATAGGGTCAACAGAGGCCCCAGGGAATATCCCATCACCTCAACACTTGATAAATAAGATAACTGACCAGTACCCAAAAGATTCCTTTTGCTTCAGATAACACCCAGCTTTATAGTTCTTTTTGTGTCATTCTTGTACTGCACATCTCATCTGGGAATCTGCTTGCCCACCAAACATACAACCAGACTAACACAGTGAATAGAACTAAAATGACCAAAAACACCTTCCTCACCATCTCTGTCACTGTCCCCATGGCAATAAATGGATTTTTACATCCTAAAACATATTGCAGTCTTTGTCAGGCTGCCTGGATTGCATGTTTTGAGTGGATAGCTCTATGGTAATGAGTGAAATGGTGCATTAGAACTCTCTTGTAAAAGGATCATGCTTTCCTGTCAGAGGTCTTGAGGTTTTAATTCATACCCCAAGTTGTATTTCTCCTCCTCCGGCATCTCTCCACTCTGAATGCAAGAAACAGCCAGAGCAGGCTCTCATTCCAGCATACAGACTCTAATGTTACACCATGTCACCTGTTGGCACTTAAACAACACCAGCCTTTGTTAAAAAATGCCCTGGCTCCTGTTAAAGCAAGCTTGGGGAAAAACATTTGGAAAAAAAGTATTTTAAAAGACACAACACCAGGGCAGTGTAAACATATTCCAAATGTAATGTAGCCCATCTGCTGAGGAATCAGACTGAAAGTGGCCATTGTGCTCTGTGTTGACAAGCAATTATTAAAATATATATTTATAAGACAGAGAAAGAGACACTGTTTGCCACGCATAAAGCATCAAAATGTACAAAACAAATCCCCCGCCCCCAACAGTTTTCAACATGCAGCAGTTGTCTCCTCACAGAATTTAAGAGGTTCCTTAGAAGGCTGTTGTATGTCTGGGTCTGCTAAATGTCTGAGCGGTCTCTGCTAAATGAATGTAATGTAACGTAATCTGAGGCCAGTACATCAATTTATAGCTGTCCAAAAAAGATCCACGGAATTTAAATCCCATGTAAATTAAAATCCCCAGAAAAGGAACACGCTATCAGTGACTGATTGTGGTTCTATTAGTTCATCCTGATACGGTAGGGTAGAAGATTGCTTTTTGGCAGCCCCTTTAAGGTACAAAACTGAAAAGCAGAAAGAAACTTTATGGACAGAGTAATGTATCAAAGCCAAACGGGTGACATCGCTATCTCTGGAGACCTCCAGCAAGTCAGCCTGGATATGCATGTGCTGCTGGCAGACAGCTGACAACATTGAGAACACACCTCTACCCTCGAGTCTACCCCAGCTTTATCATGCCGCTGTCATGTACTCACTTTTCTCTCTCTCTCTCTCTCTCTCTCACACACACATACACGCAAACGCACACAGTTCAACTCTTAGTTCAGCTTCTGTACAATGAGCAATTAACTCTCCATATACTACTGGGTGTGAGAATTTGGAGACTATCTTAGAGACTATCCTAATTGTTTTGTGCATATCCACAAATAAACAGGATCTTCCTAAGCATACACTCCACACATTGTTTTCTTTATATTCAGGAAACATAACGGTCCTGTTGATATTTGAAACCTCACAGATGAATACAATATTCTGTTACATTAAAGAGATATGATCAGTCTCTTTACTGAAATTTACATCAAAAAATCTAAATTAAAAGTCACTCTTCAGTTTTTGTAAAGCTGACTTGTTCCTCCTCAGATCAATTAATAATTACAGTACAAACTAGTCAATCTTAATTAAAATCCACAAAAAAGGTCTTATTTCCACAGTTTTTACTGCTTGAAACTCAATGTTTTGGAGTGAAAGTAGAACCCACTATAGCCTTACCTCCACAGACGGTCACTTTTCCCAGCAGGTCTCTCCAATGCACTCAATCCCTGATCCACCGCTAGCCTCTGAGCCGCATGAATCCACAAATGAGCACGATCGTTTGCTAAGCCGTGCCCAGCAGTCTCTCTGTCTGCATCCAGGACAAGCACTTTCCCCCCCTCCTCAGCACAGAGCCCACACATCCACTGCAGAAGCTGTCAGTGGGGCCACAGCCCATATCAAAGAGAGACTGTAAAAACACAGTGGTGTGTGGAAGCAGATCAGCCCTCCCAGATTGTTCTCAGCCCAGCCGCCCGCCCCCCACCCCCCCCCATCCACCCGAACCCAGCCACTCAGGCCTGGCCTCTCCCCCTTCGACCCTCCCATCACACTTCAAACGTACTTCAAATAAATCCACCGGGAAAGGGCTCCCCAGGAACCAAATCCCCCCCCCCCCCCCCCCCCCCACCTGTCAGGTCAACCCCTGGATTCTGTCTGCGGTCCAAACTCCTCGGCTCTCTTTTTGTCAGCACACAGACCGCACAATCACTCGAGTGGGCCGCATACGTCAGCCTGTTTCCTAAAGTCTGCTCTCAAATGCTCACTGTCATGAAGTGCAGTCTTCGGTGGCAAATGTCTCAGCAAATTTCAATTGAGAAAGCCTTCCTTTTAAATTAGCATTCATTCCCACTGTTCAGGTTATTTTTGTTTCCATGTCATATGCTACCCTCAGTCTGGGGCCCCATGGAGTGCCAGTGCAAGATACAATTTAGCAAATATGCATGTACCCGTAATAATGGAACAAGTCATGCTGAGGCTGTTATTTGCTTCAGATCGGTGACATTTTCTTCTTCACACGTCTCAACTCCTCAGTAATGAGATTCAGATACAAAACACAAACAGTTATGCAAAACTCTCACCTCATCTTCCAAGATCTTGTGTTTTTGCAAACTCACTTTTGATAGTTGGGATGCAAGCATTGGAAATTAACCCACAAATAGCCAGTGGGATATTCCCATCAGAGATGCACAAATAGCCCCCTTCTCCCACAAGAGCCTGAATGGATGTGTGAGAGGGTCCCCATGAAAATTCATCTCTCACTTCCTCAGTTAACAATGATGTCAGCAAGTCTATACCACTGTGGCAGAATAATTCAACTCTCCAAGCACTCCAGAGAGATCATTAACATATGAATCCAAAGAGCAGACCCTTGCCAAATTAACAAGTTCCACAAGGAACAGATTTGTAATTCAAGGACATAAATATTTCAACATAGGTTTCAGAGATAAACAGAGATAAAGACACGGAAACAACTGCATAACAAGTTCTTGTGGTTTACATTGAATCAGACAATGCCATTTGTCATAATGAAGGCTTTCAAAAGCCATACTGGCATCATTTAAAACCAAGTGACAAATGTGTTTGACTCATTGTGTTCCTGACAAAAGCCTGCCTTCACAAAATCCATCTCTAAACAAAACCTGCTGTTTGCTACTTGCCAGGTTACCAGGTACAAATGAGCGATAAGCAAGGACTATTTTTATAGCCAACTAAAAGTTTCTAGACCAAAGTTGAGACCAGTCTGCAGAACACAAGTGAAATAGCTGTAAGTGTGCAAGTCATGACAAAAGTAGAATGTTACTTACGAGGAACTTACTCTTGACCTCAGGATGAGCATCATTACCTCTCAAAAATCCCTTTTTTTAAAAAAAAAAAACATACAGAAACTTATTTTAACTTTGGGGCAGAAACTAGGACAGGCAAAAGTGAGACATAGAAGCTGTTGAAAAACACCAACAAAAGTTGGAACATCACGGGCCTCCAATGTTTGGGTGACAAGTGTGGAAATGAATGAAGGATGTGTCGCAGACCATAATGCCTTTCTCCCAGACAATAGAGAGATATTAGTAATTCAGATTTGCTTGGCTTGTGGCCAGTGACTATGGAGCCATTCAGTGAAATCCCTAGATTGTGTGTGTGTGTGTGTGGAGTTGGGGTGGGAGAGGGGTGACCATGCTGTCTCGGTTATTTCCAAGGGGATCTGAAAAGGTACAGCCTTTTCCTGTTGCTTCAGAAAACAAGGGCCCTGGGTTTGTGTCAGGCTTTTGCCCCCAGCACACATCTTTCTCAATAGAAACTGGACATCCTGGCCCCAGCACCTAGGGTGCACTTCCTTTCTTTCCATTTTCCAAACAGGGCTTCCTTCCCCTGGGAGGTAATTATATGCAACAGCAAATATTTCACTGTATTGCCGGGTCAACAGAGGATGTGTTGTCACGTATTGGACACGCCTTGAATGAACATTTTGTTTCATTCACACAATCTGCAGTTTGAGAGGTTGCTTGACTAATGAAGGATTTATTCTGCAACCTCTGGCATGGTAACACCAACACCCCCCCCCTCCCCCGTTCTACCCAAGAGGTTCCCCATTCAATGTCTATTCACAGTTCCAGCTAAACACTAACACAAGAAAAGAGACCTGCAATGAACCGTTTCAACATTTCAAGGCGAAAGCGGCACAAGTTTGGGATGCTGAAGCAGCAATGGTGAGCATGGTTCTGTCTATGGCTGAGTCTGGCTGTCCGGGCAGAGATTTGGTCTGCGGGGTTCTGGGGACAGCCGGTCTTGTGCAAAAGCCATTGTTTCAGCCAAGGCCACTGAGGCAGGGTCCATTCACAGTGAGCTCAGCCGTGAGCCAGGCCCCCCTTTGTAGTGGGGAGAATTTGCACCGTTACATTAGCAACTCTGCAAAGGAAGAACAATCCGCCGCCCTGCTGAGAACTCATTCTTGTGTTTCGAGGTGCAAATGGAGATGTAAAACTCCCCATCTCTGAGTTACCATCATCTGGCATTTTCTTAGAAAAATGAACCAGTAATAACCAATCATCACATGCTCACTAAATAACCACACTCAAAACTTTCCATTTCACTGCCTTACTGACAAAATACAAACCAAGGCTGTGAATGAAGATGCACAATATATTCATTAAAATAAATGATTTTGCAGACAATCTGATTCAGAGTGACTTAAATGGCCATCATGACAAGAGACAAACAGCGCATGCCATGTATACACAACATTTTAAATGTGCTTTTACTTTGCCCTTTACAATGTAAAGGAAGAATAAGAAAAATAGAGCCTTAAGCAAATGCATGCAGCCATTTAAGACCATACTACCAAATAAAAATATTGGCAATGAATTTGCAATAGGTGTCCAAGAGTTTGATTTCAGAGAGGAGGAGTGGACATCTGACGGTTGTGGTAGAAAGGTCACAGGTTCCTATGTACCCCAAAGTGATCAGTCAAGTGTTCATTTGAATAACCATGGGTCTAATACACAATGCTGAATTCCTGCTAATGTGTTACAGTGATGACACTGTTTAGAACACTCTGTCTGACAGCCTCTAATGTCACAGTGATTTCCCCTGAAGATGAGTGGAGTCTCTCACTAGATGATGATGCACCAATCAAACCATCAAAAACCCTGGGATCCTCATTTGAAATGGCACTTTTGCAGTAGTGATGCAAACTATGAAGAACCACAATGCTTTGATTTGTTTCCACTTGCCTATTCAAGCAAAATTTATATCCTTAAATAGAAATTAAAAAGAAATTAAGCTATATATTATCCAGTGTTACATATTATTCATTGCAATATAGTTATGATTTGTTTCCATTAACTTGTGATGAATGATTCTTCCACATAGAACAGTTAAATGAAACTGCAGAAACAGATCACATCCTGTTGAATAACTTCCCAAAGCCCTAACTCACAGCCAAAGGAAGGAATAAACATCTTTGACATCTCTTCCAGTTCTGTTGGTTAACTCTTTCACAGAGTTTTTTCAAATAAAGACCACACTCTGCAAACACCAGTGTGTTATACAATGTGCAATTTGATTACTTGTAGGATTATTTTAAAGGCCATCTCAACTAAAAGCTGATGTGGAGTTGACATAAAGTTAACATTAACGTCAAGTTAACATATGCCATCTTTCTCCCATATACCTCTGCAAGTAGCAAACAGTTTGTGATGAATACAGATGCCAAATGTCTTCTACACAAATAGTCAACAGACCAATACTAACAGCCATAGCTATCGTAAGTGAATTGTTGCAAGTGAGCTTTGGTTTGGGACTGCTGTTGGAGGGGTACCCCTCTGTTCCAAGTGTCGCATTACATGTACATGCGCAATATAAACGAACAAAACCCACACATCCCTGACCTGTGACCTCTGTGAGCTCCAGATGACTCATAAATCTCTAGGAGAGTTTACGGCCCATTCTCAAGTCATGGCCAGAACGACCTGAACAGCACTTCTCACCTGGCTCTCACCTCCCTGCACTATAAAAACCCTGGTGTCCAGACCCAACATGCCCTGACAACCACAGCACTTCCAGGCCCAGCAAGCCCTAACAAACACAGGATCAACACCCCACTGTAAACCGAATTCTTCAGAGCACAACCCCACCGCCTTCCACAGCACCACCCATCAGCGCCGATCCTCCTTAGCCGGATAGCCGGAATTTGCAAAAGCATTACATTACTTGCATTTAGCAGATGCTCTTATCAAGACTGCCTTCCAGAACAATAGAACATAAGTGTATCTTTTCAAGTTAAAAGAGCAACAGGGAGGTCAATCACCTTCCATTCACCACAATGTAATTTCGGCCACTGTCAATCACTCCCATACTGACACACCTCATCTCAGTTCACTTTGTTTCATGTTGGTCCATTCCAGTTCCTCCCATATATCCTGAACCGCAACTGGTACTTTGCTCTTCTTTCAGTTTCATCTGAGCCCTACTTCTACACTGACAAACAGTACAAAACAACACTGAGGAGAACGTCAGTCTGAGCTTCACTCTGTGCTGTCAGTACTTACTGCTGCTTCGAAACTATTGCTGAATATAACATGTACTGGAGTGTGAGGTCTCTTATCATAAAAGTAAGGCTGTCTTAGACTTAAATTGCTTGCCAATGGATGTTATCAGGACAACGACAACAAAAGCCTGAGCAATAAAACCCAATAAAAGCTGACATTCTACTGTCATCACCACCCTCTTCCCATTGAAAGAGAAAAGGTCAACTGATCTTGAAGGCCCTACACTTTACTGTCGTTAGATTTGGTCTGACAAACCCAAGCCATACAGTGCGCTTATTAGCCGTATAACCCCTAGATAACCCCATTTACAACCATCATACGGGCAAATCTGAAACAACTGGACATGAAACACACTCAGAATTTTCCTTTCCTCTCAGTGTTTTAGTAAAGTCTGAACAGCACGGCAGATTCGGAAGATTTGGAAATCATGTTACACTTGACCTTCTATTCACTTCATTTCACTTCAGTGTAGGCATCACATTATCAGTGGGAATTGTTTAATGCTACATGAAATTGCAGTGCTGCTTAATTCTTGATCTTTGTTTCAAATAAAAAATGAATCTCTTCGTTTTATGGGGAGGATTATCCAGCCATTGGCATTCTTTTGTTTCTCCTGCAGCTTCCTCTACGCAAAACAGTGCTTCCTGGCAACACTGCATTCAAACTAAAATCTTTTCTGTACGTAATGTGCCAACTGTTTTTGACTTTTTGAATTACATTATGTGACTGCATTCAGCAACCTCAAGCACAATGTCCTAACAGCATCTGTTGGTGATAATAACGAGCATAATTCTCAACTGCACTTTTTACGATATTAAAGATTTTGAAACAATGCACCATGAAGACACATTGAGCTTTGGAGCTTGGGAAAATTGTCAATGCCAATACTTGACAAGGTGTTTTGGAATCAGTTAATAAAGCAACCAGCTAGAATACTCTCACTACTCTTCTCTCATAGTAAATATGCCACCACTTGCATAACCTGTACACTTCCTTACAGTGCTGAAGACTGCATTTTCAGCTGAGCATTAATACTGAACAAGTATAATTCTTATGCAGTATTATTTTAAGCTTATGTGGCAAAAAAAGGCAAATTAAGTTTTTGACTGCACTGAGTTAAGATATGCTTAAATTTGAATGATCATACTTTTTAGTGACAGAGGTTTGTCAAGCAGGATGCAGAGGTGGGATGGTAATATTTAATTAGCTAGAACAGCATTTCCCAAACCTCTCCTGGAGGACCCCTTGTCCTGCATGTTTTAGATCCCTCTAGCTCCAACACAGCTAATTCAAATGATCAACTCGTTATGAACTCCTGAAGCTGCTCAATAACAAACTGATCATTTAAATCAGCTGTGTTGGAGTAGGGAGAGATCTAAAACATGCAGGACAAAGGGGTCCTCCAGGAGAGGTTTGGGAAATGCTGAGCTAGAACTTATGGAAAGTCTTGGGAAAGAATGCAAAACTCATAAAAGTATAAACATACAAAAACAAACATTTGACCTACACATGAAGAGCAACCTAGAATCACGGGTCACCACTTCACTTTGTCAGCAGCCCTCTGAGGCCAGCTACACTGAAATATAGGATAGGACATCGTTTTTCACCCTCAATCTGACACCTTCTCACCTAGTTGTAAAATCCGGAGCTCACTCGAAACAATTGCAAGAACAACTGAACTCCCTAGGGCAGTTAAATGGAGGAAGTTCTTTTATTTGCAGACACTATAATCTAACAAAGAGTGAATGCAACAGTCAACAGAATAGACTTGGAATGAAGGAGTTCTGACACTCACGCATTCTTTCTGAAGAACTCTGCTTGCCTGCAGTGAAACTGAGAGTTAAGAAGTGTTATGTATTTTTAAATGGCTCCTCCAGTGCTGCTTTGGCATTCCCATTCTTTAAAAATGCATGTAAAACATGAAAGGGTTTGTGCAACTAGAAATGAGGGATTTTCAAAACACAGAATGTTAAGTTGTTAAAACAGTCAGTTTTATCAATATTTCAGTTTTTTTTTCATCCACAATGTCCTTGTTTAACAGCCAGCTTTCAAATGAAAGCATTTTCCTCGCTCAAAAAAGCTGAAGTGCTAACTGGATAGAGAAGTTTGATTCAGCTTTGCAGTGATGTTCATAAAGACATCTTGTCTGAACACATTAAAAGAGAAATGTGCTTGCTCACTGGTTCACTCCACCAGTGGAGCTATTTAATACCAAATCCTCTACGGTAAAACTTCAGAATCAACTTCAGCAGAGGCTCATAAAACATCTTATTGCAGATAAGAGCAGGGGGCTCCCTGGTGTCCTAGTGAAACTCCCAATGTAGCTGCCTAAATCTGCCTGTATAATCATTCCCCTAGTTTAATTGCGTAAATAAATCCCTACCTCTGCACCTCATTTGATGAAGGGTGAGTGTTCCGGTGCAAAACGGCTGACGTGCATCACCTAGGTGGGTGCTAGGTGAGTTGAGGTCGAGGTGAGTCATGCGCTCCCACTCCAACTGTGAAGTGCTTTGAGATCTATGAAGTGATGAACGGCACTGTATAAATGAAACTCATTATGAAACCAAGGCCCTGAAATTTATCCACACCACTGCTCAGAACTGTAGGAGCTATTTGGTAATGGGAAGTTTTTTGCTTGCATTCCCCATACCAGTTTCTCTTGTCCTATTGTTGTGGTCAGACTGAACTCATATGTGAACGTTTCCACTGTAATTATATACTCAAAGTCCATAAACCAGGGATAGCCCCCTTTTCTGTAACTTCAAACCGAGGGCAGAACCGCACGTCAGTGTGGTGTGGGAACGTTTTCTTGTTCTTTCGGCCCCAAATGAAACTGGCACATGGCAGCCTCGCTGAGTGTGAGTGTTAGCGCTTGGAGCTGGGTGGGGGCAGTAAAGCGCGCAGTTGCCCACACATGGGAGCGTTTCCAGCTCTCAAAAGCTTCAAAAGGACTGGTGCGTTCGACAATCCTCTGAAACAGTTAAACGCTCCGCAGTCAGGACCCCACTAATCATTAACATTCCTTGAGAAACGCTCCGTAAAGTCTTTTTAAAACAGGCAAATTAAAAACATTAATGCTCTACTGCCATTTTACAGAGGGTAGACTCACCGCGACAAGTGGGGAAGCTTCATTTTGTCTCAGCTTAATAAGACACAATTTAAGTCATTAGGGGAGGCAGTAAAAGGAGCCAGCATACATAATCCCTGGGCCATCCCACTCCCCCCTGGCTCTGATGTTCAGCCCTGTCCCCTAACCCCTGCTCCGAGGCAGGTCACAGCTGTAACAAAACTGTCTGAGGCACTAGCTTGGGCCCTGATATGGTCTGTAATATGCTCTGAAAGTGTTCACTAGTTGGTTAAGCCTGCTTCTGGATTGTGGTTGCAGCCTGGGTGACCTCACCTTTCATCCAGCAGGTTCCAGATGGAGGGTCCACTTGCGTGCACATAAAAGCCAAGTTTCATTACGGCTCACCATCCCTCCACTGCTTCCACCCCCCTGGCTAATTTGATACTGTAACTGATACTTTTCACTTTGCAAGGGTACGGAGGTCAAACCTTCCGTTCCCCCCTACCCAATAAAATCGTGAACTTCGTATGCCGTACAAAACTAAACAAATAAATCTCCTGTCACTAGGGGCCGTAACCATGGCCATTCCTCTCCAAACTTGAACCTCTGCTTCCACTCTGGTCAGTGCTCACAGCCCCACCCCTCTCTCCTTAAATGGGGGAGGTGATTTACAGGGGAGGCAGTGGACGTTGCCGCCTGCTGTTCAGTGTGGGAGGCGGTGGTCCCAATCAAACATGTGGGGCCACACCCTTGCTCAAGGGGGTCTGAAGTGGCTTAGGTGTGGGGCTCCACCTGTTGACAATCCACGGCCAGTGCAGTTTAAACAGAAGCTAGGGTACAGCTATTTGCACAGTGTGGGAGATGCTTGGAGATGGCTTTGGACCGAAGGTGGGAACAGGGCAGAGACCAATGTATCAAAGTGCATATGGCATTCTCCTCACACTACTCTCTCAGACCCAAAAAGTAGGGACTATAATTGCTTTAGTCAGTGGGTGCAGGCTATGGTTAGAAAAGTATTAAAAAAGTGGATGGGGCTAATATTTAGTGACATGAAAAGCACTAAACTGCTACCATACTTCAGAAGAGCTGTCAATGTACTGCTTCATTAATGAGCACCTAGGGCTGCTTTCTGAAAATATGATCAATAGTTTTCCCGAAATTATCATATCATGTATTTTTAACCAGGCCTTGAAACAGATATCAAGTTTCAAGAAAATGTCAATAAATATTTGAAAATGAACCATTGGGAAAGTGCTAATTGAGATGCATGATAGGAGTTTTGCATCCACAAAATCTACAGTAATGAACAACATACCAAAAAATAAAACTAATGCAGCTTTAGCTAAGAAGTGATTGACAGCAAAAGTAAACCACAAAACTACAAAAACACGGCCTTACTGAGACAGAGAGTAGAGGAATAACTCAATCAAATATCGGTAAGATGTGAACCCTTCACACATCGAGTAGATGCCTGGCTCTTACATCCAGCCAGACACGTTCCCTGGGTTTTATTTCCTGTCAGAGCTGCCTTAGGTATCTCTCAGATAGCCACGCAAATGGCAACCTACATCTGAAGCTACAGAAGGAAACAGTAACCACTTTATTAGAAACAGGAAATCCTGGAGCAGTCCACCCCCCTTGGTATTATTACACTTTTGACGAGATGTGAAATAAGTGTTAAAGAGTTCTGCATGCATGGAGGCTGCAGACCACCCATTCATACATCCCCAAGTCCACTGCCGAGATGCTGGGCCGGGGACTCGGATGAACGGAGAGGTCCTTGCTTCAACATCTGCTCAATTACAACCATTTACCTTCGTCCCAGATGAATAGAAAACATCTGCTTAACAAGGAGACCGATGCCTGTAATTACTGTGGAAAAATACCCCACTGTCAGCACTAAAAGGAAGGTGGCCAGACAAAAATAATACAAACGGAAAGAAGGGATAAACATGGTTGTATTCACATATCTGGGAGTATTGCTTCGGTCCTCTATAGGTTTACGCCTTCAGCAGGCACACGTTAAATTATGCTTAGTAAGCTTTAGTAGCCTTGTTCTAGGCTGACGGAAGAGGTGCCTGTACTGTTGAACAACTTCATACGCTATTGTATATATTCCATTGGAATTGCTCGTTTGAGTGAAAGATCCCATTGAGTGAAATTCCCTTTCATTGTGAAAGCCTCATAGAAATGAGGTCACAGGGGCCAACATCATTATGTTTCCACGGTCCATTCACCAAACAGGGGCTGAGTAAAGTGGGGAAATACAAAAGGAGCACTCCTATTTTTATTTAATAATAATAACTCTTTACAAACCCACATCCGATACCATAGCAAGACATACATAACGGGCGGTTGCATCACCCCAATTTGTAAGATAATTACAGGATGGCTTTTCTCCTTTACTTCTCAGCTGACGATATAGGCCAGGGGAAGTGTTGCATTACATATCCCCCAGGTAAGTAGTTATTGAAGTGGAACACACACACACACACACAAACAGACACACACACACACTCTCACACTCAAACTCACAGTCGCACTCACACACACATGCATGCGCACACACACACACACGCGCGCGCACACACACACACACACACACACACACACACACACACACACACACACACACACACACACACACATACAGACACATACAGACACACACACATACAGACACAGACACACTCACACTAAAAGTCACACACACACACACACACACACACACACACACACACACATACTCACAAAGCGCTACTGCTCACAGTATGGTGCTCCACACAGCTCCTCACTCCACATGAGTCTCTGCAGGAGCCTCTGACAGACCTCAACACACTGGCTTCCCGAAATAGTTTTTGCTTACAGGGTTTAGAATGCTGGGCATCCAAACAGGGGATGAACAGAAGATGCAGCCCCAACAGAGTGTGACGAATCACCTCAGAGGGACGCCCGCCCCGCCCATGTTTTCATTACCCCACGGTGCTGTCAGAGGTGCCGTGGAGCAAGCGGGCACCACGGGCTGTTTGTCACTTCACTGTTTTCTTTGCCCCCTAGCCACCGACAGGGAAGCTGAAGCAAGCCTTCCACGCCCGCGCTGTGCTGTCAATGGCCCTCTCGGACCTCGGGGCACGCGAGTCTCGGGCAAACAGGCCGTCTTTGTCGGGCCTTTCGCCGGGAGCCGCCGCAATGAAAGGCACATCCTCTTAGCAGCCTTGGTCAATATTGACCCACCTGCGGGACAAGCTGCCGGCTGTCCTCACCACGGTACATCCGTTTTCACAGCGTAACGATAATGCTCTCAGCCCTACACACGTAAAAAACACCACTTCCAGCGGAGAAGAAATGTATTACTTATATTTCTAAATCAAATCGTTATAAGCATGCATTTTCTTAGAAGGTGTCCTCATCCAGGATATCATGTCATAATTCATGATTATTTATATTGCTGTATTTATTTTCAAAACCTATTTTAAACACCTTGTTCAAGGGTATAACAGCCATCTGGGATCTGAACCCGTTACCTCCCGGTTACCGATCCAGTTTCTTATCCACTTATGTATAATGATCGAAATTACAGTCTCCAGAGAGGAACTATCATAAATGATTGAAAGGTAAGCTTTCCATCCCAATCCAGATGGCAAAGATGGTTCCCTGGGGGGAATTCCAGAGGGACCGTCTTTGGTGGAAAATGCTGAGACCTCCATAACAGGCCCTCACTTGTTTGGGTTTTACAGTTGACTTACTTGAGATAATGAAACTTGCACCGAGTATTCAATGTCATTTAACCTAAAAAAAAGAACTTAAATTATGTGTGGTGATTGAGGTCACTAGCATAAACACAGGCACAATTCATTTAACTTCATTAATTCCATCAACAGTAATTAAAGCTTAATTTAGTAAAAATGCCAACGATTTATTGCACTTCCCTTTTAAGAATACCTTTTATTCATTGGTTTCTTTTTGAAAATCTGGCAGGCTGTCAGTGACTAAATTGAGAAGATTCCTAGAATGTTAGCAAGAAAACTGAATGATCCATACTAAAAGCTTACAAATTAAAGCAGACCTCGCAGAAATGTTGTTATGCTTACTTTGTGTTTATCAAAGTGCCGCGAGACTTGATTTGTTTTCCATGACATGAGCTATGTTCTGTTCTCTTGTAGTCAATCTCTTTGAACTTTTCCCTTCCACTTGAAAGATTCACAGAGCATGCATTTGAATACACATTTGGTCGTGGGTACAAACTTCCACACTGATGGCACGCTTAAATTAGCCAGCTGGTTCTGTCTGAAGTTGTACAGTAAACATTGAGGAGTCATTAATTTTGCATCACAGTTTCAAAAAGCTCAGCATGAACACATATCATACCTACTTTCCAAGCCAATGTCTGCCTCCCAAGGTAATATCACAAGCATATTTTTTTTGTAGCCATCGCATATCCTCCATAGGCACATATATTGTAAAGTATCAGTGTGACAGAGTGCTGTCACTACGGTTGAGTATGTGCTCTGACTGCCATACCGTCGCAGGCCGGGTGGGGTGACTGCTCTCGTCCTTTGCTACAATCAGGCTATGCTACTTCTACAACAGCACATACACATTTTCTCTCAAGCTTTACTATTTCATATAAAATATATTAGTACTATATAAAAATGAGAGCTGCCATCTGCAAACTAGATGTAATGTGCTACATAAGGCAGTCGAGCATTCTTGATTGCCATCTTTATGCTCCAGTGAGGGCCATAACCATGGAATGCGGAGCCCTTTACTTCTCAATCACTGCTCAAAGGCTGCATTGGACTCTACTCTCACCCAAAGAAACTCTGTAAACAGAGCTCTGTGAAAACAAATCACTGTCTGAGCCACATAAATAAATCCTCACTCAAACGAACGGCCATGAAGAGAACAAACAAACATCTCAACTACACAACATATGCATGCAGCATATCCAAATATCTTAAAATATCTACTCGGTGCTTTTGCAAAATAAAAGTGGGTCAGTGAAATCAACAGATTTTGCATACATATGAATAAATCACCTAATATATGTAATCTTCTTTTCAAACACTGGATTCAAAACACAAATGTTTGGTTTTAATTATAATAAAAGTTAAATATGTTTGAGAAATGCTTAACTCCTCATCTTAGAACCGACCTATTCCTCTTCCAACAGCCTTTAATACTGCAGGCAAATAATATTTAGCATATTAAGCTAATGACTGTACACTATAAAAATGACTGCTGGTACAAACACAGTGATTCTCAGAGGAATCTAGGAAACCCTGAGCTACCAGCAAATAACAGGACCACCACAGCGTTCAGCTTGTACTATCATCAGCATCTTGCCATTCTTGTGCACGAAAATGAGATAATTACAGTCAAGGAAGGCTGATTACAAACCACTACAAACTGTACAGATGGCCAGATATTGGGAATCAGACAGAGTGACATCAGATACTACAGTTTTGGCTATCAGACAGAAGTTCTTTCCTCCTTCTCTTTCTAAGCCAGCACCATGTCCATTGTCCTTACTGTGTCCTTACTGTGGCTCTCCCACATATACAACTTGCAATTACAACATTTAGGGATTCTTCACACTGGGGGCAGTAAAGTGTTCAGGGGGACAAAAGTGGACCCTACTGGTGAGATCTCATAATTAGATCTGCAGAAGAAAAATTCAGGGGATGCTTTGGATTAGCCTGGGCAATGTAATGATGTCCACATGCGGGTCATTAGAGGAGGGGACAGCTTGCCCTTTCATCTGCGCACAGATTCTCCTCGTCTCACATAAGCAACGGCTGTTCCTCTGTAATTACGGGCCCCGGGTACTGGCGCTGGCTACAGCTCCGGCTGCCTCGCAAACACTTAGCTAAATCAAATTCCGCCAGTCCACGTGTACCGAGATGTGTGAATGTCAGTGTTGAAGGCGAAAGAGGTCAAAGTTTCATTACAGAGGCGTCAGTCTTGCAAAATATCTCGAGGCAGAAATGCGCCATGGCCAGATGATTATATTAAAGAATTTTAGCAGGGCAGGAAGATCATCTTTGTGTATCTTATGTAAAAACAACATAAGAAACTGGGGTAATATGTGCGAGAAGGAATCGATTGAGGCAAAGGTCTCTGTGTTCTAAAATAACTTTTCAAATCTTCTGACAGAACTGACGAACGTGAAAACAGCCAATGCTCCTTCCTGAGGACTTAAAATGGGATTCTGGTTCCCAAACAGACCCTCCCAACCATTATGGAGTGACTTTTATCCTCTGAACCATTATGGAGAAACTTTTAATAGTGATCAAGTTAAATCCATCTGACCTGGAGCAATAAACTCATTAGATTTATTCAGTCAGTTAGAATATGCACAAATTCAAGGAAAGAAGTAGTCCACAGATATCATATTGTCACATGCGATTATGTAAATAACACCTTAGTTTTTGAAGGGAACTGGCTCACAATCAAAACTTTCATTTGAAGTGGCATTAAGTATTTAAACATTATCACATTGAAATGTATACTTTGAATGTGTGCATATGTTTCTAATAGTGATATGACTCAAGTGGTCTTTGGACCTAATGTACATAACCTTTTGAGCTTTTTTAGCTGCTGTCAAGCTGTCACCTGACAAATAACACAGTGGACAACTCTGTTACCTAAATGTCCATATGTAATTGTCAAGATAAATCTTCCATAAACCTGGAAGCCTATCAGAGCACTCTGTGAATGGACACATTTCTATGGCTGTTCATGAAGCATTTCAGAAATATCATTTTTTTTCCCCTGTCCACTGATTTCTCAAGTCAGGGAGTATTTTTTTTTTTCAAGTTTCCCCAGATTTCCTCTAGGCTTTCTGTTTTATTGGCTACCAGTGGGGAATGTGCTCTATCCGAGGCTTTGTGACAATATGATGGCAACACAGTGCCTTCTGAATTATTGATTGAAAAGCACTATACAGAAATTCTCCAGCTACACCAGGATATAGTGTTTTCTCTGTTTATACCCACACTCCACGGAAAACAACACTTGAGTTCTATGAGGAACTGTGTGACCTTGTGCAGTGTGTTACTTCTTTGGCTGGTGATTGAAAATGACCACAAGGTTGCTAGAATCAAGCCGCCAAGGCACTCAAAAGACGGTGCAATAAAGGTACAATAAGCATAACCCAAGCCATAGTCCAGACAGCAATGCATGACTATCCTATAACTAACGTGGTCATTTAACTGTAGACCCCAATAAAAATTCCAAAGCTATATTGTGCAGCGGTACAAAAAGTGAATATTGTCATGGCAGTGACATATAGGTAGACTCAGAGCCAGTGAGGCTGCAATAAAAAAAAAATAAACTTTAAAATGGATCTCTCAGGACTGTTTATGGAATATTCTTGTCACTTGCGTTCTGCCATAACATAGTCAAAAGCATTCTGGGCATTTAATTAGGTCACTGCATGACTACACTGTAACTTAGCATTGATAGGTGAATCATTCAGCAACAGTGACATCTGTCCTTACAGTGGAACCAACTTTTCAGTGTAAGATGACATCGCCTACATGCAAAGTGAACATGTATTTTTGCTTAGTTTGCCACTGTACCTAGTCTTGATTGAAGCATTACCATTTTAACTGGCTTTAGAGCTATTAACAATACAAAAACATATATCTGTAGATCTATGTAAGATGTTCCAGCTGAGAGTATTTATGAATTTCAGACCCTTGAAAGACTGTTTGTGAAACAAACAGGACTAATCTACTAGTCCCAAACAAAACAGTAAAATAACTAATTTGCTAGACTACAGTTCACTGATGAAACAGAGGACTGAGAGATCCATATCAGAACATGGCCACATGCTCCACACCTTTCAGGAGAATCCAGGGGCATCTTATCAATGGTTATGTTACTATACACAATATAAGGAATGAGTGAGACGGGTGTAAAACATGTAAATGAGATGGCAGACTCCAACAATGCTACTTTATGATGACAATACAGGGTTAAAAAAAAACTCCAGAGACTGGTTTTAAAAGCTGCATTGCCATCAGGGTGGTCTAATAGCATAGTGGCTAAGGAGCAGGACTTGTAAGCGAAAGGTTGCTGGTTTGATTCCCCACAGGGGCACTGCTGCTGTAACTTTGGGCAAAGTACTAAACCCACAATTGCCTTAGTAATTATCCAGCTGTATAAATGGATAACATTGTAAAAACCTGTAACTGATGTAAGTTGCTCTGGATAATAGCATCTGCTAAATGCCAATAATGTAATTACTCTCAGGATGGAAGAGATCTAGTACACTGCTACACAGTTGAATCAAGTCTGTTTCCTCAGTTGTATATTTAAATGGCATATCAGCTCAGAATTGACAATTACCAGCGATGTCTGACAGGGATAAATCACTGACTACTTTACGAGCTTTTAATAATGATTAGCGTGTGCATGTAACAGGGAGCCAAATTGACTTGCACTGGAAGGCATTGATTACACAATAAATCAGATATCAATGTCACATCTACGTGTACATGTCTTGGCAAAGCTGCAAAGTTTAAAATTAACACCTAATAGGCATTCATATTTGCTTTTTGAGCATCAAGTGCCAGTAGGTTTCCTCCCTTTTCAATAACCATAATAGGTACTTCTATGAAGAACCAACACAGCCGTTTACAGCCAGTCTGTGACCATGGACAGGCAGACCACCATCCTTTAAACAGGCCACACATCATTGAGCTCCCCTCTAGCCAACCACAAAGCGTTTATGGGCGGCCAACGCCGTGCTCTGCAGCCCGTTCACGGCTCTGTTCTGCCCCCACTGCTTCTCGTCTTGGATATAAATGACAGTGTTATTCCAGCAGCCCTGTAACGTGGAGGCTTTCTGCTTTTCCTTTCACGACTTGGCACAGTCCACAACTTCTGGGGATAAAAGGCTGCCAAAGTGTTTGGGTTTAGTGTGATTTACCCAGACATGTATATGATTAATTCCACTGAGCACAAACACTGCTTTGTGTACATTTGCTGCATTGGGGTATTAAATCAACAGAACTACATATATACATGCTGGCACAAGGCTCACATCCTGCTCACTAACACTGTCATAGATGTAGGCTTTAGATACAAGCGCGCGCGCGCACACACACACACACACACACACGCATGCACGCCAAATGCATGTTTCTATTTAAGGTACATATTGGGATTCATTTATTTTCTCTCTTGCCTCTCCTTAGGACTCCTACAAAAGCATTAACTCTCAATAATACTGATCTCACAGAACCATCAGCATTCCCTAGTTGGCATTATCAGAGTGCAGTGTTACATAGCCCGGTGTGCACTGGATTGACTGGTAATATCTGACAACAGCAGTAAGCATATCCATCTTGGAGGAAGACACCACATGAATATTATGACAGATTTGACATTGACACCATTTTGGTTTGCCCTGTACTGCACACAGGTCAAACATTGTTCTATATTCTACAAACACTATCATGATTAGTTCCTTATTCTTCTCTTATTCTGACATACTGCTGATTATATACCACTGCAAAACAAGAACAAATAGATTTAAAAACTTGAAGAAATGTTATTTTTAACCTGAAAAACTTTTGAAGTAGCCATCATATATACAAAGCAGAACTGATCAAAGAGTTTCTTAAATGTTTCCAGAAAGGTGTCCAAGAACACCAAAACAAACCTCAGTTCATATTTCCTCTCTGGAGTAACGTTGTATTTTAATAAAAATGGAAAAGGACATATTTTCTTAACAAAGCTTTAAAGAATGGGCTCTGTTGGTGGCAAAGATCACCTTTCTCATGCTTTTGTCAGTGAATGCCCTGTCATATATCAGTCTTCAAAGCTTACATGGCATTGGTCCTGAATATGCCCTGTCCCTAAAATCCTTCATAAATATGCACAAGTGTCTACCATAAACTTCCCCTCTCCTAGCAAAATCACCGAGTTACCCAAAACAGTTGATTTGCACCTTAGTGAGGTACATTGCAGGGAAATAGTTTTCTTCCGAAACTCAACTCTGCTGTAAAAACACCTTACAAAGCATGCCATGTCTATTAGATCACTTCAGGAGAAACAGAACAATGTTCCAGAGCATTGTGGAAGCTGAGCCAGGGAGGTTTGCTGAGAAAAGGCAGCATATGAAGTAAATCTCTCATTCGCTATCTCGAATTAAATTACAATAAATAAATAAATGCGCATGAAGACAGCACAAATGACCACAGATACTAATAATACATAATTTGTATTACATACTATACATACTGATACTATTTTCCTGGAGTTAAAGCACTTGGCAGGGAAAAAAAAAACTAGACAAATTCCTTTCTTCTGAGATACAGCAAAATGTAACCTTAATGGATAATGTATTAACCCCGAAGATGGTGTTTACATTACTTTATAATTTATACATTCAGTCAGCCCAATTTGGCTGCCTGCCATTTGCTTCAATATGGAGGCAAACAGGTCACCTGACCCCCACTTGGATTGTTCTTGGTGGTTTACCTTTGACTTGCACTGGTAACAGTGCTAAGTGAAGACAAAACTGAATTGCACTGGTTGAGTGAACAGTACAGCACATGTTTACTGAATGACAGAGGGAACTGAACTTGACAATTCAACAGCCAAAGCTGAAAATAAGAACACTCTTCAGTACATTGCATCATGTTGAATAAAAGGCTGGGTCAAAACAATTAAACAAAAAATTACACTGCGATGAAAAAATGAGTATTTTCTTCACAGAGAATATGGAAGAGAGCACATCTATATACAAATTTTCCAGTGACCCGCTCTACAAATCTAGCCACTAGGTGACACCACCACCTTGATTACTGCCATAAATAGTGTATGTTCCACTTCAACCTTCAGATGAGAAATCCATATTTTTCTCAACTGATCCTATAGTACAGTACATTGCTAATGTGTCTGAAATGTAGAAAGAAATAAGAGACTAAATACCTGTCATTTGGAAAAAAGTCCCTCATTATGTAACCAACTCTGTTTCTCTGATTCAGTCAATTTCCAAATGGGAAAAATGCAAAACGTTTTCCTGCATAATGCATTAACAGAACCAATTGCTTTTGTAAAACTCTGAATGTAATTGTGGCCTTTAACTACACTTCTTGGGAGTCTGGGAAATGACCCAGAGTGCCTCACCTTCCCAGCTAATGGGCTTTAAATGTGGCTGCTGGGATCAGCCTTGCACGCTGTTTTTTTCTCCACTCTGCCCCCCAGCTGTGGTCAGAATGACAGATTTCAGGCCAGCCTCAAACCCATAGCCCACCCTGCCCTCTGACCAGACTGCAGGCATGCCGAACAAGCCCCTGAGAGATTACAGGAGCTGGAACGCCTCATGATTGAGTTTGCAGTCCCTTGTCGCTTGGTGAGAGCAAGTACTGTTTGAGAGGTGCGACTCGATAAATGCACTATCCACATCCAGAGGCAAACCCCCGTCCCCCAACTCCAGCCCCGGCTCACTACCTTCATGTAGTGTAAGAGTTAAGAGCAATGGGCTACGGATTTCAGGGTGGGGTCCCATCACCCAGGACAAATCCCTTCACTTTTTAAATGGCAAAAAACCTGTCAAGACTGAATCCATCTTTCTGCCAAGAAAATAATGAGAGGCGGGTCGAAGAGATGCATAGCGCTGAAAGAAGCTAAAAAAATCACTAACCTCTCCCGTGGGATTCACAAAAAGCACTCGGGCTGATAAACGCCGGGGCGTAGTGGATAGCGGAGACTCATCAGCGTTCCGCGCAGCTAGCAGTTGTCAGCTAAGTGACAGCCAACAGCTGAATCCATACACCCGGAGCCCCGTGGAGCTCGGCACTACACACCCGAAATCTTACACCCCACGCCCCTGAGAGAGGGTCTCTACTTTGTTTAATCTTTGCATTAACCGTAGAACAGTAAATTGTTTACTTAAGAAGATCACCCTGATAATACAAATGTAGTATGATTTTTTATTTGTCCATAAACGTTGTCTGTTTACGAGATTTAAAAGCTCTCGGTGTTATATGTAAAATGAATTATGGCATTTAATTAGATGGATTAGGATAGATTCGATTTCTGTCATGGGAAGCGCATTTATACAAACTTTTATAAGACCAACTGGAGGAACAGCCCAATGACAACAGTAAGTATATTTTCATAAAACTAAATGAGGACAATTGTAGCTTTATGTTAATTTTTCACAATATGTTGTTCCTTGGACAGTTTAGACTCAATTCCAAATGTACAGAATACGGACTTTTTCAAGAGCCTCTCTTCTTAATTCAATACTTAGCTTGAAAATACGGCAGACGCAGCGTACGGCTTTAACGATTATAGCATAAACGATACTCAATTTCTACGTCCTGGAGTCAAGCGAATAATTTACAACTGCCAAGACATTTAAATGACAGCACACCAGAGGGTCTATCAAAGGTAAATATAACGCTTGTATTCGTTTTTAAACTGCGTGTTATTTTACGCCATGAGACACATTAACGAAATATATTCACTACTTTACGACAATAAAAAGTTATACTCACCTAAAAGTGATCAAGTGGGTAATGCAAAGTGGCCGGCGTCAGTTATTCCTTTATTTACGAGCAAGAATCACATTTGGTCTCATTGACGATAGTTGCGATGTCCAGAATTCACCGAAAGTGCTGCTGTGTCCTGCTGAAACTACCCCGTCAGAATCGGTAAAGCATCAGTACATGCATTTTTGAGAAAAGACAGGGGGAGAGGATCTTGTCAAAGCTCAAACAGCATAAGTAGCAGCATTGAAGTAAACACACTCCTATAGTGCGTCGCTGGGTAATGGACTCGGAGCTTCATGCACGCTGAAATGACATTACATTACTCCCTGCCTATTGGTTTAAACAAGCAACCCCCACCAACCCTCGAGAGACGGACATTCTTGGCAGTCTGGAAAACATGGAAGGTTTGCCTTTCCTCTTCTCTGCATTTCTAACCTGAAGTTCAGTAAGAGAAAATAAAGCACTGGCATTGGTTTCTGATTAACTAAGTGAACGTTTACGTTTGTTTTCCCGGTATATCAAAGCTCTCGTTCCATATAATCAGATTACACCTCTGATTACGTTCAAAAGAATGCAGTCTGATGTTAAGCGTGCATCGACGGAGGGCGATGGTTAAAAAGATTCTGAAGTGTCCCACCAGTCAGTAAGTATTGGTGTGTAACAACTGCTGAAAAGGAAATCCTTTTGGGGCAGAACTTCATATAAGACAAGAGTCCACGTTCATGTGTCTTTTAAGATACATACCTAACACTTTTAAGTATGCCATTCAAGGGAATGCTCACTGTTATCCATTTGTTACTACTGAAACTAAAGAAAAGCATCAGCAAGGGGACAAATTGTTTGGACTCAGTTGTAAAAGAGGGCAAATCAACAGTCAGAGGCATTGGGTGAAATTCTAGAAATGTAGTATGCTTCTGTGTTTATTGTTTTGCCTGTTGTCAATTTTGTTGCATTTATTGTTATCCACTTAATTGTCTACAAAATGTAACTTTTCATTGATTGGTGTGCATCTGTGATTGTCTGTACATTTCCCCTGTTCATCAATAAAGTACTTTCTCCATAAATGGAGTGTTGCGGTGTTTTTAGACCTCCTAGGTCTCAAGGTCCTTAAGAATACATGTCTACCCTGTAATACCCCATGCCTTCACCTCCTCAAATTTAAGTGACACTTCTATAGAGATCCAGATACAGGGAAACCACTGTATGTTTTGTCACTTTGAGTACTGAATTCCAGTACGCTGAACTGAAAACGTGACCACTATGGTGGCTGAAATTAAGGAAATGTTTAAACAAGTTTTAACACAACACTTCATGAGATTAATCATAAGGACAGTGGACACTGCAGGAGACTTCCTTTCCACTGGCCAGGTCAGGCCCATGGCCTTGTTCATGAGGCACATATATGAGCCACAGTCTGCTCTCTCATAAACTCATCCACATGGATCCGTTAGAAGGCTGTGGGAATAAATCTTTCTATTCATTGACCTACATGATACCTCCGATGTCTCCGAACTGTGACATTTAGACATATGGACAAGTTATTGAACTAAGCACCGCACACATTCATTTACTTTTTCTTCACCTTTTCTCTGTAGCCCCACAGAATAGCTCTTTTAAAGGAAATCGCTTTCCAGGGTGTACTTTGTCTTTTTGTTGCTAACCAGACCCTATAACATTCATCCTATTTACATTGCAGAATAAAAGGTAAACCTATATTCACACATTGAAAGGGGAAGTATAGAGCAGTGCTTTCTTATATTAGACAATGGCTCTGGGTCTTCTTGCATTAAAGTGCACAGAAATCATTGTTAATGAAACAGTTTCAATGGGTTACAGTAGAAAAGGGGATATCAAGCTTGCTTAACTTAACTAACTTTACTTTTTTTTTTCTTTTCAGCTATTATGGTAGACACTTGGGGCCTACTTTGAAAATGATCTCTGTCACAGCCAGATTGATGTAGAATTGGTTGCATTGTGATTGCAGCCGTTTTTAATCCCAGAAATCCTCACATCCATGTAGACATTCACTCACATATGCAATAAAGCTGTGGTCCATGCTGAAACAGATTATACGCTGCATTTTTCAGAAACGGGATCTTTTCATTGAAAGCAACGTGTATCATAAATGTGACAAAGTCGCTATTCCATTTGTGTGACACTTGACCCATAAGCCCCCTTCAGTCTGATGCTGGGCATTCTGACTTGTGTTGACCTGGGTCGTGACCCACTGTCCGTCACATTTCTTCCCAGAGTGAAAGCCTCATAAGTGGGACCAGGTTTGGTAAACCGAAACCTGCCAATCAATGTCCAAGTCATTGGCAGCGGGATTCAACTGTAGGGTTCATAGTACTGAAGGTTTTCACAAACAACAGATGGATCTAGTCAGTGGTCCTTCTTTTTGGCTGTCATTGACTTGAGTTCTGTATCTTTGCTTGGGACAAAGTGGTTTCATGTCACTATCACCCTGGTCCTCCAGACAGGAGCAGAATGCCAGGATAGAATGACCCACTTACCTATAACCCATGATTCCAGTCTGAAGCAAAAACTCTGAGCTATTCCCAGGTATTTTCATCAGAGATATTGCGCATTTCATATTGAAGGATAATCAATCAAAAAAGGACCACTTTACAGTCTAGAAAAAATCAGCCATTCCTGCAGAAACAAAATTGATGCATATATCATACCTGTCATGTTGATTTACATCTGACTGAACTGGTAAAACCAGAGTGTTTAAGCAAACTCTGTCTCTTATCTATCTCTTATCTTTCTTAATATTTATGGCTGTCAGTGGTAAAATGCTCTCAGCAATATAACTGAATCATAAAACAGTGAAAAAAATCATTATGCTTTTTTGCTTTTTTTACATAATTTGTAAAGTCTGCTTTACAAGCAATACCAATTTTTCAAATTCTATTATGTATGCTACAGGAAATGGAACTGTGCCACATATTCCTTTTCTACAATTAAAAGCTAAAACATAATTCTTTAGTCTTTTAAAGCAATATTATTAATAATTTTATACCAGTATCATTGAATCATCCATAAACATAATTTAATAATTGATAAAATTAATGTTTATGTTTCAAATATATTATATACAAATATATTATTTTTAGTTTCAAATACATATTTACTGCTATATAAGCCTGTCATTTTAATTCTAATATTGCCTTGAATACATACATTTTGACATACACTTTTAGGTAGTATAAACGCAGATTATTACATGCTTGTTGAATTGCAATAGAGAATTATGTCACTAAGAACTCCTCCCTCAGTGCTGGGGATGTCAACATCTAGGTCATGTGCTGAAAATGTTATGTGGAATGGCACAGAAAAAAAATTGCTCGCTTTCACAGGAGGAAACTGTGTCATTGGTAGAGTTAGTCAGGTCTGAGATACATTCAAAGCGCAAGTTAAATCTTTAATCCCTATAACAAGATTCACCACTTAGGGCCGTCCCTGCTGTGATAACTCTCAAACAAACCCCCTCTAATTAGACAAGATGCCATATTCTGGAGTACTTCCTGACTTTCTATTCCACTCCGTATAAGCGTAGAGAATGCTTGAGCTTTGTTTTCTTTTATTAACTGAGAGAAAGTTTCCTGAGTAAATCTGGCCACTCTGATAAGCCCTGTTGCTAAACATGCCTCAAAGTCAGTCCAGGAACAATGCAGTATATCTCCTGTTCAGTTATTTAAAAGTTTTGCTCACAAGTCTTTGCCAGCCACGCAGGAAGTGTAAGGGCGTGCATGCTTTAAAAGCTACACACAAAAAAAATGTGTCATGTATAGTAACAGCCAAGTTAAACCACAAGCTTGAACAGGAGTTATGTTACATAGGAAATAGTCCTTTTTACTGTTTTACATTACATTAATCCTGTCAGTTCTCACTTCTGCATGCATCTTAAAAGGACATATGGTAATTCTGACTGTGACACAGAGCTAGAGGACAATGGCAGGCAGGGTAATACAAGTCAGTGAGGGCGCACAAATCAAACCATATTGGTGTAGTGGTGAAAGAGCTGCACTAGTAATACAAAGGTTGCAAGCTGAATTTATCATTCAGTTCCCAGGTATCTGAGCAAAACTGAGCAAGGCATTTGACCTGACTTGCTACATTAAATATCCAGCTGTATAAATGTATAACATGATTAAAAGGTGTTGTGTAGTGTAGCAAATGGTTACAGTACATGTTTGTCATGCTCTCATTTGTCACCATTTGTTTACTGTGTTTGTGTGGCTGTAGTGCATGTATGCCTTTTGTAGGAGTTGCTCTACTTCACTAACTTTTTGTTTCTCAGCGTTGACAAGCTAGTTAATGTTGAATCTCATTGCATTCTGCCAGTGACTGCTTAACTGTTTGGAACTTGGTGAATGTCAGAATACCTCCTGATGTTCTTTCAAGAGAACCAACGGTTTGACTATATAACACAAGTGAAACACAAGAACACATATAGCAATTATAAATACATTTAAATGAAGACATGATGCTGAAATATTTGACTTTGGTGTGTTGAAGGAAGTCATAAAATCCCTTACATGAATATACGCTAATATTCAACATGAAGCACAGGGGAATTCTGAAAAGAAATCCTTTATGCATTCAAACTTCAGAGTGAGGAGGAGAGGGTAGATGGGGAAAAGATGGTAGGATTCATATGAGAGAGAGAGAGAGAGAGAGAGAGAGAGAGAGAGAGAGAGAGAGAGAGAGAGAGAGAGAGAGAGAGAGAGAGAGAGAGAGAGAGAGAGAGAACAAGCAACCAGAGCTGAGCGATGTGAGCCAGCCACCGGCCCTGTTACACAAGTCACCTGGCTTTTCTCCATGCTCAAACACAAGCCAATTAGGACTGACTCCTGAAAGCCGAAAGGCCTGCACTCTCAGCCAGTTTGCATTGTCTGTTGTTAGAGACGTCGGTGGGGAATGACACATTTGCAGACGCACCGAGAACTAAAAGGGTGTCCAGTCTTTTTCAAGTGCGTAGAAGGTAGCCGAATTCCAATTCTCGTTCACTAGTGAAAAAGATGTACTATAAAATGTTCATATTCGTTCTCAGTCCTTCTCTGTTCTTTTAAAAAGTTTATTAGCATCTGAAAATGCTGTGTTATGGATCACATTAGTACAGGATGTTTGCAAGACAGGGTACCTTTTGCAACTTTTCTCTTGCTTTCACACCGTAAACCACACTGTAATAATCTCGAGCAGTCAGCCCACAGATGTAGCGTCCGTCTTGTCTACATTTCATATTTAAAGCGGAGCTTCACCCCTGTGTCCAGAACACGTGGAACGCCGGCGTCTCCATGGCAGTGGCCTCTGGGCTGGTCTGTCGGCGGGGGGTTGCCGTGTGAGTGGAAGTGCTTGATGGCAGCCCAGCTCCTGAGTCAGGCTGTGGAATGTCACAGAGCCCTCCAGGGGCTGGGCAGCCAGTGAGAAGGGGGTGAGGGGGGGGTCAGTGGGGGTGGGGGTGGGGTGGAGACCAGGAAAAACAGCCTACCACCACGCCGTGCTCACAGTCCTAACTGGCTGAGAGCGAATCGTTCTGACAAGTCACCTGAAATTAATGGTTTTCCCTGCTATTTTAACCACTGTACGCAATAAGACCGCAGTGTATTCCCAGGAATGCACGGAACAGCACCCCTGAAAGTTAACTAAAATATTTTCCGATGGCGATGTTTAACTTTGGACTTCAAGTAGGCTGAAGGAAGTATATTCAATCAGTATCTGATCTCAAAGGGATGTATGGGAATTTTTTTTTTTTTTTTTGGGGGGGGGGGGGGGGGGGTAAAAAGGAAAATAAAATGTGAGCCAAATGGTACAGAGTGGAGAACAGACAGATGTGATTGGTGTTTTGACAATTTCCTCAGTGAAATGTGTTTGGTTGGTTGGCATGATAATGATGTTACACATGGCAGGACAATGAACAGAAGTACTGTACACACACTCACACACACACACACACACACCCACCACCACTAACCACTAATAGTCACACTTTAAATGATGAGTGTTTCAGTCATGTGATTACCTGTAAATGCTATATTTGTCGATAAACAGGTACTGGAAGCTGTGGAGCACTGAGAGACCGTACACACGTCAGCACACATGAATAATTCATGCAATTCGGTGCATTTTAGATTAAAGCCTCATAAAAAAACTGGTCTGGGCTGCCACTTGCGCGTTCACAGATTTCCTGTCATTTCACAGATTTCCTTGCGTCACTCCTACCTCATTTTGCCAGCTTTTTATTTTCTGCTTGTGATTTTTGTTGTCCTTGCTGCGACTGTGAAAAGGATGGCGAGCAACTGAGGTGTCAGCCGGAGGTCAGTCAATGCTTGCCGTCCGTGCAGATCACATCGGAAGGCCTCTAGCCCATGCCTGGGGCAGCTCTATGGTACTCTGTGCCTGCAAGAAGGATTCAACGCAGTCTGGTATGTGACCAAGTCTAAAAATGATCTTCCCCACAAAAAGACTGGTGGCGCTGAGAAAGCCAGCCTATAACACATTGCGACATTCCAAAACACGTGCTTTCAAGGTTAAATTAGGTTTGCCTCAAACGCTTGTTTTGCTTCTGTGCTTTCTTGCAGAGATTTACCTCATTGGGGTAAATTCTAGCCGGATCGTCAACAACAAACGAGGAAAAAACAAGGAAATTATAACAGCTTATTAATGATTTTTTTGCAGCAATTATGGTTCATGACTCATGGTTTGTCTGAAATTTGTCTGGAGAGGCCAACTGAGACCCTTTGTGCACGGCACAGTCTCCAGGCCAGTGTTCTGCAGTCTGTGAGATAGCCCAGCAGAAACACACCACACGGTTCAGATTCCTTCTGTTGCAGAGATAGGAGGTGTTAAAAGAGCTGCTTGATGTCAGCTGACCGTAGGAACCAGGTTGTTCTAAATCAGCCACTTTGCTTTGTGTTTTGTTCCCCCCCTCTCCTCAGCTGCAGACTGAGTTTTCGCCCAAGCCTTTGTTCGCTGCCCACGCCAAACCTCGGGACAGGGTGTTCAGTTTCTGTGTCACAGTTTGTCAGCCGTGGAATCGCGTCACTTTGACGCGCCATGCTCACGGCCGCCCAGGTTTTCACGAGAGCCATGTGAACACCTCACACATTTCACCACACGCCTGTCCACTGGGAAGGAAGCTGTTAAGGATCGCTTTGTGAGAGGAGGGAATTCATCCACAGTGAGGGACGGTGTGAAAGGAGTTTGCTCTTCATTGGTATCAGATGTCTTTACATCAGATGATTTACATCTTTGTCTCGCTGTGAAGCACTGGAATTTTGGGAAATATAAACGACAGGATGACTTTATTACTTCATGTCCAAATGACAATTTAATGTGGCATTTTGAGGCTAGAAGCTCAACAGCTCTTTCCATCTGACAAACAGCTCAATAAAAACCACACATAAAAGATATTAACATTAAGATGAACTCTGTGGATATCCAAACCCAATGCTGTACAAAATTCATCACCTTTTTTCTTGCTTAATATTTTCAATAGATCAATAATAGTAATATGAACTGTTCAAATATACAATATACAATTCTTCACATCCGTGCCGTAAAACATGACCCTCATACTGACTTAAGGCAATTCACAAATTCTTGAATTTCACATTAGTAAGCAGCACTGTTCACCTTTCTCAAAAAATTTAGATACATGTTTTAAGTTTAAATGCTTTTCATGTCAGTAGCAGTATGCTGTAATACAGAGCAGAAATTTAATCGGAGTTGCTAGAATTCTATGGTTGAGCTGCTTTGGAAAATACCATAAACAGCTTTGTTACGGCACAAAAAATGTTTAAACCGCAGCAGAGAACTGGGGTGTTTCATGGTACCATTCCCTGCAGCGGGCACAATACTTAAAGACTTGTATATAATGGTCACAGAACCAAATAAATGGATTTACTGTGCAGTGTTGACCTCCTTTATATAAATTCAAGTCATACTTATTTCACAGAGCAGTACCATGGTTTAGCAATCTTAAACCAGAGAAATCTGCCTTTCTATGCTGTACATTGTTTCATGAGTCTACGCAGTGGGTCTATATATTGAGATCTGTTCCTTGGGCACGTGCCACTGAGAGTCTGTCTACACCTCTTGAAGGACGAAGGGCTGAAAAAGCACTCAAGACCCAGCCCCCACCCCAAAGGAATCTGTCTACTCCTGATCCTCCTGGCTGAGAGCCAGTCCAGAACATGTGCTCCACAAAGTCTGTTCGTCTCCTATGCTGGGCTCCCCGCGTACAGGTAGTGCTGCCAAGTGGCCCCAGACCGCTGCTGGGGCCAGCGGCACTCTCCTATAAACCTCCCATAAACAGATCTTTATCAGCCTTTCACTCCTTGTTCAAACTCGCCTCCTTCGTCTTATTCCCCACATGTGACTTCACAGATAACGCCATGAAGGGTGTGAATAAATGTGAATTGTTGCACTTTTAGTTTATCTAACTTTGTTCTTAATAATGTTTTAATCAGACACACCAGTTAGCGAGACCATACAAACCCACTATATGATACAGCATGGACCAGCACATCAGAGTAGAATTGTGTAAATTTATCATAATTTATCCAAAGTCCAATTGTTTTTATCACTTTCATAACATACCAAAGGTATAAATACGTGCAACAACAGCAGTGACAATTAAATTCAAATGAGTGAGGCGTATGTAATTTCAGACATCATCTCACCAATGAAATGTACGCGACTGAAATATAATTTATATACACTCTCCATCTGAAGTGTGTGGTGTGGAATTTCACTTTTGAGGTTACAGATACTGATGAGACTGGAGGAGTCTGAGGAGAGATACTTATCTTACCTCCTCTTAAACATGATTCATCTACAGAGCCACATTTCCAAGCAGGCTTTCCCAAGGTAGATGTGTGTTATGGAGCATTGTGCAAATTCCATCCTCTAAAAGCAACCTGCCCACTGCGGCCTCAAGAAAAGACAATCAAAGGATGTCACAGGCCTGCTCTCTCACACGGATGCACAACCAAAGAGCAAGGGAAGGAATCTACTAATATCTGAGAATATGCGAGAATATCTTTTAAACAGCACTCGGCCCTGTTCATGCCTTGCCATCTGATAACCATGTTTATCTCCAAACCATTTCATTTTACAGAGTGAGTTATCTCTAATTGGAAATGAACCAAAGCGTCTGGGTGACACATTTTCAGCGCCGCGCTAATGGCCAGATGTGTTCTGCTGCAGAGTGAGGGGCTTATGACTGCGGGTGGCGCACATCAGGGTGGCGTATCCCATCATGCCACTCTCACTAGCTGCGAGAATGTTGGCTGGTGGCACGGTGGTCCCAGCGCTGTCCAATCCCGGGGCGTGTGCCATGTCTATCCCTCCCTGTAGTGCAATCCCAGGGCTCACTCATCACTGCCATAGACAATCGATAAGCATTCATTCATGAATAGATTTTTGGCTGGGTCAGTAACAGCAAGCAGGCTCTGACTGCTTTTTAACAAATCCAAATGTCCTGGATGCACCTACCAGTGAGTTTCCTTGTGGTCTATCCATACATCAGAGACATTATTGTGGAAGTTAACTGCTAAATGACAGCTTTGGACATATGTGTGTGGGATTTAAAATGTGCTTTAATATGTCTGATAGGTATGAAAGGTTACCTTTTTAATGCCCCTCATATTGTCTGTGTCAGCCTGACCTTGGTGAAGGTTCTCTGTGGCTTATCCGCACACTCCCTGGTTTGCATCTGTTTGTCCTTGCCATCAGAACTGGTATGCGGGCCAGTAATCAATCACAGAGGTGACATGGCCCCCAAAGATCAGATGGCTGGAAGAGGAGGTGGTGGGGGGGAATACAAAAACAGCCATAACAAATGAATCGTTGTTTTCACTTGCATTTCATGTACTTTCATGAACCGTATCTCCATAAATCCTGCTCTGTGGAATGGCCGTCCTCATTTAAGGCCATTTCAAAAGATACTATTAAGTGTCTCTTTGGAGGTCCTTTGGAGTGTGTACTGCATTAAGATGCAAATACAGGAACTCCTCCATCTACAGCTGACTCACCTCATTGTCCAGATCATATGCAAAGACTACATGCGGCTCACGGTCAGCCGACCTCATTATCATATTTATGAATCATTCAACAGAGCTGAAAGAATGAGAGCCGGTGTCCACAATCTGAGAATGATTTAGGAACAAACAGATGAAGGTTGTGGCTGTATTACTTTAATACAACCAAATAAATCACTATGTACTGTATACATTGGATGGATGCATGCACCCTCCTTTACAGCCAGGGTAGCATTTAAACCTGTGATCTATGTGATAAAGTATTCAAAGAAATCAAACACCTAAGACCTTTGAATTTCAGTGAGTGTGTGTGAAACAGTGTGATAGACTGTGACTCCCAGCAGTTTATGCTTTGAAATCATTTACAATGTGCTCGAAAGCCCGTCTGAGAAGACAAAGTCATCGTCGCTTTGACGGTATAACATGACATCTATGTATGTATCCCCATCAGCTGATTTCTTTGTCATTTCCCGGGAAGCTTTTCCCCCTTAAAAGCCCCCATCAATCACATTAAAACAACACATCCTCCCTGCGTCAGTCAGCCACTCTCTAGGCCACGGTGGGATCCTGAAACTCGCTGAAACGGACGGTAGCGGGGGGGGGGGGCGAGACCCGAGTCGCCTCTGGCGACGGGCACTTGAGACACTCGGCCCCTTTCTCCGGCAACAATCAGAACCTTTTCACTGGAGAGATCAGGACGTATCAGTCACAGGGGGGGAATGTTCTGTCAGCGGCACAATGCGAGGCCGTTTAAATCTGCGCCTCAAAAATTACATACAAAACCTTGTGAGAAACAGGTTGGGTAACTGAATCCTGTCCTCATTCACCTTGGCTGTCTTTTCATGTCAACTGCTTTCCTCTCTGTGGTTAGAAGCCACATGAAACAAACAGAAGGCCTAACAAGGTTTGTCTGGGAAGATATAAACGTGGATGTATATTTCAATATCAGACCACACTCATTGAACTGGTTTATATTTAGACGGGTTTATTCAAGTGTGGAATCCCACAACAACTTAAGTACCAGCAAGCTTTCCACAAGGCCATTTAAAACATATACAAAGAGCAGCACAAAGCCAAAAGAAGAGGTTCTCAGAATAGAGGCTATCTAGCACAGGAGCTGAGTAAACAGTCTGGTGCCAGCCCCATATTACTGGCATGATACTCATCCTCATCAGCCCCTTACTTAAAACAAACATCTCAGAAACAGCCACCTGTATTACAGCTCTATCCATCTTCTTAGGCAAATATTGTATCATGTTTGAAGTGAATGAAGGGCTCTTCACATCAGCAAATGTCAGTCTGATCCACCTCAGTATGGATCACAGTCCTGGAACTGAAAGGAATGGCTTACTTAACCAAGTCCACATCTGCACTGATCAGATCACAGCCAGGCTGTCTGGCCCAGTTATGGTTACACCTTGTTTTCTGTGGTGCATTTTAACAAATTCCAGAACTCATGGTGTAAAATGTGTTATATGTACTCCAAAATACTACATTTAATTAGTGACAATATTTGACAAATATAGTGTGGACACTTAAAAACTGTCAAATATATTTGATGTTTTTTCTTATACACAGACTTTTAGATATATAGTATTTTAAGAGTCAAAGAAAAATATAAAATATTTCCTCCAATTGATCTGAAGACTGATAAATTTAACAAATGCATTCATTTATATCTTTCATTGTCACATTCTCCTTTTATAAAGGTTATAAAGGTTATATAAGGACACAAGACGAATGAAGTGGTGAGCATCTGAATGGGAACAAAGCCTTTAAATTATGTAAATATTTTAATATAAATGTGTCCAGTGGACCGACAATTCCTCCGAGATTCTGAAAATACATGCAGAATAATATTAAGATTATAAGAAAGATTATGAACATTTTCAGGGCAATGCACTCTGAGACCATTTAAGCATACTGCATTCTTAAATATTTGCAAAAATAAAAAGTTTTACAGTATCCTCAAGGCTGAATGGCTGAATAAAGGATATCAAAATGCCCCCAAGCCAAGTTCGATATTAATTAGCAGGTGATAGCACTTCTGCTTACAAAAGTGGCTATGAACAACAACAGCAGCAGTATAGTTACTTTTAAATGAGCAGGGTGATTCATTACTTCTAAATGCACCGCAGTATAATTCATATCATGTACAGCATTTCTGACTGAAGTGCCTACCAGCTCAGCATAAATCAGGTAGAGCCAATTGCCTTATGCCACTCAGGTGAGAAAGAGATCAGCCCTGGTCTCTGAAGCATCCCTGGAGGAATCCCCTCCCAAACAGGGACCCTGTCCCATATGTAGTGAACATGTCTCCCAGCCTGCAGGGTCTCAGCGCCAGCTGTGGCCCCGGGTCTCCCACGTCCACGCAAAGGTGGCGCCGCGCAGCTGGGACCTGGAGCCAGAGGTCAGCTGGGAGATCCGTCTCCTCCGATGCAGCAGCAGCAGCACAGTGCCACAGACATCTGCCATCCTGGACACCTCCCACCCTACTGCTAACAGCTGAGCCTTTCTGTTCTGCTCCGCTCCTCATGGGGGCTCTTAGGAGGAGAAGAGGCCCACTCTATCGATCACATACAAGACCTCACTTTGGAGTTATCCATTATTTTTTTTTAGATTCCAAGGTGCTTGCATCCCTTTGTCATGTTAAAGATGTCCAAGTATAATGAAGGGGAATGTGCTTTTGATTAGTGATTAGTCTGTCTTATTGAGAACATGTGATTCCGAATTGGCGTGCAGAGAGAACGAACAGAAACATATGGGGGCTGATCGGTCTTGATGTGCTCTCACTGTGCTGCTATGGCGGAACTCCTCTGTTTCCAAACAGGCCCCTTAAGGGATGCGGCGGCCAGGTGGAAATGGATTTGGACATTTAATAGATGATGAGGAACATGGATCCAATGCCACAAATGAGTAATGACGGGGGAGACATTCTCAGGAGCAGTTTGCCATGCAAACCCGCAGAAGAGAAATTCCCTGAGGCATTGATGCACGTAGCTCTATTTTAATATCCAAGAAATATTCTAAATGCAAAACACACTCTGTACCCAGCTTTGTGTTTTCTGGGCAATAATAATGTAGTGTTCAGGCTCTAGTCAGTGCCTTGACAGATATCCCTCAAAGCTCTGATGTATCTGCACACAACAATCACTGCACCTACTCCTCTGTACTAATTCTTTCATTCTGTTACACTCTCTGGGGAGGAAGGAAAAAGCTTTATTTCTTTAATTTTTTTTGCGTTGTTCTTGAATCTACAACTGAATCTAGATTTCGCTGTATTGCCGTAAAGGGATTTAAATCAGTTATATGACCTGACTTGATTTCAGTTAAAGCGGAACTATTAGCTCAATTTTATCAGAAGTAACAATTGCTTTAAATGTCATATGAATGCAGATTTCCAGAGCAGATGAAATAAAATGAGCTCTGCCCTGTCTGAATTAAAGGGTTAAAAAATAGCTGCAAATCTCAGGAACATCATCTGGGAAAGTTTTGTTCTAGAAATATGCATTTACGTCTAACTGCAGTCAGACATTTTAGCTGGGCAAGGAACCGTGCAGCACTAAGTCCATCAGGGCACGAAACAGCAGCACTTAGGCGGGCGTGTCAGATTTCCACATCTTCTGACGGCATCATTCAACATCTGCACAAATATGTAAACAGGACAATTGCCAAGACTAACGGGGAAACGTGCAGAGAACCTAATCTCCCCTTGCTTCGTTGTCCGAGAACACAGGGCTAAAAAACACAATGGACGCCGTACTCCATTTATTTTACATGCAAGAAACTCAAAATTCAATCAATAGCAGGCGATGGCAGGCTCCATCTGGAGCGGATTCTTTTATTTTTGGACATCTTTGCACAACTCATTCTGTTACTGTGGAAAACACTCATGGAAGACCGTCTCATATGGTTTCACTTTGGGATATATCTTATGCATGCACTTTATAAAAACTCCCTCTTTCCACCTCTCTTGTGTGCAGCACGGCCTTCTCCTGAAGTCACAACAGCACAGTTCACGGCAAGGCTGAACTTTATGCTATTAATTCAGAAGGGAACTTTATCACCCGGCTCGACACTGAGACAATCCACGCCAGCTTTGATTTACATGGTATAGGGGGTAATGACTCGCACACAATGTACTACACACAAATAAAACATCTAGCTGCTTTTAAACTAATTTGTGAAGACAAAAAAAGTCATAATGATGGTTTATGTTATCATCACAACATGAAAGGGAAACATCTCATTTTAAAAGACAGAGCGTGTTTATTGGAACTTGCAGTTCTCAGTCATGATTGCTTAAAACGCCCACCCGTGAAACCTGGAAGGAAATGGAAGTGAAGGCGGTGCAGGCTTCACGATATTCCATTTGTTACCGCCACTCACTCCGCTAGCAGAAAAGTCACAGCAGGGGCTCAGGCGTGTGCTCCCGGAAGAGAAGAAAGCCATTTGTCTGGATATGTTTTAATAATATGAGGGGATTTGCTGTGTGTAAGTTATAGTGACTGTCGGGATGGGCCCACTCACATCCCAGGACAGTATCAATGATGAGTAAACAGCATCAGCTGGTGGGTAAATTCTCATCTACCAGACACCACTGGTCCAGGGTTATTCCCAGCTATGAGAGCGGTATCTGTCCTCAGTTGACGAGTGCCCGAAAGCCCTGCTTTTCCTGGTTCTGAAGCTCAGAGCCAGTGGGAACTTGTCACAGACAACACTTTGTATCATAAGGGTAATATCAATGGGTCCTTCTTTGATTCCTATTTTGGCAATTCCTTTTGGGGGGGAGCACTATCTGATGCCTTGGTGCCATGGTTACTCGACGTGTTCCTGTTATAAATGACTCAGCATTACAGCACACAGTATGCGCCCTGGACAGCAACCACACACCAGGCTTTCAGGTTTAGCTGTGCCAAGCTCTCAGGAAAACTAAAAGCTAAGATATCATGGTTTGTGAGGAGATGTGAAAGCTCCCAGAATGCACATTAGCTGCAGTAGTACAGAATCATGAGTTCTAATGACAAAATACCACAAACATCATCAATTTCCTCCTTGATTACACATTTTCTTCCAGAGTGAGACTTAATGAGTTATGTGAACAATACTGCCAGTCCCCAAGTTACGTAATGGAACCATTCCACAACTAAGATTTTGCACTTAAGCCATACACTCACATAAATAAACCTACCAGCATTATGTTAGTGTGCGACACATTAATGCCACAACTCTTATTTTTTTACTCTTTGTTTACCTCATAAATACAGTAAGTGCTGTGTACACTACACATCTTATATTTTTCTTACATATTTTTATTCATTGTTACCTCATTTTTTTCCTTTTTTTAAGGGGCTTATGTGAAGTTGAATTTACATATGCCAAGCAATACGTGCACCGGGGAACACTGGGGAAATGGTATTCTCTAACTCTCACTAATGCAATTTCAATTCCATTTCTACACATCTAACTTATACATACCATTGAGTTTTATTTAACATCATGTTTCCAGCAGAATGGGCTCTCAGACAGAAACTCGTGAAATTTGTTCCATTGTTTGTCATATGATCAAGACAGTGCCAACTGCATAACAAAAATAGAAAGGAGAATTTTACATATTATTTTAAAAAACATTTATGCTCTTTAATGCATTGTCCGCATTTGTTCTTATCCAGCAAACTGAGAACTAACAAAACCTTGCCAGCAACATACAAATAAGCTCAATGACATCTTAAAGTCAATGTGTTAGGGAGATGTGACAGTGAAGGTTTTTAAAATGAGTGGATGAGAACAAGAAGGAAGACAATAAAGTTACGTTTTACAAATGGATAAATGGCCGCACACTCTGTTAAATGAGCAGCATGTCAAAGGCCAGACTTCCTCATAAATCAAGGATGATTCATGAAAGAGTGCAGCATATATAAGAAACCCTCCAAAACTCCCAAACTAAAGCTAATCAAAAAAAAATCCACATTTTCCACATCCACATATTTTTTTTCCACATGCCTATTTGTCCCCTATTTTGACAAACCCTCTAGGTTCTATCCTGTCTGGCAGTGTTAGGTGCTTGGCTTCTGTCTCTGGATCAGATCAGGCTTCTGGGGTCCCTGTTCGTTTCAGTTTGTTTTCATTCCCTCCTTCACTACATGAACAAAAATGTGTTTTTTCAAGCAACAGCATTCCAGAGAGAGTGGCCTTTCTCTCACACACACCTGGACTGAGGCTGCTCATTTGATACCCTGCTCTGGCATTTATCTCTAGTCTTTATTTTTCATATTAATAATATTGTTCAGTGCGGGATTGAAAAACATAAGTGTTTTGACAATCAGGGGGACAGGACTATGTCAAACACCTGTACCCTGACCTGTATTTATCAACATTATAATTTGTTTTGGCTAAAGAGCAGTTTCAATTAGAACAGAGTTTTATAGGTTGATTAATGTCCTTGACTCAATCAACCTGCTTCTTTGTTCATACTGCACAAGGAGGTTTAAACTCTAGTTGTACTATAGTACAATGCAAGCCAATACATTAATATCACCCATAAGTCTTGAATACATTCTTTTCAGAGATTATGCATTATTGTATATAGAGTGTTAATTTATCTATATGCTACATATTAAATATTTCTAGTGTGATGTGCAAGAAATGTTATCAGATATTACTGCAATACCCATGCATGTTCTGTCTGCTTTGGTGACAATCACCCTATTTTGTAACAACCAGTAAGTCATCAAGCTTCCTCTGACTCATTTCCACAGCATTTTAATGAGAAACACTCAGCGCCTTAACACAGGAAATGCAAAGTCATATTAATTAAAATGAGAAATATGACTTCAGATTGAAACAATCAATTCACAGCATCGCCTCTGATTTCATCTGATGCCAAAATATTTGTGGTTGCTCAAGCAAGGATTATAAATCACAATCTTAATATTTATTGTTGAGCAGTTGTTCATGGTTGAACAAAATGTGATGTGTCAGAACTCTTGTTGGTGAAATAAACCTTGGCTGAACGTTCTCAGCTTGCAGCAAAATGTTCAGAATCAATCTGAGCATAGTGTGCTTTGTCCTCGGGCAAAATTTAAGCAACTGTTCCAATGAAATACACAAATAAAAAGTTTTATAAAACATGAAAAAATGTAGCACTTATATTTAGTAAGGATGTAGACTATTGACCCTAGATTGAATTTGCCCTTAGTGTAGAAAATAGAAAATTCTTGCAAAGTGCTTGAATACATATTATAACTTTTCTACAAAATATGCAAGTGCATTACAAGTATGGCTGTCACATTACCAGATTTGACAATAACGTTCAGGTCATAATTGCTATTCAGTATGACCATGGTGAACATCTTCTAGCTTTCCAGAAACTGAATTGCAGCTTGGTGGGTGTTCATTGCAGTTATTATCATATCTTATAAACCCCTGATGCACTATAACTAACAACTATACGTTGTTGAGTCAAACTCTTCTGGGTTATTATATGGGGTAAATTGTGGCTTCAGTTTTACTATACATTCAAGGAAGTAACTGTGGCCATTTAGGTACAACATTATAATTATGCTTGGCTATTCAGATTTAGTTTTTACAAAAGCCTAATTAACATTTAAATTTACATGTAAAGCTCAAAGGAACATGATGAAGCTGTCACATCTCCTACCTACATTGTGTGGGCATGTCCTCATTACTGAAGGTGCACATTCAGCTTTCAAAACATGTCAGCATAACACTGTTTTAGCGGACTGCCCGCATCCAGCCATGACATCACTGGCGTCAGAGTAGGCAGAATTCACACCCATATCCTCCTCTGTGCACCTCGAGCGTGCATGCACCCCTATGAGAGTAATAATCAGAGTCTCTGAGTCCAGCCAGAGAAACAGAGAGAGAGGGAGAGGAATTCTGGGCACTATGCAGGCTGATGATCACATGGGCAGGCCATGTTTCCAAACAGCTCAGCTATCCCATGGGTGTGCTCACTGCCTGAGCTTTCCTGGAGGAGCCTTCTTGAGTATAGCTGGAGCAGTAGCATAGAGTCCCATGAAACCTGTTTGCTGGAAACCTCAATTCATTGAATTTACCTTCAAATTTTGGCATTCTGGGGCTGGCCAAAGCTCATGAGGTAAATGAGTAATTGAGTATTAGACTGCTGAAATTACATTACATGATTTATTTGCTCAGAAAACACTCATCTACGCACAGCATTCAATGTACATATTACCTATGTAAACAACTGGATATTTCCTGAGGCAACTCTGATTAAGCACTTACCTTGAGTAAAACGGTAGCAGCAGAAGTAGCAGTGGAGTAAAACATCACAGCGCAGAGAATACGCCACACAAACAGTACCATTTCACAGGCAAATAGTGAAAACTGCGTCACTTTCAAACAGCATCTTTTCTTCACTCAAAGCCCTCAAAGTCTCCATTGGACGTCTGGGTTAGCCCTCCCGCTGATTTGGCCCGGAAACTCACGGCTTTATCCCAGAGAAGATCTCTTTCAACTTTTTTAAAGGGCACCCAACAAGACGTGCTTTGAGTAACCTGCTGTCATTGCTGTATCATACTTCCCCTACCTTTATGGGAGGAAATAGATGAAATCTATTATCTTTACCGGAGCCCAGCCCATATTTTTCCAATTTTATGAAATTATTGTTTACAGAGGGGCAATGACTCAGTGAAAAGGCAGGGTTTTTTGTTATTATTTAGAACATCAAGTTTAAAAAAAAAAAATCAAGAGAAAGGGAACACACAGAGGCCATTCAATATTCCAATTGGACTGATATGTGGCTATTTGCAAAAGGGAGATAAGCTACAAGCAACCAGTACTCAACACAGCCATTTAGACATGCCATCTAACATAATAGCAGAGCCTTTGATGTAGCTGTGGTATGTTTATGAACTGAATTTGTACAAGGACTGCTGGTTTTTTTTTTTTTTTTAACTCATTAACAGGATTATTATTATTATTTAATTTATGTATTTTTGCCTTGGAATGATTGCTCAGTGAACATTGAAGTTAAAGCCAATTAAGCAGCAGGGAAAAAGATTAAGACCATGCAGACTTTGGTTTGGAGGGTCCACATTGTTTACTGCCAAGTAAAGCAGTACGGATGAAAGAGGAACAAGATCATTTGAACACTGGACAAATAGGTTTTTGCACTACGTGGAACTACCGATTTTTCTCCATCTCCAAATCAAAGTGCTCTTCATGAGACATGAACTCTAGTGATACACATTTCACATCAATGAATTGACACCAAAGAGTGGAATCATAAATCACTTGTTGCTTATTACTGCATTTAATAAAGCCATCGTACAGTGCAAAGCAAAGAACTCCCCCTTCTCATCTGAATCCTATAAAAAATTGATTCATGCAAGGTAAGCATTTTATGCAGCTTTGTGCTGGTGTGGCACAGATGTTCGGCACACTGAAATTAATTTATTGTTTTGTCACTGATTTTTGAAAGTGGAATGTGCTATAATGTGTATATTGGGATAAGAACGTGCAGAAAGTGGCTGTGTTCACAGTTTTTTTTTTTTTTTAAATAGATTGAGAAGGTTTGGCATTGTAATTCAAAAAAAGAAAGGAACCCTCCTCTTATCTCTTATGCTGGGTGATAGTCAGTCTTTCCAGTCTAGCCCAATGCAGCTGTTCAGTCTGTGACAATGACAAGTAATAAGAGGCCTGGGAAGGAGGGGGGGGGGGGTTCAGGGATCATATCAACAGCAAACTTAAACAGAAGCAGTGTGTGTATAGTTACCTTCCTGAAACTGAAAACTGAAATAGCATGAGAGCAATATCTTAATTTCTGGATCTGAATTGCACTTCCAAATGAGAGAAAAGCTATCATTATTGTCCATAAATGGCTGCTAATTGATCTTTTTTTCCCCTCTCATGAGCTTTGGTGAACTCTTAATGCTAAACAAACAAAAATGATGACTTCCACTATCTTTAAAAATTAACAAACAAACATTCCAGTAAAAACTGCATTCAAATGACTTGAGTCTTTCCTATAAGCCTTTGCTAATCTAGCACAAGTAACCACACATAAAAGAGACTCACTGCTGGGCTGTTCTGTTACGTGTTCCCGCTGAGGACTGAGATGATGTGTATTGAGTGATGGTTCGGTGGTAATGGCTGATTGTGTGTTTACATGTCTCTCTGCCCCTGGGCTCTGCCTCTGCTCCCAGCTGGGACCTGCTCCCGGGGCCGTGAGGTTCAGCGGGGAGCAAAACCCAGTGGCTCGGGGTCATAGGTCAGCCCCAAGGGAGACGAACGCCACAGCTGAGGTGCTGAGAAGCCATGGGGAGATGTGGAGAAATGGAAGACGACTTCATCATTCAGACGCTCCTCTAGCCAAAAATAAGTCTGGCTGCAGGATGCTGGGATAAGGAACACCTTATGAGATGGGGACAGAGGGTCTGTGACCCAGTGGAGAACTACGGGTGCAGCCACAGTGTTGTAGGTCAAATTACCATGAGACACTGCCTCATCACCACTGAGAAATACTCTTCATCTGAAGTGCATGATTGAAAAATACTTCTCTATAAAAAGTTAATCTGTAAAATGTGATCTATGCAAGTTGCCCTTATGAGGGTGTCTACTACACAAATAAATGACAATAAAAGGAGGATCATTCTGAGTTGATTATCTTATTACTTTGATGTAATTTTCTGGACTGGCCAAGAGACAGTATAATACATACCTCGCCTGACAAATTATCCCTTTTCTATACCACTACCATGCCATCAACAACACTGGAATAAACAAGCAGGCAATAAAATGCATAAATTGCAGGTCTTAAAGGGCAAATGGTAAAAGGGTAATTAGGTTTTTAAGAGAGACAACAAATACAAAGTGGAACCAATGTGATCCCTGTCTGGCTCTCATACAACACTGACCCCAGGGCAGAGTAAACACTCCATTTGCCCTTTCTGACTCAGAAGTAATTACCCAGTGACCCACGGGACCTGCTGCGTGTATATACTGGCTACAAAGATACAAAGAGGTGAGCTTTCAGTCTGCCACAAGTCCGACCAGTCACCAAAGTCATGCCATCACCCAGGCCGGAAATGGAGCTGGCTGGCTAACATATATATAACAGCACAGGGATTCGCCACAGATTCAAGCAGAAATCACTGCTTCTCACGCAAGTTTTATCCTTCATTCAATATTGCTTCTGCTTTACTTCTTGATTTTGTGTTGGTAATAAGATACACCCTTTGGTGGAAATAATTAACTCATCAGTGGGCAATTATATGTTTGACGGTCTGTTATGTTTAGTATGCACATGCAAAAATAGTTACCAAAATCGAAATACCAAAATCAGAATTCACACTTATGGAGCTAAGCATCTGTGAAACCAAGAAATGAACAAACATTGGTTTGCCTGCCTTTTCCACTATGTTGTTTTATATGTTGAAAAACAAGTTACTATCGTTAATAAAAGGGAACCAGTCACTCCATAAGTCAGGTGGTAAATAAGAGACAACACCATAATCTACAGCTGTTTCTTCCAGTTTCAGCAAATCAAGGAAATAATTAATTTGTATGTAAGGCAGAAATTGACCATAAGCATGCAGCACAGCCATCTTGTTACGATAACAACAGCTCACCAATTCACTCCTCCTGCTCTTGGAGAAGACCTGAGTAATTTGAGTGTGGGGTCTCGTCTTTGCCCACCCTTTCTTGCAGAAGAGGGTAGTGATGTGCTGCTCAGGACAGCGGACACGCCTGTAGCCTCCATAGACTGCTCTCATTGTCCCCAGCCTGGCTCCACTACCTCATTATCTGTTCTGCTGCAGCCATCTGCCCTTTGGATGCCCATAACTGAGGCTCCTCTCGGGAGATGAGTGAACTTAAATGACACCATTTCAAATTATTGAATTATTGAGCATTAAGACTTGCTCTCATGCAGTTTATGTATTTTTTTTTTTTTACATGTATTTGACATTAAGGGACATATTAACTTGAGTACTTGTAGCTCTCTCTCTTACCTTGTATTTGTAGCATGTTTTTTGCCTAGGTAGTATAGCAGCAATGTATTGCCCCAGTGACTGTATTCAGTATATATCTAACCTTAAATCAGATTAGTTCTGTCTCGCTACACCGACCTTGTGCTCAGCTTCAGCACTACCTGCACCGTATGACCTGTACACATCTTGCCCTTGTGCCCGTTTGCCCACTATACGCACTTTTGTACGTCACTTTGGATAAAAGCATCTGCTAAATGAATTAATGTAAATGTAAATGAGTCATCAGTCTTATCTTCAGACATTTACAAACCTTGACAATTGTTGCACCATAAAACCATAAAACTTTAAAGATTAGAAGGTAGTACTCCGTGCCTTCACATTGTTATTAAAAACACAGGCAAATTGCAGTTCTCTACATGCAAGCCCGTACAATTTCATTTTGACTTGCACATGTCTAGGTTTTTCTCTGCAGAGGAAAGCCAACTCACTTTCGCTTGTCAAAACAGTCAGAGCAAAGGATTTCACAGAATGTTTGAAAAACGGCACCTGAAGATAGGGAACACAAACTTTCCTGAATTGAGGTGATGATGCTGACAGCGGAAGAGCATCCCAGCAAATAGCTTTATTTACTTTGCATCCGCAGAGGCACCGCTCCGTCACACACCCTGTGGGTAGAGCTGGATATATGTGGTGTACTTTCATCATCACCGACTGAATGGGATTGTGGTTGTGAGATCATCCTGAGTTAGAGAGAAAGACTGACTTACCACAGGCATGTTGTCTGAAAGCTGACAAACAAATGCTGGCAGAAATGAAGAGGCAAACCTTCGATAATATCAAAATCAGACGTAAAGGAAAGGGACAAAACTGACAGCTGTATCATCAAGAGGGCTAGACTAACTGTCTGACTGTGTAATTAATGAACACATTTGTTTTACCTAGACTTAGCTTTATTTGCATGTGGTTTGAAGTGCTGATATTGAGAGCAAAACACATTCAAAAGCTGAGATGTTGTCAACTCTTGCAAAAAGATTCACTGATGGTTGGGATTTGTAGTGTTTCAGTTTTCCTCAAAAAGTATATACTGACAGCTTGGAAAGCAGGGAACATTGAATAATGTGAGCATTTGAGTTGAGATCCAATGTAAAGGTAATTTTCTTTTTCTGAACTGTTTCTAATATAGCCAGCGTTTAGAATGGAGGGGCTGCAATGACTTCATCTATTTAAACTCACCGATTGTCTACATAAAAACAGAAATGGGCATGGAAGTGTCACTAATTGCATTTTTGTGGGGAGCAGCACAGGCGGAAATAGGATTGAAGGCAGAGAAAATTGAATAAAGTGGTAAAACAATAACGGCACTTCCATTTCTTAACACCAGTCACCCAGTTTTACTTGTCCTTTGGTGTCAACCAATCAAATTATGTAGTTTTGTCAAGAGCTAAATAGACGGCTTGTTTACTTGATGGATGTGTGTTTCCTGAAATGCAGCTCTCATCTGAACATAAAACCATGCATCATTTTTAATTGGCTCAGGCTGGACTTGAGTACAAGATAATTGCATGAAACCTAAAAGCCAGCAAATGAATTGCTGCCGACGACCAGCATCAAAAGTCCGTTGCTTTAAAACTTCCATTAGGGTTCTCCATAAAATAATCATGTTAAATGTGTTAATCAGGTTACATAATCTCAGAGTTTCTAGAGACTGATTATTTTGAAGCCTAAACCTAAGATCTACCAACACCCACTAGCAACTGACTATGGTGACAATTAAATCCCAAATACAGATATCTGTTTCAACAAGGAATAATTCATCTGAGAGATTCACACTCCTATAACTAGCCTAGAACTCATCATACTTGATGAAAACCTGGACATGGTCTCACAGTCAGGGAGTGTGTATACATTTATTTAAATGCAGACTTTGTGGAGAACAGGATAAAGAATGCAGTGGTTGAAGCAGCAGGGACTCTGTCCGCACAACTCTGAATAAGGCTTCTGTTCACGTGTCAGATTAATGTTGACTCAGGGGGGGGTCACATGACTAAATAAGGGTAAAAACACCCTACCTTTTTCACACTGGTTAACCCGACAGACCGATTTGGAAATGCTCTCCTATCCACAGTCTGGGCTTAAAACACTATCTCTGGATCTTTATTACTGCTTTACTGACATTTAAATGAGTTATTTATACTGTAAATACAATAACAAATTGTTGTTTATATTGTGATTGGGCACAATTCTAGATAACTATGAATAACCGGTGTGTAAGGCCTAGTCTTGAAATGAACTATTGCGAACACACAGAAAGTCCTGGCCACAGTCCATGTAACAGTTTTTTTTTTTTTAATGAAAGGAATAGCACTATGTGGAAAAACCTTACCCTATCATATCCCTAGTTACTGGTTTTAAGATTTAATTGGCTTATGTACAAACAGATAAATCCTAATATCATTGAGCCAGACATAGTGAAAATGTTTCCCCTCTGAAAGCATATAGAGTGAGCCTGATAAGAGACATTTTCCACGGTTTCGTCTGCACCAAGGCTGTATGTAAATAAATCGAGTGACTGAGAGGGGCATGGATGGAGCACTGCTCTACCCCTCTAAAGCTTACCCATATATGGAGTCTGTGATCCCTGGGACAGTTGGAAGGATATTTGATCCACAGAGGCAAATGGAAAACACTCCTGTCATTTCAGGAGAGAGATCTGTGCCACCTCCTTTTGAGCTGTGAACACAAGTGTGCTTTAGTAATCTCAACATCTACAACTAGTGACCAAAACAAAATGAGAAATACATGGGGGGGGGGGGTCCTTTTTTCTGCCAACATTCAAAATGATGGCTCACTCCAAGTTCATTACAGCTTATTTTAATGTTGTTTTTACCATTCCCCACTCTTAGGGGGAATGAAGTTTTTAAAATTCAAAATACCATACAGGCACAGCATTATATTAATCGTCAGCTGCATCTATACATCACTCAAGAATGCAAAGCTGAAGACTGGAAGAGGTGCAGAGTAACAGCAGGAATGCACTGTGATTCTTTACCATCATCGTTGCTCCAGGATGAAAGACTGGAATCTGGCAGCTCACAGAAGCTGCTGACAGCAGAACTCACTTTCAGGTCAGGATAGGAGTGGACATTCTGAGGACCGAGACCTCAAGAAAACAGTTGGTCGCTCTACCCATGAATGAAGTCCTGCTTACCCAGAAGTCTCTCATAGCCTGTTATCTACTGCCACACCCCATAAGGAAATAAATACGACATTCAATGTTACACTTCACTTAAAACGGTGTTAATTTGTAATACCTAATAACTGCAATGTCACGCATGACACTGATCTTTGCAGCAGACACATCAAACCAAACTCAAATTCATTTACTGTACAGAATTAAGGCAATATCGCATATTCCAGCCATCAACATTACGAATTCAGACGATTCATATATGAGCTTCTTGCATCCAACAAACATTCTTACAAACAACCATCAATACATATTTATAAAGGGAAAATCTTAGAAAACACAATAGTATGAGAAATATTACAAGTAAAGCATTATCGAATATTTTAGGCATTTTCGCCACAAAACCACTGTAAAACCTTCCATTTATTTAGATTAGGACCCGCTTAAGTTGAGTTGAAACTCGATGAAGTCCATTATCTCCATTACACACGCACGCAGACAAGGGCGCATTCACCTTATTCATTGTGCTGACCTTGACTGTGTATGTAACTGGATCGGTTGCGATAAACAGAATATTTCTTTTTTTCGCAACAAAGGAAGTTTCAGTTGTGCTGAAAATCACGGACAACACAATACTGGTTGTGGATCGAGTTTCGTCACTGGTTCAACAAACAAACTTTTGAGTTGTGGAGGTTACCGTAAAAGGAGATTAACGTTTACGTCTTTATGCATGCTACCTGTATTTAGATGTGTCACTTATAACATCTGTGTATAACGTTTCTCTATTTTACAGCAACGGCGAACTTGCGCTATGTTTAAATATGCGTAAATACTTGTAACTTACCATTTCTAATGAAGAGTGGACGTCGCCATTTTAAGACGGGCGGCCGTGATGTCCTATGGCGCGTTCCATGGGTGATACGGGGGGAATTGTAACCATTGTCAATGTAAAGTGAGGGAATGTATAAAACTGAGAGAAATGTAATTTATTATTTCTAACATTATCTGTTTTAGGCAAATATGGATTAATTTAATATCAGACAGTTTGTTGTTTGTTTCTATTTCTTTGCACCTGTAACATAACAGTGAGGTGTGAAGAGTCCTTTGGTTAAAACTGGGTGGACTTTAGATGGGGCATTCTCTGTATGAACATAAATTCAGTCCTTTGCAGGTAGCACTGAGCGTCCTAGGTGGGGGCCTGAATTTATGCCAGTATATAAGTGTGAATCTTTGCACCTTGTGGTTGCCAAATCCTGTCTTTTGTTTGTTTTATTGGTAATTTGCATTAATAAACATCATCACTTGGGCACTCTACATGTCATGGCTAAGTGGTGTGCCCTGCGACTTCAACACTACACTTTACCTTCAACTACACCCCTCTGTCATTTAACACCAATAGTGGTATTACCTCATCATGAATAGCGTTCCAATAGGTTATTATGGTAAAACAGCATACATTTGCTGTGGGTGTTATTGTGTCAATGTTTACCACATTATTAAATTTAGCAGAAGGTGTATTATTTCATGTTTTCATTAATTCCAAAACATATCAAACAAGTCATTGGCTATTTTGCCAAAGCTAATAAAATGACTTCCCTTTTCAGACATTTTTATTGCATTCTTTGCAGAAGGGGAAGTGCAGGTAAAGCACTTCATAAGAGTCCTCTGGAAACTGGAAAGGCGCTTAAACGTAGAGTAATTTATGGACACTACACTATGTATTCAAAACGAATGCATCTTTGTCTCCGGTGATAATTGTGGGGTTTGTCTTTGCTCAATAGACAGACACTAAGAGACACAGCTCTCATTATGAACAAGCTGTTGACTCTCAATAAGACTAAAGAGGGAGGAACTCTCAAAGACAGGTGGCTAATCTGACAGCTGAAAGTGTACTGGCATCGGGGTACAGCGTGACAGAGTGGGCTCCCAGGTGTAGGGGGTGGATGGGGACCCCAGCTTGGGGCAGGACTGCATTTATTACCTAGGAGCCAGAATGAAGTGACACACTATTGGAGGTCAGATGATTGAAACAGCAGGTACAATTAACCTAATTTGCTTGATTGACCATGAGGAGGACTTGAGCTGCTCTGTGCCGGAACTCTCTTGCAGGAGTTATTAAAGACAAACTGGCTGCTTACCCCCTGGAGAGGGCCTGTGAATGCATGCAAATATAAGAGGTCATGTGGCACTGCATGACTCTTTGTTTATGCATGCACAAATGTTTTTTAAATGATTTACATCTGGTGAGTAATTTCCCAGCCAAGTGAGAGTGGCTGTTACACTTTGTACCTGACCATTTCCTCTCCGCAGTAACCTTTTACTTGGATGTTTTCAATTATCAGAAATGACTAATAGAGTCAGAGAGTAGCTCATCTGTAGAGGAATAACAATAATAATAATAAAAAGAAGAAGAAGAAGAATGTACACAGGCAGGTAGTTAAGCAGAGGAGAATGCTGCACTTAACAGATTCTAAGAACGTATATCTTTAATCATTGTACCAATCAGTAGTGGTAGGAGGGAGGGAGTGTTTGGGTGGGGAATCAGGAAAGTGTTGTGTTAACTTTGATTTTTGAAGCTTTATTTCAACATGTACACAGACAAACAGAGCATAGGGAAAATATCAGTTTCTGAAATGTACACTTTGATGTCCACAGGCACAATTAGTGAATGCAGTTTAACTTTGTGCAGTCACATTTTGTGTGGACAAAGCACACAAGCAAAGTTAAGCACACCTGAGATCAGTTTTCATTGAGTTTGTGGCAAATCAATCACAGCTGCTGAAAATCCTCTTTATCTGGGAGAACATCTACAGCATAAAAAATAATTCAACAGCCCCATGACACAAGCATGGTAAGGAATTGCAACAGGCTGATTCATCAACCGGTGCTTGAATTTTGTGCAGCTTCATATTTATTTTTATATACCTCATTCATTCCATCCTTATTCCATGTGTGGAATTTTCTAATTTTCTAAGTTATGTGTTTTGCATGACAGTTGTTGTATCACTGCTGTTGTTTGGAATTTGTTGTTGTCACCATGACGTTGTATGAAAGCGCCGCAAGAGACACTGGAAATGGAGTAAAATTCCTTCTATGTGTAAAACCATGCTCGGCCAATAAAGTGTGATTCTGATTCTAGTTCTGATGCTAAGCCCAATTACCAGCCGCACTAACTCAGAAGATCAGCCTGGTCTTACAGTGCTGTTGTTTCTGGCCCAGATTTGGAGGCATGGTGGGACCGCCTAAAATCGTTCAAACACATTCTGCCCCAGTGGAGATATCATAAGTCTGCTTTTCAGTCACCCCAACAGCAGAGCAGGTGCAGGGCTGACTGATAGAATGTATTGGCATTGAGTGTTAGACCTGTGAGCCACCAAGAACAAATGATTAATTAGTCTGTATCTATTTTCATTATTATCATGGGACTTTTTCCCATTTGATCAATTAATTAAAAGACAAATTTGTTCTATTTTGGTTTCATACAGGATATTACTGATTTATCAGACTTGCACACGCACACACAGGGAGTTAAAGAAAAGAGGTCTATTTAAAATGCCTTAATACACTTAATACACTCAGTGCACTCCTATACAGTCCAACATAACACAACACAACATATTTATGCTATTCCGTGGAGGTCAGAGAGCATTGTTAACTGCAGTTGCATGAGTGATCATAAAAACCACAAGCAAATGTGAAAAAACTGAGTGCAATCATGTCATTGTTGAAGCACAGGTCTCTCAAAATTTTTTTTCATGCATTTTACACAATAAAGTCATTTACCCATTGGCAGTACCTGCATGTTTTCACTGCTCTGTAAGTTCACTGACAAACGCCAGTCAATACCAGGCCATGAACTCTCCATGACCCTGCACTGTGAGCCCGGAGGTGTCCGTTACCAGTAGAAGCTTTATTCAAGCCCCCAGCATGATTTCACTTTCATGGTATGGAATAAAGCAAAGAAAAATGTTTGTAGTGATGTACAATTTCTGAATTTTCTAAAATATAGATTCATAGTTTTTTTTTTACAACAGTCTCCTCAATGCAGTCAATTTGAAAGAAAAAAAATGTGTTGTAATAAGATTGAGATCAATGCACTGGTAGGACACCTCACACTTCTACAAATTCATCACGGCATTTGTTTCAAACATTATTAACATCTCTGATAAAGCTGCTGCTGATGTAGCACACTGCCTGTCAGAGTAATAAATTACCTTCATTAAAATGGAAATCTTCGAAAAAAGGAGAGCTGGCAACAGCTGATAATGTATTGTAAATCAATCCCACAGTTCCTATTTTATCCCTGTTTTTTTTTTTTTTTTTCAACTGTCAACACATTGTCCCTGGGCCATGTCTCCATCACCGTCAAGAAGGTTAACAAGAGCGAGAGTAATTTATCGTGCGCGCTCATGCTCAAGACAGTTACACAGAATGGGCTTTCCAGAACATTCTGTATGGTTGTCCTTGTCCAAAGATCCCACCAGCAAGACAGTGGAAAGCTGACAGCTAACACATCACTGACAGAGGGGCGCTGTGAATTCACAGTTAACCGAGAAAGAAGCTGTGGGCAACATGCTGCAGAAGCACAGCGTGAGTGCAACTGGGCATTGCTAACACAGTTTTAAGTCTGCAGTGGCAGTGACGCACTCTGTGTGCTTAATTTGAGACCCGAAGGCCATTTCAAATGCATAGAACAGTGACGATATGCTCCTCCGCTAAAACGTTGAAACTTATCTTTGTTTTCTACAACCTGAGAGACTCACAAATCTCGCGGACCATCTGAGAGGCCTGGTAATGTTTCTGGAATGTAGTGGATCGACCTAGTTCAATTCCAGTCAGATGTAATAACAAATTGTGTGACAAAGATGTGATTTGAGCATTGTCATGCATGATGAGACTTGTTTGATTCATTTTGGTCAATGACATTGACCTCAGCCTGACATGCTGACGGTGTCAATTCACTTGTCAGGAAGGCACTTTTGTTCGTCCCCGGATGCCTTATATTACAGTAGTGGATCGATACAGTGCATTAGACCCCACTACCACTGACACACACTGTAATAGAGGGAATAGCCCTCTAGTATCAATAGGGTCATATTGGAGAAAATAAACTGGAGATTTCTGCAGTCATTTATGACATTTCAGGGATCAAGGATATCTTTATTATCCTTGATCCTTGAAATTTTTACACACTTCTGTTACAACCTCATGTTTTCTCCATGCCCTGGTTAGAGAATATGATCAGTCATGACCTATGACATCCTATGCCAGCCTAAGAAAACATGAATTGCCATGTCATTCATTTGTTGGGATTATTATGATCAAGTTTGTTATAATGATAATGCAAGACCCAGGGTCTCTGAGCACCTTGTTCTGCTCAAGATTTAAAGGAACAATGTTTACAAAATACCCACAAGCCCTTTTGCCGGGACTGGTGACAAATAATATCTATTTGAATACATTCTGGCCCAACCAGCACACTTGTTTTAGGGGATGTAAACAATATGAGTGAACATTTGACAATATGGGGAGCAGAATACAAATAATACATAAAGAAATACATTTCAAGTGGCCTCTATCCATTCATTTATCATTTTAAACTTGGCATTTTAATCTCTGCTTCATCATAAATAACTTTGAACCTCTACAAAATCCCGGTATCCTACTGACTACACAGCGAGGGTCATTTCAGGAAACCAAAAATCATCATTTGCTTTTCGCTGGCTTTCGATCCCCTCAAAGGGAACAATACGATAAGCTGGAAACCTGACTGAGCAGAGGCAGAGGGTTGCTTTTACTAATGGGAACCTATTTAGAGAGGAACCTCCTCTGTGAATCAGGGCTAAACGCCTAATCCCCCTCCAATTCTCAGTGGCAATGGGATTAGCCACACCGGCATTCTGAGCTTTAGCTCAAGCATGGCTGGGTCCCTCCAGTGTTACCCTGTTGTGATGTTTCCACTGTTTACAAAACACGAGACTCCTTCTGCTCCAGTTCTGGTTCATAAAGTAAGGTGCTGCTCTGGTCAGTGTCCTTTCACCCCCGGCACATCAAATTTACAGCCTGTGCTGGTAACACTCAGGCTGGCTTTTTTGTGCCACCCTGGAGCTGTATATAAATATTTAAACATCCCTTTTCTCTGCTGGTGATAATCCCCACACAGCACAGCCAAATGGGAACATATTTGTGGGCAGCTGGATAATGAATCACAGGAAGTGAAACCCCAAAAATATTCACTGTGTTGTTTCCTTTTCTTTTTGTTCTGTGATGACGATGGCGATGATTTATGACAACAATTGATGACAACGAGTGATGACAATGATGATGACAATGCTGACGGTGATTAAAAATTGTGACACTGACCAAAGCCCCCCCTGGTTATTGTTTCTGTCAAATAAGTGAACAGTCATAAATTCCTTAATTATGGTTATTCACCATTTGAGCAGTAATGATCTGCTTTATTTCATCTGAATGGAATTTAAACAGTTTATATATAAACAAAGTCCTCTGTCTTAATACCAAAATGCAGCTGAGCATATTTCTTCACACACTGAAATTAGGTCTTGCTTTAACATAAAGATTGACACAGACAGCACAGTAAGTTTACGCAGGATCGAAAAAGCCCAGGGTAGCTGAGCTGTGGGGTGAAAATGTACAGGAGGTACTGATGAAGTCCTGTAAAATGAGGACTGTTTTATACATGATCGGGGAAACAGTGAAATGGATTCACTGTGGACTTAGTTTCAACCGTGTCAGTGGTGATACCAGACATATACCGTGTTCAATTGATTAGAGCTGCCCCCATTGAAAATGATAAACATTCCTCCTCTGTTTAAACAAAGACAGCCACAGGGAACAGTGCATGGGAACATGTGAAACACACCTGAACTCAAAATCAAATGAAAATTTAATTAAACGTCGTTACTTTTAGTCTTAACTTGTATTTTTTAATTATTTAAGCGGTAGTCACCTGTGTATGCAAGTCGCCCACTGGTACAATGATGTATGTACTGATTTTCTGTAATCATAAAATATTGAGCCATATACTATAGCTATGTCAAGAAAATATTGCACAGACTGAACAAAAACAAGGGCATGAACAGGGAAAAGGGGGCTCAAAGGAGCAGTGAAAACATATAATCAAAAAAGTGGAGCGCAGCCATAAATTCAATCGGGGTTTTATTAGGCAAAGGTAGCCAGTATTAATTGAGATTAACAAAGAAAATGCTTTACAACCAAAGCAAAACACAACAGCAAAGGCGACGAAAATGGCTGTATCTGCATAAGAACACATGGAACACATTTCAAATGATGTCTTCCTCTGGCAAAGGCCTTTTCATTCAGAACATAGGAAAACCCCAGACCAGAGAGAGCCATAACACCTCAATTCTGATGTTATGAGGGACATATACAGTGATTTACTATACGGAAAAGGAGATCTGGTTTGGTCACATGTTTTGGACACAATCCCAAACAGTGCAAGATGAGCGCCACCCCATACGTAGTGTCTGAGTCTGAGAGCTCGCTTCAGATCATCACTTCTGTAATATGTGCATATATCCAAGCAATGTTATACGATATACAGCAAAAAATGGTAAATTACAGTTCAATTTCACCTATTTTGCCACTGGAGTGTCTCTCTCCCTTATACTATTACTACTTTGTACTGTCACTACTCTGAATGTGTGCCCTTTGATAGGGGAAGCATTGCAGGCAACAGCATAGCAGCAGTATAAGCTACGCATTTATAGTTTCTAAATGCTTTCTCCACAAAGTGGAAAGCTATCAACATTCTTCTGCTAAAAAAGCATGCTGATTGCTTGTACTTTTACAATATTCCAACTGGATAACAGAGTTTATTGGCTTAAGTAAGTGGATTCTGGAATGTTGTTTAAGTAGAAACAGGTGTCCGTGGTGAGGGTGGTTTTAAAGCACTGTATAGTATCTGTTCAGCTGTTGCTAACACTGTTTCATTCAGGGCAAGTTTACAGGCAGTGCTACGTTTCCTGGAGGTAATATCAGATATTTTCATATTTACAGCAAAGTTTTCTATCAATTTATTTATCAATTTATTTCAATCAAATTATCTGAATGTTAAAAATCACTAGAATGTAGTCATTTCAGTTTGTACATTTTTCTCTTTTTTTTTCTTCCCCTACAGAAACTACTACGTTTTGAAAGCTGCATTCATAATGCACACTGACATTTATTTCTGTAGGGTCAAAATCCTTGTCAGAGCTATTGCCACTGTAAATCATATACCCAACACGTGTCCCCTATATATGGCTCACAACAATGGCAGATTCAATGTTAGGGCATGGACTAAGACCCCTGAACAAGCCTGTCTCTGTGGAACATAGCAGCTCATGAAGGTTTCAAGATCTCAGGCCTTGCCCTCTCTTAACAGCCCTTCACCTGCTTTATATAATACTAAGAGTTTTTGTGTTGATGGGAAAAAAAAGTGGCAGTGTCTATTTACATATACAATATACAGTTTATGCAGCAGCTTGTGGTGAATACTTCAGACCAACAACCCATGGATTTGCATTACTCAAAGTGTCGCTAGTAGTGGTGTGAACAGAGACAAAATCATTTCTACCTTTAAAGCAGCCGTGCCCCTGCGCATAAATGATGAAATCGCAGAGCTGGAGCATGTTTGCCTCATTTCACTTGAGGCAAAGTAACCCACTTCTGTAACGTTTCATTTGTAAGTAGCGTGTCTTTGACTTCAGGCCTACAAGCAAACAGTGTGCCGACATTGCCAAGGCTTAATGGTTGCAAAAACATTACATTACCTTGTGCTTGCATGGCAGACAGTCTTAGCCAGAATGACTTCTAATTTTTTTAGACATCATCCATTAATACAGTTGAAAATTTACTGAGACAATTCAGGTTAAGGGTACAGTCAAGGGTAACTACAAACGTGACATAGCGTTTGTTCCTTGACTGCACATACTATGCTTAGGGAATATCAGAGAAAATGAATAAAAATATTCTATAAAAATGAAATACTTTTCATAAACATGACTTGTATAACTGCTTCTTGAAACTGTTCTATGTGCATAAGCTAATGTTAAGGTGCTGGATTGCTGTATGATTTTAAACATCTCATAAGCTAATAGTTTTATGAGGTCATATAATGGTAAATAAAATATTAAAGGAAGGCTATCACGTTAAAAAAACAGTAAGTGTCAATTAGGATGAGAGAAAATCATAGGGCTTTCCGCATTTAGTTTTACTATGTGACACTCTATGTGACACATTATTAGAGCACTATTGTGTAGTCTAACTCAACATTTAATAACACATTTCCCCAAATAAATGCATTTTAACATGATTTCACAGTTGTCACCATATAAACTACATTTGAAAATTGTGGGGTTCCACCAAGATCCAATAATTTTATATTTATAGCAATCAGGATATACAGTATTTATAAGTACAGTGCTGTTACATACACTAAATACACTGTATGTAGCTCTCACAGTGTATCTGTTTACCCCCTGGGGTTCAGTGAACCTGGGGTATGTATCCGTTTCTCATAAGTTCTATAGGTACTGTATGTGTCCCACCCTGTTCTTTAAATCTCCCTGCAAGTCTATGATAATGTTCTCTATGTTAGTGATTGAACACAATAACAAAAAAGCTAGCACAAAGTAAAACCAGCCTTACCCAAAGTCATTGTTGGCTTGTATGTCAATCAGGACAGAGACCAACAAAAGGCTTTACTGTAGCTCACATCAAAGTAAACAAAAAATAGGAATATCAATAAAGAAAAACAGGCTTTTTTAAGTCCTTTTAAGTTGAGCTGAAGCCAGAGCGAGGCCTTTCAGAGTGTTGTTTATTACTGGAAGGATTGTGGTAATGCTTAGCGAAGCACACTTTGATCACGGTAGATGCCAAACGGAACACAGAAAGCTAAAACCTAATCCAAGGCGACAATTAAACTGAGGTCATCAGAGACCAGCGCAGAGTGCTCTCTTAACTTCCCTGGGCGTTCTGATAACCATCTCCTTCGCTGTGATCACAGCGGTCTACAGCGCAGATTCTCTGGCAGGCAATCAGCCACGGTCGCATTCCCAGTACACCAAGGAAGGAGCCTCTGTGGCTTTGGAGGAACTCTGACAAAGTCTTATGGTCATACACAACTGTCTAAGGGGGATTGTTTTAGATCTGTTTCAGATCTGATTTTATCTCAATAAGTGGTGTGTTTTGTATGGTGTATTTGTTTCTTTATCGTTAGGCCCCTTCCCACTGTTAAGTGATATGGCTGGGATTGTACTGATGTAGGAACAGTGCAACCATACATTCTTGGAAGCTACACAACAAGGCATCAGCTTTCTTTAAAATGATACTTGATTTGTACGTATGTTGTTATTTTCAAAACAATGAGCATTTCCACAAATTAGCCCCAGGACCCTGAGTTCAAATCTGTCAGTTTGTTTTCCATGTGGGTTGGCATGTTTCACTTATTGCTGTTATGGTTTTCTCCTGGTAGACTGGTTTCCTGTCACAGTTCAAGACTGTCTAGAGTAATTGGCGCCACTAAACTGTCCTTGGTTTGTGTGCTTGTGTGGACTGGCATCTGCTTCACAGGGTGAGTTGTCTTGTGCTCTCTGCCCACCAATGTTATCTCTGGCTCATAGCTCTGCAGGATAGTAGTTACTGAGACTGGACAGAAAGAGGCTCCTTATGCAGTTGTTACAAATAGTTTAAAAATGGGCTATGACTGTTTCTGGTTATCGTTGTTATGTACTTGTTGAGTTTATCAAGGCTACAAGATGATGCACTTTGAAAGTGAAATATTATATTCAAAATGCTTTTTCTTTATTGCTTTCCTAGCAATGAGTCTTGCAAAGAATTCTGGGACTGAACTTGAAATTCTGAACTTGAATTAAAACAAAATTTTAATTCAAGTTCAACTGAAACATAGCTGAAAGAACATTGTGTCATTCAGACAATGACTTCTTTAATATATATATATATATATATATATATATATATATATATATATATATATATATATATATATATATATATATATATATAAAGCGTACATTATCAAGCTAGCTTGCTAAGTAGCATGACGGTACCAGCTATGATATTTTATAAACCTGCACAGGTTAGTCCAGATCTCTCTGTTGCGCAGATATTTAGGAAATAAAAGAACTTTCCCTCTCACATTGATAGTTGCAGTTGTGTGCAGTGGATTTAACAAAGTATCCAATGGGGTTATGTAGTTCAGCACCAATAATTCATAAAACAGTAATATGAGCAAAACATTTGCACAGAATCCAAGGCACTGTTGCAAAAAACCAAAAACATTACTTTCCCCAGGTATGTTTTCTTATTGTGTTGAAAAGAAAAAAAAAAAGATAAAAACAAGGAATTAGCATTCAGGAATCCACCATAGTTAAAATATAACTTACCTAGGCACTTGAGGAACAGTATAATTTTGAATTACTTTGTAAGCTATATATTTTGATCATTTTGACAACCTGAAAGCCTTTTCATGTGTAGGTACCATGTGTAGAAAAAATAAATGTGTATTTTTCTACCACGCCCCATTCCTGGCCTGTGTACCCACATGTGTTTTATTACCACAGTCAGACTGTACATTCCAGGGCTCAGGGGTCTTGAGGAAGTGTAGGCCCATATGGGAGTAGGGGTGGCCCTCGGTCGGAGGAGATTGAAATAATCTTCCCCTTCCCCATCTCCCTCCCTCTAGACTCAGCATTTATTTCTGTAATAACGGTCTGTTTCCACACAAAGCCCAGAGGATTTACCACGGGAGTCAGACTTTGAGTTAATTTGCTAAAGAAAACAAATTAAATGTGGACCCATATGTTTTCTCAATTGTCCAGAGAAATCATTCAAGCTGCTGAAAGAGTCAGTACAGATAGGGATTGGTGTCTGTGGGTTTTATGATTTTCCTGTTGCATTCAGGACTATGGTCTTTCCATGCAACTCAAAACACACAACTCTTATGTTCACACATTTCATTTGTGTGAATGGTATTTATGATGATATTTATGATGAGCTGGCTGGTGTATAAGTGATGAGTTGAATGGCATATTAGAGATGACCTAGCTGGTGTAATGGTATATTTGTGATGAAGTGGCTAAATTGTTAGAGCTTGCTGGTATACTGGTGACGATCTTATTGGTATATTATTGATGAGCTGACTGGTATATCTGAAGTCCAAGTTTACTGCCAGATATTGATTCCTCCACAGTTGCACTAAAGTAGCTCAGCTCAGATCTTCCATTTTCAGTTGAACTAAAATGGCATTAACCCACTGTCACTTTCAATGTCAGTGGAATTATTCAGTTTGTAACTATGAAGTATGGGTAATTATATGTTTTGCTTATATATATATGCTCTGCACTCATAAGGTGAAGATATTCAAAGCCGCTTCAGTTCAGCATTAAATACAGGGGTTAGCTGTCGGTTGTAATTATGATGACAGTTGCTTAAAATCGCTGAGCCACTTCTTACCTCTAACCTCAACTTGTTATTCCTTTCACTAAAATAAAAAGTAAATGGCAATACAAGTATGACAAATAATACAATTCTGGTAAATCTTAGAATTGCAATGTAGCAACCTAAAACTCACATTACAGACTTAAATTAGTTTGCTAATCATTTCCAAGTAAATCTTACAAAAATCCCAATTAGAGCATGAAATCAGAGGCTTGACCTCTGGCCTCCTCAATCCCAGATACCCCCATACCCCTGATCTCTGGCTGGGTAGGGTTACAGACAAAACACCACTGGGGTCACAGGGAGTTTATTGTATCTGTAAACAGGGAAGTAGACCTAGGAGAAATGTAAGCATGTACTGATAGCAAGACTCTGTTTAGCTTTAGCTTAGGGTAAGGGTCAGGTAAGGTCAATGTCACACTCAGTCTCAAAGTGGCAAAGCTTATGTTCTGCCAGAGAATGAATCTCTTCCAAGCTTAGTCAATTCATAGAAGCAACATTTTGGTTACCTCTGTCTATAAAATATGCCTGATATCTCTTTTCATGCTGAATACATTTATAATGTGACACATTTTGTTTGTTCAAGAAAAAACTCTAATGACGTGACACATCCCATCTCGTTGGACTCAGTTACTTCATAGAGTCTGTTTTCCATTTGGACTGGAGTTATTGCCTTCAGCTGTGCCATACTCAATTCTTGTATGTCCACAGGAATATTTCCGTTTGTCAACAGGAAGTGTTTATGTGACTCAAGGCAGACATCAACAATGTCAGTTTCCACAATGTCAACATTTGTGACATTTTCAGATGTGAGATGATGGGACCCAACAACATGTAAATAATCAGAACATTGAATAATCTGAGCTCTCTTTGAGACGTTATTAATGCTGACAGCATGACAACACAGAAAGTAAACAAAGAAGGCAATCTCTGACATTAGAGTCCAACCATGCAAACATCTTACAGGACACGTGGCTCTGTGTGAGGCAGGGAGTGATGTTTTTCATCTTGTTATATATAACGTTTTATGCAACTGTTTTCCATCCTGTTATTCATATAATTTTATGCAACTGCTTATTGCTTAATGAAAATGGCCCCGTAAAGCACCAGGTAGCTGCTGTACTACTGAAGGGAGTATCTCATTTCATATCAAAGCCATTTTTATCGTATAGATGTAAGATGGGGGAAACCTTTCTGAGAGAGACCCTCTGAGTTTGGCCTCTTCCGCAAGCAACAAAATTGTCCAGAAAAATATTTGCATCCTATTACATCTTTATGTGTCTGGGTTATTTTGACTGATGATGTTTGAGGCTATACTACACTCCTTTTTCTTCCATGTTGATTTCAGAAAGCTCATGCTTTAAATTACGGAGGCTTTGTGGAATAACATGCGCACAATACATGTGACATGGGGCTTGATGGTGTAATTAAGCAGCTACTGTTTTGATGGCCTTACTCCATGGACTCCAGATACTTCCAGATACCCTGGTCTTTTGTTACATCACAGATTGACTGTCCTTGGTCACTGACTTATTCATCTGCTACTGACTTGTAATAATTATGGTTATGTTATATATGAGTATGAACCCAGCTTTTATCTAATTGCTGACATACAGTATATCTGCACTACTTTTGAAAAATGATCCAATGAGCATTGTTTATTATTTTTTCCTCTTTTTTTGTCTTGTAATGTTTATAATCCTTCATTACATAATGCAGTTGCCACACTTAAAATGTACTGAAGGTTGATTAACATCATAGCAGTCTCAAAGAGGCAACAGAGACACTGTGAGATTGAATTTATATTAAGTGGTGAGTTCTGGTCTGGAGTTAGATTAAAGCCCTGCTGCAGGTGAAAATTAAACTGACAGCACTTTGTTCAATCAGAAACAAATGTGAAGAGATAAGGACAGAATTTACTTGACAGCCACAATATTACTTTATAGCAGACATCCTATCAGTGAAGAATTTCTGGGTGCAACCAATGAAAAACTTTCATGGAAATTGAATCAGACCATTATACTTACATAACTCAGGCATCATGGGAGGTACGAGACACACGTGATGCAGTTGTTCCCTAAGAAATATATTTATTTTGCAGGCAGGCAATTATCCATTGCTCTGAAAATTAGCAGCATCAAACTCAGTTTATGTGTTTATGTCTGTGCTTCACTTTCTTTGGTACCATAAGGTGTGTAATTTACACATGCATCCATCAAATGACTCAGACAAGTGCTGCAAAGAATAAAAAAATTGTCCATCTCCGTTTGTGTCAGTCCTAGGCATAGACATGGCAATAACACGTAAGGGAGAACATGATCTCACAGCTACAGCTATTCTGAGACACAAATGTATGTCACATTGGAGTGGGTTTATTTTGGAAACATATGTGCTATTTTGTTAAGGCTTTAGGAATGTTTTCAAACACTGTTGGCAGCCTGTGGATTTGTGCATATGTGTTGTATGTAGAGCCTCAGCTATAACAAGATAAACCCTACCCAGTGGAACATCTGATGGTCTAATAACGTTTTTGGGTTATATTTTGATTGCAACCTAATATGGCAGGTTTCCACAATGCATGAAAATAGTCATACCATAACTGTAATGAAAAACATGTAACTGTCAAAATCAAATGGTGGAGGAATTACGCAGAGATGAGGATTACCTTGGACGTTATATAGAAACATTTGAAATAATATGACTCATGCAAGTTATATTCAGATCATTGCCAAGTACTTACAAAAATACCACACAGCAATGTCTACACCAAATATTGACAAGAGGACACAGGTGAGATATCACAATACGCACATGCTAAAAACATCCTTGAGAATCCCCGATGCTTGCTCCTGCACATTGCACAGACATTATTAACAACAAAATCTTGACTCTTACAAGTTATATTAAGATCATTGCCAGGTTGTTTAAAGTGCAACCTTGAGACCGGATCTTTTGAAAACATCAACACTGGGTCCACGTCACCCTGGTGCACTGTGACAAATCGGAACACCAACTCCTATGAGAGTTCCCAGTTTTTGATCCCAGACACACATATAGTGAAGGAGGTGGTTACATTAGTGTGAGAGCATTATATTTTAATGACATATCACTCCTGTTTTATATTGATTTGAAGTTTTGGAATGGCTTGCCACTTCACATTAAGGATTTTTGGAAGATGATTTTTAAAAAATACAGTGTTTAAAATGGAAGACACTAAAAAAGTAAATAGATAATTTTATGGCATACCTCACATGCCAACAAAAATATATACGGGTAAATGGTTGTCAATTATGCTGCTGTGAATGGTCATGATGTCTATATTAGGGTTAAGGAAAGCTATGGGAGAAACCGGAGTGGAGCCCATTGAGAAAGGTAAGGTACAAGTTGACCCTACATATTAATACGGTAGATACTAATATAAGTTACTAGGTGAATAGTGGTTAATAGTCGGCCACTGGGGTGAAAATTAAATCAATATACATAACTAGGGTCAGGTTTTTTCTTTAGGGTTGGGTTTAAGGCTAAGGGTTAGGGTTCTGAAAATTAGTGTTAGGTTACAAGTAGGGTTAGGGATATTGTAAGGAGTAGGGTTAGGGGGCTTGATCTTTGGCCTCCTTGTGGTCTCACAGGGTGAAAAGGAGGTAAAGGTTCATAACCAGGAAGAGATTTAGGATTCATTGATCATCAAATCATCAAATTCCTTTCTCAACCATGTCAGCTATGGTGAGAAAGGCAAGCAGTGCTTTCAGTAATCATTAAATTCCATTTTGTTGTCCCTGCTGACACACATTTGAATACACTGCAGGTATCAAAAGGCAGAGATTATGTCTTCATCGTGTGCAATTCTTTTTTTTACTGACATCTGTTTGGACAGCATGCAATAAATACCTGTATTTCTGGTACATAGAAAAAAAGAGAAAAATGTTTCTACATCCTGAAATGGCCGAGATATTGGACAGAGATGAACTGGAGATCTCTTTGACGTAACTGAGAGAACTGTTGGTGGTGCAAAAATATAGGCTGAATTTGCACTGCTGTTGTGTTCCCTGTTCCCTATGTCCTGTTTGATCATTTGCTGTTTGCTGGATTTAATAGAAAATATTGTATAGGAATCTACAAAATGTAAATCTTCCAAGGACCACAGTGGTTCTTAATGTCTGTTTAATTACACAACAAGCACTGGGTTTAAATATAATCAAACAGAAGCCTAATTTCTTACATTTACAATAAACCTCCATCTGACTCATTAATATTCTGAATATTACTCTTCATTCAATCTTTACCATAATTAATTTCTCAACAATGCAAACATAGGTCCATTCAGTATACATAGCACTGAATTAATAACTTTGTTAATCCTATCAAGACCTCTAGTATAATGCAGAAATGTCAGGAAGGAAACCAAGGCACACAATGTGAATGTGGTATTACACAGGCCAGGCCTTCAGTATGGATAAACTGTGGGGGAAGCTGCAGATCATGCCAGAACTCTGTGTATAAAAAATCTTGAACAGAATGTACAGGGGGTGATTCAGTCTAACCTCTGTCCTTTGTGTTTAAGTAACAAATGTAAGGAAGTATAACATTTCTTTTTTTTTTTTTGGTTCGAACATGATCATAAGTTTGGTAGTCACTGAAAATAACAAACGTTGTGGAAAAAACACGGCAACTTAAATGTGACAAGAAATTCCACCGCATATGGATTTAATGCTCTTGCTTATTTTGATGTAAGGATTTTTGGGGGATTTTTTTTAGAAATGATCAAGCAGAAAATTATCATCATAAGTATAATATATACTTTCAAATATAATGTATAATTAATATTATGATTATAATTGCTGAGTCTGGTTCCTTTATAGCAAGTCAAGGCTTAACCAGAACTGTATTACTACATATGGATAGTATCCTACCTGAGATGACACATTCCTCACAGAGGCAAGTGGAGACACATTAAAAATCTTTTCAGAAATTTCTCCGAGAACAGATTCATGACTATATTCTGTAGATCTGATCTCCATTCTGTTTTATGCCCCTTTTCTCATTTAAAAAATATCACACTGAAGGGAATATAGTAGGGATGCATGTGTTTACTATAACTGCACCATTATAAATAGTGTGTGACATGTACACTGGGAAAACTTTAATTGAGCACTAAATCTCTGATCATGTGCACGAAATGATTTACGGAATCATACAAGCTTAGTATATCCCACAGACATTTAATGGCATGAAGTTCACAGTTGTGCTGTCGACACATCAGCAACTTTGAGTTTAAGTCAAAGGAGCGATGCATCGTGGGTCTGCTTGCCTCCAATCATCACCTCTCCCTAGAAAGGAATTTAAGATGGGGTTTTTCTGTAGGCCTTGACTGTCTCTGCAGCAGTTATACCCCCTGTCTACTGAGTTGCCAAAGAACCAAGAGATGTTTGAAAGGTCGTTGACTCCTTATATGGCTTTTTTGCTTGTGTTGTACTCTGTCTCACTTGTAGGCCACTTTGGATAAAAACGTCTGCCAAATGAATAAATGTAATTGTAACGTTTCCCAAATCTGGCACTGTTGCCATCTGCAGAATTCCACTGCACACCACTATTGACTGAGGTATTTTACACAAATACCTCAAGGAAGGGAAAGAGGCCTTTCAGTTCAGCTGTAGAATTCTTTCTATAATGTCATGACCTTAGGCAGCAAACTAAAGTTAGGCTGGAGATATACTGTAGAACTTCACAAGCCTTTTTTTTAATAAAATCAAAATATTCAATCATTTTAGTTAAATACCTTAAGCAATCTATGACAGACAAACACTGAATGATCAGGAAGTTTGATCCGCAGCCTTTTGAAAAATACTGTTTTAATGGAAATGTAAAACCATCTGAGTCAAACCACCACAGGTGAGACAACAGTATACATATCTCAGAGGAAACGGTATGTTGTTATACGGATTTAGCGACACTTCCCCTTTTATTTTTATTAATAACTCGGACGGATGAAAGTCGTATATCACGGATTAAATTCTAGACAGTGAAAATGCAAACAGATGGCAGTGGAATGACCGTATCGCTGAGATATTCTCATTGTTGACACCGGACGCCTCTAGTAAAGTCACTAATAGAAGGCCTTTTACAAAGTGGCACGGGCTTTACGGAAGAAGCGGGGACTTAATCAGCCCTTATCTGTGGGGGCGAACAGATGCTAACTGCGCTCTGGTCACTGCCCTAGAACAGACACCTATATCATCTCCGCTGTCACAGGGGGGTAACCCGAAGACTTGAGTTCACTCGTCAGGGCGTTCTCGCTAATCCTCCACCTGTTTGCAATAAAGCCGTTTTCAGGAAGTAGGCCCACGGGCAGATTAGCAATTTACAAGCAGGTCTTTAAAAAATCTGCAAAAGATGATTCCACTGCAGTAATTCAAAGTGCTGCAGGGAAGGTAAGCCCGTTTGCCTTGGGAGAGGCCAAGAGGGGCACTGCTGGAATTATATTCTCTACTCATATTGCATTGTTCTCTCTGTAGTGCTGGGGTCCAGTTCCAGATGCAATGTAAGCGAGACGGTGGGTGAAGGACACCTATCACCACAAAGCAAGGCTCAGGCAGGCAGAGCTGCCTATCAACATGGACTCCCAAGCAGCAGGCTGGAGAGAAGGGGCCACATAGCAGGCAAAAATCACGCATGAAATACATATGAATTGAGTTTGCTTATAAAATTGGCATTTGAATGTTTGTCTCATTCTTATCCTGTATACTCCTGATCATTAGTATTAAAGTGTAAAATGTTGTTTTCATCATTTTTTCTATTTCCTGCTGCCAGAAAGGCAGTATTTTTATTATTTACTTCTCAAGTGTGCCATTTGAACAACATGACAGGACAAAACATCTTTTCCCACTCTTACTTTACTATGATTATTTTTAACACATCTTTAACACTGTCCATACTCAACAACTTTTGGAATGCTTGTGTATTCAGTTACATAAATTCAGATTCTCAAGTCATGACTTCTTAAGAAAAGATTACAAAAGATTATGTTTAAAATCTCTCACCTTGATTTACATTATGAAATCCCAAATGGTCTTATGGCGTATAGTGAAAAGAATGCCTCTGCTGTAGCCTTCAGTGTTTAATCTGCATCACGTGAACCTCTTAAAACTGTTTTCCGCTGAAGTCATGCTCTCTGAGACAGAAGACGAGCTTTGATGACCTGCCATCCAGAAAAGCATAAGAATAATGACAGCCATGGCTTCAGAGGAGAATGTGGACACAGACAGCTCTTCCTATTGCTTTACTTTTAATTTATAAAGCTAGAATAATATTCCAAAGAATTTTTATTGCTTTAACAATATTAATCTTCCACTCACACAAGTATGCACCCTCGTTTGTCAGCTTGTAAAGGGAGACTACTATAAATCTACCTATAGATTTAAAGGTTTTCGAAAAGCACTGTTGATGTGAGAACAGGAGGAGAAGGAGCTCCTGTGGTTTGTGATACACAGAGGACAAAGTTTTTTTTCACCTAGTTTTCACTGGCTACACTGCCCCCTCTTTTTTGGTTGCCAGGCAACATCTTGGCTAATGTTGGATTTGTTTCCTTTATTCACTTATACCCCTCTGTAATGTTTTATGGCCCATAATTGCTTGAAGATGCTGAGTCCCTTTCTGAAAATGAAGAGGCTCAACATGAATATCCTCTCTGGTTTACAGAACAGGAACAATTTGTTTATTTATTTGGCAAATTCAGGACTTCAGCGTTGTTTGCACAATTACATCACTTCGCCAGTAACAGGAAACCGATCTTTACTTAAATCTGAAATTAAAACGTTACTTGTTTTCTCTCTTTCTTTCCCTGTCTCTGTCTCTTTGACTTTATATCAAAACCCACATCATTACAGATCTGGGTTGTGTGTAAGCCTTCATGCATGTGAGTTATGTGCATTCAAACACACAGACACACACACACACACACAGTATTATACTAAGCGTTCCACAGTATGATGGCTGGTTAGAGTGGGCTATCTGACCCTCCTGGGAGGGGTCTGGACAGTGTAACAAGGTCCTGCTCACCAGTGTTTACTGTCTGCAAGTCTGTCACCTCCAGAAATGACTTGAGGCCCTGCTAACATGCGCCCTCGAGCCCAACAGGGCCCACGTTGGCCTGTCTTGTGACTCCAGCGCTCTGCTGGGGCTGCAGTCTGGTATGCCTGGAATGCCAGAGGAGGTGGACGCCACCGCCGCTGTGCCACAATTTACGGCCCATGAACAACAGGATTATCAGGTCTCCGGTCTCGTCCTCGGGTTTACGTTACCGCTTACTTCCTCGCCCCTCTGTGGTCCCTCAGCACACTCCTGCTGACCCACGCAACTGGCTGAAAAAAGAAGAGGCCACCAACTCCTCCGCGCACCCATACTCGCAGCCAAAACAAGAGCCATGAAAAGTGAATTTTTGGCCTTGAACCAGCTATACCTCTGCTCAGAAGAGATAAGCCCTGCTTTACAGAAGTCCGTAACATTAACCTTAAAGGTAGAGAGATAATACCTGAACAAAATACGGCTTTGGGAGGTTTTTTTGACTACTTTGAGAAATGTGTGAAACTCAGATAAAACGTTTTCTTGGATCTATCTGCAACCATTAATGCTTCCAGGAGGAGACTGAGCAATTTCTGGCTTAACTCAGGGGACAGGATCAATGAGAGCTCCGTCCTGCTGAATTCCCAATGACGCAATATTTTAGAGGCCTTCGTCCAGACAGACATTAAAAATAAAGAAACATATTTTAACTTGGCTCTTCCAGCTCCCACAGTAACACTTTGGACCTCTTGCATTATAATGATGTGTGTGTGTGTGTTCACTCACTGTACTTTTAAGAGAGGTTAAACTTGGGAGATAATTCTTTCATGTAGGAATGTGCCATATTACAAGAGGAATCGCAAGTGGAGTATGAGATCTAAATCAAAGAACAAAGGGATTACAAATCAATCATTTCTAACAGATAAAAAATAGCTAATTAAATTATCCAAAGGTCACCTTTAAACAAGTATTTGTAGTCTGATCCATTCACTTTAATACTTGGCTCACTGCATCTCTTAACTTCAAAGTATTGTTCATGGGAACATTTAAGATGAATTATGCTTAATCCCATAGACAAGTTTTGTTCCACCTTTAAAAATCAAAAGCCAAGCAGGAAACCACATAATCCATATTTTACAAGTTGAGCCATTAGAGACACATTCTGAAAAGCAATTTACATTGTCATGTGGAACAGTGGTTAACAACATGTTTCCAAAGTTCAGAGGACAAAGCTTTGTCCTCATTTAAAACACATGAAATAACCATTGGATTTCCAGGATCCAACCCTTTACATTCTTCTAACTCAATAAATATCCCAAAAACCCTCATGCTGTTGATGCCTCTATCCACTTTGGAAAAGTAGTTGTAACTGTGAGAACATCTGGAGTGTGATATCTTTTTTCAGTCGAAAAAACAAAACAACTTAAACGTTTTGAGTCTCTCTCTGATTAATGCATAAATCAGAGAACTTGTACTTGTTCGGTTCGGTTGATTGTTCTCAAAAAACTGATCACTGTGTTGAAATCTAAGTTGGCAACCTGCCAAGGCATAGCATGTTACATGCACCATGTTTCTTTTCCTTTAGAGATTTCAGATTTCCAACAGAAAGACAGGAACAATGTATGATTTGATTGCCCAATCACCTCAGTATTACCTGCGCTTAGCTTTGAGCCAGTGAGCAGCCAAGGCTAAATGGATGTTATCAAGTGATGATGATCAGTACAGACTGTCATCTCCACATCACATTTGTTTGTATGGTAGTGATACAGTTAAACAAAATACCCAATATGGGACTCTACATGCAACATAGTTTCAGGGCTACATTTCAATCTTGTGTTCAGTGCATGACTCCTGGACTCAGGTTTTCTTCTGAGGTTGGGATATCCTTGCATATTCAGACATAAAGGGCAGCTGTATAAAAATCTAATAAAAACACAGAGAGAAGACTAAATGAGAAAAAGCAGCTGAAAAGAAGGTCTCCTTCCTGTAAAGAAATGTAAAATAACATTGTGTAACATGTGTCCCTCTTTCCTAGGTGTCAGATGGCATGTCACATTACATTAGATTTACTTGGCAGACAAATGACACACAGAGTGACTTACAAAACAGACATTATTTACGTTATCTATTTATACAGCTGGATATTTACTAAGGCAATTTTTGACAAGTACCTTGCCCAAAGGATATAACAGCAGTGGCCTGCTTGTGACTCGAACCAGCAACCTGGGTTACTGCTTCTCTGTGTATTCTACCCTTTTTGGATGTAGTCAGTATTGGCAGAGATCACTGGATGCCAGTGGTCCAGGAGAAAAGTGTGTAACTCTCCAGGAGGGTTCCATTGCTGAGGCTCAGACACCTGGGTCATAAGGAGGTATGTGGGGTAAAGAGACTCAGTCGGCCTTGTTTCTCATTTTGAATAACTGTAATTTGAACTTTAGTGTTATCATTCATGTATTGTCATTCTGCCTGTGTTCCACATCTGAGGGACAGTCTTACAGATGTTTATGGTGCTTCTCCATGTCCCCTAGGCCCTGTGAGCTGATATGTGCGAGTCTTCGGTTTGCAGTCGCAACACCGCCTTTCCAGTCCAATTTGTTGATGCACACTATAACACATGAAGTTTTCAATGCCACTTTTTGGGACACAGGAAACTTCGGGAAAATGGGAAAAGGCCGCAGTCAAAATGGCGACTACATAATGGCATAAAAATCAGTTATGCGAGTTTTACCAAGGAGGGTTTCCTCCAGTCCACCAATCACACAGCTTCAGGCTCTGTAAAAATTCTATGTGTTTCAAATCAGCCTTGACCGGTGTTTTCGCTGCACAGGAAAAAAAAAGTTCACTTTTTTATTTCTGCATATCAGAAATGATATCCTGGGAACATATGTTACCACAGCTCTCTACCGGATGCCAAGCAGAGGTTTACAGCTTTCCTTCCACAGGGACAGATATGACTTGAACGCTTTTACAGTTTCAAACATCCAGAAGTTCATAAATCTCCAGCCATCCATTGACATTGTGTGGAGCCTCCACTATTGTGGAAATATTTATACAGTTCTTTTCATATTTACTGTCCTCCTGAGACCTCTTTCACCTTCAGAGAATCCAAGAATACACAGTAAAAAGAATTCCCACTGTCTTGTGAAAGTAAAACTAGTTAGATGAATGTCCACATCCTCCATGTGCTGTCTAATACTCCCCCATAGCGCTCACTCTGACCATATAGCTATTAAATAATCAATCCATGTCTGAATGGAAAAGAAAGAAAATGTTTGTGTCACATTGGCTTTTCCTTGGAATCCAAGTCCTGACACCATTAGGTTTGGAAAACAATGCATAATATACTGTAGATTTAAAGTGCATTACATGGTTATATATTTTCAAGAATCCTAGAGAATATCAAAACCAGACATTTCACATTTTCACTCTATGTGGCTAGCTCACAAATCTAGGAATACACATTCACAGCACAATGTAGAAACAGTCAAAGGTGCAAAACAGGAATCTTGCTATCACAATCCTCATTCCCTCTATAAGATTAAAAATGTTTATTTGCCATCTTAACACACCATTACTTAAAGTGAAAGAAAATGGACATAGAAAATAATTCTCTGACTGCACTGGTGCACACAAATGACATGCCCATCACTGTATGGTCAGAAAAGAATTGTTCACATTCAAAGCATTGGTAAGCATTTTTAGATTCTGTGGACATGCCAGTTGTTGGAGAAAAATGCAAGATTTATGACCCCTGGTAAGGAAACATGGATTATTTAACCCCTCACAGCATACTTGGACCGGCCAATGGCCACGAGCATTCCTGCCACGTGTCATAATATCTGCGCATGAGTGGGAATTCCACAAGGGCCATATCACTTGCTAAAAAAAAAAAAAAAAGTTGAAAAGCACGTGGCACAGAACTGGGGAGATCATCTTTCAGCACGGTCCTGTCTGAGTTCAACAGGGGAGGGCTGGGAACAGCTCCAGACTACCTGGAGAAAGGAGAGCGGTGCAGACTTCACTTGCTGCAGACATCTTATCAACTGCGGATGACACACATGGAGAGAGACCTGGAGATAATGCCCGTTGTTTTGTTTCTGCAGCCCTTCTGAGAACAATTTGGCCTCAGAACAAATAGACGGAATGAAAAAAAAAAGCAAACTACAAACACGTTTTAGCTCTTTACAGGCATATCTTAACTAATGGTCCTTGCTCTCAGCAGCCGAGCAGAGACATGTCTTTGATTCTGTAGGTAAGGATCCTAACTCCTTCACAGACGCGCAGAAAGACAAAGACAAAATAAAGTCTCTGATGGGACTAAGAGACATGCAACAGCCGCCATTTCATTGGGGTGTTTTGGAAAGGGGAGTCCCTTGCTTATGATATTAGAAAGAGTGGGATTTTGTCCTTTGGCAAGTGAATACTCCCTCTTTATTAAAGAAGTCCATAATATCAGGGGCCAGTGCCCCAGCCATGACAGCTGTTAGATCAGAGAGCTGGAGCTTTTCTCCATCTCTGTGGAATGAATCAGTCAAAGACACAATTACTAGCCCTGGATATCAAAAGAAGTAGATTCATAAGAACATTGTAGATCATAAAATTATATTAGGGAAAGGATAATGGATGGTGGGAAGTGTTTAGAAAGAACAGACCAAGAGTGTACTTAAGGACGACTGCAGTGTAACACTAGTCCACATCTAGTTGACATTCATTTGATTAAATACTCTCAAAAAGAGGGGATCCATTTTCATTTTAATCATAGTATCCTTATTGTAAAAACCTTAATATTTCTGTTTTTAAGGCAGAACATGTCTCAGCAGTTGAGGAAAATATAATGCATAGCTGTGGTTTAATTTACATCTCAGTGATACCATGCATTACCCTGGAGCAAATGGATTTCTCAAAAATATTCAATGCTAATTAATCTGGCTCTCTAACCTACTTTTTTTTTTTAAGTGAAAAAGCTTTAAGTTCAATTCCAATGTCTCCTCCAGTTGTTTTTCCCCCGTTTTTCTTCCAATATCGTGACAAAACACCCCAGTCTGTACAGGATTGACTTCCACTCATTTGGAAAACAATGAGGTGAATTCCACTCCTTTGATACAGGCGGCTCCATCTAGTCCTTGGATTTGGAAGATTGGGACTGTCAGCGCTGGCCTCCTCGCACTGCTGGAGCGGCGGTTCTGGTTTGTCTCGGCGTGGTATAAACACTGCTACCACAGTGCAATGGACATTTACAGGACATGTCATTATCCATGAGAAAGGAGGACTCAGGCTCTGCCTCCTCTTGTTGATTCACAGACCGTTGCCGTGGAATCACGAGCTCTGTTCCTAAGGCCGTGGCGTTGTCAGGAGTTGTGAAGATGAGAACACACATATGACATCAAAGACAGTCAGATGATTTACATCATTATGATTTTCCAGAGGTATAAAGACGGAAAAGTAAGCGTCTGCTTTGACACAATTCACTTGATTTTTAACTTAGTCGCTCATCAAACAAACTGTTTTGCTCCATTTGGAAAGGTGAGAGGGAAACGTGCTATACCTAAGTGAAAACAGTGAAACAGTTTGTTTAATTGGCTACATGCCCAAAGGACAGTTGTTACGTACTGGGACAGAGGACCTTGGTGCATTATTATGTTAGTTTATTTTTTTATGATGTCCCATTGCTAAGCATTCACCTCCATATGCTTGAAGGCATTTAATGTACATGCTATGTCACTGTTCATACTTAACGCTGAATAATGATTTAAGAAAATGTGACATACTTTTGGTAAAGAAAAAAACGTCACATTGCTATGGTCACTTAACTTTTCTGCAATAAAAAAGATGTACATGTTGTCATGAGTGTTGCATTTCACTTGTTATAAGCTGTTATGGATATTTTTGAATGTTTATATCAAAGCATCATGAAAATGTTATATAAGTGATTTAGAGGCTTTGTACTTCATGCAGAGGTTTTGAATATAAATCTGGAAAGGACATAATTCCTCCAAAGGAGTCACTTGGATCATGTACAATTATACATTTATCTAAGATGTATGTAGTGTAGTCTGTTGTATTATCATATATGCATTTTTATCAGAATTCATTACTTATTTGGCACAAGACTCTCAAATTTGGAACTAGATTCATTTAAACTGTAAGGTAGAGACAGCAAGCTCAGATAATATTTGATAGTATAATAGTTTGTTTTGACAAACATTGTCTTGATAAAATATAATAAAATTAAATATTTTATGTTACAGATAAACGTTTTAAAGAATTGCTTTGATTATATATCACTGTCATTACAGATAATCAGTTACATGCAAGGACATTTCACTTTCCCTGGCCCAAAGTAAAGAGATTTGTAAAATCGTTATAAAGTGAAAAGTAAATAAGCTAGAGTTTTATAAAGTCACCATAAACGTGTGTGAATTATGATGTGAGTGAATTTCCACAAGAACCATTTTGAGGTTACAAGATGAGAAGATAATGGCCATAAAACCACTCAGTATTCCTGCAGTCCTGCTGATAAACGACATTTGCCTTAAAACCTGTGGCAATGACCTCGCGAATGATGACAATGAAAAAAATGTTTTCCCTACCCTGTCCTCTGGAGCACTGTCACGGTGATGGAACTGTGCATTTATCATACTTGCGTCTTCCATAAGCAAACATTTCCCACCTACCGCAGTTTAATGATTCATCTACCCACACCCTGTGTGGTACTCTAGTATACCGTGAGTACAGCCCAACACGGACCAGGGTTCAGGATGGTGTCTGCCGAGTTAACCTTCTCTAAACTGGCTTCATTTCGATTCTCACAACAGTTTCCTTTTTCCCCAGTACAGGGCCGAGGGGCAAGAAAATAAAAAAAAGAATCAAATTAAATCAATCAATTTTTAGCAAATTGGAATGGAACAGACTAAATATATGAAAATGGGTGCCATCGGTGTAATGAGGCAATAAGGCTTAAAGCAGAGGAGAAAAGCTTATGTGCGGAGAAAAAGAGCTTCAGTACAGTCATTGTGATGAAATAATAGGCTTCATTGTTGCAGAGTGTCTCAGCTTGACAACTTTGTGGGAAGAATAAATAAGTGCTGGAGGAGGTTTAGCTCTTCATCTGTTAAAGATTAAGGATGCGTTAACTCACAAAAGCAATGCTGAGACCACATGATAACCTTCAGGCAAGGGCCTATGACATAATTGTTACTGAAGAGTCTCAGCTTATGCATTGGTTCTTTCTTTCCAGCAGACAAACATGCAGGTTCTTTCAAAAAATTCTTTAAGGGTTACTTCCGCTGTCTCCCTGTCCCCCGACCCCCCACCCCCCGCGCACTGTTGTTTTAAGTGTTTGAAGTGAACGTTACAGAACAGTTCAAGTGGGACAGTGCATTCCTCCTCGCAGAGATCACTGAAGAGCCTGCTTTCACTCCACAGGACTAAGTGGTCCTCAGCACCCTGGAACTCATCCACAGGAAACCTACTGTCTGATCACAGAAAAGGGGAAACATCCTTTCTTAGACTCAAAAAAAAAAAAGAATAACAGATGGCCTCTTGGCATCCAATTTAAAGCAAAAATAAGATGGTTTGTGTTTGTTTAAACTTTAATTCGAGCCGCCCGATGGGAGATAGAGTTTATGTTTGCCAGCCAAAATAATCCGGCAGCACAGCACCTCCGTATGCCCTCGCATCAAAGCCGTGCGAAATCAGCAGATAGCTGGTTAACCTCATGAGGAGAAACAGCTGTGCGGTGGCTAAATACAGCCAGTGGGAATGATACACAGTTTTAAAACCGGCGGCCAGGGAATGATAAGGCCGGGTCCAAACCACACGCTCACAGACTCAGAATGGGAGCCACTCTAAGGTTTGGCTTTTTCTTTCCGTGGTTCTTTTATTTTGGTTACCTGTGATACTCAGGGAAAATGCAAAAAAGGCCTTTCCTCCAAAATGCGTCAGAATCATTTGTGAGCAGAGGTGGGGGAAATTCAAAAAGAGCAAAGACTATAGCTGAGTGAAGGCTGTTAAGAGGACTATGGCCGAAGCAAAATTTAAGTGAAGAGTGCTGTTTTCTCCTGTTTGTGAGAGTTCTGGAAAAGGTCCACTGGTAAGTGTGGGATGAAATGATCAGTCATAATGCCAGCAGCACCACGTTTCACAGAATGAGTGGCGAGATACAGCCAGTAATCCTTCCAACACTCACACACTTCCACCTCTCATTGCAGGAAAGTGGGCCATCACCCAACACCTCACATCACTCCTGCAGGGAAGTGACTCATTACAGGACATGAATATTCCACATTTCAGTCACTTATTCATCCTTCGCCTTGTACTTTAGATGCACGGCCACTTTTGAATGAACAGTTTCTGACACTGCAACTGCAAGATGCACACCACAAAAGGGTAATGCCCTCTCCTGGAAGCACCTTGTGCAATCGGGGAATAGTGTGACAAGTGTGCATTCATTTGCTGGCACTGTGACACACCCAGACTAAATCCTCACAGCTCACTAATCTCACAGTAGGCCCACTTTCTAATTCAAAAGATTCCCAGCGGCTTAGCGGCAGATATCTCCTTTGGCAGTTCCCACCTGATGAGCTTAATCAATATCCATGAAAAATGGAAAAATACTCAGTGGCTATAATGGGTTCAGGGCTGCCTATTTAATTGACGTAAAAATCACATAGCACTTGTTTATGCAAGAAAAAGCACATGGTAAAGATTGGTGAAGAAGAGAAAGCAAAAGTAACTCAGTGTAAGTCTCTTATACTGTAAATATTGCATGAACACTACAAAATACTGTAATATTACATATAATATTCAGTATATATGTCTATATACCATATGTCCCAGCCCAACTCAATGTATTGTATATATTCATCTTAACGCACTTCATTCATCCTTATTTTTACTTTTTTCCTTCTTAACTTAACTTACTTACTTTTCCTTCTTATATGTATATATATATATATATATATATATATATATATATATATATATATATATATATATAATTATATATTATATTATAATATATATAAATATACTGCCAGATTATTATTATGATACATTAGTTGTTGGGAGGATTTTGGGGGCATGAAAACATTTAAGGTGGTCCTCTTTAGAAAAGTCATTCAATTACTCGCTTTAACATGTCCCTCTCAATCACACCAATTTTGACAGACACAATCTGCTCTTAATATTTCAACTCACCTCTAATGCACAAATTAGAAACAGAAAAAATGGAACTGAAAGCCTCATGCATAATTCATAACTCCTTCTTTGAGTTGGTAATAAGGACAGAAGTGCATGCTGGAAGTGACGCTAAAAAGATTATCAGCCGCAAATGACATTGATTTTGGTTCCCAATCGCACAAGTGTTCCCTGCCTATGATATCAAACTGTCATAGGGCGGCACAGAGCAGCATGGTTAAAAAGGCCTGGACCAGATTAGTCCCCATGAGTAATCAATCTTATCCTCTCTGCACGGGATTTAGAAGCCTACAGGGGGCAAACACACAGACAGCCCTCCTCAAAACATCTTTGCAAAAGGTCAAGGGCGCATGTTGAACCAAATGCGTACACGCTTGATTTTCCCGAGGTAAAGTCTCTGCGCTTTTCCTCTGATGAAGAAAACATTCCCCTGAAAACAATACATTCAAAATTCCAACATTCAGTTGTCTAAATAGGTGTCTCTTACTCATGTGTCTCTCAGTGTATGACTTCAGTTTCAGAGACTCTCTTTGGATGCTCGTTTGATTTTTTTGGTGAACTTTTTCGAGATGAACATGACCTCTATTTACAGAAACTGACACAATAAAAGTGAAAGCAGACTCCAACCAGCTGTGAGGAAAAAACAGCTGGAAGTGAATCTGTAACACAAGTCCTTGAGGATAGAAGCAGGACATTAAGATTCCTGTGACAACAACACTGAGGAAACAGTCACTACTGAAAGATTCATTCAAGTCTGAAAAACAGTTAGAACTGTGTACTGTAAATCATGTACATTTCAAAGCCAGAGGAAAGAAAATAATCTGTTTCCTTTTCAACCCAAATACCTGTTCAAGGAAGCATGCTTTTTAATATGCTTAATTGATTTCTACCCTACAGGTGGAACTCTATATTTGAGCCAAGAAAGACCACAGACTCCTCTCTCCCTTCATTGTCTATGCCAACTACAGGAAGGTATGTGATTTAGCTACAGACAGTGTATCTGATACTGAGACTAGGAAAATTGAATGTCAATGAGGACTGTTGAAAGAGCGACCTTACATAATCCCTGTGAACAGCAATTCATGACATTACCCACAATGAGCAGTCTAGGCTGATAGTCGGGGGTGGAAGAACAGATCTGATAAGGCCTTTTTTTTACAATCACAACGTGGAGCGAGGGAGAGGGGGAAGCAGCCATCGGGGCTGATCCACACAGCTCGCGGAGACGCAGACAGCGGAAAGCAGCCCGGGTGATGTTAGTTCTGTCAGCCGAGGGGCTTAACGCACTTCCACCCCGTCACCGGGTCTCACACTGCGGCAGGGCAGACCATGTGACATCACCCCAGTGATCACGAGCGGGGAGCAGACACAGGGGCCCGGGAATGGGGGGGCTGCTCGTCAGCTAGGCAGCAGGGGCCAGTTTTGGGTGACATCCCCCCTCGCAAGGTTGCTGGAGTAAACTATTCCATCTGGGAGGATGAATAAAACATCAGTTGGAGAGGCACTCGGTCCGCAAGATGAAATCAAATCCCTCAAGCGGCTTCATCATTCGAAGACCCTTCAACAACCCGGTTGCCCCCCCCCCCCCCCGCTCCCACCACCACCATACTCATCCCTATGCTTTCAATTAAGCCCCAGCCTTAAGGACTCACTTGCAAGGGAACCCTGAGACAGGGAGACCAGGGCTGTTCGCTTACAGTCAGGGTACTGAAAGCTGATGGGATCATAGTCAAAAACTGTGAGGTAACTTTGAGTGTCAAAGCTCAAAACTCCATGCATTGCTAACACGTTCAAGGATAAACCAAGTCCCAGAGAGAGAGCCAGGAGAGCTACTTCACAAATTAAGCCATGCTTCGTTTCACCTTGAAATGATAATTTCCTAAAAATATTCCCGTGAATGTGAGTTGATAAAACACATTCGAAAGATCCCCTGTTTTTACTCTTTGACCTTAAAACAGAAATTGCTTCAAGCTCCAATGGCTAATTGCCAGGTTTTAGCATACACTGAACAAAGTACAAATGGGTTTCCTCATACTAAATGAGAAGAAAAACACATTGTAACTATTAATACCTCTGTTTTAACACCAAACAGCACTGTTGTAAGTTGGCCTAGTTAGACTATCAAGAATATTACAAACATGTTTAAGGTTATTAAAAGTACCTATGCATGAAAAGTGAAGGTAATTATTAACACTATGGAGGTTGTGTTTACTTACGTAAACCTACGTATTATTTATTTAAAGTTACTTCACCAAGAAGTATAGTAGATTTAAAATTCTTCCAGAGTCAGGAGAATAGACAACAATGCAATTCAGTAAAACTAAGCAATACCACCTATTTAAATGTTAGATTTGACATGCTTATTAATATGGGTTGTAAAGAAAAAATATATTGAAAATCATTATTCTGTATTGTCATTTATAAAAGTACATACTGTATTGAAAAACTTTGTTAACCATAAATTTGATCTTTTTTTACAATCTAGTTTTGAAATACAATAAAAAAGGATTGATTTGAGCTTCAGTTCAGCCAGAAAGTGAGACTTTGTGACACTACTAGAGCCGCGAGTGGACCTCCAGCCCACACTGGCAGGCACACGAGGTTCGGATGAGTGTGGAAATTGCAGGTCGGCATTGCCAGGGTCCCGCTGGCTGGCTCCCAACGCGGGGATATGACTGGTGCAGGAACTGTCGGGTTTCCAGGGCTGTTCCTGGCCTGTCTGTGCCACCCAATCAAAAGCGCCACGTGCTCCCTGCTTACAGATCCATTCTGAGGTTAATGAATGATTCATTCATTCAGCAAAGAGCTCTGTTTAGCTGTCGAAAAATCTTTGGCTTTGAGAGGGTGCGCAATCTAAAAGACATGATTTAATTGAGCTGTGAAGGTCATGTTATCACATATATTGGAAATGAAGCCAGTAATTGGACAACGTACAAGCATATGTTTGCTTGTGCAGTGCTTGTTTGACTATGAAGAAATGTGTGTCTGTAAAATATTAATTGTGTGAGGCCTGCCCAGGCACATAGAGATGTGCTCTTGAGCTCACAGGCCACAGGAGTCTAATCACGTGACACATGCTGAATATTTAAGCCGCAGGTCCATAAGTGGCCACAGGGGGATTCGTGTAACTCTTGGTGAACTGGGCACAGCACGGAGAGTCAGCACGTCACTGCGATTCAGGTTACGTTCAGTTGTAAAACAAGCTGGTGCTTCAAGGTGTCGAGGCGGAGGTGCGTCCCTTTGACCCCACCCTCACACCCCATCCTCACCCTCCTACCCCAAACATTCTTGTTTCTGCTCTTATAAAACAAGCTGCATGAGTTTCATATTCAATCTGTTACAATGTCCTCCATATTTCTTGTGATCAAAATTGTTGACCTTGGCAGATTCCCCTTGGCAGATTTTCTATAATTACCCCAGGACAAGCAAATGGAAAACAACCCCAAAACTTAATAACCCCCTCCCCCCTCTGTATTTCACAGTGGCCATGGTTTCTTCATCAACATAAGGTTCACCTTGGTTCCCCAAACCTAAGACTAAAAGTGTGTTGAGAATGTCCAATTTTCATTCCATCTCGCCAGGTGACATGCTTCTCCTATAACCATCTTCCAACTTGTGGAAGTCAATGACCCATCTTCAATGACAAATTTAAATGGTTATTTAACCTAATAAAATAGTATGTAACTAAGCAGCTAAGATTTACTTACATTCAAAATTAAGGGCAATGTATCAAAGTTAATTTGAAAAGTCTCATAATCTCGATAACAATTCTGATTCATAAGCTCTTTTTAATGAGTATACACTACATACAGATGTTAAATTCCACATTAAAATAGCTAACATACTGTGCTGGTTTAGTTGTCCCCGCAGGCTTACAAAATACTACAGCAGGCAAATCCAAGGAAAACAGGTGTTCCTGGCTGTATCTTTAAATGACCTTGTAGATATGGAAAAACTCTCTATCAATGCAAATTGCATAAAAGTTTAAAACAGGGGCACACAATTTCCAAGAGCTGGAACAGCTTGAAACTGCAATCCTATGTACATACAGTACTCTGCTCCGAGTTGAGGGATTTCTACATGATACATGAAACTAGAATATAGCATAAATTTAAAACTTGTCTTAGGTTTACTGATAATTTTCATACAATTTGCTTTTCTACTTGAATGACAACCACAATTCATGTATGAAAATATCATAACATCTGGCATTGACTGGAATAAGCATGCAGAAATTGACAAGGGTTAACTAGATCATCATCCTTGACATAGGATGCTTAATGGTTTGTTCCCCAACCAAATCATGCCAAATAGTTGGCAGCCATTGTTCCTCTATTTGGCACAAAATACAGTAGGGAAGGATTGGAATAATAGTTGTGCGGTTGACTGGGGGATTTTTCTACAGATATGACTCATGTTTCAGGTTGGGAAAGTACAATTTATTGCCTTCATGTGAAGAAGAAATAATCTGTATTTAAACAGCTGGCACCCTCCCTTCAGGCTCTTCCATACAAGAACAATTTCACAAGATATTACATTTATACATCAGAGAACCAGCTCAGACGAAGGCTTTAAAGATAGAACTGAATACATAAAGGAAGCTCAGTCCCAAATGCTGTATGAAACATAGGATGCTAGTACTGTTGGATGTTGTAATGACATTTTTATCTGCAAAGTCTGAAAAAACACTGCATGCATTGAGTATACTCATATGTGAAAATATGACTAGTACTAATACTAATACTTCAAATAAATATCAACAATTTTGTTATCTCCATAACGATTATGCGTTTTCACACCAACAGTACCAAACAGAACACCCATACAAAAAACTTTATTTCTGCTTGTGAAATGGCATTGGTCATAGCATTTACATTGCAAGTCATGCTAGTCACTAGCTAATCTGCATGGCGCCTTTCCTATGATGGAACATGCAAGGGCAAAAGAGGTGAACCATGCTTGTAATGTAAACCACAACACTGGAAATATTGGAGACAGAGCATAGACTGTACATGTCACATACACAGTTAATGATTAAATAATTAAATACAGTTCGCTCCTGATAAACCAAGCAGAAATAAGATCTATGTATTTTCATGAATTTTCATGTATTTTCATGCCCAAACAGCAAGAACTTCTGTGACAGACTACACTTTCAAAAGGCAATATGGGCTGCTATGTAGAAAAACAGAGTCAAAATACTGGACATATGCCATTCATTTGGTGTTTGGGATGACCAAACGCTGTCTACTGCATAATGCGTATGCTTTCCATAGGGTGCATATTTGAGTACTTGTTGATTTTATAGAAATTTTTTCATGGATTGCAAGCTACACTGAGAAACAACAACGTGGCAAATTTTAACCGTTCGGAGAAATAACAGTTTTCAGAGAACCATGGGAGCTTTTACTGTACTGACAGTAGGTCAAACCTGGGGCTCCATGCCTGAGTCATACTGACACATATTCTTTCATAGCTCAAAGAGCAGCATTTCAAATTATGGGATTTTTTTGATTGTGACCTTTACCTGAAGATGTAGGTGAAGCTGACCTGCAGATGTCCTGTCCTCCTGTGCATTGGCTTAATAAAGTGAAAATAAACCTCAGCATGAATCATGTCAGAATTATTATCTGTAGGCCTTCTTCTGCCTGAAAAGCATGGCTCAAAGGCAATGAGTTAAGGTGTTACACACAAACCATGAATACTATTATGTAAGGTGACATGGCTCTAACAGATTTAATGGCTCATGTATATTGATGGAGTTCTTCTGGACTTATTCCCAATATTATCATTCTCTCTGTCCTTGGGAATTTTAGATTGCATTTAAGAAAAAGAAGAACAATATTCATTTTAACAGATTATATATCAACATATGCTTCAAAACCATTGTTCTTCATGAAATTCTGTGTATAGTTAGATATATCGTTACGCCATTATTATAAATTGAGCAAATCCCAAACTGGCTGTGTCGGTCAGAATACTGGTAAGGAGGCCTATGAGAGAAGATCATATTGGTCACAGAGTACCTGGCTGAACATGGACCTCCTTATTTTCTTCAGTGCAATCACATGTTAACTTCAGCCATCTTAGAGGGGGAACACAATCTTATTCAACAGGCTTGGCAGTGTGAAAATGCCTAAATGTAAATGTATAAAAATGTTAAGCTCTTAAAGTGTTAAATATCTTCAGTCTGTTAAATATTTTCAAATGACTTCAAACATACGTGGGTGGTCTGTCAATATGCAACACCAAACCCCTCTGAAATTCCAGAGTTTAAATTGGAAATGACAGCTGATGTCAAATTGCTGAAGATTGATATTTTGTAAGGTTGACTGCATGTTCTGCATCATGCTAATTGGTCTGCAGAAATCTAAGGGTGGCCTATCCACTTCAAGGGATAAAAGTGTGTTTAGAAAAATTTCCTGAGGTGACCACTAAATTCATCACCACATTGGTCCACATATAAGGTGGGCAGCAGTCTAGCACAGTGGTTAAAGGAGCAGGTCTTGTAAGCAAAAACGTTGCTGGTTCAATGCTGCTGTACCCATTAGCAAGGTACTCAATCTACAATTACCTCAGTAAATATCCAGCTGTATAAATGGATATCATTCTATTAAAAAAAAACTGTAATGTCAGTCTGGATAAGAGTGTCTGCTAAAAATGCCAAAATTGCCAAAAATGTAATACGGTGGTCCTGATTAAGGCTTTTTTTAAAAGAAGAGACCTATTTAAAAATATCAAAAATGCCCCTCTAAAGAATTACAAAAATGTTTTACTACAAAAGCTGTTTACTTAGAATTTGAATACTAACATGATAAATAAAGCTATACTAAAAGAAGGCTGAGCTTGTCCTAATGAAAACATACTAACATGAGTGGAGTATGGGAAGCCTCTGCAGTGATCTCCCATATACAACATTTCACAAATGAGTAGTTTGGTTTTAATCCTGGGGTATGTTTTAGTCATAAACGCCTTTAGCAAAATTCAATTTATTTGACATCCTGGGGAACTCTAACGTGTTAGAAACAGCTCAACTTGGCAAGTGGCCTGATTATTTCACATAGACCCAAGGTTTTGCCGCTGTCAGGACAGTCACTGTTTTTATTGTAAATTTGTGATGACATCTCATCAGCATTTAGTAGTTCAATAGGTATGAATTTTACTACAATAAGGGGTGCTGCCAATGATGACAGTATAGTGGTACTGATCTATACTCTGATGGAAAAGGGCAATTTTCCCAAGGTTTACATTTTGTCTTGCTGAAGACTTGGAGTCTAAGGAATGGGTCACACCTTACCCAAGGTCCCAACCCTAGACATCATAGATGGTAATAGAAATAGGTAGGTAGGGGGTGGAGGAGGGTGCTGTGAACAGCTGACATGAGAAGGATGTGGTGATTGGGTTTTTTATACTTGAAAATTGGACGGGTTTGTTGATTGCATGGGCATTGTCTACAAATCTGTCAAAAAACAGTCTTTGGTTCCACCAAAACGCAATAGCTTTATTAGTAAAGGCAATACTATAAAACCTTATGGTATCAGAAACTGACAATTTATGCAATTACATTATTGCAACAGGATTTTCATGAGAGGAGAAATCAGAACACATATTTTTACCTTTCTGTCAAACTGCTGAAGCACATGTTAGCTTGGCTAGTTAATGCACTGTTACTCTTCTGGTATGCTCTAATGGCTTTGTGCATAATAAAAGCCTAATGATTTCCAAATTACTTCAGAAGCCCAGAGGGGAGGTACCACGATGTGAGACCAAGGCCATATGCCAAAAAAAGGGAAAACACAAAAATGGAATGTGGAACTGAAGAAAATTTACCCTGATTCTTATTCAAGCTTTACTTTCAGAGAATACTCTAAATAAATCTTGAGTGAAATATGCTGACATCTCGCACTGGTTTAATATTCAGAGGTTCTTCCAATAAATAACGGTAGTGGAATTTTGACCTCCAGTCCTTGCGAGTCTATCCCTTCCAGCAATGTGGAGAATTCCCTGAGTGATATTCAACAGTGCATGCAGTGCAGACATGCTTGCTGAATGCATGTCTTCAGGTATAGTGTGGAGTGTTGGGTAACACTGGTCTGGGGAAAGTCTCTGCTGTCATATGATGCTGCGGTACGCTGGAGAAATGGAGAGGAAAGGGCAGTGTAATGGAAGTAAGGCAAAGATGCTGGTTAGCTGGCATAGGTTAAAAAGAATAAAACAGCTTATGGTTAAAAGTCTGGGCTCTCTTACATTTTCTTACATAGAATCACAACTATCATTACCCAGACTGTAGCCACAGACTGTCAGTCATTGAGAGCGCTTCTTTCCGCTTGCTTGTTTGTGCAACAACTCTGCTATTATTTACTGTTTTTCCATTCATATTAATATTCTGATGTTAACCCAGATATTCAAATATCCTGACTATGACATGAGCCATGTAAACACCTTATTGTGACCACAACCACAATAAGTACAGTATTATCGTTGTGAGAAACCTGAATAAGACATGGAATATTCCTCCAGTCAATGAAATACAGAGTCGTGTAAACACCTTTTTTTTCAAGAATGAGAACCCTTCAAACCTCTTCTGGTGTCATTAATTCACCACAGGCAGCTCTTTCTCAGCCTTCAGTGAAATCTTTGCATTTCTAATCCTGTTGAACCCATGAAAATAACACCGTGCTTCAGACAGACTTCAGAGACAGACTTAGCTGCGGTGCTTCCCGCCTGATTGTCACATGCTTATTGATCTGCGTCAAAATAACCCCTTAATGGTATTTGTATTTAGTTACCCAAAGTTAATTAAGTCAATAAGACGACAGAAAAAAAAGGTGGATTGTGAGACCTAAATCCATTTATGTGTTCAGTTAGTGAGAAAACCACAGATGGCAATGGGAACATGAGCTTGTGCTCGGTTCCTGTGTGAATATTCTGTTCACGAAGCTGTTTCAGACATACAGTAGATTCCCAACGGAAGGCTGCTTTTCTGTATTCTGCAAGAAACAGATTTACAGCAAAGCCCCTGAGGACAACAGTGATCTCAACCAATATAATGAAGAATGGACAGATACACAGACACTGTGATGGTACAAATTGCTATTTCAAGACAGCTCTTCCGATAGAAGGTGTGGGTCATTTCTGACACAATTGGCAGGCTTACAGTCTCCACGCATGGATTCATACGTTCCTCCCAGATATCTAACGCCACACCAGAGAACATCTTTCAAACCAATAATGTCACCAACTGGGGGCGGACTTCCCATATGATTAAATGTGGTATATCTCCATTCCATATCAGAATGATGAATAGTGACACTGACATCTTCTAATATCCTTTGGAACTTGTGCCATCAAGGATAGCTGGTGAAACAGTTAAAAACCTTTAACTGGATACTGCAATGCACGTTTGTCGGATAACCAGTCGTGCACTTTTGTTCCACAGTGAAAGGATTTAGTCACCTGCAGAATTTTAAGTTTATGGGAAGAGATACGTTTCTGGGCTATGTACTTGTTTTGAAGAACAACAGGGAAATAAAGACATGCCATGGTATTAAAACCCGGATATTAATTGTATTTCTTAAGCTCCATCTCTCAAGAAAAAAAAAAAAAAATCATATTATTCAGTGTGCTGACCCAGCAAAACAGTACGCAGAGGGAGGCCCATCGCCAGCTCTTCAGTCAAGATGCGAGCTGTTTCTTATCATCTGTATGCAGCATATTCATGCTGCACTATATTTATTTATGTATTTATTCATACAATGAAGTTGTGGTTCTTCCAAAACAGACTTACTGTTAAACATTGCCAGGGTAAGAGTGCTGACATTCCTTTAATATTACAGGATTGAAAAGCACCCCTTTTTCCATGTTGACCCAAGGAAGATTCCCAAGGGGAGAGTGCAGCATCTGTGTGTCTGACATAATCAATAAGTGAAATTAAGCCATGACTGCAGTTAATAGTGTTTGGTTGAGTTAATGGTAATTATTTGTTTGTGTGCTCGGTTCGTAACATTGAAATGTATTATGGGTAAAACAAATTGTGCAACTGATAACATGCAGCACGTTCACTTATCTATAATCGAGTGACATTGTTTTGAACACATGCTTTAATGTTTTGAAAACTGAAACATCACATTCGTCAGTCAAGATATTTACACATTCCGGTCGTGCATTCATTTTAAAAAATACATATCTTTGTGATTATATCAGCATTTAGAAAAATACATTAAGCTGATTAGCCTTGTTAAAACCCATTGTTTCCTTTCCTTGGATGTCAGCATTCTTGTCGTTATTAAAATTTGCTTACTTGCATAAAGTAATTAAAGGAAAAAATCAATAGGGAGAATGGATTAGAGAAAGCGATGATCTATTATCTGCGATGAGCAAAAGTTAATCCACACATGAAAGTGCTTGGTGTCTCGGCTAACGCGGTGTGACAGCCACATAATGGATTCCCCTGAGTGTCATCGCCCAAAACTTTCAAGCCAATGTCATCTTTTGTCAAATCCCGCTCTGCTCCGATTCTCCATACACTGCTAGAATTTCAGAGCAGGCTACGGGGATTTGAGAGCAAAGCCGGTATCTGGTTCTGGAACAAAGCCATGTGTTTGCCTTGAAAGACCAAGAATCATTTGGCAACAAGCTGCTTCGCTTGCACAAGGCCTTTGCTGTGGAATCTGGCTATTGTGCATCAATGAAATGCTTAAAACTGGAGTTCTCAAGTATGTCGAGAAAGCAAAGCAAAATCTTTGAAATCTGTTTAATAAGCACACTCTGTGAAGACACTGCATATGCTTTTAATGCTCCCAAACACATGCTCAGGAACAGCATCTCAGATGTTAAATATGCTGAAGCAAGAAGGACTCCTTATTCCCATTCCATTTCTTGCTTTCTGCAACTGTCAAGGGTGAGATATTCAAAACAGGGAATCAGCAAGTCAAAATGTAAACCTTGGGGAAATTGCCCTTTTCCATCAGAGTATAGACATTCAGAAACAAAAGTGAAATTTAACATATTTTCAGAAATAACCTGTCAACCCACATGTTAGGTTCAATTCAAAATGCTGTGAACATTCAAAGATGAAATTCTCACTGCTTCTTTTTGACTGTATTCTTAAGAAGTGACGCGCCATTTCTAACGTTACCTATTCCTACAGGACAAACTGAATCATGGGACATTTATTTTTAAGATCACTCCATCTAGGACACAAACCAGGGTATTTTTCTCATGAGCAGCACTGAGATATCTTTCTAACTCAGCCTGTATAACCACAGTAAAAAAATCTTTTCTAGTAGTTGAATAAAAGTAGGTCAAATATCTAAAAGAACACTATCCTTTTCCAAGTTAGCATTCTTAGTTTAGCCCTGTGTAACGCTGTTGCATGTCAGTTGATCAAAACAGACGATTATATATTTTCCCATTTGTCAGTTAATCGGTAAATTAGTCTTTTTTTTCCTAATGAATTATGTGATTCCCCTTTGTTCACAAAGTTTGTTAGGTTTTCCAAAAGTAATGTGTTGGCTAACCAGCATAATGTTCATTAATTTTGCAATACTGGTAGGTAAAGTTCTTCACTAACATGCTAATTTATTGTTATCATTCTTAGCTGTTGGTGAGCCGTTTGTGTTTATACTCTATAGGCATTTGTAGTCACTGTTAGTATGCACTGTTTCTTGAATTTAATTCAGCAGTGAGCAGAAATTAATTTGAAACTACAATAAACAAAATGACTGACTCAAACCCAGTCTTGTGTTTGTGTGTAGCTAGCTGGGTTGCTAGTTATGTTTTTCTGCTGTCTTATGGATGACTTATTACAAGTTTACAACTGGTGAATGGCATACAGGCAATAACAGACAGCACACATGCAGGACACAGCATGTACATATTTACACTTATGATTACTTCTCCTTTGATGTTTTTTAAACTGACTCCTAAAAGAATGAAAATTTTGAAGACAGTACACCTGTGGCCCACTATTCTCTGAAGCAGACTGATCAAAGAAATTTACCTTTCAAGTCCTGGTACTGGCTTTGGACAGCATGTTCCCTGCTCTCCTCATTTAAATATTGTTAAAGTTCCCACTTGCATCTGCATTGTGTTCAAGCTCTCTTCTGCTGTCTTAAAAACATGGCAATTATGACTTGTCCATTGTGTGAATTTTCTTCTTGGCCCTCTTTTCTGGCAATATTGTAATGTTCTTCATAGCTGTGAATCAGAAAGGCAAACGTTCACACAATGGAGTTTTGTGCAAGGCCCCTGATGTCAGCAACAGCTCTTCACTGAAAAATAAAGTTGACGCTACAACAGAGAGGGCTATGACTCAAGGTGTGGAACACTTGGCAAACATGAGCCAGCTTTGATCTCACTGAGGAAAGATTTCCGGTTAGCGTTCTTCTTGTCAGATAGATGTCAGTGGTCGTGTTTGAAATGTGCCAGCATTGTGGATAGGAATGCAAGTTTAAATTATTTTGGTATGTTGCATCATGGTAATTAAAATCAGAGGATACAGTGCAACGAAAGAGTGGATGTGATCAATGTTCAGACCACACTGAGAGCACACCGAACAAATACTCCCATGGTTCAACTCTAATATGAATTATATATTATGGGGATGTGGTGAGCTATAGATTTGGCACCTGAAAAAGAGGAACAATGAAAAACTGCTGTTTTTTGTCTGAGACAGAAGAAGAACCCGGCCTAGAATCTGACAGCTTTAAGGACTTTTGAAGAATAGAACAAAACAATCCCTCACTTCTGAAAGGTGTGAGAGAAGAGTTCCCCAGCACTCTTTCCAGGTGTCTGTGCATATCCATGTCTGCATGGATATCTGAAATCCATTTTGAGATGCATTCATAAAAAATTCACTATTGATTACACAATATGCCCTAAAAGACAATTCTAAATTTGTTTGAGTGCTAGCAGATCTGTTTTGATACTGTTGGGAAAATCCTTGACTTCCTTGATTGTGAGTTCAACAAAGGACCTTTCCCATCCCCTGCTACATTGCTTATAGTATTAACAATGGAATGTCGAGGTGGTTTCAGGAAGCGTTCAGTTGACTGAACTGAACACATTGTACTGCAGATTTTAGATAACACTGTACTTTTGTATAGACTGTTCTGTACAGTGTTCAGCATCTCAGTCTGGTGATAGATCTTGGACACGGATGTGATCTAGAGGGCGTCCTCTCTCAGTCACATAATCAGGGGCCTTCTTCATAACTCACCTCTGACGAGAGGCCGTTAACCTATCACCGTCGTGAGAGATGAGCCCAGAGGATGCGGCCCCTCCTATGAGAACCCTTTTCATCACGGTAAGGTGATCCTCTCGAGACATGCAAAAACTTCCAAGGGCTGCATGACGCAGAGATATTTTGGCTCGGACAGATGGAGAAATATATTTCGTTTCCCTTGTGGCTGTTCCTGAACGGAACCACCCCTTTCAGCGACCCTTCAGTTATCATGCTTTCTCCTCTCCTGCTCTCATCCTGCCTGCCAAGCAACGCTCTCCTGTACTGACTGGACCGGGCTGCTCAAACAAGAAATTTAGTATTAATTATGCATTTCTCCCCAAATAATACTTCTCATTAACACAAGCTTCATATGGGTAAGGTGCCTTGGCTGAGGTACATTGATTTCATTATTTCCTGAGGTAAGCCCATTTGCAGAAGCTGAGCTGATGTTGCTTAGCTATGTAAGTTTCATTGACATTCAGAATAACATGGCTCAGTTTTCTACCTGTTTAATACTAGCTATCTCCATTTGTTCCATTCTAGCTGTTCATATTTCATGCATTGTAGTACCAAGCATTGTTAGATTATTATTACAACAGAGATACACAAACCAAACGTACGATTCTGGAGGAATGTTCACTCCATGTATATAAAAGGGGCCATCTACGCCAGTTACAAATGATGTCACTCCCATAAAGACATACTACTTTATGTAAGGTATATTCCACCACTGAGGTGCCATTCCACTCAGTGGTGGAATGAACTCCCCACGGGGGTCAGTACAGTGGAATCACTGGAGATCTTCCAAAACAGACTGAAGACTCACCTCTTCACACTGCATCTTGGTTCCAGCTCATTCCCTGCCCCCTAACATCTGTGACCTGTACTTGCTGTTTATTTTATGTGTAGTATAGTGATATGTTTTGGAGTCTGTGATGTAGTTACTGATATATGGTAGTATACTTGGCTTCCCTTGTCTAGTCAGGTTACATAAGCTAACTTATGGCGGGGGCGACAGTGGCTCAGGAGATAGAGCAGTCGACTGGGGATTGGAAGGTCCCTGGTTTGAATCTGGCTCATCTGGCAGAGTGTCGAAGTGTCCTTGAGCAAGACACTGAACCCCCAACAGCTCCCAGTGGCCAGTAGGTAAGCCTGTATAGCAGCCTCTGCCACTGGTAGGTAGATGTGAGGCATATAACTGTAAAGTGCTTTGAGTACTCAAATGAGTAGAAAAGCACTATATAAATGCAGTCCATTTTAGTCCATTTACTTAGGGTAGGGGTTGAATAGTGTTATGCTCACACTCACTGGTCTGGGAGTGTTGTTAGCCTAGACTCTGCTGCTCATTCAACTTATGATTCACTTATGATCTATTGTGCTGTAAGTCGCTCTGGATAAGAGCATCTGCTAAATGAATGTAATGTAATGTTACCTGATTTTGAAAACAGTATTAAATGTGACATTGAAGAGCTACTAACTTGTAGGAATTGAAAATGAGGGGTTCAAAAAGGAATCAAATTTGAGGGAAAGTTTTTTACTACAGAATGTCACTCGGGGGCTTTGGAATTACTACAGGCATGCTCAGACTAAAAATATTTGTCAATTTTCTGTGTTTTTTCATGAATTTGAATCAAGTCTTTACTAAACAGACACCACACCCCATACTTAACATTGTATGCGTTATTCTGTTTAACAGCAGGATAAGCAATTCATGTTAAACGTACTGAACGGATTCAACAGCTGTAGCCCACCCAGGGTTCAAGCCAGCAACCCTCTGATTCCCAGCACATTTCTGTAACCCCCTTTTGTCTTTTTTTCTCCCAAGTAATCATCATTCCAGCCTTGGCCTGGACTGAGGCAGATGAGGAGGAACAAGAGGAGGTCATTCCTTCCTCGTTTTTCAGCTCTGTGATCACTTTCCAGGCGCACATCTGCAGGCATTTTAATTTGGGCTCTCGCTCTCGAATTCCAGGTGAAAACTCTGTTCTCGGGCAAAGCCTAAATAAACATTCCTCCAGCACGATCTAGACAAAGGGAAGGCAGACTTCAGCAAACAAATAACCAGAGCTGTTATTTTCAGAACACCAGTACTCTTTAATAAAGAGTTACAGGCATTAAATTACCTATTTATATCTTTGCACCTGATATAAATCAGATGAGAAAAAAAATTCCAGCTCAAGCTATAATAAGTATTTTACTCTTCTTCCACCCCGCAGTATACACACATCAAACATTTGTCCTACATTCCTTTTAACATCTACATGCGTGCCAATGCAGAATTAAATATTTGATAAAGTTAAACATGCCACCCTATGTTTAACTCATAATGCGATTTCATTTATGACAAGGACTGTGTTTTGACGTAGGAACAAACAACATTTAAGATAATTTCCCATATAGATAAAGTATCCTTTGAGGAACAGGCAGTAGAGATAATTTAGCTAGTTTAAGGGCTATTGGAAAACCAAAGGCCTATCTCTTTTGAGTGAAAAGGAGCTTGAAGTTCATTGTGTGCGCCCATTCAAGGTGGAATTACAGCATGTCACTGATAGTGCAGTTAACAATAGAGCTAGATGAGAAAGGTGTAAAGGGGCAGGTGAAATGGAGGCACACAGTGTATTGCTATGGCTATGGTGCTGGTATCTCCAAAAACATCAGCGATGGGAATAAAATGCCTCTCCCTGTGAGGGCTCAGTTTTCACTTACTGCTGTTATGCATCCTCTTTCCCTTCATTTAATTGTCGGTCTGTAAAATCAGTCACAATAAGGAATGCATAAAAATATTTTAAATTAAATTATTCTATTCTTGATGAATAAGTATTTTTTCTTAGTGAAATTAATGCATCTAAAAATGTTATGTGCACGCTATATTCAGGTAAAGGACAAGACATTTAACACAGTGGAACAAAATGAGCAAAACCACAAACACTATTGACATAACTTACATGTTGTTTGATTTTAGAACTCATAAATAACACTGTTGCCACGACAAGATTCATTTTGTAAAGACATTATGAAGACATCATATGACTAAACACCCTCACTGAAAAATAATACTGACATCATTCTATTCTGTTGTGTTACATTGGATCATTGGTTCAGACAGTTTGCCAATATTGTGAGTATCGGCTGAGGCAGGACAACAACTGGCAAAATAACAGGGGGAAGGGATACTACAAATTTCTGCCATCTTGAAGAAAATGTCATAAAAAGTACAGATGCTGCATGTGGATTGTTAGGGACTGTAATCCAGAAAAATTGTCTTGGTTTTTAATATCCCTGTTCATGATTAAATTACTATTTCCTTTATTTCCCGTCCAGTAATATTGTATGTATGTGGGTGCATGCACGTGTGCGTGTGTGTGTGCGTGTTTATGTGTGTGAGTGTGTGTGTGTGTGTGTGTGTGTGTGGGAGAGAGAGAGAGAGAGAGAGAGAGAGAGACAGACAGGCATAGTGTTTATTATTCACTATTTTAGGCGAAAGAACCTTTGGAGAAACCTTGCAGAAGACATTGGGCTTTGGAGCTGTATCATTTTTGAAAACACCTTTATTTTGTTGCCAAATGCAAACAGATGGCATGTTTACCAGTCTTTCTCACCACTTGTTTTTGACACGTTCATGAACGCATGATGTGATGGCTGAACAGGCTAATTTCATCCCTTTGTTCTCTCGCTCACTTTGAATTTGCAGAACATTTACAGCTCCACATAAACTGGGCAGCAAGCTCTGAGAGAGGGGGAGAAAACATCCTTATCAGCAGAAATTAGTCCTGTAATGGAACACAGAACTAGCCTCCTGCACCTGATCAAGCAGGAAAATATGCTTGGATCCTGTTCCCCATGGGCATCACTAATGGTAAATGGCACAAGAACCTAATGTTCCGCTCTCAAAGCGTTGCTCTAACATGGTCTGTCCTTCTTCCAAAGAATGACTGATCATTTGCGTTTTCCTTGGGGTGCACATTTTAGTGCATTACTTAATTACCACTAAATTCCCAAAAAGTACTTATTACTGAGTGCATCCAAACCACGGCTCTAAACACCGGAAGTGAATTCAAAAGCAGGGTCATAGTAGATGTCACTCTTCAAAGGGTGGAACCATGCAATTATGATGCTAGTTTAAATGGCTTGGTTTACAGTCAAGAAGGGTATGCCTACAATTATACCCTTCAAATTAGAATGTGAGACAGCGATATTCAGGGCACAAGTTTACTGTGTTACGGGAAACAGCTCTTCCTGGGCCAGAATGAATGTTCATACACATACACATCACGTAATGTGAATGTACTTGCAGTCCATTGGAGCAAGCACAGCAAATGACATGGAATATATACAAATATGTAAATAAACATTATTAAACCAAAAACGTGATCACTGTCACGTATCCATTTTGGCTTTGTATAAATTTTTGATGACATTACCTAAATATGTGATATTCACCATAAATGCGTATATTATCAAGTGTAATGTCAACCCTTTAAACAATAGAAAAACTACCACTGTCAACATATATTTTATTTGCTCACCTCTATTATCTGCACAGTAATCAGTTCTGTCTCACATTTATACTGTACTTGTCAGTCACATTATCCTCAGACTGAAGTAAAACCATGCCGTTTGAATCTTCTCAAATAACACTTCAGGCTTTCACAATGGAGTGGACGCTGACATGCCAGAATTATTTCAAAGTTTGATTGGAAAGGCAGCTCCAGAGGTATGCAGACATTAGCCGCTATAATCCGTCATTCTGTGAAACTGAAACAGACAGAGTGGAGTCAGAGAGCGGAGGCTCTCTCGGCCCCAGTCAGGCGAGTGATTGATGATACAGCTTCCTGTCAAAGCCGGGGGTTACGGATCGGTGCTGAGGGACAGAAATTATTTCCTGATGCTGTGAAAAAAAAAAAGCTCTCAGATGTGAATGATACATCTGGCTGTTTTCTCCCTGTTCCCATCTATCCTGCATCCGCATATCAGACAACGATCCAGACAACATAGAAAAAGGTCATTACAGAGCAGCTTACTGGACTAATTGTGCTCAGTATATTGCGTGTCAGTCTCTGATACAGGCAAAGACAACACTGCCCTCCTTTGTCCAGTCTGTGTTAAAATGAACACAGGGGGCGACAGTATGTGAGCAAGCAAGACACCTCTGTGCAGAGGTCCATGTATTTTCATCACGGATAATTCATTTCACTGCACACAAATTGTCCTATGCTGAAGGTTTTGTTTCAGGGAAACATTATGTGACATTACATACATAGGTTACAATTTTTTTTACGTTACCCATTTATACAGCTGGTTATTTACTGAGGCAGTTGTGGGTCAAGTATCTTGCCCAAGGGGGCAACAGCAGCGCTCCAGCAGGGAATCAAACTGGCAACCTTTCGGTAATGAGTCCTGCTCCCTACCATTATGCTACACTGCTGCCCCACAGCCTACAATGCCTGTGTTTACTTGTTTCCATGTCCCAGATTCCTGAGTCACTTCCCTTTGAAACTGCAAAGCTGGGCTCAGATACAAGAGGTAGGAGCTGAAAAGGTATGATTTGTCCGCAGTGACTTGTTGGACTGAATCTCTGAGAGTCCTCTATTCTGCCAGGGGTCCCACAGGTGGGTGTGTGTGTGTGTGTGTGTGTGTGTGTGTGTTGGGAGGACATATTTTTAACAGGCTTCTGTAGTGTATCCAGTTAAAGATGCTGTAACATTTTCTGCCACAATGTCTTACAGAGAGCCAATGCAGTCTGGGTTTACCATCAAGGCCAGTAACTGGCTCTTTCATCAACAGTGAGCAAATAGCCTTTCAATCCCAGGGAGAGAGATATTTGCTCACCTCTTTGAGGTGGTGTTCCTCCTCACTGAGCAGTGTTGACAGAAACTACATTCTGTCATGTTTCCTGAAATGCTTTTGTGGTCTCGATTAACTCTTTGAAGAGATCACAATTATTGCAAAGAGAGCTAAGAAAAGCTTCCATTCTTTTTCCATTCTGATAAATGGGTGCATGCAGGAACTCTTATATCAATGAATGGAGATCTTAAGCATGTCTGGACAATTACTGTCATTTATATACTTATTAAAATAGAATACACTTTGAAGTATCTATATAATCTCTACAAATGTACTTTACAAAAGGTCAAGACTGCAATGATACTACACAATATATTACTGCAGTATTGAAACATTATGTGATGTTATAAAGACAATGATATCTTTAAAACAAAATGTATCAAGTCCTCATCTTAAGGCTTTCATTCCCTGTGGATGCAATTAGTTAAAATGGTTAAAATCATAAAACATAAACCCTTGCCTTCAATCACCCCAAGCTTTAAATTGCTTTCCCCATGGATAAAGTATTTGCAAGACACTTAAAAGAAGTGCCATTGTGTCAGTTTTGCTCACAGACAGCGTGGTAAGTTCTTTGTGTCATCACGTCGGCTCTGGGCTTGTGATTATGAGTGGGAGTGGAACAAGGCTGTGGGCCTCTTGTTAGCTTCGTGGCTGCGGAACAAAGGCATCATTCTGCCGCGGGCTCTAATTCACCATGCCCAAGTGACGTAAAATGGCGTGTAAAAAGTCTTCGGATACGGTCTCTTTTGGAAAGTAAAGCCATTAAAAATAATGAGCTTCCTTTTCTGGGACCGCCCTCATTATTACATTGCTACCCTCTTTGCGCCGGGTGCCTTTGCTCCTCCGGTAGCACGGAGGGCTGGTCAGAGATGTGTCTGAACCTCTCACAACCCGTTCTTACTCACTGAGCTAGACATTAATTTCCCGGCGGAGTTTTTTTGGTTGCTGTAAGTTTTACTGAACGAGAACATTTTCCAGCAGAAAGCAGTAACCCCTGCCATGTTCTTTCTTTTGTTTTAAAATGCTTAGCAATGTTAAATGCCAACAAGTGCCAAGTCATTTTCAGCAGTGGGAGTCAGGCTGTGTCAGCATCTCAGTGCAGACAGGGCAGTCCCATTATGCTGTATGTGATCCTGACAGACCTGTTTGATTCTACCTCAACGAAACATATAGCACTTTACTCAAATTTAGACTCAAGACATAGCATGATTGTGATTAGATTGAATCTGGGCCAAAGTGCGATTCAAACCAACTCTCTTACATTGATGAACAACAAAAAAAAACAAAGATACAGAACAGACTCTCTGTTATGTGGGCTCTGTTATGTTTTCCAAATCCCTGTATTTGACTAATTTCCTGGGTCCAATATGAAACCTCCCTCATTCCCTGTTTCTTTTTAGCTGATAACAGTTTGTCAGGTTATCACCATGCCACAGAAATGTATGGAGCCCCAGTAGGGTCTCCGGAGACAGAAGGACTCCACACATGCCATTTGCAGCTGTTGATTTCAGAAAGACACTTCAGTCACGCCATACAATCGCCTAATACAACTTCAGATGGGCTTACAAAGCCATGTTCATGAGCTGACATCACAGTTTGATCCACATATTGCCATGACTACATTATATCACAAGGAATATCAAGTACCTGATTTGAATAATTTCCCCACAAATTTCTCTTATAACAAATTCTATTGATGCGGTTGTAATGTACTGTTTACAGTTTGCGTTTGATGACACCCATACTCAGCTACAAGGTATTTGGAATTTTGAACTGAACACCAGAAAATTTAACAACAGTTAAGGGCAAATATATGACTGTAAAATTCGGAAAGGAAGAATAAAAAAGGTTCAGCTGTGCCTGATTTTCACAGAGCTTACTGGAGAGCTACTCACAGAGCTTACTGGAGAGTCTCTGAAACACAGCTCAAAATGGATGTGCAGCCAAAAAAACTAGCAATACGTGGCATTTCATGGCTGTGTGATCTCTGCTTTTTTATATTGGCAGAACATACATGTTACTTTTTCTGCCCAAAACTGGTGTTTTTCCAACCTTTTGCAACCATTGTTGATAATGAAGTACACACAAACTGTAATCTTTAGACAATATCAAATGGAAAGCGCTACAATACCATGTTTCATACAGCACACAGAAGACACACTCCTCAGAGCAGCATATGAACTTGACCTTAATTCAACCAAGACCCGTCACTTTAAATGATAGACTAGTGATGCTTTACACTTTTGGCTGGCGTCAAAATCCTGTGCCCAAACTTTCATTGGGGAAGAGTCACTCAATGAGCGTGAATTGTTTTGAAGATTTTGCAATTTAAAAGATCTGTGCAATTGTAGGATTCTATAACTGCACTCACAGCTTCTCCCCTACATTCCTCTGTGATATACTGTTCTTCCAAATTAGTGTTTGCCGACATTACGGTCTTCTCCTTTGCTCCAGGGGCAGGACTGTTGCTTTAGGTTAAATGTATGAATGACTTGGGGCTAACATGGCTCCAAGACATAGTTTAAGGGCCACAAGATGCATTCATGTGGAAAATGTCACTTTCCATGATGCTTGCTCAGAATGTTTCTAACTTGAATTTCTTGTTCACGATACGACATGGGTCTTAACGCAACTAACCATACTGAGGGCTTTTCATAATGATAAAGTGGATCAGCCTAAAATGAAAGACACAATATGAGCAGGACAGGTCTGTTCTCCTTCACTTTTATCTGTAGACTGTCTGACAGCAAATGTAATTTCTTTCATACAGTGTACTGCATATCTGTTTAACTTGCCAGAGTGTAAATAGCCCTGTGGTTTTGTCCCCTCCACCCCTCCTGGGCATTCTTTGCAGATACTTCCAGTGGAGTATCTGCACAGACAGTTTGACAGGGTGCACTTCATCAACGATCAAAACTCACTGACCGAGCTGGAAAAGAACTGGCTGAGTGGCATGCCATGTTTTATCTCATTATTACACAGGAAAGAGAAACCGCATGTCCCTGTTCATTAAAAGAGGGCCGTTTAACGGCAAAGCACAAACCAATCAATGAAGAGGTCAGGAGAGAACCTAGAAAGATGGGCTGTTCAGACTGACTAGGGTAATGGCGGCAGTGTAGCATAGTGGTTAAGGAGCAGGGCTCGTAACCGAAAGGTTGCCGGTTCGATCCCCGCTGGGACACTGCTGCTGTACCCTTGGGCAAGGTACTTAACCCACAATTGCCTCAGTAAATATCCAGCTGTATAAATGGATAACATTGTAAAGAACTGTAACCTATGTAATTCGCTTTGGGTAAAAGCGTCTGCTAAATGAGTAAATGTAACGCTGTGGCTAAACAGAGAGCCTCTGAACATCGGATTTATACTATAACCACGTGTCAACACAGTAACAAATGGGAGCAGTCTCTCCAAATTACTATACATCTCTAACTAAAAGTTTAAGAAATAACTTAAGAAAGTGACTTAAGTGTATTTGTTTCAGTTCTGTCAAATTTTTGCAGAACTTCAAGAACTGCCTAATCCCTAATGCTGATGATGTATAGAAATAGAAGAAGTGCAATATTTGTTTGAATGAATTATATAGATTTAAGGGAAAAAGCACCATGTAAGTTAGGCTGAGTTCTTACATCAGATTAGAATCGACTAAGACAAAGATAAGCTTTTCTGATTTATCCAAGATCTTATCAATGTATGGTTCATTTATACATTTTTTTGTTGTCTTGATGAAAATATTATTGTTTGTGGGGTAGAGTTTAAAGTTCTTGACTCTCAACCAGTTTGAACCCTCATAGGGAAACTGCTGTTACAGCTTTGTGCAAAGTACTCATTAAAGATCAAGCTGTACTAATAAATAATTTGTAAAATGGAAGCTGTGTGATTTGCCCTGAATATGTGTGGGGACTGAATTAAGAACCGAGAGCTTCAGCATTGGAAAAAATTATATTAAATGCAAGCTTGCAGATTACAAATGATAGCACTCGCTAAAAATAGAGGAAGTCAGTGCAACATCCAATAAAATTATTCATAAGTGCAATTTGCTTTGGTTCTGCTTCACATTTTCCCCAACCCAAATGACTGCATTACCCATATGGGTTTCTACAGGAACAAACTGCATGAACTTTAGTTATCTTAAATTACAGCATAATCCCCAGGGCATGAATATTAATAATATAATCTTAATGAGAAATTAGTCGCTTTTCTTCTGTTTTTTGCCATATTTAACTCGTTTTGGCTCCATATGGTCTGCTATACCCAGTATCATTTATATATATTTATTTGACGACTGCTATGGTAATAGATTTTTTTTTTCACATGCTCAACATTTACTGAGGCACAAAATGATTGCAATGAAAGGTGATCAGAGATTTGAACTGTGACCTCTGTACCAAGGGGTATACAAACTAATTGATGATTTGTGTTTACTGATATGCAGGTAATCCCGATTGCTAAAAGTCTGTGCTGCCAAATCTGGGTTTATTCACAGGACCCCTCACTGAACAAAACTTATCAATGCTAGGATTCTACTCAGTAGTTTAGAAACTCAGTGAGCAACATGGATACATACACTCACTGTGTGAAGTATCTCTAAAATGGATGCCAATTCACACAGTCCGGGCACCCAGCAAGCTTGTTGATTAGATGATTTACAGGAACAATTTTCCTAGAATATGACATTGTGGTTTCAATTTTTTTTTCGACATTTTCTGAGCATAGTTAGCTTGCCAAAGTCATGAAAAGTTGGAAACTTGCAGATAAATTACACATACATTCTGTTCTGTGCATAACCATGAGTTCACAAACTGTAGAAATCATCCTGTCAGCAAGGTTGCTGGGATCCCAGCCTGTGAGAATTGTCATCATCCTCACGCTGCTGTGGTCTATGTGTTACCTGGTGCATCATCGCCATCTGGTGGTATACAGAAGACCTTGATGCTTGTTGATATTTCATTGAGGAGAGGAACAAATTGGTTTGGTGATATCCAATTTAATGTAACCTAAGACTCACCCTGATTATGTAAATATCTCAGGTATGGCATGTGTCATTATACACAATAAAGTAATTGACATATTTAACCACAGATTAAAATTTTTAAAAATGACAGGGTTGTTGCTGCATAATAAAGATGCCATCAGATGACAACTTCCAGCTTAATATTATATTACATATTAGCATCAACACCCATCATTACCTACCATTACATCATGATCACCATACATTCCTTCTGAAGACAAACAAGAAAAAAAAGAATACTTTTGTTAAAAAATGAATGCTGTACATTTGTACCCAGCAGAGGGCAGTATGTACCGTAGTCTTGGTTAAGTATTTTAAACTCCCTAAGCTGGACAAACACAAAATTGCACTTCCATTTCAACAAATCACATGTTCATATGATCAAAAAAGAATGAGCTAAGAAAAAAAAATGCTGGGAAATGGGAAAAGATAAAGATTATCCTCTTTTGGCTGAATATTGTTTTCAGGTATTAAGCAGCTTCAAACAGCAGGCCCATAGTTAAATTGTGTAAAAGGGACTGATCTCCCTGAAGCAGTCCAGTCTGTCCTTCAGTTACAATGGTAACTTCAACTCAGAAGGTCGAGCCTATTTCACCCTGTGTTTCCGATTACTTTATTTACACTACTAATGCTTTTACTGCATTGTGAAAACGTGGAGCGTTTTTACTGTCTGGAGAATAATTGGATGATCAATCCATTCATGTCTTGCATTAAGGCTCTTAAAGTACGGTTTTATGTCTCTAATTAAAGAATCGTGAGTAGATCTCGAAAACGGCCGTTAAGTTTAGCGATGAAACAACAAACTCAGGGGGGACACGTTCACAGCATGGATTGGCAGAGAAACAAAGAGTGGTGTCTTGGCGCCGTCCCAGAATCCACAGACAACAGAATCCACCCTTATGAGTACACCTGGGAGCTGGTGGGAGGCAACCATAAACCATGCCCCTCCTGGTCAAGTCCTCAGCAAGATGCACGATTACCTGAATGCATGAGCAGGGCACACACATCAAAGAGCTGAATGAAAAATTCAGCACACAGACATGGGATACTCCAGGATATCTTTTATGTACTCAGCAACAACTGCACCACATGGAAAATGAATTCATCTCAAATGTCCAGAGCACTTCCAAATAGAGAACGCATTCAAAGAAATTCAAAGCTCTTGACATGCCATTGGAACTGGCAATTGCTATAAGAGGGTGAGGCTGAGGGCACGAACCACTAATCACACACACGTGTACGCCAGACTTCTTGCTCACTTCACTTCCCTCCTGTAGATGAAATCAGGGCAGGATAACCCTGAGCATTCATGAAAACCCAACAGCTGCAATGTGCCAGTGCAACGTCCCTGTGACTTCAGTGCTCGCAATGTTCAAGTCGTGTCACCTTCCAACATTAAGATCAAAAAAGTTCATTCCTGGGATTTTAATTTTTCAGTTTGTTCTTATGTAGACATTCTCAAAAATAGTAGTGTTCTGCACTGTTTTGTCCATGGGTCCATCTGACAGAGAAAAAAAAACATGCTGCATTTATGTATAATGTTATTTTATCACAGTAGGTTTATAAAATGATGATAATCCACTGTGGTGATCGTGTTCACTGGCCCCATAGTAAATATACTGCATACTGTAAAGTATACTTAAATGTTACTGGAAATGTATATATTCATCCAAGACATGGAACAAGATGAATCATAATAGAAGAGAGTTGTTTTTCTCAAAATACATAATTTTACTCTTACTACGGATTCTCAGGGACTAAAATACTTAAACTGCAAATAACAGAATCAAGCAAAAAAGATGACCAGCTTTCAATAAGCAGGAGAAAAGCAGAAACATAGAGCAGAGCCACAGACTCCTCTGAAACCATCCTGGTGCTACGGAATGCCCAATAAACCTGGAGCTTGCTGATTGCCGTGAGCAGTGTTTTCATGGTTAATATCAGTCATTAGCTGTTTTTACAAGGATCATCTGTGCAGGTCAGTGCTTTTCATCGCAGTCATTAAGGATGCTTACACATCTGCTTTCTCACAGCAGAAAGCTCCATGTCGGGAAGAAATGCTAATGCATCGAGAACAGCAAGTGAAATTGGTCCGAGTGAATGCACTTTCTTTACAAAACAGCTTTTGGAGTCAAATCCCTCCGTGAGCTTATTAGAGGATTAGAGCATCAAAGCTTAGTTTCCTTTAATATGCTCAGACAGATTCAGAATTGTACATTGCAATCGTTGTGTTTGATTTATTCAGATTTTGTTGGGTTTTATTTCACTATTTAAGTTCACCATGACCATCACACCTGAGTACCCATATGTCAATACACACCAGCTCTCTTGGACAACTATCACAGCATCAGTAGTCTTGCTGTGCACGATTTAAAAACTTAATCAGGCAGCTGCAACAATCATTAAAATGCTTTCAGACTGGGATTGTGATCAAGGCCAAGTCCTTTTCCTGTTTGCTTACTGTTCATCCATGTGAAGATATAAGCTCCTTGAAGTAATAATGTATAATATGATCTGGTATCAGTGGATTAATAAATCAGACACAGATCAAGGATCCTGAAGAACTTCTCAGGGAATGGGACCAAGCTTATTAATCATAGGCACCATATAATGTGTTGGTTCCTGTTGCACCTACTATGGCAGTTAAACGGAATGTGATGTGTTAGGTAATTACTACTGCTGCATCATGACACCTATGATTTAGCATCATCTCTGCTCTTAGCCTAACCTTCTTGTATGCAGTTTTGTAAGTCACTCTTGCAAAGAACATCTGCTGAATGATTGAATGTAATGTGAATGTTGGTAACTCAAATGCAGGTATCATTGCCCCAGCTGTTAATTGAATTAGAAAAGTCTTAAGTAATGAGCGTTGCATTGGGATAATGAGGTGTTTGTGTGTCTGATTGGGGACCTGAGATCACTCATAAAACCCAAGAGATCCATTTACGTCTAGCCTTTGTTGTTCTCCTTCCACTGGCTACCAGTAATGGCTTGCACCCATTGCATAACATTGGTTCTAACATACCTGAAACCCAGGGGAATGGCTTCTCTGTATCTGCAAGCAGATATCAGACAATGCATACCAGCCAGACCACTCAGATCTGCAACTTCAGTGCACCCGGTTCCCACGTGGTGGAGTCAGCTTCCCACAGCAGTCAGGACAGCAGAGTTCCTGACCATCTTATGGCACAAACTGAGACTGAAACTGAGAAACTCTTCAGACTATTTTGGCTCCGCTAAATAATCTTGCATTTTTGTGCAATGATTTATGGATCTTACAGCACTGATTTATAAATTGGCATGTGAGTTGTTACTGGCTTTTTTGATTAGTGTAAAATTTTACTTTTGTCAGATGATGATGTCTGGATAATTTAGTTTTTATATATATTTATATATATATAAATATATATTCCTATGCATATAAGAAAGCAGCAATCAATAATAAACCTTGCATAAACCAATAGATTCATATTATTAATGAATATAGAGAAGCACAGACAGGTGAATAAATTGTCCATAAGATTCAACTGAGAAACAGGTAAAAACACAACTGGCAACATGAGAGAAACTCATCTGTTTTGCCTTTCTCATTGGATATCACAGGTAAAATATGGAAAATATACATGTAAAAACAAAAAAATACACAGGAGTTAAAAAAAGTCAGACTATAGATGAGCATTAAAATATTTTATTCTTTCTCCCCCCCAATCGATGTTAGTATAGTAGCCAGACCTATAATATCATTAAAGGTTTCCTCACAGTAATCATGACCATAGCACCAGAATAATAATTCATTTTCATACAAACTACATAAGGACACATGACTCATTAAAAACAAAAATAAAATATAAAAAAAATCTTTGGATAATACATAGCAAAAAGCACCTTTTCATCCAGCCACAATGCCCATTTTATATTTAACACAAGTTTACATGGTTCAAGTATGAATTATTAATACAATTACAAATATTTATAAGTAGCAAAATCTAACTGTTAATGAAAAAGCAAAAGGTAGCAGATATTCCAAGTTAAATTTTCTACAAAATTTATGGCACACAGTGCATCAAGTATTTTCATTTCTGATACAGACCTCATAGTAGAATTGTCTATCAATCAATGATGATAGCCAAAGTTAATCTAGCTGCTCACTGAATTTAATCAGGGATGTTGTATACCTTAATTAGAAATAGCTGCATCGTCACACATGAATGTTCTAATCTGCAACAACGAAACTTTGGTTAAAGCTAAAAACTCCATCCATGGAGAGCATTACAAGTATTGTGAGGCATCTTGGGTACATGGAATGACAAGATGCACAAAGTCAAATACCAGCTTAAAGTGATGTGACTCTGTGAAGCAGTCTCCAGTTCTAATTCTAGAAGTTTTCTTCTCAATTAGAGGTAATTTCAGTAGCAAAAGCACCATAAAAACCTACTCTTTCAGGTTAGTGGTTACTGTTAATCTGAAAAATGTAACACTTTTTGAGGAACATACAATAAAATAATGGCTTTCACAGCTGGCAGTGGTCAATATTGAATGTTTCTACATGACATTACAGAATAAATATATTCAAACATAAATATTTTACACCATAATAAAATGCATCCCATGTTTATACATGCTTGCAAGAGGTAGGGTTTTCGTGCTCCTGGGGCCAAGTCCTTTGACAGGAGAAGCATCCTGGAGAAACTTGATAAGCCATATTTTTTTGCCTGTGTTTTAGTTCAGTATCACAGAATGATAATCTTGGGTGTTCATTCTATAACTGACAAGGAGAAGTCAAAAATTACAAATGCTAAGCCACATGTTTAAAACTGAAACAAAAGCATTCCCAAAAAACAAGTATGTGGGTTATCAAGTTTTTTTTTTCCAGGGCACCATTGAAATGTTTTAGAGTTTCCTGAACCTCTGTCTACTTATTACTACATTAATCTACCTGATCACATCGTGTCATTCAATGTGGGGTTCATCTTCAGTAGTATTTAACAACAGTGTCCTAGACTACAACTCAGTAACACAATATTTGGCGCTCTCAGCACATTTGACCTTTGACATGAGGCAAGTCTGTTTAGCAGTTAGTAAAAAGATACAAACATGGGACAACCATAAACCCTTCTGGTCACACAATGTTGTTTTGTAATGCTGTTCTAATGTTGGTTATGCACATTATCATTTGTAAAGGATGGCAGGTTGGATTCTCCCCTCTACGGCTCAGTGACTGTTACTAAATTGTCAGATTGTAGGACAAAGGCACATTTAGGATCTCAAACCCAGATGATTCTGGAAACAAACTTTTGACAAATACAGGTATGTCATTACAGGTAGGTGAATATTCAACATACCACCACCTGTAAAAATGGAGCTGCGCCCATTGAGCTTCCAAACAAACTGTAATCACTACAGGGAACCATCAATCAATTGAGTGCAATATTTAAGAGAGTTATGGTCTACATTCATTTTTTTTTTTGTTTTGATGATTGAAACACACTTCAGACTGACTAAATGGTCACATTTTACATTAAGCTGACCTTCTAATCAGTGTAACAACATTACCATGACGATAACTACACAAATAATGCTGGCTGTAAACTGTTTATTACAGTCACACCAAACAATGTTTTAACACCCCTCTGTCAGCTCCCTTTATGTGAGAAGCCAGCATACTTATTACAATTTAACACAAATTACTTACTCACTAGCTATGTGGCCAAATACCCATTCCCAGGGCATTCCCTATTACTGGACACCCTTCCCTCCTTATAACTGGGCAAGTTTTCCCATAACAGCATGGTTTTTTTTCACCTTCACTGTATTTTTATTTTTTTTTAACACATCCCATCATTAATATTTCACTAAAGGTGCACTGAAGCTGCACCTCATTCAAATGATTGCGGACAGTGGTACTGCTATCAATCAAGGTCACTAATTTGTCCAATCTACACTTTTATGATGACAGTCATTTTACCGTCCCAGGTGTGACTGGTACTCAATCTCAGCTTTAATCGTCATACTACGCCACACCCTTAACCTTACCTCAACCCGAAACTGAAGCACAAATCAACCCTAACCATTATGTTATCACACAACTTACATAATATAAAACTGCATTGCAGTTATAGAGCACTCAGAGCACAATTACATCATACTTACATATTTGCCAGTGTCCAGTGTACTATCATTGAAAAACATCAGCTTAATATAGAGTGTGACCAATTAATCCTACAGGCTTGAAGGAACATACCTCTGGTTCAGCTCTTGCCTATGATTGCTGGATAGGTTTCTGATAATTAACATAACATACTTTTCATTGATGAGAAAATTTTTCAAAACATGAGAGGTTTGTTTCCCTCAGCTTTGCATATGAGCACCTGAATGTGTCCCTTTAACTAAGAAAAAGCTACACTCAGATACATTTAATTGAAACCATGTCTGCTTTCCATATTCCAACACATTTGGTAGTCATTAAAAAAAAATTCAGATAAAGTCTGCCCATCTCCATAGTTCATTATTTTGAGACAACCTGTGTATTAAGTTATATAGCTGCCAGAGGGATTGGTGGCACCATATGACTGGGCGTGGATGAGTCTTTGTGGGTGCATTGTATTGGCTCCTCGATAGAATTATTCCGTTGTTTGTGGTTGGGTTTGGCTCTCCTGGCCCTCCTATTCACTGTACTTGGACAAGCAGCCCAGAGTTAGACTGTGGACTACACTTTCCACAGAAGCCGCCACAGCGCCCATAAATTCTGGTCCCATCCTGTGTGGTGAAAGAATGAAGCAGAACTGAAGAAAAAACGCCTATACTGATTCTCAGCATACCAGACAGATATACAGACAACAGCCAAGAGCTGAAACGCTTTGTGAGGTTTCACCCTCACAGCTATGATCAGACCATTCAGTGTATAACAATTCTCACTGATGTCAAATATACTCTATAATACTGAGTAACAATTTAAGAAACTTCATTTAATTTAGCGTAAGATTCTCAGACATTATTTTGCCTTTCTGGGGTGATTTATAAGTCAGAGATTTTGTCATGTTTAATACATAATCTCCAGTCTTACAGTCTGATTGCCAAAACAGTAAATACGTTGCACGGTATTGGTTTCCTCACCTCTGATCTGTGCACTTTGACAGTGACGTAGTTACCCTGTGAGATCCATTTAGTGGACTCTGCGACCTTCAGTCCGGTCCCTGTGAGGTTGATGCTGAACTGGCCCTGTTGGGATTAGCCTTGAATTAAACCTCGACAGAGCATTGTGCTTTTTCCATGTCAGTCAAAAAAATTGATGCCTCTAACAAGACTGTTCAAAAGCTTTCCCTGAATTCTGTTATCTCAAAGAACAACCCGTGGCGCCTCTTTGTTCTTAGCGAGAAAGAGCCGGAGCAGCTCCTTCTGTGGGCCCGGTTTCAGTTCTCTACCTGAGGGCACTTGGCTGTGCTGTAGCAGTCTCCCGCAGTGGCGAATGGCACAGCCCGGCCCAGCAGCGTCTGGGTGAACAGCAGGTCTGTGGCTGCAAAGAGGACAGGAGGAGAGAACATGCTTACTGCTGCTGTACCCTACAGTGCATACTGCCTGCCTGTTGAATCTGCATTAAAGAACCACATACTCACATTCATTGTGCAATAGCTGTTCATATATACCTCATTAATTCCATACTTTTCCCATGTATGTGTGCTGCGTTACTGTTGTTTGGTGTTTGTTGTTGTTAGTTTTGACGCTCTGTGCAGATACTATGAGGGACACCGAAACTGGTGTCAAATTCCTTGCATGTGCTGAAGCACATTTGGCCAATAAATTCTGATTCTGAATCTGATTCATTCATTAGGTTAGCTTCAACCTTCTCTGCGTGTCCTATTTATCCACAAAGAAAACAATTTCTGCACATTCTGAATGTATGTGCATTCTGAATTTTAATTGACTTTACATAGCAGCAACTGTATGTCTGTGTTTTCTCAATAACAGCACAGTTCTGCACGTTAGTAACTTGTTACAAATGTGATTTGAATTTTATGCATGAATGGTTGTAATTAGACAGACTGATATTTTGATGTAAACATGGGCCTAGAGTCAAGCCGACCACGATGGGCACTGCCTTTGATTGCGAAAAGTAACACTTGGTTAAATGTCTTGAAGTCAAGAAATCAGTGCACTGTGGTCCGATTAAACACAGGGCCGTCTCCCACAAAACCCTCATTCTCAAATATAACTACAGCTCATGTGAACTGGAACACTCAGCCATTTTCTTGGAAAAGCTCTGCTGCATAATCTTCAGCTCATCTTGAACTCATTATTTTCTTTTAACCATATAAATCAAACGAGTAGCATGCAGACTGAGCTCCAGTGCTCTCTCAGCACCAGGCACAGGGCGACTCGTCCACTACATCCCATAGAGGCACAATTCACCTCTTGTGGAGCAGGTCGGTGGTGTTACCAGGGTCAGACCCATTAGATGCTACATCTTCATGTAGCTATAATTATCACTAACCTCTCCGCACAGGCATAAATCTGAGTGAACCATACTGGAAAGTGAGAGGATAGGTAAGAAATTCTAGTGGAACTGGCAGAAAATGTGAAGACGACCATTTTCTGAATGACGCAAGCCCTACCCCTCTTCAAATGTGATTAACTTGATTTTCAGCACAAGGCTGTGGCAAAGAGCAGCGGGAGTTTAATTTGCTCAACAGCTCAGCTCATTTTCACGATGAGCAATTTACCACAAGAGCCACAGCAGGGGCAACTAAAACAGCGGTCTACTTGAAGCTCTGTTGTAAGGCAACATTTTGATGAGTACTCACTGATTATTCGCATGGAACTGACATCCAGCCGAATTTTATGGAAGAGTGTGTATCCAGCGGCTGGATAGTCATCTCTGCAGACACAGTCCTGTCTTCTGCTCCCATTGAAGGGACATTCAAATGGGTTCTGTAGCCTTAAGACAAAGTGGTATCAGACACTGCATAAAGTTAACCCAAAAGCAGCTGCTCTGTAGGGGCCTATATCACAATATTCCCTTTTATTTATAACCATATCCCTCTTCAACAAGTCTAAAATCCATACCTGTATCCATAAACCTCAGAGAAGTTGTCTATTTGACCACTTCGCAAGGTCACATACTCCTTTGGATAATCAGACTGCATTTCAGCACAGTATATCTGGAAGGCAAAACAATTTGTTGTGACAACTGTGAAACAGTAATAGTGATTACTGTTTTGGACTCCAGTTTAACAAAGCTATCTGCTCAGTGCACCCACCTGAAGAATTCTGGATTTTATTCTGAGATAGTATTCGCCATCTTTTCTCACACCTTCTTTCACTTGAATCTCTCTACAGGTAGAGAACAATTCACCTGGAATTTAGATGCAAAATGTTATAATCGCATATCCCAACTTGTTTAGTGGGTCAATATCTTTGTTGAGTGTTCATGTTAACACACCTGCGCTGACAAATGTCTTGAGACCACAGTGTTAGACATTTATCAGTGAGGTGATATTTTGCAGGAAGCTGTGTGCAGTTCTTGAAGTTATAACAAAGAGGTTTCTTCAAAACACCAGCTAATGATCTTATCAAGTGTGCCAATATTTTTGTCTGAACATTCAGGTGTTCATAAATGCTTCAACTTTGCCACACACACCAGAAAATATTGTGGATGGAAAGAGTACAATGCACAGACAGTTTAATAACAATCAGAGTCTGTATTGTGCTCTTTCTCCAACTGAAAGCAATGAAGTCTCTCTTATTTACTTTGACTCAACTGTTCTTTAGCTGCGGTTCAAGGAAAGACTGCTGTGATCTTCTGATTAGTCATAATACTTCACTGGTGATCCCATAGCAATTTATGCATATCATATTAATTTCCCAACTGCAGGTTTGGCAAAGAAAAGTACAGCAAAATGCTCACACAGAACAAAGAATAAAACAGCCTGTCTAAACATCTGAGCTCTAATCTGGAAAAGAAACCTGCTAACCTCAGTCTAAAGCAGTCATGCAATTCAGGTCAAAAGTGAAGGTCTCCCCTATTCCAACTGAAAAAAAAATGTCACTGCTTTGAGAAGCTTTGGGTTCTCCGTTAATAATTATTGTTTCAAGAACATTCTTGAAATTATAAATATGCCAATTCTCCAGTTAATGAACTGGCATACTTTAGTTATTGAGCTTAGGTTACCTTAAATTTTGAATTCATGAAATAAACTGACCTTTTACAAACAAGAACACAAATGTAGTTGGCTGTTATTTACAATGTGCAAACAAGCCAATTTGAAATTATCACTGAACAAATTGCAATACGGGATTGCGCAAGGAATTTAAAAAACTGGCAACAACAACCACCCAGTATTATTGCCAACATCAAGTTGCACATTTATTAAAGCTTTGGCAGCAGCTTCTGGCAAACAGGGCCCTACAAAATGCACATCCGAGAAATAATGAACATGTTTTTATCCTAACTAATGCTGGTGAAGTGGGAAACATGATGAAAGGCCTTACACTCCCTCTCTCGGCAGGCAGCCCTGGATTCTGGCCTGTCGATTGGACGGCAACTCTTGGAGGGCAGGTCCTTAGAGGTGAGACACTCCACTCTTCTCTCCATCACACCAGCACCGCACGTCTGAGAGCACTGACACACAGAGAAGACACACCAGTACTATATGTCAATCATCCATGTGATGGCTTTGGACAGTAATTAAAAATGGAAATGCAAGCATATACAGTATAATCACAGATGCACATGTTTCAACCTGGCAGGCCACACACACACACACACCTTGCTCCATGGGCCAACCTTCCAGTAGGCCGTGGGTGGGCACTCCCTGAGCCAGCACTGCCTGGTGTCTGGAGGGTGTGGTTTGGGACAGTCAGCGTGGGGCGAAGCCTGGGGGCTGTAGGACCTGGGGTCCTGAGAGGAGTGTACCTCAGAGCAGTAGATCATACGCTGCTGGTAGCCTGGACCACAGCTCGCTGAACACTGCGAGAGTAGAGCCCCACATTAGGTCACTATCAAACAACCACTCTCTGACGGACAGCAAGCTCTCAAAGGCATGCAGGAAACATACTAACATCCAAACCAGGATAATCTGAGTGAGCTGAATGAAACTTTAGCATTAGCTATGCAACTTCCTGTACATACAGTGTCCCCCATATATATCCGTACCCTAGATTAAACAGTAACAAACACAAGACACAACTAAAAATGTACATTTTGGACATATTTTCTACTCTATAGTATTGTTCACACGTAATGTTATTCCACAAAACATGACTGTCACATTTATTCACAACCCTGTTGTTGGTATTTTAAATAAATCCCCCAAAAAATCCCCTTCTGGTAAAATTGTGTTCACACTGTTTTTATGGCATAGAAACAGAGAAAAACAGATCTACAGCTAATATGTAGGGTGTTGCTCACTATGAGTGGCTGAATTAGAAGTAAAGGAAACAGACAAAGCTGGAAGACAAAATACATGGGGCAGCAGTGTGGTGTAATGGTAAGGAGAAGGGGTCATACCCAAATGGTTGCAGGTTTGATTCCCTACTGGGATACTGCTGCTGTTCCCTTGGACAAGGTACTTAACCTAGAACTGCCTCAGTAAATAGCAGTAGCTAGCTGTATAAATGGTTATCAGGTAAAACTGTAACCCCTGTAAATCGCTCTGGATAAGAGCACCTGCTAAATTACAATAATGTAATGTAGCATGGCACACCTGTGACCAGTCCCCAGTCATCCACACATACTGGCAGGGAGCGCGTCTGCAAGGCTGGGATTGCACAGGTCTGGAGGACGGGTCGCAGAGGCTCTCCTGGGCTGGGCTCATGGCCTCATCGGCACACATCACCCATCTGTTCCTCACTCCATCCCCACAGGTGGCATTGCACTGGGAAACCAGGCAGACAAAAACACAGAAAACAGGCATGTGTAGAGTCAGCCTCTCACATTCAGGCACTGTACAGAGAACTAAAAGAACGCACTCAGAGTAGCCAAAAAGCGTGTAAAATGAGGATAAAAGGGGCCAAATAGCTAAGAAAAGGGGAAGAATAGATTATCCAAATGGCAAGTTTCAAAGACAATCAATGCAAATCCAAAGTGGCCTCATGCCATCAAATAAGCATGTTTGTGTGTGTCGGGTCCAAATGATGAAAGGGCTGTTCCCTGTTTCATGCTTGCTCAACCTCTGTGGATACGATCTCCATTAGCAATGCTTAGAGAATGCAAACTTGTCCATAGACAGAATCCAAATGTCAACACTACACAGCCAAACAGACAGAAGTGGTGTGCAGTATGACCAGCATGCCAGAGGGGGCAGTGTTGTGCCACAAGAAGAGGATCCTTTGCAGAGGCCTCTCACATCCATCCCAGCCCTGCCTGTTTCACTGCCTGTACTTTCTGACCTTGACAAAAGATCTAAGATCAGCACACCAACCTCTAATTGTAACCACAACCATTTAGCGTAAAATGTTAATTCTGCTCAGGATCAGCTGTTGTAGAGATAAAAACTACCTACACCCTGTATTTCCACAAACTGGAACTAGAGGTCCCATTGGAGGGTCACACATCCTGTTACTGATCTATGCCAGTATTCTACACTCACAATCCAGGAATAAGTTTGGAAGAGTCACCACACTATAAGTGCCTTGCACATACAGTACCAGTGAAACCTTTGAAAACACCTACTAATAGAAGGGCTTCTCTTTTCATTTTTACTATTTTCCACATTTTAGAATAATAGTAAAGAAATCAAAACTATGAAATAACACAAATGGAATCATGTAGTGACCAAAAAAAAAAGACCAAAACAATCAAAACTATCTTATATTTTAGATTTTTCAAAGCAGCTAAAAAATATTTTTTTAATTACTTTTTTTGGGGAAAGAAATTCATATATAGACATCAACTTCTCTATTTATATTTGTCTAAGAAACAAATTTCAAGCATTTAAGTATAAAGATTTACATCAAAATGTCTTTGAATGCATGTTTCCCATTATCTTAATCAGGTTGGTCCAAACTTTTGACTGGTAATGCACTTTTTGACTGGTGTTGTACTTTGGTAGACAACCACAGGTCTAAAGCCACCATAGGAAGAGGGTGAACTGAATCACATGGATGGCTCACTCCATTCCAGACACATCAAGATAAATAGGAATCTCTTAGAGTATCTGCATGAATTATCACACATTGCTGATTGCATGGAAAACTCTGCTACCTCAGTTAACCAAAGAAACACATCTCAACATGCAGCTGTTTCTTTCTGAAGAGAACACTCATTAACCACACTAATAAGACCATTAAAACCTCTACAAACACCATGCTTGACGTTAATTAATGACACACAGAAGCTCCTGTGGCCTGGCTGATTAAGATTACCATGGTGGTCAGAATTTCACTCAATGTGAGGTCTTGAACATGGTATGTCAGCTAATGCTTCAATGATTGTTAAATGGTAAATGCATGATAAAATAAAATTAAATAAGTCCATGTACAGTTTTATTTAACCCTTTGTATAACATGACTATATAGATAGATAGATAGATAGATAGATAGATAGATACATAGATAGATATTGGTCCGGGAAAAAACCCCTGCTGATGGGGTGAACTGTGTGGTGGGTCTGCTGCTTTCAGAAGTCCAAAAGGAGAAGCCCCAACAAAAGACTGGTTGCAATTAAACACAGATGCAATCATTAGGCCATGCCAGGCGGTACTCACGTCTTGCCACTCATCTGCGACCCACACATGATGACGGCAGGTGGGGAAGAGGCACGGCTGGGTGCTGGCGGGACGCGTGAGGGGGTTGCACAGCTCCTGGCTGATCCGTCCCGCCCCATTCAGCCTGCAGTATACCTCTCTCTCCTGTACCCCAATCCCGCAGGTCACCGAGCACTGTGAATACACCACCAGCAAGGGGAAGGCTCAGCGAGGAGTCACTGTGCGGCAAATGCGAAGAGAACGCTGCATTTTCATTGGCTGACATTCACGCCCTATTCTCTGCCATGTATCTGTGACACAATGGACACAATTCAATCATAGGGGCTTCTTTAGAAAAACAGACTCTTGAAGTTCACTAAAGGTGAATATTTGACCCACTCTGGCATTATTCTAGCTGATCTCATTGGTGCCAGGGACATAGACTGCCAAGAATCATCCCTTATATAAAAACCCCATCCCTTTTTATTTGATTCAATTCATTAAAAAGGCTTAAATTTACAAATCAAACATTGCTCCGGTTTCCACAATCAGAATGAAAGCGACCCAATATCTCATACCTACATTTATTAACTGAAGTGTTTAAAAATAAAGTGTACCTAATGTGGTAGCATTAAGCAAGAGGTGAATGGGCAATATTGTGCAACACCAAAAAAAAAGGCTGAGGGTTGTTACTAGGTTTACTGCCTCCCCTGCTTACAGATAATCAGCTGGCGCTGTTATTCAGATGAAAATTTAATTATGAAAGTAATACATAGCCTTTCCAATTGCGGACATCAGCTCACACAAATTTATGCAAAACAGTGCATGCGATCATCTTCAGATGTTTTCTCCCTCCCAAATCTAACTGTGATTGCTCGTTCATTTGCTGTCAACAAGCCACGACAGCACCCTTTGTCTCCAACACAAACATTATGTGCTTTGATGTGCTGAAACAATGGAAACCAAGATATTCCTTCTTTAAAACTAATTTGATTTCCTTTATGACGCATGCACATGTTTATCAGGTCTTCCATCTCTTTGAAAGCCCTTTTAATCTTACCTGCATACTGAACAGTCTCCTACAAAATGATCAAACACAGGGACTTTATTGTGACTCTCCAACTGTTCCTTACGTGAACCAAACCACCTGTGTGATACACCCTTAGATTCTGTGTGTGTGCATTGAAGTTAGCGCTCATCCAGTTTCCCTGACTGTCTGCTTTGTAGGTTTCCTTTTGCAGTTGAGTCTGTTCAAGTCTTTGGTATGGAAGTCCTGTGAAAGGCGTCAGGTGAAACCCGACCTAATCAGAAAGTCTAAACACAGGAAATAGGCTGAGCACACATCAATTTTTTTATCTTCCTGTGTTCCAGAGACAGAATGGAGCCTGCAGTATCAGCCATGATAGCTGTTAAAAGCTTAAGATCTCTGATACTGTTTCTGAACTTTTTTTAAACGGCAGTTCAGATTCCTTTACTGAGGCTGACAACATGTGCTTCAAGTCCAGAATCAAAAGTAGGATTTTCCATTTTTTATCATTCATACCTAGAGTATTTTAAGACCATGCCCATATGGCTGACTATGGAAAGACAAAATGGACAGTACACACGGATCTCTGTGGGACTTGTGTTATGTACCTTAAATTTTAAACCACTGAGCTGTAGTAAGAAAAGAAACACACGAGCTGCAGCTGTCATAAACTCATCATTGCACTGGGGGAGTGGCGCTAACCTTTGACCCCCCACGGCCCCTCACGCTCCCCATGCCGCGGGGTGACGGAGGGGCCGCTGGAAGGCTAAAACCGGGGGTGCGGATGTTTCTAAAGTTATCACTGGCAAGGATGTTGAGATAAAAAGCATGTCTTCATGCTCCAGCAATGGATTTCATGGTTTATGATGGTATGCAGTAGCAGATGATTGCTTCCAGGCTCCCGGGTTGAGGAGCCAAGGTGTGTTCAGGAGAAAGCTGAGATGGACGCTCAGTGTTGTATTCCTTACGCCTCTGTCCAGTGTGGGCGTCAGTCCGTGCTTATGTAAGGGGTATCATTCTAAGAGTGGATACAGCCAGGAGCTCCTTGAAGTGACTACAATGAAAAATAACCTCCAGTGACATCAATTCATTCTTTTTAGTTTTCAAATGGTGCAAGTACGCCGTACGCAAGATGTGTGTCTCTCTGTGGTGGAATAATACTGATGCAAACTCTCTGAGCATCCTTCTCCAGCATGTGCTCTCTGTCCCACTCATTACACTAAGGAGCTGTCCGCACATGACAAAGACACCTCCACTCGCTCCATGTAGCTCTGGCCTTCCCTGAACTGGCCCCAGCCGTGTCTGTCCCAACATGACTGTGCCATTAGCTTGTCACCCCCCCTCCCCCCCAACTCCCACCCTCTCTCCGCGTGGTGCCTAGCTGAAAGCTGACGCTGAGGGTGTCTGGGTGGCTCCGGTGAGGCTGCGACCTTCCCTTCTGGTTGTTCCGAGTCTGGACTGCTGTTGTCTGATTGTGATTGTGACTGTGCGGCTTAGCCCGCCCGGGTCTGCCTGTGGAAGTGCTGCTCTCATCTCCTTGGTCCTTATCGGGACTATGTCCTAAGTGCACAGCTGTCTTGATTGTGGTGACATTAAAACATGCTTGTATCAGACATGCTTGTATCAGACAAAGTGCTTTTTTAAGTGTACCGCTAAGACATCGAGGTTGAAAAAGACTTGTGTTTGTTCTTCTACTTCTGAACTCCACTGTGCAAAATCATGTGCATTGGTGCAGCTCCCTCCCCCTCACCAACAGCAAAGCCAGCTAAAAACCAAAAGCCTTTACATCGCGCATAGGCCTCTATGCAATCAACTCCTCTGGGCTTTACCCTCAAATTTGTAAAGACCTCCTCTTATTATTCTTACACAACATCATCAGTCTGGCAGTCATAGAAATGAATGAAAAGTTGTGTAAGCTCTGAAAAAAAACGTAACACTTCAATTCTTTACTCATATTTAAGCACAAAGCACATTGTGGATAGATTAGTCACTAATGAAAGCGCTGGCTCATTTGAATGCAGTGCAGACGTCACCCCTTGGAACAAGTCAGAGGGATTAAATCTCCTGTGAAAGAGAGCTGCTACTGTGGCCTGGTGAGTTTTTCCTCCACATTTGAGAAGTCCATTAGGATCATTCAGTCTCAGAGGCCCAATCACATATTACTGTACCAACACCAGGAAAACACTTCACTGTGTCTCCTTCCCAGACAAAGTGTCCATGCTGCAAAGTTCTAAAGGCCGTTAGGCAGTTGTCAACACTCAGATGCAGCTGCATTAAGGCGGCCCAACATGCAGTGCAATATGGGCACTCCTTTGTCTTTAAGATATACAAGCTGACCATTTTGTGGAACCGGCAATATAAATCCTGTCTGCAATGTTAATTTCTGCACAAAAAGCAAATAGCGAGCAGTTTTATTTGACTTCAAAGTATACACTGTGCATCTGTGCGCTGGTCATGGCTGACAGCGAGTTTAGAAAAAGCCCAGCTGTTACTGAGACTGTGTCCCCACGGAACTCGGCGCTCCCCCGACACATACCTCCCTCCACCTGTTGGCCTTCCAGCTGGGGCACCTCTTGGCCCTGCAGGCCTTCTGCGTCCGGGGCCTTGACAGAAGCCTGCAGCGCTCCTCCTCTATTTGGGTTTGGTTTTCGTCCACGCAGACGATGTCACGTTGCTTCGTTCCCTTCCCACAGCTCACGGAACACTGCACAGGAACACAAAGCCTGTGTGAGACTCACGCCCATGTTCCCATAACCTTCTACACAAATGCTTTCACGTCTATGTTTCCATAATCTACACAAACTCTGTGTGAGCTTCACACCCACGTTCCCATAATCTTTCACACAAATGCTATGAGCTTCATGCCTATGTCCCCATAATCTTCTACACAAAGTCATACCTGCATCCCAACAATTCTGTGTAGAAATGCTGTTTGAGCCTCCAAGTCCATATCAATGTTCAAAGGTTCAAATTTTATGTGAACATATTACTATGCAAGCACAACATTCTATGTAATCTTTTTTTCCGTAGAACATTGTGGGGACAGCTGGAGTTCAACATGAACAGTGCATCCATATTTAACTGGGTTACATTAGTTCAGTTATGGTTTTAAAATGAAATGAATAGAGACATATGGAAATTAATAACCATTTAATAATGAGTCATAAAAGCAGAATGGAGAGGTATTGTAATGCAAACTATAAAACTGTGTATAACTTGAGAGGAAATGATTTAGGTTTTGAATATGACAAACTCAGCCTATCATATCAAACCTGTCCATTGGTCTCCTGGTTTAAGTTCTGTTGTTTTTCTGTCTCTCTCTCTCTCTCTCACACACACACAGTGTGAGCAGCAGATCATTGCGAGGGATTTCCTTTGGCCACATCAGAGTCTCTTAAAGTCAACCACAGCTTTAAAGCACATCACCACAGACCGTCCTCAGAGTTAAGAGAAGCAGCATATCATCCGAGCATCTGACACGCTTCCTCAATAAACCACCAGTAATGTGTCTGGCAGCTGATTAAAGTAACTAAAAAAGGTTTAAGAATGAAGTTAAAAACAAACGCAAATGTTAAAACGAAACTAACACGCGCTAAACTGTGCTGGTGGAAACACACTGCAGTTGGATTGAGTCGCATGTTGCAAGGACCCTATCAGGTCAAGAATTTTTACAGCATTTTCTAAATCTGTTATTCAGAATAACCAACGCCAGCTAATCTACCACTAAAATAGCTTTCAGATTTCTTTCTTCATTTTTCAGAGTACACCAGCATACATACAACAAGGCTTCAGTGCCATCATTGCCCCTGTGCATAGCATTGAGAGATACAAGGAGAAAGAGAAACTAAGGGAGAGCGTCCATTCCATTAATTCAAATAGACAGGCACTCATCTGGTTTCAATAAGATGGCTGAAAAGCTTTCAAAAAAGGTTAACATGAAAACCGTAATGAACAAAAAGATAGACTCTGGTATCTTCCCCAGGACATAAAATGAAAATTCCACTGGTTTCACTGAGTTAATTCATGAGATTCTAGCCAGCAATGAAAGACTCTCTCATTCACTGATTGCAAACTGCTCTTCCAGAGAGCCTATCACAGCTTCAGAATGAGGTATTTGCATAAAATATACAAGATGTGTAAAGCCATTTTGTTTAAGCATATTTTCCAGCCCAGAAAATAAGCATAATATTGCATTGTTTCTTCATTATGATCTCACAATATTATATAACACCAAGCCCTGGCGTTGCTGCTCTCACTGTATAGTGCACTCTATGCTCTGGCAGGAGATCAGCGTTGGATTTAACTCCTTGCAGATTATCATTTTTCAAGAGAGGTCAAGCTTGAGGTAATAACATGCCACTTCAAGCCAATCAGCTAGTTCTTTGGTGGTCCAGTAGAATAAAACTATGAGTAGACACAAAGTCATGCCAAACTAGATATTCTGTTCATTTTCTTTCACAAGAAACAAAAGAAATTATCAACATGCTCAGCGATGAACTGAAACCCAGCTTTGTGCTTAATTTTGTGATAAATATTCCTCCATAGTAACTTTTTGAACAAACATGAACATTTTGAAAAAGAAAAACAAAAACTTGTTTGCAGTTTTCATTTTCTTGTGGGCTACAGGCATGGCTGTTTGACACTGCATTCGCACACTTAATACACGTTGTAATTATGGAGGCATTTTAAACACAAGGTTGGGTCAGCTGACTGAGAACTTCAAAGCTGTTCTGCAATGGCAATTGATCCTAAATGGCACAGATACCAAGGTGCTCAAAACGGCAACGCTCCTCTCCCGGCGCTTCAGACAAAATGAAGCGGGCAAACAAGTCTGGGGACGAGAAGCTCCTCCTTTACTGCCAGAGAGAAAAAGAAGGGAGGGAAAAGGGGGGAAAAACCGCAGCTATACGAGCCCTGCTCCTTCCCCTGAACTACATCTGCCGTTAAACAGTGGGAGAGGACATTACAGGGGGACCGTGCTCCTCCCCGTTCTCCCCGAAAATCCTCATCTGTCTGCCATTAGTTAATCAGAGCTGGTAGAGCGCAGCGCAGGGAACCGGCAGAGGGGGAACGGGAATAGACGACAGCCTCGGCAACCTCCGGGCGGAGAGGGCAGGGAGGCAGCGACCTCAGGCTCCGCTCCCCGAGACCTGCGTCTCCCACGGCTCAAGGTAAGCCAGAGCACCCAAATTCTGACTAGGACAAAACCGCAATGCTTCTAAAATTCTGTTGGAGAAAGGCCGAAATACTTTACTGTTGGCGTATTATTTAATTCATAAGAGCATATGCAAAAATGATTACTGTGCCTGTGGGTGGGGTGTGAAAGAGATTATAGGAGATTATAGCGGCATGCACTTGTAGCTGTAAAAGAGCATAGCAGTTAACAGTTTGATGTTAAGCATACATATTTATGCTATGATCTAATAATGTTTCTTTGGATGCATGATAAGGTCAGTATGTATTAAATATTTTAACAGCAAGACAAATGTAAAATACCTGATTTAGTTCTTTATTGTTTTTTATTTTAAATAATAAGCCATGTGCACATGAATACAGGCCAATCACAGAAGTGTGTTTTTGAAATTCAAATTCCACACAAACTAAATCATGAATGAAACTCTGATGTTTCTAACTGAATTTACACAACAGGTTTCAAAAAGAGAAAAGTAAACCGATATAGTGTAGAGCATTGCCGCATTTTGGCACAGACGCTGTGCCATATCACTTTTCAAAATACAGAGGGAAAGAGGACTTGAATCTGTTCAGCCCTGGGAGTGCCACCCTCCCAAGTTGTTGCATCGATTAATTCCACATGACCGGGCGAGTGAAGCCCAGTATAAGCTGCAGACACTCATCTGGAAATAATGTGTTATATAGGGATGACTGACGGAATTATAACATCAGCATAGTTTTACCAACAGTTTAAACCCACATTCAACACATTTTCAGTTTCGCTGAGCAAAGCTCAAACAAAGATACAATCTGCCACAGCTTGCAGCTCACTACTGCCTACAAACCAGGCGTGGCTGTATTTTATTGTTCCTGCACAGCCTACTTAATTGTGTGCCAGTCTCAATCGTGGTCTGTTTACTGTATTTCAGCAACTGAAAAATGTTTGGTTGTTAAGCGCATTTCATTGATCTCTCACAGATACCCCTGAGACATCAGCAACAAATATCATTGCAAGCCCCCCGAGTTTACTTCCAAACTTTGAACTACATAGTGCCATTCAGTAATAGCACAGTATGCTGACGCCTTCCTAAGAAACACAACTGAAACCATAAAAGCTTTTAGCAACAGCCAAAAAAAAAAAAAAGATTTTAGCTCTTGTATTAACACAGGTTATTTTTGTGTTCAGTGCACAAATGCCTTGTGAAACACGATGCTAGAAAGCATGGCCAGGGGAAGGTCTGACACCATGACATGTTCCAGTTTGGTCCCGCTCATTCATTGGGGAGAGGTAAGTCAAAAGAAAATAAAGAGAGTACTAAAAGTATGGCATGGAATTAAGCTGGTTGTATAAGGCTTAACACCCCTCTACCACACAGACAGTCCAAATTCCTTAATATATTCAGTTCTTACCATAAGCATAAGGATAAATACTTTTATTTTAATGCCGTTTCACAGAAATCTGAATGTAACCAAGGCAGAAAAATGATACTGGGGTGAAGCTGCCTAATGCTTCTCATATTAAAAAAGTTTGAAAACAGCGTATGAATTTCTCTCTAAAAAAATATAGAATAGAAAACAAGTTACCATGACTGGCATACATTGTTACAAAACAAAAAAAAAAAAAACAAAAGGCAACACAGGACTATACTGCATCTCTACAACAGCTTCCTCTTAGAGAATCTGTGAAGCGCCCCACAACCAGCTTTATACTGTGGCTAATTTAACACAGATCAGGTGTGTCACAATCAACCAATCAGAGCTGCCTGTTTTCAATCACAAACAATGACTTATAATTACTCTAATGGAGGGTGATCTGATGGTTTTCTAACACATATTGACTGTTTTGAAAATGAACACTTGAAAACATACACTGGGTACCCTTTGAGGAAAACATTCAGATACAACATACTATTAAAGCTCTCAACATACACCATTGATTGATTGATATTAATTGAAACTGACTGCATTTTGGCGAATGTTAGGTCTGCAAACCCTCTAACCAATAAAGCTTAAGACATTACAAGAAAATTATTAGCAGGCTCATGTGGTCTCCTACTGTTGCTAATTGCTATCAATTACTATCCCCTTGGCACAAATTTTGGACTGCTACTACATGAAATATAACTTTTTAAAATCTCTTCCTGTGCTGGATTTGAAGAGGATAATGTTACGATATTTAGTAGGAAAAAAACAGAATTTATGCTTTATCATTTCAGCATCTCATAAAGGGCAGAGATTTCAACAATTAGCTTTAAAGTGTATCTGATATTTACATTCTAACCGACACCATATCGCTTGTGCAAGCAGCCAAGCATGAATTCCAATCCCATTACACAGCACAGGCAGAGAGGAGTGATGCTAATACCAAGCATATGGTAACCTCGGTTACATTGTCTCTTCAAAGGGAACCGGAGCATATCTGGAACGCTCACAGTATCACAATTCAGAGCTTTGTGAAGGTCTTCCAGAAATTTACAACCTCAATTGAGTAAACAGACACACATGCAGTCATCTTCTGATAATCCTTTCAGAACAATCATCTGCTCAAAACTTTGTTCTTATGTAGGTAAATAAGGAGGCATTTTGGAATACACATTCAAATTGATCTAGTTCTTATATAACCATCATGTAAGAGCATGTGGCTTTAATGAACTGAAGATTAGGTATAACCAGTAATCATACCAACAGGATTACTCCATTATGTCACGGTGATCTTTGGTGTCAAGAGAAGATAAAACAAAAGGTTCACAAAGCCAAACGAGAGAAGGCTCTAGAAATTTTATTGCAGGCCTCTTTGGTATTCAAGGTCCTGTTTCGAAGCAACTTCCAAAGACATAGAAGTCAAAACAACATGTGCTGTCGGCGCGGGAACAGCTGGTAAGTGTGGTGTCTTAGAGGCGGGGCTGAATGTCAAGCAAGGAGTCATAGATCTTCCAGGAGAAAATAACCGCAATGACTTGATCTTCACAACTTATTACAAAAACCAGACGTAATGTATACAAATGTGAATGAGTCTGGATCCCATGACAACACAAAAACTGCAGTGTAGCAGAAGACAAGTTTTCTGTAATATTTATAAGTAGTAAACACAATCTGATGAATAACTAGAGGAGGAAAAACTGGGGCATTAAACATAATGACCACTAATATGACATACTGATATCTGCTTTATAGGTGAGGGTAAAGAAAAAATAAACAATTCAGATAATTTCAAGTAGGTTTGACCACAGAATGAATATATACATATCCTACGAAGAAGGTGCATAGCCCACAATGCCAAAAAGTGTATTTTGACATGAAGATAAAACAATAATTTATCCATTTCCCTCATCTAGGAAGCTAAGAGGCTTAAGTCCACAATGCTTAAGGCACAAGATGGGTGGTACTGAGTTTCTCCACCTCTAAGTCAACATCATTCAGAAAAAATAAACCAAGATATCATAAATCAACACAGAGGGACAAAAAGTTCCCCTTTATGGAAAATGCCTGGCCATAGTCTTCCAGTTGGCACACATTTCCACTTATGTTCATATACCAGCTAGGAATAATCAACCTTTATTCAGGGAAGCCCTCCACTGTAGGCCCAGGCAGCTGGGGTGGTTTTTGACAGCAGAAATACTTGAGTGACAAACCCCAGTCTGCCCTGTCACTCTCTTGCACTGACAATTTAATGCCCTGCATGGGAGGTCTCTGTCATGACTGAGACTTCGTGGAAGGCCTCCGTCAGGACTGAACCTCGCACGTTCCAAGTCTTTCCCTCATTCTATTCTGTAGCAACGTGGGCTGCTTGAACAATGGTGATCTACAGTCTCAGGCTGTCAGTCAACACAAACCCACATCAGATGCTGGTACTATATGAATCAGTCCGACTGGGCGATCAACACCACCGTAAAAGCAGTGCAGTGAACTGTACATACTTGGAAAAAAAAAAAAAGATTATTTGACCAAGACTAATATGAGTCCTGCAGTAGACATCAACTGTGCAAGTCCACCATTTCATCATCATGTGCTGTGTTAGTCTGCCACAACTACGCATTTGATCAAATCCAATGTACATTAAGCCTGTAGCCCTGGGAGTACATGAGAGTTCGGTTTCCGTGCCTTTTTATGGGGGCTGTTGAAGCAAGGCACCTGCTCTGTATGTCTTTCATTAACACATTCCTCTAAGCTGAGAACTCTGTTTACACGGCTCCGGTTTATGGGGGCATCACAGGGGCGATGCGGGTCTGCACTGCAACACAAGACAGCCTGTTTACAGATCTCACTTGACCCTTAGGGCTTCAGGTTACCTAGGTTACTGAGCTTAGGCTGTAAAACTATATTTCGTAGAACATTTTGGCATTTTTCAATCACCAAATTACAAAAATCAAATCACCCGCTTGATCTAGTTTTTTTCTTCCTTTGTGCAAGAGTTCTCTCCACGTGTGGTTTTAGTATTTTGACATAACTTTAAAGAATTTTTTGCCACACCTAAAGCGGGTGAGATGTTTTCCTTTCAGCTGAGCCAGAAACAATTCCAGCTAACATTACAACCAAATCTAGCCATGCATTAACCTGCTATGTCAATTTTAGCCAAATGTTCAACAGAGATCCACTAAATCATGCAAATGCACCAAAAATATTTACTCTGTCTGAAGAGCAGTAATGCAGGGTGAGGAGCAGAGGAAAGCATGTTCTGATCTGCTCTACTTTCTCTGCCCCTCTGGCTGATTGACTGATGAATCAAATATGCTACCTCACTGCATGCTCTTGAGCACACAAACTTTACTTAATCTAATAAAATGACAAATTAAAATTATTTCGCATTTGAAATGAATGCTGTACGCTTTGGAAAGATCGCAGTGGGTAACATTTTCATTATTTTATTTAATCCAATTTGATTAACTAGCAGTCATCTTGAGGTGTTTTTCTTTCCACATTTCCTTTCACAGTAACTTAAAGATGGCACAACTGAAAAGGTTATAACCCTCTTTCCTCACAGGACTTAATTACACATCCACCCACCTCCAAAATCATGTATGTGTGGGTTGTTAAGTTTTTCTGGACACTCCTTCACATCCATAATTCCCTCCACACTAAAACATATGTTAAAAGGAGACTGTTGGGAAACTCATGGCTTCAGGGTGAACGTATCTGCCAATAACCTGACAAACTGATATATCGTTATACGAATAAACATTCAGCCTCTCACTCAAAAGCCACATCAAGTCACGTACTTAAATGGGTTAAAACATACAAATAAAAGGACCTTGCTCCAAGGCTTTAAACTCTTGCAGACGAGCATGAGTTTAGGAAAAGCAGGAGCTCGGGCACTCCACAACGCGCCCTGTTTCTGATCATGCAGCCAGTCAGGGAAAGCCCAGCTAAACGCTTCCAGATTGCCCTCAGTGTCTCCGCTCATTCCAGCCAGGGCATCCACTCACAGCTGGATCTCCTGTCACCCAATATCTCTCTAAACCTGCTTTTTCCCTGACTCTGTTCTGCGCAGAGAGTACATCTGAGGAATTCACTCTGGGAATGATGAATAAACTTATTTAGTATTCTCTCTGGCGTCAGAATTTACATGTTAATCTTCTTGGAAAGCATTAGAGTGTTTCAAAATCGATGTGTAGCCAATAGCTCAATTTGTAGATGTCTATCAAGCTGGGAAGGTCAATTAGGTAAAGAAAAGTTCTCTGTTGCTGAAGATTGATATTTACATAATGCATGTAATGCTGTAATGCATGTGCTAGTTTTCCCATTTCAAAGAAAACTAGTCATGTTTACATATTTCAGATATGTGCTGTTTAAGAGACTAAAAGTGGTACTTGTCCTTGCAAAATTTTTTCATAATTTACACAATGACAGAATAATTTTTTTGAGAACCTAGGGCGCATTATATTTTTAAGCCAGTTTTAAAATGGGTCTCTAGATTACAATAAAGAAAACAAAAGCTACAAGACATAAATCTGAACAGTGCAAGGTCACATCGATTTTCCAGGAAGTGAATCTGAGACCAAAAACACATCTTTTCAATTTATAATACAACAGATAGGAATTTAACTGTTTTCTAAAGGTGGACTGTTTCACACGGATTTTCACATTAATGCAAATTGTTTTCATGTGAGCAATATCATTTCCATCTGAATTTTTCCATAAAGCCTCTCAAACACAATGGTCCAAGGGTTCCTACATAACTAAGCACAACAAAGGGCATTAACCACCTGCCATCAAGCATTTCCCTAACAATTATACTATTTTCTTCACCCAAAATTAATTAAAAAAAAAACCCAAAGGTATGCTGACAGTCCGACCCTTGTGTCACATCACTCCAACAAGAAACACGGCCCTAAGAATAGCTGATGATTGTGAGAAAGGTCTCTGTAGAGCAGACTGCAGAGGCTGCAATGAGCAGACACAAGGGCATGGATCAGGAAGAACTGGCCCAGTGATGTCACGACCATCTGACCCCCAGGTGACATTGGAAATTTTATCCCGAATGGCTGCAGGCAAACCCAAGGCTCATTTCTAGCATGTCTATAGATGTGCGCATGTGGATGTGATTTTAGCAAAATTGCGAAGCTACGGAACATGTCAGACATCCATCTTTCTTAGCATGGAGCCCGTTCACAGGAAATGGTGTGTTCGTATTATTTATTTATTTATTCATTTTTTACAAACAAGAACAACTGACAGAATATCCATGCAAGTTTTATCATTAACTCCATGTACTTTTCAACAAAATAACACATTTGTCATGATTGAAAATGTGTACGCACTGTCACTATAGCAAAATGTGAACCATCATTCATTTTGCACTTAAAATAACGGGGAAACTGTTTTACAAATAGGTAACATATGTGTAGCACTTTGCAGCATGAAAACCTTATACAGAGAGAGAATTCCCTGTACTTTCATTACACCAATCACATGTGCACGCATGGACAGATGCAGTTATATTTTAGACTATTGTTACTGTATTCCATCAGAGCATGTCACAGCTAATTTGCAGCAGCGAAACTTAGTGGTATGCCCTGCCAACTCATATCTGCTATTGCATTGCTGATACTGGGATTGAGTGGACTCTACGTGTCAGCGTTCTCATGTAGTGAGAGGTGACAAAACTTCAGATTCACCTGGCCTTGCTCTCTGGACAACATCTAACGTCACTGCAATGACTGCATCAACCATCAACCAGGTATGTCTACACCTTGTACACACTCCTTGTTTAAAGCAAATAGTATATCACACACACACACACACACACACACGCACACACAAACACACACTTATTCCCTAAATCCCTATACTGAGAAGACAGAGAAAAGAATAGCACTATAAAATTAAGTTAACATTTTCTGTGACAATACATATATATTAACAACTTCCAATGCAATTGACATAAATATAATGAAACATTTCAAAAAAGAGTGTTGAATGAAATACTGTATCTAGACTTCAGGACTTTTGTCAACAGAGGAAAGGCAATAAAACATCTCCATCAGTCATCCTTTCTGGTAAACCATAATTAATAAGAGGAGGGAAACAATTCCATGGTTTTATACATATAAAACTGACATGGTTTTTTTCCCTTTTTCCCCACACAGACCACAAAGCCTCCATGAATTCATAAATCACCACATGTCCTAAAAGACACAGTGACTTCAAATGTGATCCTTCTTTCAAGCTGACATTTTACTGTGTGAAATCTGAGCGAAATCTGAACTAATCCATCTGCCAGATACAGGCCTTCCCAGGATTCTATCTGTTTCAATAGGACATGGCCTTGTAAGCTCTCAAAACAAATGGCACGTTTAACTGATAAGCAGCGGCTGTTAGTCTCACAGTCACCAATCTAATATCAACTGTGTGGCATACAGCGCCAAACAGCCAGACTTCAATGAGCACAGGGAAGAGATATGACACCAGAGAACAAACTAGACAAATAAAAGCCACTCACAATCTGATAAGCTTCAAGTATTTGTTAGGAAATTCAGTTACAAAGTTCCATAATAAAGCCCCTTAGGCAACAGGATGTGACAAAGCTACACCGAACTCAATGAACTCCTACACAGAAATGCTGGAGAATGAAAATAAAATGGGAACCATTGATGTTTAGAGAAAGTGTGTGCTTCACATGGCTACCATTTTTTCACTACAGAAAACTGCAATGCAACAGCAGTTTTATTAAAATGGCTTAGACAGAGGGATTGGAGAAGGGGCCAGATAAAGAATATGGTCAACGCTCAAACCATGACTAATTATGAGTCATTTTTATGGAGAAAAAAAGCAATGTTTAGTAAAGCCATGCATGTCATCAAATACAGAGGCAAAAATGAAAAAGGTTTATTTAAAAAAGCTGCTTCATTCTGTGCAATAGTTCAATTAGAAATTCAAAGGGTAAAAGCTTACACACAGGAGGTTTATATTTATTTTACCTCTTGGTAAAGGATGTGGAAAAAAAAGGCAATCTTGCACAAAGCAAGAGACCTAAAACATGGAAATAATCCTCTCATACCTGCTGTACTCTCAAAAGTAACAGACTCTGGGAAAATACTAAATATAGTATCTGTGTGCTTCATCATTTTAAATGGTATGCCTCTGGTATGGCTTAAATTCATAATATAAAGCACTTTCAATACTGCAAAAGACAAAACTGGCAAAAACTCACTCAGCATAGTATTATGCTCATACAAAGCATATGACAGCAATCATTTTGTCAAAACCAGTGTCACAGCTGCACAGGAAAACAAAACTCTTGATACACCAATGTGGGATATTGCACTGGTTAAATGTATGGGTAAAACTATGTAAAGTTAACATTGGTAATATTAGAAAGCACTGAGTGAAGTCATGCATATAGATTAAAAGACGTTCAGGTATAAAATAATGTTTCATGTCTTTAAGTAGGGCAATATGAGCGACATTTTCTCTATGAGGTCAACTCACATTTATTCTTCCTCAAAGATAAGACAGATATTCTTCATTCAAAGATTAATTCAATTACAGCTGCTGTTAAGGCAGTGCTTTCAAGTTGCCTTCCAAGTGCATCAAAGTGAGGCATATTGCTAAAATTGTAAACAGATGCGCCCCAGCAAATGCCACATTAGGACTACAAAAGTTGTCTTATCATAGATATTTCCAGAGTAAAATAAAAAAAGCATAGAAGGCTTTCCTTAGATTTTCATTACTACTATTATCATGTTCATTATGTTATTATTCTGTTTATTCCATGTATTTATTCCCAGCACAGTATTGCAGTAGAACTATATAGTTAAGTGTTGATATTTCATAAATACTAAAGGCAATCCTCAAGGACCCGTCATTTACAATAAAATATCAAAATGCATACCACTAACGTGAATTAATTATGTCTACTTTGTATCCTGTACAGAGCTAAATTGTTTTCACCACTATGTTGGAGGACAATTTTCAACCTCTCAATGTAAACAGTTAATTAAATGCATTTGGGGGGGGGGGGGGGGAGCACAAAGGGGGGTCAGACAAGATGGCCCAAATGTCAACTTCTGGATCTTATCGTGTGGTTTTCATCTCAGGCTTCCAACTTAAACTATTACTCTCTTGAATCCAGCTTCCTGATTAGGTAAATGTACCTTTCTCGGTTCTAATTAGATCACCGCTTCGGTTTTTTTCTAATCTTTGTGATCTGTATAAATCACCACATAAGCAATGTGATATGAAACACATAACCCTTAGTATGGTTCTAATTTATACTGTTTAACGTATTTCATAAAAATTTATACTTTTATTATCCATGCATTCCTCAAATCAGAGGTTTCAGTGAGACATATACAGAGTTGAAGGGTAAATATATCACAATCTATTTTTCTTTTTGAGAAGAAACACACTTCTCCTGAATTCCTTTTTAAGAGTCAATAAATGTCAGGTTTCTCTGGCAGACTCTTTAAATGTAGGTTTTCATTGTATGATTTATTCACAAATTGAACAACCACAAACATAAAGCTATAACTACTATCTTTGTTGATGTGTCACAAAACACGGACTCTTTGAATGTTACTGATTTGGTTGAAATTCATTTGGTTTCTACAATGTAAATCTTTTTGCCCCAAAGCTTTCCCCCAAGGCACTAAATAAAAATGAAAAACTAGCAAAAAGGCAGGTTCATGATGCCCTATATTTTATGTGCACAAATTTCATGCTGAATGTTCTTATTTGAAAGTAACAGAATAAAACCACATGCTGAGCAAGTGGCTTGTGCCAAGTATCACATTGTGATACCACATGAAAAACACCACAAATGATACAACCATTATATTTTCTTTAATATTTTACAGTGGAAAAAAAGGCTATTTCAACATGTTTGAGTGTTTTTGTATGTGCATGAAATAAATATATAAAACCACTAAAATGAGAGGAAAATAAATACATTTGACAAAAAAAGCTCTGTTCCCCCCATGGTTACTGAGCATCATGGGTAAAACTGAAAGGCTGTAATGGTAACCAGCGAAGCCAAGGAGGGTTTAATGGTCTTAGTTTCCCGCAACATCACAGATAGGCAGACAGACAAGCAGACTGACAGAAAGACAAACAGAAAAGCACTGTGGAAACATAGAAATACAGGAGCCAGAGAGTATTTCACAAACTCAGCGTTACACAACATGGTGACAGAAGACAGGAGAGCTGTGACCAGAGCAAAAGGAAAAAAAAAAAAACAAAAGTAACACAACAGAGTGGCTTTTTTCCAATCGGCTTCTATAAACAAATAAATAATTTTCATTTGAAAACTCCTTCAGAAATATAAAAAGATGACCCATTACAACACTTGTTAAAATGTTGAACAGCAAAAAATGACTGCAATGTCATGTGAAAGAGGTATTTGTATATTTCAGTCAACTAGGCAGAAGACATAACATTTGCAACTGCCCTTTTAAATTTTGTTAAAAGGAGTTAAAAAATGTTTTTTCCCCACTAGTACTACCATGCTGCTTTTTCCAGAAATCACTGTCTACACAATGTCTAGTCTGACTGCATTAATAGGTATACCTGTGTATTTAATTTGACAAACAATTCAACTTATTCAGCTGCAATGTTCTTTGTCCTTTCTTTATAGAAGTGCTGCTTTTTAATACACATCATTATGAGCTTGCCAATGAAATTGACAAAAATGGGACACTTAAGTTGGATAAAGTCAATGGCAGATCACAATGCAGTTTGACTGAACAGAAGCATTCCTTTCCACATAAAACAAACTGCTTAATTCTGTATAACTTGTCAAAATGAGGTAACCTACAGGACTACTTCTCTTCAGAATAGCACCAAATGGGATTTGATTGGTCTGTCTGCTGTAGTGTATTTACTACACTTAAGGCTAACTCTTCTTACAGTAAAGGACAGATGGTTCAGACTGGCTGGAGTACAAATTATGACCTCACTGGTATAAAGTAATACCCATAAATCGCCTGCAGGTGTAAGCTTCTGCGCTAGTGCAGTTTTAGACTGGCAATGCTGTGCTTTCTATGCTTTCTACCCTGGCCACGTGGAAACCCCAATAATAAAAGATGATGTCACCTTTGGCATACAGCCCTACCTATCAATGACAGAAACACGTGGTTGAAAATGCTGATGAGTGTGACCCCATACAGGTGAATTCACATCTGGGATATCCCTGCTATGAAGATGATGATCTATGAATACAATGGCAGCCAAACTGAGGGTTTTGCCAGGAAAGGAGATACTGAACCACATTCTGTGTGTATGAATATTTTTTGGTTTGTTTAAACAATTCAGATTTTTAAGAGTTTAAATACTCTAACAACTTCAGCTATGGCAGTCAGTAAATTAAACTGAAACTAATGTGTAGTATCGAATCTACAGTGTTATACAGCTAAATTCATTCATATTAAAATAGTCTAAATTATTTTCTGGCACCAATGGATTCCAAATCAGATATTGCTACATAATTGGCATTTTGTGGCAAGTCTGATCTTACATTACATTCTGAGAGACAGCAGAAACTGCTAGAATACCACATGACTGCATTTCACCTTTACTTAATTTTTTAAACATCATTTTCTATCTTAAAATGATGAAAATTTAAAAAATAAAAAAAAACTTGCTGTTATACCAGTTGCCTAATATTTTCCTCTGTACAAACTGAAATTAATTATGATGACAAGCGAGAGGCTTGACCGTGAGCACCAGTAAAAATTAAATATAATAATTATTGTCCTGACAACTAAAAAATAAAATAATACTGTACAAAGATACATATACAATATACAAAAACAATCATTTGTTGCTGTTTCATAATGGCAATGATATTAAAAACTCTTATACACAAATATACACTTGTGTACTTGGATTACAGGGTAAGACATCAATCACAAAAAGTATAATTCACGCTTCACATATCAAAATAAATATAATTTGAGTTTGCTTTCTAAAATGTGAGCAATACTAGCAGACACAAACACCATACTAATTTTTAGGCTTGACTTAGAGCATGTGTGTCTAATAATTCCCAATAGGGAGTGCTTTTATAACCAGCACTGTCACTGAGAGTGTAGCCTGGGTGGGCTGCAGCCAGAGTACCCATCCAAGCTCTCAGTTCATTATCCCAGAGATCTGCTAAAACATAGTTACCGGCTTGGCCAGAAATACACTCCCTGTAATTAAGCACAACCGATATTTACTTGTAACAATACAACAATGAAAGGAAGGGGGAAAAAAAGGAATACTATCGTACCGGTTTCCATGGTCGTCTGTGCCATGAAACACTACCTGGACAGGGCTGCATGTTACATTGCTCCATGTCCAGCGGCTTGTCCAAAATGTCACAGTTGTGGTCATTTAATCTTTGGCCGTTTGACCGCTGGCAAACGACAAGCCTGGTTCTCCTCCCACCACCACACGTCTGGGTGCACTGCAACACAAGAGGCAATTTAAATCGGCAGTGTCCTGGAAAATGTCTCTCTTTCTATGAACCCCATTGTAGCTCAGGAGAGCAACCAAGCACTCCACTACTGACAAGGACACCACAGCACTTCAGATAAATTACATTACATGCATTTAGCAGACACTCTTAATCAGAGCGACTTCCAGCACAATCGAACAATAGAAGTGTATCCATTCAAGTTAAATGAGCAACAGTGTCAGACCAGGCTAACAACACTCCCAGACCGGTGAGTATGAGCATAACACCATTCAAGCTCTACCACAAGTTAATTTGTGCAACCTACTTAGGCAACGGAAACCACGACAGTACACGACAGTACATCAGTCATTAATACAAACACCCATGTTCTCCACAGGACCAAAAAACGGAGTCTTTCCGTACTGAGGTATCTGACTTAATAACCAAGAACGGTATCCCATGAGCGCTACATACAGTATACATTTTTTTCCCCAGAATATTCTACTCTTCACCCTCAGTTCATGAAACATGGCTCCTATTGGTCATGATGTGGATTCTTGGTGCTCTCACCTCTCCCCAGATCCCGTAGTTCCAGTGTGGACACGGCCCCGAGTCGCAGCTCTTGGACTCGGCCGGCTTCAGCCTCTCCTCGCAGTGGTTGGTGGTGCGGCCCTCGGTGTCCTGGCACACCACCACTCTGCGCTGGAAGCCCCCTGCACAGGTGCTGGAGCACTGCGGGGCAACAGGGCAAAGCCATTCACCTCTGGGTATTACTGTGCTGCAAATCCAGCTCAGAACTGAAACATCCCATAAGAGAGGTCTACAAAATCTGGTAAATGCCTTGATTGTGATTTCTATGCACTGAAAAGCTGAGAAAATAAAGGCTGGTTTAAAGTATTAACTTTGTGTGTGTGTATAATTTTACCCACATATATATGTAGAGAACTAGTGAAAATGTATGTGCTTAGATTTCCAAATCACAAAGCGCACTGCAGTTAGACTGAATGTGTCCTTGTGCCTCCTGAAGGTTCGCTCGGACAGCGTGCTGAACATACTGCTCCCCAGGGCCCCGTCCTCCACTGGTTGTCTGCGGACGGGACGTTCCAGGTGCTGTGGCCGGGGTGGGAGCTGGGGTTGTGGGGGTAGTCCGCGTGGGCGACGCGGGGGTGATCGTTGGGCCTAAGGTGGTACACAGAGGGGCAGGGCGGGGCGCTGCACTCTTGCTCGGTGGTGGGCCGCTCGTCTGGGTCGCAGAAGCCCTCCTCCACCTGGTGGTGGTAGTTACTGCACGCTACCTGCCTGGTCGACCTCCCCAGACCACAGGTTGCCGAGCACTGCCCGAATCAAAACAGCGGAGCACTTTAAACAGACCTATTAGTCAAATTGGTGTTTATAAACAACAGAACGGAAGCTTAGCCCCAGAGCTTGAAGGAGGCAGAGACTTAGACAAGGCCACTTACGGGAGACCACTCCCCTGCACGCCACTGTCCGCAGGGACTGAAGCACGCTGAGGATTCTGGGGGACGGGGGAGGTGCGCGCAGTAGGACTCGTCCGCCACCCCTCCCTGGGAGTCCCGGCAGCTGACATAGCGAGCCCTCTTCCCCTTCCCGCAGGACACGGAGCACTGAGACACACACCCAGCATAGTCATGACAGGGTTTCTGTCACAATATTCACACCACCTCAACAGGGGGACATCAGAGCCGAAGAGAAACACCTTTGACCTTGGATATGCTCATCTGTTTCATCAGATGTCATAGCTCCCTTTGTGTTGACTCTCGATGGGGTTTGCTCATTCTTTGAAATAACTTTATCAGGGGATTGACTGAAGGCAGACTGTGATTTAGTAAGCTATCTATTTAATGTTGCACTCAATGAAAAGTCAAGCTGTACCAATTTGCTGATTTTATCACTACCTTTTCTTGAATTTTTTCAAATATTACACCAAAACATGAGGGACTGCGCTAGCACCGAAACACGGAGAACCAGCAGTACAATTTTACTTGTGTGTCTTACATCATCATAAGAAGAGCGTTTTGTGGCCACAGTAGTGGAAACACGGATTGATTTTGCAGCTCTGTATTGCGCAATAAAGCAGCCACTGTTCAGTCACAGGTCATTTCAGAGGTCCTTTCCGGCACTTTAGCTTTTACCTGCAATAAAGTCCTCTCCAGACATCAGCTTCTCTTAAGGCAGCTGTATTTCTCAAGTATTTCTACAGTTGACTATGGACACAAGTCCATTGCCACTGCAACCACTGCCAAAGAGCAAATATAATCACAATCATACTGTATATTCATATTCATAAACTTGTGTAATCACGGAGATTCCGCAGGAATGGACACGCTCACAATAATATCATTTAGATTCCACAGCCCGTCTTGCATATTTTCACACAAGCAGACCAAGGCTTCAGTGGCTTTTCATGAGTGATGCATTCTTCCACAGGGACCACACTCGCACAAGTATTTGGACAAGCAAGTTTATACAGCATCTTGGGTTGACATAACTGCCACATCTTTGAAATCAGACCCTGTGTTTAGAAATAATCTGGTTTTCATTTGCAGGGGGGAGAAGAACAATGTGAGGTATGAGAGAGGCCTCCAGCTCAGGGCCAATGCGGTCGCGGGGCGGGGACTCACCGTCGTCCAGGAGCCGAATCGCCACTGAGTGATGAACTGGCCCTGGACATCGGGTTTGGCAGTGCTGTGGGCGGGGGGTGCCCGGGGGCAGGCGGGCAGCTCACACTCCTGTTTTCCAAAAAACACATTGTCACTAATTACATCTAAATCAGCATATACTTTGTGCTGGAAGTCGCTCTGGATAAGAGTGAGTGCTAAATGAATGTAATGTAATGCAATGCAATATAATGTACTGGAACAGACACAACTCAACTCATAGTCCTGTTCAGAAGACAAATAGGGTTATTAAAAACACCTTCATCTACAGTCGACTCAATTCCAGGTCAGGAAGAATGTGGTCCCCAAAGTTCCCCAGCACCTTGCAAACCAGTGACACGACAAAGTGTGGAGGAAAGTTCAATCTAGACAATGATTATTTGAATTAGATGCTCAAGAGCTTAGTAGGTAAACCCCGCAGGCATCATGGGCCTCCACGGCTATGATGAAAAATGACTGTGACAAATGTTTTTTTTGTGTTTCTTTTTTTTTTTACCTGGCTGTCCCTGGGCCTGGCAGCTGCGTTGCACTCCCGGTCGTCTAGGGTCTCCCCATACGCTCCGGACACACACCTCACAGCGCGCATCCGGTAGCCATGGCCACAGGTCACAGCACACTGCAAAGTCCGGCACAGAGCGTCTGGTAAAGGCCTGTCATTACCCCGCCTTTGAAGTGCGTGGGACCTCAAACAGGCAAACTGCCTGGCAAACAGTCCCTTTGAAACCTGCATTAGCCTCCTCCCCACTCGCGTGCTGTCTCAGGCTCCGAATGCTTTCCCCAGAGCAATGTTAACATCTGAGTAAATTACAACACACGGGGCGTTAAAAGACCGTGGGAAACCTCTGCTTAATTCACCATTCAAGTAAAGACTTACACAGGCAATAATGAATCAAATATTTTCCATATTTGTGAATATAATAAATTCTAATAGTAAACTTGAAACAATTAGCATGTTAGACCTCCTGATACACTACAGAGAAAGATATTTATTTGATGTGCTTCTATTTTATTAGCGATGTAAACTTGTTTATGTGTGGATAAGATTTATGGGAAGATGTTGGGCAACATTTATGAGAGTGTGATAGCTTGAGTTATGGAGCTGTGTTATACTTGTGCTGGAGTACCCATTTCCTGGTGTGTGCTTATGGTCTGCCCTCATATCCTGTGGGTGTAAATCCAGGCAGGGTCACCTGGTGGGCCATATGTCACGCACCACAAGAGCCCCCTAGTGACCTCGTCTGCTTGGGCTGTAATGTACTCACCATCCCCCAGACCCCGACCTGCCACGAGGCGCACTCCGGAAGCTGGCAGCTCTCCACTGCTGGTGGCTTGCTGTCGGGGTCACAGAAATGCTCGCTCAGCTTCTCTTGGTTCAGGTGACAGAACACCTGGCGGTGTCGCACACCCTTCCCACAAGTCACCAGGCACTGCGGCAGGTAGAGACAGACACAGAGAGAGAGAGAGAAAGGGCGAGAGAGAGAGACAAGTCCATATGAGGCTTAGGGCTAGAATGCAGTTTGTTCACATACAGTACATTACTGCTGTATATTTACATAAGGACAGTACTGAATTACAACATCTATGTTTACAAACCAACATTAGCTTCAATACAATGCAGGTAATTTGTTCTCTGTTTAGCATAGTATTATAGCTCCTTCGTCCATTTCATTGAATGTTACCAGTTACACTTTGCACTCTGTACATATTTCATTGAGTGAATGAAGGAATGAATGAATGAATGAGTATGAATGAATGAATGTTTGCTTGATTGATTGATTTTACCTCGCTCCACTCGCTGGCTGACCAGTCTGGACAAGCTACGTTATTGCAGCTCTCGGTCACCACTCGCTGGTACTCAGCACACTCTCGGTCTGCCAGCCGACGGCCCAGGTTGTTCATGCAGTAGGCTTCTCTGGTCCTGGCACCCCGGCCACAAGTCTTGGAGCACTGAAAGTCACCAGCACTACCTCAATGGAAATGCAACACGGTCCCGGCTCATGGCTTTGGGGATTTTTGAGGGAACTGGATATGAAAGTTACAATGGGAACATCTACTGTATAGAACTCTCATGCTGTGTAAAACCACACACTTTTGTGAACTATGCACAATCCCAAAGCAGCGCCAGAAAGACTCCAAACAGCAAACACCAAATAAACAGAAAGCAGAAAAAGAAACCCCTAAAATAATCTTCATATTCAACAAGCAATCTTTATTCTGACATGTTGAACACAGAGCACCCTAGTATTCAAAATGTGTGGCCTAGGGGGTCTACCAGTATGAGCTCCCACAGCCTCCTGGGACCTGACACCCTTGTGCCAGCTCTTCATTAACCTCAGAACAGGTGCTGAAATGCTCGCTCCTAATTAACCTGGATTTGTGGGACCAGGCAATGTAGTGCAAGGTCTTTAGCCACCTTAGTCTAGTTTCTGTGGGGCCATTTCTACAGTGTTCAGGCACTGGCTTCAGGTGCTACTGTGCCAGTTTTTTTCCACTTACCAGGGATCAGGCATTGTAATGGCAACCCTTCACTAACCTGGGACCAGGCACTGTAGTGCCAGCTTTTCAACAGGCAGTCTCCATGGCAGGGCTCTCGGACCGGCGGCTTAGGCAGGTCGCTGCAAGACCGGCTGTCCACGCGCTCACTCTGCCTCTTCGCCAGGCTGTACTTCATGCACTGGACGTCCTGGGTCCTGTAGCCCGGCCCGCACTTCGCCGAGCACTCACTCTTCCCAGCCACGTGCCACCTGCAAACGGCCAAACCACGTTCAAACTCCGCAGCGTGTGCTCAGAGCTAGGCCCCTCCGCACGGCACCAAGCGCGTCACGTCATGTGCGGTCATTCACCTCAGCTCGCAGTCGCCGTTGCACGGCTCGGAGGCCCCGCTGGGACGCAGAAGGTGCTCGCAGCGCTGGTCGGACACCACCAGGTGGTCGCTCTTCCGCACGCACACGGCCTTGCGCCTTCGCTCACCTACGAGGCCAGACCATACGGTTTGAATTAGACGACACAAGAGAAGGAAAAAAAAAAATTCACATCTGGAAATTTGGTCAACTGCCAGAAACTATTTTTCCCCAAAATAGTTTGATCTAAACTTTGACATGCTGTCCCCTTTCACATGCTTTTTTCCCCAGAGTTTTTTATTCCCTGTCCATGTGAACAGAATGTTAAAATATGTACTGTTAATACCAGCCCTTCCTGAGGTGACAGAGTATTACACCCTCATCTCCATAAAGGTCTCACTGAGCTGAACAGGGAATGCCCTAGGGAGGCCCCCAGGAGGCCCTGGAGGGAGGTGCCGGGGCAGCACACAAACCGCCCGTGTCAGTAACTCTGACTGGATCACGGTGATATACTGCCATGTGATTGGACATCTGTGCAGCCAGCTGCAGACTGGGCCTCGGTGTAGGTGACAAATGTCTACAGCAGAGCCCCTCACACTGTCCCACTGTGTCGAGCAGATAACAAGGTGTGGCACGCAAGGACACTTGCCACATTCCCATGTACCCACTAAGGATCTGGTTTCTGTCTTCCACCCTGTTCCCACTGGCCTGCTGTTTGTGTGAGCCTGGGAACCCTACAGGCTGTACTGCCACTGTGCTGCACTGTCTATAAACAACTTCTGGCATCGCGATTCAAGCATGTTATTTTACACTGCAGTTTGTCACTTAGCAGCACAACTGGACCATGTGCACCTATTAGGGGTAGCACAGACATGTTGTGTATTAATATGGCGAACAGACAGTCAGCACATAGCAATCTCCTGTCTCTGTCCGTGAGCTGTGAACAACATTGACAGTGATTACTGCCACTGTACCTTGACACATTCTGCTGCACTCCAGCCAGGCCCCAGAGGGGTCCCAGACAAACTGCTCCTTGTGCTCCTCGATGGGGATGTTGAAGGAGTAGCGCACGTCAGGGTTGTACAGGTTGCCTACACATAAGACCTAGAGCAAGGAGAAAGGAGGACTTGTCCACTGCACAGCTCACAATGAATCACAATGGTGCTTTGTACCTACACTATCTCTGAGCAATACATACAAGCAAGTATTACTTTTTTCACTGTTATACAATATTTTTCATTAATATCACTGAAAGCCAAACTAGGGATGACATGTGAGTATCAAATTAAGGAAGAGCTGTTAATATATGGACCATAGAGAGTGTAGAACCATACATGCGTAGTTAAATTTTGATCCACTGCCTTTGTATTGAACTCTGCTTATAGAGCATTTACACTATCTGAGTGGAATGATTCACAGAGCAAGACTGACCTGAACAACAAGCTCGCCATCGATCCTCTCAGTGCAATTGATGCGCTCTTCTTTGGTGTCTGACCCACTGTATTCAATGACCGTTCCCTTGAAAGTGATTTCCCTTTTGAACATGGCCACCACAAAGTTCCCATTCAGGAGAAAATTAGACTGGCTATCGGACAATGCTGGAGGAAAAAGCAAATACCAAAAAATGCAATCTCTAAGAAGAAAGAACACGGGAACTTCGGATATCTTGATTAAACATTTCTTTTTTCATGAGCTGCAGTCAAAAGAACCATGCTTTTAAAGTATTCCTCAGTTCACTTAAGAGCTGTAGTGAAAGTTCCACCACCAATTCAAATACACACTCCCTCACACACGCACACACAAGCAATCAAAATTCCGTTTATTATCCCTTCACAAAATGTATATTTACTGCATATTTGCAAAAATATGCAGTTATTCTAATGTTGGAAACAACTGTATAACACTGTGTGTTGGCTTGCAAATAATTCTGTTTCCATTCAAGCCTATATACGGCTGGTTTTAAGTTTCCTCTTCAACTAAATCTGAGCTGCGACGGTGGAGATGGCTAGCTTCTTCAAAGAAAACTCTCTCCTGAGTCTCGGAGCCAGGGGTCTCCCGTAGCGCGAGTGCAGACGAAAGCAAACGTTCTGCAACCCCCGCGACGTCGCGAGCAAATTTCCGCATAGGGGTGTTTATCGCCGCCCATCGCACGGAGCCCCTATCTGCTTTCATCTGCGCCGGCTTACACATGTCTCTAATTACCACCTCTTCCACACTCATTCATCTCTCTCTCTCTCTCTTTCTCTCTCTCTCTCTCTCTCTCTCTCCCTCCCTCCCTGTTTCTCCCTCGAAAGAACTGCAAAAGATCCGCGCCATTTCCATCTCAACTGCGTGTACCTCGGAAGGAAGGCCCGTTTCACAGTGATCACTCACAGGCGCAGGCAAGCCAGAGACAGGCTCTTTTCGCGACACGCGGATTCAGGGCAGCGGTGTAGCATAGTGGTAAGGAACAGGAGACTGAAAGGTTGCCGGTTCGAGTCCCTGCTGGGGCACTGCTGTCGTGCACTTGGGCAAGGCACTTAACCCAAAATTGCCTCAGTAAATATCCAGCTGTATAAATGGGTAACATGTAAAAAAAACTGTAACCTATTTAAGTTTCACTGGATAAGAGCGTCTGCTACATGCCACTAATGTAATGTAATGTATTCTGTCAGGTGTGCATTGCATATTTTGGAAATAGCTGTACTTCTGATGACAGAGTTAGTTCATCTTGGGAATCATGCTTCGAGAAATACATCATTGAGTTGCATTTGTAGTGCTGTTAAAAACAACGCTGCTCACTGCACAATATGTGATACTTGCAGTGTCACACAATCAAGTGTTGAATGAACGGCATTCCTGACCTTTGCTGGAAACACTCACCGAGGTAGTTGTCGTCCTCTGGTTTTCCAGAGTAGCTCACTTGTTTAATGTCGATGTTGGTCGCTCCTGCAGGGATTCTTACAACAACATTGTAACCTGCAAGAAAAATAATGGAGTTAGGGAGATCAACAGGAAAGCTGGCATTTCAAGTTTCATAATGTAGCAGTCAGGAGGCAGTGTTAAACAGGCCCACACTGATGAAATGGCTCCACTAATGATCAGGCTCCAGGCAGGAAACAATTCAATCTTCAAGATTAATGTCACACTTACAAACAAACTGGGTTAAAACAATCTCCAGAGGTCATTTTACTCTCTGATAGAATGATAACTAATTACAAGAGAGCTCTTGAGTTGCTCTGTAATTTCCCTGTCATATCCTCCTGACAGAAAGGTATACAACACAGGTCGTTGTAACAGGTTGAACCACTAGGGGGCAGCACTTGTAAAGCTTACACAGTCATGTCCATCAAAAAACATTAATTTAACATAAAAAAACAATCAATTTTCTCATTGAAAAATGGATAAATCTATATCTGTGTGTTCCATCTGCTGCTGGGAAATAACCATTCATAACAATCAATCATAACAATGGTTTCTGTGAGGCTACCTTTGCAACAATCCTGCAATCAAAAATGTAAAGATGTTTATAAGTCATGTGTTTGAAACCATGAAATCTATCAAAGCAACTCAAGGAGTGTGTCCCGAAGGATTAAAATAACAGACCTGCACACATGTTATGATAAAATTGAGCCTGAGATGCAGCACAGCAGTAGAGAGAGACAGATCACCCCGAGTAAGAGTGAAGAAGCAAGAGAGCTGAGCCCTATCCGGAAAAAGCTCAATGGAAAAGCCAATCCCTTTGTCTAAAAAATATCCCAGCTGTAAAATATCTTTAATAATAGGCATTATTCAATCAACATTTCCTTAAAAAAAGCCAATTTGGCAAGGTCACTCACTACAAATTTTGATATAATAGTTAACGTCAGTTGCCAAATAAAGTGAAATGTGTTTTCTTTTCGTCAAATCCACTCACCAACTGGTGTGGACAGCATAAGAGCATAAGTACTTGTAATGAGTGAACTTAAAAGCCACTGCAATAATCCCCCACAGAGTAAACCCCAGACCCTGCACTTATGTGAAACCCCAGTACTGGCCCAATGACCATACACACAATTTAACTCAACCACAGAATGCAAACACAACGATCTCAGAGAGTATGCTCTAAATTGAGGCCACTGATCTTGTTTCTCTCCATCCGAACACTCCGGGATTTTTGTGGTTACCACATACGATGAGCGGAGACACTGTATTCTCCCCTTGGCAGGAAGAACCAGCCAGATCACTGGAGAAATTTATTGTGCCTCTCATAGCAGCAGACATGCTCGTAATCAGATGGGTGTCCCCGCTAATTAATGTGGCAGGGAAAACATGATGTATGGGCTCTGCTGGTTCCCCTTCCATAGATGCGGTGGGCTCTCTCTAAACCATGAAAGGCCAAAAGACATTTTGCTAAACTGCTTTGGACTGATGAGAGCAGAGTGAAATTGCAAGCGGCCTATTTGTACATGTGGCAGCAGCACTACATTCAAAGAGGCCTAGAAAGCGCTGACGACTTTGTCGCCTAATTAGTGGTCCAATCACAACAAGCCCCATGGGTGTCCCAGCGCTGTTTGCAGGTCCCAGCAGCTGGAGAGAACCCAAAATGTCTCGGATCAGATGTGCGGCGCTGCTTGCAGACCGCAGCTGTATCCGCTCTGGTTTCCGTACAGTTATCCCAGGCCTTGCCGGGGCTCCAGCTAGGACAGAGCTGGGGATGAACACACATTCAGCACATATTCTCCCAGACGAAAAAAAAAACGATCCGACCGAGACTGAAAAATAAAACAAACCCCCAGGTAACGATGGTCTGGGCCCAGCCAGGGAAATACATGACACAGAGATAGCATTCCCTGCTGCTATCAGTGAAGGACTGGTTTTGGGAAACCGCAGCTTCTGACACTACAAAAATTAAGGTTATTATTATTTGCAGGATCTGCCATGCTTCAGAGCATGAACACAGAAGGATGACACAGAAAAACCCTGCTCCCAGCATACAATGATGGTCTACTGCTGTTTCATCCCATTTTATCCCGTATTAATCCGACAAATCAACTATTGGGCTCAGTTTCTAAAAATGCTAACATTACGTTCAGACGTGTTCTGAGTTTTATTTATGTTTAGTACTCAGTGGTGTTGCGGGATCAGTTTTGTATACCAGTGCTGGACTGGCGAGAAGAGAAGGTGAGAGAGGTTTTCACTGCCCTGACTCAAAGCATGAGACAGGCTTACCATACTGAGCGTTATTGAAGGTCCCAGCGAGAGTTTTGCAGGAGGAGTTGTCCCCGCCACAGACTCCACACTTGTCGTTCCTCGCCTTGGAGTTCAGCACGTGGTCACACCCCGCTTGCTAGAAGAACAAGAAGAGGGACACAGCAGAAGAAGTGAGACTTGATTGAACCTGAGAGGTGTCATGTTTGCCACATTCTGAACAGCAGTTCCCTTCGCCTTCCCCCTGCTTTCAGGGGCAAGGTCACGTCCAGCGAGGCTCTACATGATATTCTGTTTAACATTATCAATCACGCATGTGTTCAAGCATTCCTATCTACATTCAAACACAGCATGAGGGGTGGACAGATTAGGCGTTTTTAAAACAGTACCCTGCACAGGCCTTGAACACAGATGTCGTCAGTGTCCGGGCCACACTGCGTGCCGTCAATGACGCGGTCCTTCAGCTGATAGTACGCCGTCGTCCCGGCGACTCTGCAGAAAAGCTTGCACCGATCCTTCATCAGAACTACAAGGAGAAGCAAAGCAGCAACGCCCATCAATGGAAAAGCCCACTTCGGGCTATCAGCCAAAAAACGCCCACTTCAGGCTATCAGCCAAAAAACGCTCACCTCCAGCATCTTCCATCAATCTTCACACAGTATTCAGTATGATGAAATCAAATCAATGTTCTCTGACCATGAAAGATCAAGGTCAGCCAAATTATTTTCTTCATCATAATCACATACACTCTTTTATACATTTCGTAAAAGCAGTGTGCTTTCTTTGAAAGTGTTTTCCTGCTTACAGAAATTGCACCGTTCTGAGGCAATTCTGGCTTGATTACACAGCTCATTGTGATCACTTTAGGCTGAAATTTCTTATGAACACCTCAAATGTGTCATCTTTGTAGCCAAACTTCAGTCTTATCTGGATTGAAAAGCCCCTGAAACCATGTGTAGGTTACTTCTGTGAATAAAGTTGCAAGTTTCAAGCCCCATGAAATGATCAATCACAGGCTTTTAAGTGATACGGGAGTTTGGACTGTAGGGTGCCCTAGGCCTTTGACATGTGACTTCTAGCTAATTAGCCAGCTAATTAGGTAATGGTCAGTGACCGCTGGCTAGCTAGTTGTTTATATTCTTCAGACCACAGGGCCCCACAACTGAGACCAGAAAGAGATATAGCTGGAGCCACAGAAAAAGAGGACAGCATCCTCTAAGAACAGTGGTCAGCCAACTGGCCAGCTGTGGCTGTCTGTTCTTGCACACTTACATCTAGTGGGCTAGCAAAATAGCTAACTAGTAGCACTAAATTGTGTAGCTAGCTCTTTTTTCCTTTGATTAATACCCGTCATTGACTTGTTTGTCATTTTAAAACACATTATACATTTATCCAATAAAACAGTAACATGAAGGAGGGATGACTCAGCAGTGTGTAAGTGATCATTACAGTCCAAATAAACACAGTGACACACCATTGCACACCAGCCCTCCCTGGGGATTGGTGAATAATGGACATATCCATGTGGCGATCTACATCAAAGGGTTCACAGCTCTCAGTAATGCCCTCTGCAATAATGATCTCTCTTTCTCTGTAATTATACTCACTTCCACTGTACTTGGGAACCCATCGGACAGTGGGAGGTAGACCGTTGATGTTGAAATGTTTTCCATCAAACTGAGAGCACTGCTCCTCCCGGAAGTCTCGCCGACCCCGCGGACACGGCTCCGTGTTGCACGATCTGAACTTCATTCTCCGACCCACACAAAATCTCCCTCCATTTGTCGGCCTGCAAGACAGGGACAATGGTCACATCAGCATGAGTCACAAGAAGCACAGTGAGTTGCACATGAAATAATGCATTTGTAATCATGAATATTGCATTAATTGATGCATTTACAAAGCATAGACATGTATTTATGTAGACTGAGGAAATAGTTAACAATACATACACTTGAATATGTGACTGACACCAAATGTTCCATATTTAGACTGATGCTGTAAATCATTATAAGAAGCAATCATGGCACATTAATTTACTATTGATGTGAATTAGACATTAATTAGACATAAAGGTGTGAATGGTGAATGGTAATTGGTGTGAACTTTACTACAGGTGCCCAAAGAGGATAAATTCATGATGAAGTACCATGAATCAAGACTATTGACATCACTAATTAATCAGTCACCTTGGTAAAGGTATGGTTGATAGCTAATATGTCAGTTCACTTTACCTTAATGCGAAGTGTTACTGAAATGATTACCATCTGTCTACAACTTTTGCATCATATGTCCTAACTTTACATTATGAACTCACATCAATTCACCTCAGTCAGGTCAAACTTCCCACAGACAAATACAATTAAATTTTGATTTCTTCAGTTCATAGCTAATTGCCACATATCTTATAGGCTAACTGTAAGTCTTTCAGAGTAACAATATGAACAGAGAAATCACATTATGTATTCAGTGACACTGTGGATTTCTTTTCTGAGAGGCTCAAAGAGTCAGAGATTTGTGAGTCTTAATCAGAATTAGCAGAACCTGTGAGTCTTAAGACTCAGAGGGATTCACTTGCCTTACTCAGAGAGTCAAAGAGATTCAGGAGTCTTACTAACATATCCAGAGAGATTCTGCTGACTTACTCAGGTTTGTTGCAGTCTCTGGCTGTGCTTCTGGTGCCTCCTCCACAGGATCTGGAGCAGGCGCTGTAGGGCCCCCAGGGGCCCCACTCTCCATGGACTGGTTTCATCTCCGCCTCCTTGTTCACACACATCCCATGCCTGCAGTGCTGGGGGAGAAATAAAACACAAGGGCGCTTTGCAAATAGATACACAAACATGCACACACACGCACACTCATACAAACAACCAATGGTGTCACAATGTTTGGATTCTGGCTGCCAACCACCCTGTAGAGTCACTCTACTGTAAGCTGCCTTTCTGTCTCCGATCCCCAGTGCACACAGTATATGAAATCATACCTTCAAACAAATATATAGAGGTAAATCCCACACTTATTTACCCAGCTGAATGTTCACAGTTTCCAGTTGCCACTTGCTCACCCAGCAATGAAAGGGAGCAACGGTGTCAGCAAAATGAGCCAGGGCCCACATTCTGCAAACTGCGGCGCTGCCACGCCATAAGAGCGTGTAGCATTACACGCAGACCAAGAGGGCAGGCAGTAAAATCTCAGAACGCATGTGAATTTGTCAATGAGCAAAGCCATGTGCGCTGTTGCATTCTTCTCCCGGCAGCATACGCCTGCCTCTCAGTTCATAATGAACTGCTCTTCAGAACCACCTGTATTTCGGCTGAAAGGGGCCACAGTGGTTTCTCTATTGCTAGGTTCACTCATGCAGAACACAGCGCGTGCGATAAATGACGAAGTCACGCTTTGCTGCCTACAACAACGTGACGCCCGTTCAACGCCTTTCACATTTGTTTTTCTGTGCTCAATCTCTCAGATTAAAACTGTTCCTCCTGTAAGATAAAGCAGAGACATCATACATCACCTCCCGATTGTATAAGTGGCTCCGTGAGTATGGCCATCTGTAACCAAATCCTCTGCTCCACGTTAGGTGCCGCAGAGTCGTCTCAGAATGGAATGCGGGACAAAACGGCCTCTGTCTTTCTCTGCAGCCCTTTAGCCCTGGCACACAGACTCAGGGGGGCTGCGGCACGGCGATAAGGAAACACAAGGGTTCAGATAACAAGAAGTGACGGCAGGAATGGCATGAGGGTCTCTCGCTGCAGACCGGGACCGTGCGAACAGCGTGCCGGGATACCAGTGCAGCGGACCGTCACTGGCTACGTGTGGGTTTCCCTGGTGGCCAGCGACCCGCGTTTCACAAGGTGTCACTCACAGAACCACACCGAGTCACGCTCACTGGCGGACAGGCTCTCCGGTTTCAGTGACATCAGTCCCCAAATACCAAATTCCTGCTTAGGCTGGGTTTCCTCTTCCTCCAACAGCATTAAAAAAAAAACACCACAGCTGTAATCCATTACTAAGCAGCTCATTAATAAATGCTCTGAACGCATTCCCCCATCAAACAGAGCAAAAGCATTCCAGCCATTTCACTAACACTACAACTTAACATATTAAGTCTACATAAAGACAGCTGCACAGACGCAAATCTTCAAGACGCTACAGGGCAAAAAAAAACAGGCCATGATATGAGTGGCAGTGTAGCATAGTAGTAAGGAGCATAACTCGTAACTGACAGGTTGCCAGTTTGATTCCTCACTGGGCCACTGCTGCTGTGCCCTCGGGCAAGGTACTTAATCTAGAATTTCCCCAGTAAATGTCCAGCTGTATAAATGAAATGAATGAAACTGTAACCTATGTAAGTCGCTCTGGGTAAGAGCATCTGCCAAATGTAATGGATAATGGAGTGAAAAACACTCACATATTCTGCTCAAATATCTTTCTGCAGTTAACTTGAGCTCATTCTGACAGTGGCATGACGGCAGAGTCTTCAAGGTAATGGCACCACTAACGAGCAGCCTTCCACCGCTTCGGCACTTCTGTGATGTAAATACTGCAGTTTAGCAAAGGGTTTCACGTGTACTGCGAGACTGAGCTGAACAGACTGTTCTCAAAGACCACTGAGAGGTTGCGATTTCTTGTTTTCCAAAATGACCCCAGAAAACCTTAAATTCTTCCCAGCATACAGAAGGAACATTGTGGATTAACTCTTTCAGCAATCCACTTACCATATTGCACTGCAGGTTCCAGACCACTTTGGGGCTGCTGGCTCTTTGCTGAAGATAGGATGAACCGAACGAGGTCCAATGAGACTGAAATGTTGCAGCTGAGTAGATTTGCTGAACATATTTGTCAAATTAATCAAATAATATGAGCTTCATGTTGGACCCTATTCTTTCTGTTCTTTTTATCTATAGTAGAGACACTACTCAAGCCAGACAGCTCTGGACAACTGCATCTCAGGAGGTTCGGGGAAGATCTGTGGAATATAAATCACATTCCTGAGGGATTTTCAAGGGCTTCATGCCCTGGCAATGGTTCTGTAATACACTCCCTGCGATGACAATTCTCTTTGAAACATCATTTGTCTTTGTTTTCTTTAATCACAGGAGATTGAGAGTTCAAATTAAATAGCCTCTCCCACTGCAAGAAGGCTAAAACTTCAAAACCCATTCAGGCCTAAATTTACCAAAGTGCCTATTACAACTGCAAGAGCATGTTTTACAGTAATTACCATTAAACGATTTGCTTGGCACACACCTTTATCCATGAAGGCTTACATAGCCTGCGTTTCTGCGCATTATAGATGTACACAGCTGGACATGTTTACCGAGGCAATTTAAATTGAAGAACTTTGCTCAAGGGTACGACGCCATGCAGACACCTTTACCCTCCCCGGGATTCTCATAATTACATTAATAAGACAGGGATTATTAATCAAAGCTTTCCCTGGAGAATGTCAGATGGGCTGGTATAGGCTGGTGCACTAATGCCTTTTGAAGACTGTAACCTCGGGTGAACACCTGTGGGACTCCGGTTCACACACAGCATAAAGAGCAGCGGAGTTGTTCCTCAGTCGGTGCGACACGGTGCGGACTGAGAGAGCCCGAGAGGCCCGTTATTAATGAGACACAGGTGTTAATGGCCTTGAAACACCTTCTCCTCGTGGGAGCAAGCCTGGGCAGTAGTTCAAGCTTCTCTTTTCTTGAAAGCCCTTCCCTTCTCTGTGAATCCACCAATCTTCTCCACTTTGGCTTAATTTTATCCCCTCAATGACTGCAGCCTCTCCAGAATGCTAACGAGCCTCTCAGCCACATTACGTGCTAACTAGGATTTGGGCCTTGTCTAAAAGAAACAAGAAAAAAAAAAACCTTCACCATCATACATTCCTGAATAGCATCATGAATGGACTGTATGCATATCTGGACAAACACACTTATGGCTGCCCTAGCTTTGATACCCACTCCTGGGGATTTGCTCACATCCCACGCTAATTAATGAGATGTATGGAAAGCCTCTCCCTTTCTGTTTTACACTCGCTGCCCTCCTTTATGGATTACCAAACCCTGTCACCAGCATTGAAGAGTGAGGACAATAAAACAAAGCAGCAGGTCCCAGCAGGATCAGCAGTTAGCATACTGCAGGAGGGCAGAGAGGAGAGTCGCCCCACACTGCTACACCGGTGGTCCCGTGTGCCAGACCACCATGGTACTGCTCCACGGGACCCAAAACGCAGCAGGACAGAGGAGACCCACTGTCAGTCAGAGCCAAGGCCTGTTTCAATCTCCTTCTCCCAGAGGGTACCGGTGAATGTATTAAGCAGGATGTAAACCTTACACACACATTCCACTCCCTGCTGGTAGCTCATGTTAGCAACATCTCTGTTCAGCTTTAAAAGGTGAGGTGAAAAAAAAAACAACAAGAAACATCTGTGTGTGCGGTGAATTTGTACTGTGATGGAGTAATCCGGGGCTGTGCTCAATCTCAATTCTACCTCAGAGCTCATAGATATAGCCCTTAAAAAAGGCTGGTTTGAAACGCTGTGCGCAAAGCAGAGTGATTTGTTAAAGACTGAAACGGCCCTTTTCTTAGAAAGGCCCAGGATGACCCATCATTGAGAATGCAGTGAGACATTTGAAGGCCATGTGAGAAAAAGCCCCCAGCTGTTGCAACATGTGTTCTGCATTAGGACTTTTTTTTCTAACACACACAAAAACACACAGACAAACACTCACTGACTGACTCACACACACACACACAGGCATGCACTTGCATTCACACATACACACCACACACATACATCACATACACACTTACAAAACACACACAGACACAAATCTATGCATACTTCATATTTGTAAATTGTATAAGACTCAAAAAGGCAAAACATGTACAAGCGAGAAATCTCAATCCTCTATCACATATCAGAAGAGAAAAAAAGCAAAGCAGAAAAAAAAGAGGTAAGCAAATGCATACCTGTTCAAAACGTTGTCACCACCTGCAATGCTGAGCCCACCTTCGTGGTGCTCTATAATTGCGAGAACGCGTCCCTCATCTCTCAAAGTCAAACATCAACAAAAAATGAGAGGGCACGGGGATCGCTTTAAAGGCCTCGCAGCCTTTCATTTTAACATGAACGCCATCCACCACGCATCACCTTTCATGTTTCTTTGCTCACAGAGCTCTCACCTCACAGCAGTGTCCGACTCTGGCAACTTCACCCCCATCACCGCTCAACAAATACAGACAGGCTTGGATACCAAAGTACATGTTCAATACCAACTAGGATGAACAGACCGCGGTTGAACCCACGTTTTTAACTTAAGCATGTCCGACCATCAATGGCATCTGCACAGTGACATTTGACAGACATTACTGTAATCAAGCTCCCGTAACCAAAAGGTTGTAGGCTCAAAACTCCGATGCAGCATTGCTCTTGCACCAGTGACAATACCACCTAACCTGGATTGCTTCAGAAAATAACCAGCTATAGAAGTGAATAATATGCAAAATATAAGCTTTGCAAATCATACCACATAAGATCCTTGTACTGATACCAAGATAGTTGTGTTCTTTGTGATAAACAGAACCAAACAAAATATATAATATCATTATAATTATTTATTTTTGAATATCTGACTCAGATGGGAAAATGTACATAAAATTATTTTGCTTATTTTAATAGAGTTTGACTACAGACCAAGGCCAAAGGTGGGAAATATAAGAAAAAAGGCACAGCTGAACATCCTACCCATTAATTTCACACTAATGACAACTTCACGCCTAAGACAGAGAGGGATGAGTTTAACATTGCATCACCCTGCTCTCTCCACTTCCCTCAAGGAGACAGAAACCTTTGCACAGCGAATCCACAAATTATGAATCAACAAGGAACAACTCAAGAATTCCTCAGGAGGGCATTCCACCATGTGGCTATACACATTACTGAGAGTCAGTCATCCGAAACTATGAATCAAATCCATTCATAAATACAGACGGGAGCTCTGTGATTTCCATCATTGGAAAACAATGTATTTCCGCAATAGTCCGACAGAACTTTTTCTACCTTTTTACACCTTTTTCCTGAATGCATCTTTGAGGTCCTCACAGGTTTCAACCTGCATGAGCATCAACATGACCCCCCCTCCAGTGATAATAGCACTTTGCTAAGCAGCTTGTGTAACGCCTAGCTACAGCCACAGTCTCAGAATCAAACCATGACATGTGACGCACCTTTAGACTCCCCAACAGACTGGACAGTTATAACAAGACTTGACCGCTTGGCAAAGTAAACAGGAAAGCAACACAAACAACAATTAATTAGTTAATCAGAATCCAAAGCACACTGACGGCACCATGCAGCGGACCCCAGGAAAGCTGAGCAGAATTTGAAACCGATATCAACCACAGCGCTCCCATGCCCGGAGCTTCACTGCAAGCCCACCAGGAGCCTCACACAAACAGACCACGGCAGCAGCCCAGCCTGGAATAAACTACAGGCAAACAGACTGCAGGATCAGCCTGACCTGGAATGAACTATAGCCAAATGGACTGCAGCAGACACCGGGCCTGGAATGCTTTTCAGCCAGAAAATTATTCTCTTTTTTTTTTTTTCTAAATTTCAAGGCCCCCATATCTCTAATTGTCTGAAACCAGACAATTGCAGGTTACATTATACTGCTGAATTCTCTGGACAGTGTTCAGGTCTGACTTTAAGGAGGCACAATGTACCTTCATAAGTATGTGTCCTTCCAGAAACTTTTTTTGCAGCTGTCAAAAAAAAGCATTTTAAACTTGAGAGGGTCCATTCTCAATATTTTCTCAACATGTTATTTCCACTTGAGCAAAAAATGGTTTTATAAGTTAAAATATTTTGCATGAATAAAAAAAAAACTCCTGAACTGAAAAGCAGTAACAAAACACACATTTAATTAAGTTCAAAGAAAATGGAAAAACTGAAATTTGAAGGTTTTTTGCCCCGGTTTCTGCACACAGCTGCTGTCACAAATATAAGCTTTTATGTTTTATTACAAAAGATCAGTTTTCCTGTTTTTTCTACAGCTCTATTATAATTGTCTTTTCATGCACTGTGCTTGGCGCTACCAGCACAGGCTTTCATGATGACACTCATACATAAAACTGCATTCTGAGAAACCTATGGATGCTAAACAGGCGGTCTTTTTTGAGGACTATAGTGAGCATGGGATGAAAGAGGCAAGATTCATCAAGCTTGGCGTTCCCAAACCATCACAAAGCTTTTGAAGAGCAGAGGAGGAGGGCGGTGGCGGTATTTATAGACAACAAGTGATGGGCTGCCCTCATTAGAGCACGGCTCAGCGAACCAGATGACAGGCAAACCGCTGTGGTCATGTGACAGGGTTACTCATTCAAGCGCCCCACGAGAGGACCGATTAACATGAAGGGAGCCCAACCAATCAAATACCCACGAACTGAACAGTTCCATGCACCACAACGTGGATCAACACTCGCTCATCCACATTGTCATATAAAGTCATTTTTATTTTGTGGGGATTCATACTCCCAACTATTATTTCTGAGAGAGCACACTTATTGTATTCCAAATGATTCTTCCCCGGTTTAACGAGTCCTAAAATGCCCTGGCAAAGAAAGAGAAGATCAAATGGCTAGGAAAGGCCAACAATCATTCAGGAATTCTTTAGGTTTTTTTTTTTTTTTTTCTTGGAGCACACTGAGGCAAATATTTACAAGAGATGATGTTTGCTCTTAATGGCCTGAAATTACACAGCAGGCAGAGCCTAATGAGAGGTTCAGAGAGGGCAGTTAAAGAGGGCAGCTAAAGACAATGCCTGCTGCACTTCCCAAACAGAGCTCCCTTGGGGGAAACCGCTGCACGGACACAGTTTAATCAGCCAATGACTAGTCGTTCTCAGGGCCCTAAACGGACACCTGTACCCCTGAGACCAGGCCCCCAAGGCCTCATGACTCAAGACGCAAGCTAAGTCGCTTTGCTCAAGAATTGAATTCAGTTTAATAATGAAACAAACAAACACACACACACAAAATCTCTGAGTAGCTCCTAAGATCCCAATTAAAGTAGTACGCTCATAGTCTCCCCACATAAAAGGGGCCTGCTGAGGCAGGTGAGACGAACCTGCGGGCCCCCTTTGCTTTTCAGCTTTCTACACTTCAAAGGCCCGTGTTGAGATGACACAAAATGCTCAGCACTAAAAACAAAGGTGGCTGAAGGAAGAAAAAAAAAATAGCAGCTATGTATTTTTCAGCACAGAGAGACCGGGCCCAAACAGTGTAACACTATACGTCTCCGACTGGGGGCCTTCTGACCGTTGCTCCTTTTGGAGAACGATGACAGCTGCAACTGGATATTGTTTCTGAAATGTTTCTTTATTTCCATAACATGGGTATGGAGGGCTTCAACCTTTAAGATGTCTATTTAGAAAAGGGGTCAAAATGTTATCTAAAATAAGGCTCAGATCACCATTTCTCATGGTGACGGTTGCCGCTGCAACATATATATGTTTTTTTGAAGGCTTTTTATTGCTTTCATATATGGTGTATGTTAGTGATTAAGGGAAGATACCATCTTGGGACTCTTGCCTTTGAGGTCTGTGATCATTCATGTCCACCAGTAAACTCATGCTGGGTAAGGAATTTAAGTAGGTTGTACACATCTTTGTTTTGTGCACATTTTTTGCGGATTTCAGCAACTGCCACCCTCATAATATTTCATAAGAAATGATAACTTGCTCAAATGTGTAACTTGATAAGAAGGGAAAAGTGCACTGCAATTTAATAGAGGTCTTAATGTTTTGGATCTATGGTTTTCATTAAGCACTAGATGGTCCCCATGGCAACATGGCAGGAAAGACCAAAAACGAATGCCTTACTTTCACGGAAAATGCTCTGATAACATAATGAAGCCTTACTGTTGATGGGACACAGCACAGTATGTCACACACCGTGGAACGGCAATCACCTTGCCAGCCTCTGTGGCTGTTCTGGTTGGATTAATGAGGTACCCATGCAACGGGACCGCAGTAATAACTTCGGCAATCAAAACCCTGAAGGGACACGAAAGGACTCACCACGGTGTGATCACACGCAGTGTTCAGTGTGTTATTCCGGGTGGGACTCCAGGAGGGAAAGGGTTAAGCGCCTGAATCATTGGGGTGGGTCTTTGTGTGAGTAGGAGTCTCAGCCTTCAGCTCCATTACTCTCTGCCCACTGACCCACTCACCCGCATTTTAAAGAGGTTTTAGGTCACGGGTTCAGAACAAGGTGACTGGACTGTGAAGGGCTGGCAGGATCCCCTTTCAAACCTCACTCCTCATCTGATTCACCAACTGCATCCTCAGCTCAGGACTCAACAAATGGCATTAACAAGCCTCCCATTTAGGTTTAAGTATGAGAGTGTGCACAACTTGAAATAAATCCCTGTAAAAAAAAAATCTTACAACCTTAAGGATACAGTTTGTTACTACACAGACCTATTTAACTCACAATCACCATGAGAACAAAAGTACACAACAGTATTTCCCCCCCCATATGATAGTACTAATAAGTATGCTTGAGTAACTTACTCCCATACCCACATGGTGAAATTTAGTCCGTTTCAAAGGTTCTCTCAACTGCTATGGCTGAGGAATCGAGCTGACAGAATGTAAGCGTTGATCTCAGAACAATGTCAAAAAATGATGCATTTCAACACATTCACTATAGTACCAGAGTGTAAAAGGGGATACCGGCAAACAACAAAATTCACCACAAGGCTCACTGATGAATTATTTGGCATTGCATTGTCTTTAATTGTATTAACGTATTAGCATTCAGCGCAAAGCAGTTAGGAGGCCTGTTTAACTATTATATCCTACCATTCCATGCCCGCAGTCGGTCCCATCGGCAAGAGGCATGTGCTGCGTGCGACAGCCTTTGTGGTCCCCCTCTGCACTTGTGCACCACAGGCGCTTGCACTGTTTCTGTGAGGAGGAGGAGGAGGATGATGAAGAGAGAGAGAGAGAGAGAGAGAGAGAGAGAGAGGATGCCCATTTGCCCAGATTCAAGAGCCTTACAGAGCAGCGTTCAACACAAGTACAATCCCGCTCACTGAATGGACACTGCACTCGATTAATCCCCTCTGGACTGGAGCAGCAAAAATAAATTACAGAGTTGGACAGTAAGCTCTCCAGAAACCACATACAAACGTTTCACTGCCAACTTGGCAGCCGTCCCCGCACTGTAATCACTTAATTCCAGGAGCCAGCTTCAGAGCGGACCAGCTGAGGGGCAGGGAGCCACTCTGTAGGCTTGGAAACTCCTTCGGGCCCCATCGATCAGGCACATGGTGCATTAGGCAGTTCTCAATAAAAACTGGATTTTTAAGGCATTTTACCTGAGCAAAAAGGCACTATGCTGTTGTTTGTATTGATTCAGTAAAAGCTATTACTGTCCTTGGGTAGAAAACAAGACAGGGGATGATGTATAATCACAGACATGACTATACCTCGCTATAGTAAAACTTCACAAAGTTCAAAACACACACCCAACTCTTAGAAGGTGTGGTGTGTGAGTCACTTACAAGGTCATATGAACGAACATCGACCAACTACACCATAGGCATGCCAGGAGAGCTATGCCTTATTTTCTAATCGGATATGTTGCAGGGCAACAGAGACAAACCTCACCATGTATGGGCAGACCTGGGACCCAGGTCCGAACATGAGCTCACACTGCCTGTTGGCGTTGTAGAGCTGGCCAGGGAGCTGGACAGGGAGGTCGTAGGTCCTGCTGACAGGCTCATCCAGGAGGCACTCCCCATACCCAGTGCTGAAAGTCAACACACACACAGTCAGTGCCATTGATGAATGCATGACCCTGTGACCCCCAACGCATAATAAATATTCACTGTCACTCACCTTCCACAACTAGTTTAACCCAGTACACCACGGAAATGTGTGTTTTGCGAGAGAATATAATTTTCCCTTTTTGAAAAGAAATGGTTTAGTAGAAGTTTGGGTTTTACTCTAACTAGGTCCAGGACACATATATGTTATGTCTGCATACGTTTTACTGTTATGACAACTTTGGCTTCTTTATAATCTCTTTTAAATCAGATTGGCTTAATCAAGATTTACAACTGCCTTCGAAGAAGTCTACTTCTTCTTGTCTCAACTCTGACTGACGGGAGTACAAAAGACCGTCATTATTTTTGATCACCATATATTATCATTTCAGTTTTTGTAACATGAATTAACTTCTCCTTGTGGCCTCCCTTAGCTTTGAGGTCTGTGTTTTTTTTTTCTCTTCATAGGGTAGAATAAAACAATATCTAAAGGAACATGTTCGTTCTTTCATGTGGGTGGTCTGCATTATCTTTTCACTGTGAGCTGGAAAGGTCAGAATTAGGGAACGCTGTAGTTGCCATGAAATCAGAGCCTGCTGCCCTACAACAAAACAGCCTAGACCTCCGTTATGAAACATTGCAGTGCACAGGAGGTAACCCTGCGCCCCGCGAACAGCAAAAAGGGGATTTGGGACATGAATGGATCTGCCAAAATGATGGAGGTAAATTATATCAATACGTCAGCCCTGTCTGACTTCCAATCTGCAATTGTGTCTCGACCACACCCGACCTTAAGCACAAAAAAGCAAAGCTTTTCACAATAATGCATTTATTAACAACATAAACCCCAGGTTTCAAACCTTCTAAACCCAGTGTCACAAAAACAGCACGCCACCATTCACCTACATAAACAAGGAACCACTGTTTCAAAAGGCCTTTCTTCCTGTTCACAGTGCAATATGAAAAACACACAAAGCACTCTATAATATGTAATTATGTGACATGTTGCTGCTGCTTTTACCAATTTGTCCATGTGTCGAGGCAAACCACCTGTTTTATACCAGCTTAGCCAACAAGCCCAGTAATTACCATGGCTTAACTTGGGTTATTAAAGCGGTTTTCTTTCATTTCTGACAAAATTGTAAGAAACCCTTTGTTTCCACAAAGACGTACCTTTTGCAGATTTTTCCCATCTAATAAGAAGGGGAAAAGGACAAATGTTGAAAGGTATGAAACAGTCTGTCACAGCAGAGAAAAATCAGAGATGCACCACATACGGAACATCTTTCAGCACACTGTCATCAGCTAATCAAAAGCAGGCCATACATTATAGGTCTATTATTAAAAACAGAGCAGATATGACAAAAAAGAAGCCACGCTGTAGTTCTGTCTTGTCTTTTTTTCCATAGCTTTTTCAGTTAAATGTGGCTAAGTATACACAATTCTATGCCTCTGGCCACAGAACAAACACACACCTGGCTCTCATTGGGAAGTCTTGTCTGTTTTTGTCAAAAGAAGCAATTTTGCATTGACTAAAATAAGGAATATTATGATCATCTGCTTGAAATGGTACAATGTTATTTGACACTGCCAAACTCTGAGATACAGCTCCACATTCATATGTAAAAAGTAGATCCTCCACTACATCCATAGAGCATGATTATATTGCATTAATTGCAGCAAAACAGAAAAGTTAGCGTTAAACAAGAAACTCTCAACTAAGATCCAAAAGCTGCAAAAGACTCTGACATATGGAAACAACTGTAGATCTCTAAATTTGCAAAATGCACAGAATGCATGTTAGTGTGGAAAATTACTGATTATGTGCAGTACTGAGAAGGTCAGAAAGTGATTTGCTTCTCATCCATCTACATAATGGCTGAATAAACTGAATTCACAAGATATCTGTATTTCTATGGACGAGATAAAACTAATGGTAGCAGAGAGCAACGGTTGAGGTCTACCTAAATTTCTTTGCAAGGAACTTTGAACAGATAGAGTTTTACATATGTTAAATAGCAGCATGGTGTTGTTAACTTTCCTTACTGCAGGGAAAAAACTGTCAACAAACTGTTAGGCTAAATTGTGTCTGCATGCAAGCTCTTTCCATTTTGAATCTGACAAGAAAGTGTTAAACAGTGTTAAATCAGAGAGCTCTTCTTGAAGAAAAGCCAGTCAAAACACTGATGTACTTGACCAAATAACCTCTGTGGAGAGTGGAAGTGTAGTTTTAATCAATGCACCTCATTGTTAGACAAACAGACTTCAAAAGCTGTGGGCAGCTCTTTCAGAAGCGTTTCCCACCAGCGCAATTCTGTGCTGCAATGGACAGCCCTCACCAACCAAATGTTTATAAATATTACCATTGTTAAGCAAATCAGTTCTCTGTCAAAAAGTAGCATGGAAGGTTAGCTCACTACAATTGACATTTCCTCAGAGTTCACACGTCCGTGAATTAAGCGCACAAAATAAGCGGCTCAGGGATTATCTCCACAGAGAAGTGAGTTTTGAATCCGGCCAATCGAGCTGGGGCCGATATGGCGGTGGAAAATATGCGCAGCGCTGCGTAACCTTACAGCCCATACGAGGCGTTCGGAACGAATGATCCCAAGATGCAACTCATCAACAAGGCAGCCTTTTGTCGAGGTTCACAATCAACAAAGCGGGAGAAAAGATCAAAGGGTCACGTCCAGGGAAAATCTAATTATAACTGACATTTCCCATCTTAAATAGAAACCCTTCAGAAGGCTGGTGGTCACTGCTTGGCTTTAGAACAAGTGAAAGACCGGTTGCCCCAAGTTACCATTTTAACAAGGGAAGCATGCTGGTGGCTAAATGACTGTTTGTCCAGCATCTCGAGAGTCATCCTACTGAATGTAGCCGCAGAGGAAGAGAGAGGAGGAAAATCAAACTGGTGCAGTCATCAAAGGAGGACATCTCTTAAAACAGGAACCGCCTTCAAACAAGGCAATAACGGCACTGCAGTGTTTGCTGAAAACAAAGACACACCAGGAATTTCCAAACTGAGGAAAGAACACACAATTTCATAGCTGACATTTGGCCAAAAGACCACAGCAATCAAGTTTCACAAAAAGTGAAAAACTAAAATTTTGTTGAAGGTTGTTTTATTTTGATTTGTTTTTGACCTTTCAAATTCGCTAGAGTGGGTCATTCCGGTGGCTTTGTTTACTAAAGACTGAATATGACTCATACGGTTCAGCTAGTGTCAAAGCGGTATATTATGCAAAGGTACCTACTCAAGAAATTCAGTGATGTACTTGCGGCTGCACTTGGACCATGACCAGGGGCTGGTGTCATAGTTGAGCGTGGGTGCCATGACGTGGTACTGGTGCTTCATCCCGGACTCCTTGCACTTGAGGTTGTCATCGTGTGGCATGTTGAACCTGTAGAAGGAACACACATGCTACCATTAGCAAGGGCTGGAAAAGGATTGAAATTCACAAACAATAAATGTTATTAGATTTAAAATTTGTGTTTTTTTTCCTGCCCAGATTACCTTAACCTTACAAGAAATGTCATGAACCAACTACTTCCATATCATATTCCCCCAGCTGTTTTTATGCCTAAATCCTTTTCAATAAATCAACATCTAGGTAGAAAATTTAAAGGCTTCATAAACATGTCAGAGTCACTGCCTAAGGTTCATGAGGCATATGTGACAGGAAAATTTTCTCACTGGAAATGTTTCAATACTCTCTGAGGTGTTACAGAAAACCAATATCAATTCTGTTCAAAGCTACCAGAAAAACCTGAATAAAATATAAAATGACATGAATGCTACAGGGTTTAAACATGCAATTAGCCATTGAAAATGGCAAATTACAGTACTGTTGCAAACCTAGTTACTGAAATTACTGCATGTTAGTGCAGAATTGCTTTAAAGATGTATTAAAGCAGATCAGCCTACAAAATTAAAGAAAAATGTGAATTGCAGCAGAATTTTTTGTCCCTTATCCAGTTGAAAAAAAAAAAAAAAACACAAGCTGGCAAGGCATGCATCCTTTTGAAGTCCGGAATAGAAAATGGGCGGATGTTGTGTCCTGATGAAAACGTTGGGAGAGGGTGATGTGTGACTGCGGCTCCACAGCTGCACGGCACTCACTGCTGGGAGAGAACACAGCTCTCCAGTGAAACGGCGGCAGGGGAGGGACACAAACAAGCCAACTCCTGGCATGGGGCCTGCCTTACAGGGGGACGAGGCCTAATTGACAGGCCACAGCCAGGGTTTCCAGGGGCTGTAATGAGCCTGAGACACAGCTAGGACAAGCCACGGAGAACCCAGGCCCTGATGCACTTCACTCTATTCACTACGGGCAGAGCTCACTCGCTTAGAGTAAACAGAGGCTCAACGCAGCTGTTTTACTAAAACCGTGGTTTTATATATATGTCATGACACATATGACAAACAATACCAGGTGTTATTCATAATGAATTGATGTCCTCTAAAGATTTCTTTTTGCCAAAAGCAAGGAACCATGTCAGCCAATTAAACACACACAGTATTAAATTCTGTAGCTTCAAACACGTTCGACAGTGATTTATCGTCCTGAGGAAATAATACAGTTGTATATCCTAATAGCTATCGGTAAAAAAGCTATGCACATTCCAAGTGAGTTAATTACTTTAAAACTGAACCTTTTCCATTTGTCTCAAAGGTTTTTTTGTGATATGATTTTGTGGAGGTGATGTATAATATCTAGTATTCCCTGCAATAACTGAGTAAACTGTATAAATGTTTTCATAGTTGTATGTGTGAATACATAAAGATTTATATAATGCAAAACAAAACATATGCATAACTTTTATCCTGTGGGCTGAGAATCTTGCTGCAGAATCCTGTGAAAATTTCTTCCCATTATTCCACATTTTTGCCTTTTTTTCCTGTGGGGTCAGTTGCAACAGGGTGGATCAGATTCCAGTTTTAGGGTCATGTGGTTCTGGCAAATTGTCATCCCCAGTAAAAGAAATATGCTGCTTTCTTACTGTATACCATTATCCACCACCCATCCCCCTACCTCCTAGCTCCACAATCTGTCAAGTTCTATCTATTACCTACAAAGTCACAATAGTAACTCCATCACTGTTTAATGGCTGTCTCTTCTCAGGATTAAGGGGGCAGTTCTATGAGGAAAGCGGTGGAATCTATCTATCTATCTATCTATGACGCACTGTCATAATGATCCCACATGTCAGAATGCCGTTCAGACTCGGATATGCTTCAGTGCTTCAGTCACACTTGCGCACTATGATGAGGCCATGTTTCAGCTGACGGAGACGATCTGCTTGGTGTTCTACACTTGTGCAGATTTATGGGACACAGACCAGCTTTTGTCAGCAGAACAGTTCAGACTCCAAGGATGTCAATGCTTTGTCATTAGTCAGCCAAGGGAGCCGCTAAACAGCATATTTGTTTTCACCCTGCAGACTGAGGGGAAGTGAATGAAGTTAAGTCCTATTGATGGATTGTTACATCAACAGAGGGATTAACCATCTCAAATGTTAAAATCTATTGCCCTTAAATCTCGTCTTTTTTAAACCTCACCATGATGTCATTTGCAAATGCACAAGGACCATCTGCAGCAAGACAATTAAATCCAGTTTTGCACTGAAAAGAATAGTTTTCAAGGAATACAAGGTAATGATCTTAGCTGTCTGTCGCAAAGGCAGACAGATATTCAAAGCAGTCTGGGTAAGGTTCTCCCAGCTATGGAGGTCATTTTCTTTTTGCTCTCTTTATGGCTTGAGATATGAGAGAATTGCGGACAAACATTCCGCAAACATTCCACATTCCCATCGTGCATTTCTGAAAAGCAGCCATAAGTAAAGGGTAGCCACGTCTGCAACTGATGGGTTTCTTTCCAGAACTCCAGCCTGGGCTTCCACACCACCAGTCCACAGAAGAGAGGCAGATCCCACGGCTGGGCTCGCCTTGCAGATAGAGTGCGGGAGGAATGTGTCAGCGCTCTGAGGGGGAAGAGAATAGCTCTCATTCTTGTCCCCCTGCTTCAAACACACACTCTGTACACAGCACGGCACAACTGTGACAAGTGCTTCGAGTGCGAGGCTGTCAGAGTCACGTTCGATGAGAGAGAGGATTGTTTCCCCCCTCCAAACCCTTTCACCCCAAGTTGGAAATCTGGTTCTCTATCAACAAAGTTCACATTCAGACAGCTTTTTCTTTCTGCCCCCCCCCTCCCCCCTCCCCCCCGACATGTGGTAGTTTGAGCGTATTTTGGAAACAGTCCTAAATGGATTGCTGTAAAATGATAACAGTGCTATTACGCCGTAATTACACACTAATGCATGCTTGTAATACAGTACTTTGGCTGGACTTGACCGCACGACAAACCATGTTTGTTGAATAAGACGGATAACTAAGGGGATTTTGGTATGGGAGGGCAGGTCACCTGCCAAAACAGCTGTGTCAGCTATGAAACTCTGGCCCTGCTTACATGACTAAAAGAATGCTAAGTATTTAATCACCAAATGCATGGCAATGTTGAAAATATAAACCATATATATATCTAAAAGGAAATACTTACCCCCTTTATACCATTTGCTGTAGAAACTGCAAAAACTGCTGTAAAAACTATAAAAACTACTTATGGGTATTTGAGCATTGTAGCTCAAGCAAGCATTCTACAATAATAACCATAAGTTCCCTAACTACAGACCATAAAATATTAAGATCCAAAACTATAGGGTTAACTCCCAAGTGCAATCTGGTATTAAGGCTGACTTGTTGTTCAATTTTCCTTTATTATGTTTTGCACCTGCGTTCACTCCTGAATAAGAAGCCTTTTGTGTGAGGAGTTTAGGTGCCGGGTTTGGGAGGGGGTTGGGAGTACTCACACATGACCCAGCTCATGAGCGATGGTGAAGGAGGCACTCAGGCCGTTCTCCTCGCTGATGGAGCAGCTCCGGTATGGGTCACACATTGTTCCCAGCTCCGCCAGACCTGGAATGTCACCAACACACGGCATTTTAAAGCTGAAGGAAATGAAGCTTTAACTTCTATTTGACAACTTCTCTTGACATCACCGGTCATTTACACTCATTTTAAAACCACTGCCATATCATCAGGTGCAGGTGACTAATACACCCAGCTCATTGAAACAACTGTTACCAAGGACAATCAGCAATGGTTTAATAGCAGAGGCTGAAAGATGACCATAAGGTTGGTATAAAACTTTCTTCGCAGTGAAAAAGCTTACCCAATGTATCACACTTGTCTTTAGCCCTGCAGATATCTTCCCTGTGTGAAAACAAATGCAAGCGCAATTATTATTTCTAATTATTATATCTAATTGTTCAAGTGAGATTGTTACAATAGATGCTGTATTTAATGGAAACGCAAAAAATATGGAATGCTGCAATGATATTACTACAACATTTGTCCATGTTATTATGACCACATACGGTCACGCCATTACAAGATATGACACATACTGTGGAAGAAAGCGCTAAATGAATGTCTCCCAGTGCCAAAGGTGAATAGGGAATACCTGGTTATGAGGAGTGCTGTGTCGTGGTGGGATGGGTGACTGTCGTCCTGGACATTCTGACTCTGTTGCCACACACAGAAGTTGTGGAGGGTAGTAGCAGCATTAAAACTGATGGACGGTCCATCCTATAATGGAGGACGAAAAGCAATGAATGGTAATTATTCAATTTTCAATTTGATACGATTTTGGGAAAGATTTAGAAAACATATCGTTCTCTTACCTGTTCATTGTGGATAATAACTAATTTAACAATCACAATATTGATCAGGTTCCCTACACTGGGGTCTCTGTAGACAGCAGCCACCTGTAACAAGATGAACACAAAGAAAAGAAATGCTGACCTATACCAAGCATTCAACAGCACATTTCAGTGACCTGCAAACAAGAATAAATTATGACTGCAGTGGTTAAAACACCCCAAAAATGAAAGAGAACTCTTCAACTGTTCAGTTACTCCAAACACATTTATAAATGAGAAGGAAATTAGTCCATCTTAACACCATGACAACCTTTTGAATCTCAGAATAATAATTCTTAAATATATCATGGATTCTCCATACTTGGTGGTCACTCTAAAGTAAGCTCCCTCAGGAAAAAATACTTCTAAATACAGTCGCCTCCTTTCTTTGCTGGCCGAAACTTTTCAGGAAGCTTCCACAGACGAACTCGACACCCCTCAGCTGGGATACAACACAGCCTCCATTTTTAACCAAGAGCTCCAGGGTCACCCAGAGCCTGAGGCCTTTCAGGTCTGTCTCACAGGAACCCATTAGCCCACTATAAACATTTAGCTTGTCATTCCCTGCAGGGAAAAGCCAAACAGAGGGCCCTCTGAGAGACAGTGCAGCGAGGGACTGAGCTAGTATAAATCATAGTGTCACTGCTGGAAATGACCATAATGGACCCCTAATACGCTCAAGAATTCCAACTCGTGCTGGACCACAGTCGCTGTAAACAAGCTTCTATTGCGTCATTGTTTCAACAGCCACCCATCAAGTTGATTCATCCACAAAGGTAGGCAAGCTACCCCACCACCTACCCACTGAAAATGAGTGATACAGATTAAATGATTTCTTCAGTGGGAAGGGTCTTTATTGGAAACAAGGGATGAATGATTTACAGCATGCTTTCTGCATTTTTTTTGGTCATAAGTGTCTTGAGGTCATGAAATCTGTCATATTGCAGGCCTCAAACACAGGACCATATGTTTCTAACAACTTGCGCTGTATTTTGGTTGTAAACCTACAGATGACCCCACATAAGCGTCACTAGCCACAAAAATAAGGTAGTAAATTAATGAAATCCTGACTTCAGCCAGTGCACCCATTTATCATTAGAATTCAATGACTGTATTGACACCAATATAGCTTGAAACCAGTTCAGCTTCATTCAAAATGTATGTATTTTCAGCAACTGTGGCCAGATGTATCTCAGTATTTACTTTGGAGGAGTGAGTCTAATACCTGTGGTTTCACTCATTGTAGCTTTCCGAAATTTAAAGCCAAGCGTAACTAAAACAATTGTTAAAAAAAAATAGAAAAGCTCCACAACCAAAACTAAAACTGAAATTCAACCTTGAATTTCAGTTCAGCTTCATTCAAAGACAATACCACCTGATAGATAAACAAAACAGTATTATCAATAAGATGAAGCATGGACAACCGCACACAAGGTCTCAAATATCCAAGACAGATAAATTCATCACATTATTAATGTGTTACAATTTACTAAACCTGTTCAAAAATAGGAGGGAAAATAAAATTAATTTCAAATTTACCTTCACTTAAGAGCATGGCTACGATTTAGAATGAGAATAAATCTTGTATACTGTAAAACTATCTGTCATATTAAATTTCACCTGTTCTGAAACAGCATGTCGTTTACACCTCTTAAATACTGCGGACCAGTGCATCTAAACACCATTTAAACACACTGAAGAAAACACTCAAATACATGGTGACGCATGGTCAATATGATTAGCCTGGCTTGGAAGCCTTACAAAGAAAACTGGGAGCAGGTTGAGAAAACCTGAATCATTCACATAGTTCTTAGCAAACAAGTTATCAGTCATTGAAAGAGCCTGCTCCTCTACTAATGGGTTTTTCATTTTTTTGCTTGTTTTAGTTAACTACTTTTTACAGACAGTTACGCAGATAACTTGTAACTTGAAATGAAAGTATTTTACTCTAACTCTTTGAAGGGGATGACTCTTAATGAGTTATGTGACAAATTAGTCACATAACTCATTCAATATTGGCATCCAGAGTTTGGAAGAATAATGGTACCAAATTATTACTTTTGAAAAGCAAGCTATGGTTTATAAAAATCGATTCACATTGAGTGAAAATAATTGGTCTGCATTAAATAACTCACTGCTTGACATTTACAACACTACACTGATAACAGTTAGTTATTGCTACACTGAATGTACATTTACTTGAGGGAAGGTAACCATTATCCATGTACAAGCTTTCAGCCTCTATTAAATACACCAGCATGTGGCATCCAAAATAACTATCCAGAGACAAATGCAAGTCATACAGTTTCAATTAGCAGTTAGGCTTTATGCTGTGATAGTCATAATAACTGGCCTTGTAACATCCACATCAGCATAAAACATTATGAGCATAGCTCAAAACATTGAGAGATTTTGAATAATTTTTAAAAACAATATTTTACTTACTACTGACATGATTGTTAGGATGTAGTGCTCTAGATTGCGTCCATGGTGCCTGACCATCTTGGCGTCTGCGGTCACCATCAGTTCCACGAACCGCGGATAAGACAGAAACCTCTTCTGTCGTGAGTGGGATTTGTTATGAAGATCTGAAGAATACCCTCCTGCGTGGTGAAAATCCATTGTTTCCCGTATGGAATTCAGTTCTTCTTCGATACTTCTATTGCTCTGAAGAATTATTTGATTTTTGAAATGCTTATCTGTGAACAAAAAGAATCAAAGAAAAGGAAAAAAATACATTATGTGAAGTTCCGTGAACTAAGACCGGAAGGTACAACTACTGACAGAAACATTTATATAATAAAATGTCCTAATTTGTGTTAATATATCCAACATCTGAAAGCCACTGTTGTGAATGGGATTGATTTTTACCTTGAAAATAGCTCTCAAAGATAGTACTCTGTGAAACAAGGTATAGGACTTTGAAAAACTCAGTCAACTGCCAAAAAGCTTATGCAGGGTTTTGATCTCTTCCAAAACCATGAGAACTGTGAAGTCATGTTAGCTGTACACCCATAGATGCCTGACTGCAATGTACACAAACACACCAAAATCTGCCCCTCCTAAAATGTCTAATCCACTGAGTGCGTGTCAGGGTATGTACACAAGACGGGCACACCAATGCCAAATGTGTATTTACAGCACTGTGATACTGTTACGGTATCACAATGAATGAAATATTGTGTAAGCAGTAAGTGCAGTTTGCATACAGTTCACAGTTCAGCCTTGGGAAAAGAAAAACAAAAATACAAATCCACCTTACATTAGTATGGAGTACACTTGTGCAAAAACTGTAGATATTTTTGCATTCATATACTGTAAAGCATGAGGAAACAAAACATTGTGTATATGTTAAGTTTTTACTGTGATGCATCCTTTCATTCCTGATTTCAACAATTATATTTATATTGCTGATGGACAGACAATACCACCCAAGCCTTCTGCCAGTTCTATTGACAATCTAACGCTTGTCTTTTTTTTCTGTTCCTTAAGGATATAATCTTCAAATATTGTTCATCAATCCAATCAAGTGTCTGACAATTACAGATGACATTTCACTGTACTTGTTGATCATGCTGTGGACACCACATCTTGAAAATCAAGTGATACAAGCTGGTTTAGCAGTAGCACAATTCGGTAACCATCATCTTTTGCATTCTTATACATACATCCGCCTATTGTCACTCCTGACATTGTCTAAGGCATGTGAACAACATCATTTCAATCACAAAACTGTTTTAGCAGGATGGGGCAAAAACACACGGCACAGTTGAAATATGAACATTCAGCCCATTCTCAACACAAAGCTTTGACATAATTGTCTCCGAATTAGCCATAGGAAAGTCTGAGAGATAAAAGAATGTTTATGGCACAATGCTCAACACTGTGAGGGGCAGATTCCTTCCCCATGACTTGGAAAGTCAAGGCAGAGATAGAAGAAGAGAGGAAATTACCCCAGGGGCAGCAAAGGTTGTAGGAAGACTTTATTACCTGTGTTTAAGTTGTTTGTGGTTAGGACCATCTCACAGAGATCTTACTGCATATTTTCCACCGCACTAATAAAGCCAAAGTGAAGGGCAAGAGATAACTTTCACTGCTCTAGGAAAAAAAAAAGATCGGGAATCCAGTTTGATTTAAGTTAGCCCAAACATCCTTGTTTGTAACTCTTTATAACACAGCTGCACAGTCTACCGGCTTCCCCCACCTTGTAAAATGAAAGTTGAGTCTGATAACCTGAGCACACAGTCCTCAAGAGAGACTATATATATAGAACACATACACATTGACACACAGAGACACACTATAAATGTGTGAGTGTGTATAATATTTCCTCTTGTAGACACTAATCGCCGACCCTCCTCTCCAGGATACATACAGTAATATCTTTCTAAGATCAGTGAAAAATAACACATGGGGCCAAAACAGAAGTAGCAGTACAGTGATATACGGCCACATGTGCTGATCTGTCAGAAAAAGGGTGTGTAATTGTTCTACTCGCAGCTGAGAGAAGACAGATATCTACTGCTATGATCATCGCCAGGGAAAGGGCATCATCGGCAGCCACTGTGGCTGGCAACATGACGCGCTACACAGACCAACTGTTGGAAGATCACACAAGCCACCACACCATTTACAGGGTACAACAGAGGTACCATTAGTTCTCTTTAAACTGAAAGCCTAAAGCAGCTGCCCAGCAAGGACTAAAACTGCTCCATTTGAGAGGTGAAAATCTAAAGTTACACACTGGATTCAGTGTGGTGGAAAATACACCCTGTCAAAGCAGTGCTAAGCCCTCCTAACCACAGACAATATAAACTCTTGTAATTACTTCCCCCTCTTACCTCCATAGCCCAGGGGCCATTTCCTATTCTACACCCTTACCTTTACTAACCCTGTCATGCAGGAAGAATCTGTCCCCTCAAAGCACTTTACGAGTCAGAGCAATGACTTAAACCTAGCTGAAGTGCTCTAAAATGTTTGCTCAATAAACTCTATGCTGGCAGTACAAGGTAGACGTCGCATGTATTCAGCTCTTCTTTGTTGTATTATCACATAAAAAAAATCAATGCCTTTTTACTGAATTATTACTTTGTTTGAAAAACTCAGAATGTTCAATTTTTTTGTGTGTCCCCCCTTCAACCATTTGCACAAAAGCCTTTGGCATCAGTACTGTACAGGATAGCACACTACAGTAATGGTAGATTTTCTCACTCACAGAAATCTCTAAAACGTGTCCTCTGTGAATGACAATGGGCTGCTGCAACACAGGGCAGAGTTCAACACAGTGTGACATAGTGTGCACTCAGTCACAGTCATGGCCTGTGGAGGAAGACAAGCCAGGCTTCTCCATGATCATTCGAGCAATGCCCACAGCTTGCTCACCCACTGCGGGCACAAACGATGGAGCGTGAAGCCCTGGCACAGCAGCAAATGACACCGGCTAACCCCGACCCTCTTCCACACCAGCTTTAGACCCAAACAGCATTTTTGTGTTCCCACCTCAGTGGTTTAATCAAACTCCCACAGTACTGCAAAGGCCATGAGCGAGAATGGTCATTTTCCATGGAACAATTCTCCACCAATTTTCCATAACATTTATATGAAGGTGACAGAAGAATTTACACTTTACATAAGTAAAGGTAAGGTTGCACCAGTTATCTTGAGCTAATTTATTTGTAATCACAAGTAAATGATTAACTGATAAGCCTAGAAAGCATAGATAGGGCTTATGCAGACTTAACAAATAGTTAATAATACATAAACATGAATACTGTGCACTCGATGCAAAATGTTCCAAAACTAGGTTTATGCTTTGCACCATTATAATAGATTTCAAGTTGCCATGGCACATTCATTACACATTGGTGTCAATTACACATTAATTATACATTACACATTAATAGAGGTGTGAATGGTTGCCACTTACCCACAGGCAATGGGCTATATGAATTCATGATGAAGTACCTTGAGTTAATGCTTAATAAACTGTCAATACTCATTAGTCAGTCTTTGGTAAAGGTGTGAATGATCATTAACATATCAGTTCATGTCAACTAAAGTAAACTTAATGTAAAGTCTTACTGAAGAATTGAGAGCCCTTCAGAGGTTTATCTTGCACAGTGCACACACGGTGTTGAAACCATTCTCACAATGCTGAATTCTGTCATAACAACCCACTGACTTTCTTCCCTTGTAGGACACTCCTCACCCCAGCCACCATAAACCTCGGATTGGTGGGTGGTCAGTATATGTCAGACATCCTCTGTAGTCATACTTAACAAACCCGGTCCTGGAGCCCCATGTGATGGTCTCTGTTCCAGCTAAAACCGCAATGCCTAATTCCTCTCTAGTCTGAACTACTAATTTACCAATGCTCAGCCCTCTAAGGCCATGTCAAGTGTGAGATAGATGTTTGTACCATGAAGAGCAAACATCCAGCACCAACTGGCTTGCTTTTAAGTCAGATGTTGTTTCTTTGACAACTAAGGCAGCCATGCTCTATAATGCAATCTGTGGTGACTCCTCTGAAGTGGAATATTGTGTACAACTTCACTGGTTGCTCGATCGATGGGCAGGGTCAATCACTATGGAGTCCCACATTATGGAAAACTAAGAGTTCTGAAACAAGGCAAACCAAACCTGCTTTTTTAAATCTGTTTCAGTGCAAACCTATAGAAGCAGGTCAAGGCATGTTTTCAACAAAGCAATCTCTTAATTGATTAAGAGCTTGGATGGAACAAAAAACATAATACACAGGAAGGCACCAGTGCTGAGTGTGTAAAGCCCTGCTCTACATTAACGAATAGTGATATTAATAAGGCTACAATTCAAGCAGGAGGACAATAAAGATAGGCAGAATTTACATGCGTGCTGGATTTCAGACACCTTCCCAATTATGGGGATCCCACAGAGAAAGATGTTTACAGGATTTATAAACAAATGTTTTCAGCTCATTAGTGCTTGAAGGCTGTGATTCTTTTTTTGATCATGGAATATTACTTTATACATAACATGACATTTACATCTGTATACATTTGAATAGCTGTTATAAATGATTCTAATATGTATTTGAGGTACTAGTCTATCTCTCTGAAAAGGCACTGAGCACTACAATCAAATATTACCCACTGCAAGATAAGGATATGTCATTCAACAGTATTCAATGGAATGACTAACACATCTCCATAAATAATCTGATTTTATATGTCAGGTTCACTTATGCTACATATTGTAACATAGTCTACCTATACTTGAACTCTCACTGTCCCAAAGGTCAAAAGTATATGTAGTGTAGGTTTGGTAACTTTGAGAGAAAAAAGTTGTTTTGGCACAATAATGATACTGATTAAATCATGTCAGATTAACCACACAAACCCTTCTAAAAATCTACTTACATTCAAATCCCTTCTCACAGAGGACTAAGCTGCTACTTATACCGTGAGAATGGCAGGAGTGCCAAGACTAATTTTGTGTGTGAGAGGGAAAGAGAAAGTGTGTGTGTGTGTGTGTGTGTGTGTGTGTGTATGTAATATTGACCTTTTAGAATACCAACAAAGGTTATCTGTACTGTTTCAGCCTGAAACCTGTGTCCTACCATCTTCTTATAACATCTTTAGGTCTCTATGACAAACGAGAACACCCGGCAACATTTATTTAATCACTGAATTAATTAACATTCTTTTACAATAGCCTACTGAGAAAAAAGGGGTCTGCCACTTGGGTGCCAATTAAGCTGGCAGTGTTCTTTACATCATGCATAGGTACATTTCCTGCCCCAGGAAAGGGTCAGACTCATATGATAGTTTCACTGATGGTACAGCATACTGACAGGAAAATCTCCAGACCGTGATATGAAGTGGATTCTGGGAAAGATAGACCAAAACAGACAGACAGAACTGACTTTGATTGACATGGCTGCCAGTACTGTCAGGCACAGTGCTGGGGCTTTGGGAGACTGCAGTTCTTACACACACTGTCCAAGACAGACATTTCCCTCAAATATGCCAAGCCTTCTCAGCTGATTGATCTTTCTTTGTTCCATTTTAAAAGACAAAGATCCAAGAGCCTCATAATACACAGTTATTACTAACGACACTCAGTGTCCAAACCCTTTCGTATTTTTATCTGACAGCGAAAAAAGCGGGACAGCTGTGAAATGAGGGCTCCTTCTGATTGGCCCTTGAGGTAAAGGTTTTTTGGAGATATACAGCCAGACACAAGGAACAAATATATGTGGCTATAAACCCAAGAGAACCGGGCTCCTGCTTTCCACCTTCAGTGAAGACAAGAGTACACCTGTCTAATGTCTTGCTTCTTCCCTTGATGGGTCCAACTCGCCCTTCTGCTCCATCCTCACAGATAATTAGTCAACAAATAGCACAGCGTCTAATCTACAGGAAACCCTATACAGGCCAATGAAGACTCCCATCACAACGGCTTCATTAACTTGTTCCATGAACGTAGTCTGAGAGAGACTCAAATGACCACAGATGGTGACCCTTAATACCACTGACGGGTCACAAACCAGTTCACTAAAAGGTCACAGACATTCTAGGTTGGGTTACAGGTACCAGTCCATCACCTGTCACCACCTTTCATACCCAAATACTGTTATAACGGAGTCGTTTCTGTTCAAAGCACCCAACAGACAACAACAAACAACAACTAAAAATAACTCACAGACAACACAGTAGATTTAATGTCTGTGTGAACAAACAGTACATTTCACTCCACTGGCCATTTAGTATGAAAAGTACAGTCCTTAACCTAATGCTGAGATGATAAACTGAAACAGTAAAAGATCATGTAGTTATCATTCTGTATAACTCTGGCAAGCACTCGGTGAGAGATAATGAAGGCGGCCGCTTCAGAAGTGTCCGGTGCCTCTTGTACAAGTGTCTCTTGGACAAGCACAGCCTGCAAAGGAGTTATTTGTGGCCAGGTGACCCATTTGTTAAGCTTGTAGCGAATCCTACTGAAACTCAAACTTCAGTCACTGTCTCAGCCTATGTGTGCGTGAGAGCCGCTGACTATTCATAGCTCCGCGCTCGGCACTTGGCACAACCAAACACGGGATGCCTGCTTTCCCATTGAAAAGGCTTGGATAAAACAATTCAACCGACTTCATGCCAGGGGGTTTGGGTCTCTGCTGGCCACAGCCCACTCCACCAAAAAAATACTGCTGTCAAGAATATTCCTCTCAGTGCCACGTCTCATTAGCTAGACGTAACCCTGAATTCCCCATGTACTGTCATGGGAAAATGTGAGACCATTACATTACTGTCATTTAGCAAACACTCATATCCAGACTTACATAGGTTACATTTTTTACAGGTTATCCTTTTATACAGCTGGATATTTACTGAGGGAATTGTGGAGTAAGTACCTTGCCCAAAGGAACAGCAGCAATGCCTCAGTGGGGAATTGAACTGGTAACCTTTTGGTTACAAGCCCTGCTCCTTACCTTTATGTTACACTGCCACCCGAGACCAAACAAGACCAGAAAACCAGTGCATTAGTCAGCAGGGGCAGGGGAGGGAACACTATCACGGTGGACGAGCAGAAGCGATGATGTTGGGGCTGCCTACAGGAACAGGGCTGGACGGAGACATGCAACACTCACCATACCACACTAGACAGAACGGGCTGAAACAGATGAAAAAGGAGCCCTTCATGACTCTTTCACTCTCAAGCGCTTGTTTAAATCACAGATCCAACCACAGAGATGACAAGCACTCAGACAACAGATAAGAAGAAGGAATGACAGGAGAGTTCAAAGGCACAATGCAAGCGGTAAAGGCTGGTACATTAAATTGGAGCAAAGGGTGAGCCAAAATAGCAGATCCAAAGTTCGGTGGAGTGGTCACAGCCCTGTGTAGCCGAGCCCCATTACATTGCACCTTGCCAGAAAAAGAGCAGCAAGCACTGTCTGCTAAATTACCTCCCATTCATCAGCCACCCTATTTCTTTCTTGTTTTCTTCACATTATTTATCTTCATCATATTTTTGACAAGAAGAAACAAGATTTTTGCTATCAGGAAGAGACAGAAAACAACTGTCAGGGACCAAAACATAAGACATAATGTTCATTCAGTTAAGATTCACAAGGGTGAACAGAGCAACAGTATCAATGAACACTCTGCAGGTGTACTGACGGATACCTTCCTGGCGCTAGCTCCAGCACTGTCCAAGCTTCCCATAACAGAGCGCTAGCACCTTTTTCCCCATCAGGTGTGAAAGTACTACAAGGCAGAGAGGAGGTGGCTGCATCACGATATGCATGACACTATCATGCATCCAGTTTCAATGACCTCTGTCCTAAGATTCACTTATATGGAGGATTTCAGGTAGAAAGGGAACTCCACACATCTCTCTTTAATGTTCTCATATGAAAGTACTGATGCACTGAGCTGGGAAGAATCTGCCCCCATTCAGGGGCGCCCCCATCCCTTCGGCTCTCAACAATACAGTATAACACTGAGATCAAAATGCGAGCCGAAAGATAACACCGGGAATCTTCAGTAAGTGCCGCTATGCTCTGATTCAAGCCTGACCTGCATATTCAGAGGGCTTTAACTAATCCTGCAACAATACAGACAGCAATCCTGTACATTAATCGACCCTTTAACGATCGCTCACAGTTAAAGCATCAAAAACACTGTTAAAATAATTTATTCAACATTTATTCCACACAAATATGCAATCCAGTGTTACCAGAGTTTTCAAGAGGAGACTACATCAGATCCTTGTAAAAATACGTCACACTTGGTTTATGGACAGGAAAGCAGCTTATGCTTGATTTATTGTTTTCTAATGGTGCATACGGCATTTTAAAGACCAACAGCAATAAAACTGCAAAGAAAGGTCAAGAAGAACTGAAGAAAAACTGAAGCACTCTCTTTAAATGTGTTTAGTGTGGGACCTTGCTTTCAACACCCCCTAGAGATGGGGTGTTCAGTAACACAACATTTGAGAATGCTGCTGAAAGATATCTCCTCTGTGGGAAAGGTTATACACCATAAAATGTGCCACTAAGATACCATACAATGAAAGGGTCTTTACACTTTGGTTTTTGTTCACTTGTTACTAAGAACCCCATTAAAAAATCCATCCAAAAACTGTATTCATGTATGACTAATACAAGTGTTACAATGTTACACATTGTCATGAGCTCAGCAGTCAGTGAAACACATCAAGAAATGAAAAAATAAGATGTTTCTTTAAATTCGTTACTCAGACTAGAACACATTAACTGGATCTGAGCCCGAATGTGCAAACACTAAGACAGTTTCATTCAAATTTTGGGAAACATGCATGGCTTAGATGTGAAGCCCAGTGTAATGTACAAATAAATTTTGGAGGATTGTCCCTCAAATTTAGGCAACATAATGTAGAACAACAAGCAAAACTAGGTAAGTACACTGTCAAACATATAGGGCTGTTCTTATTCTGTGTAACTGCCAAGCATTGCATTCAATCATATACTGGAACTTGAGCGGACATAATCCAAATCTTATCCTGGAGCATATGTCTTTTTGGTGATATGAATTAAGCTTGAGTGCTAGCTTCATAATGCAGACCATTTGTTCCCCTGAAGTTCACAGTTAAGAAATGCTTTTGACTGAACAGATCAGCAAAACAAGTATCTTTTTAAATGTACAGAGCGTGTCTGCTTGGCAGTTGTGGGCATTCAGGCATTTTCATGAGATCTGAAGCACTTCGGACAGTTGGCAGGTCGTGCCTGTCTCTTTCGGCCCCCTCAGCAATCAAATTCCGGCAACCAACTTCGATTTAAGACAAGACTCCTCTTTCAGGACGACATAAAGAGTGGAGAGGAAGGACCATGAGATCATTGACCCTCACAAAGAAAGCTTTATACCTCTTCAGGAAGGGGACTGGCAGGATACGAGGAGAGAAATCCACTTGTCACAGTCTCAGGTTCTTTATCCTTTCATAATGAGTTGTGTGAGTCCTTATGAGACTTCGAATGAAAACTAAATTGCACTAATTGATTTCCTAAAATTGCCTGCACAGCAGAGAGCTTGGTGGTCCTTTATGGACTGTGGTCCACACGAAAAAACACTCTCACTCCTTGGCGCGAGTCCCTGTCTCTAAGAGCATTTAAGTAAATGCACCATGGTCTGAATGAAGGCCTACAGTTTATAACCCTCTTATCTGCTCAGGTGGTCCCCACTCCACAGAGAGGTGTAGAAAGGCAGGGAAGGTCAAGGAAGTGAGACTTTTTGGGCAGAAGCTCTCTCTGAACTACCTAAAAAATAGCTGAGGTAGCTCCAGTCTAGACCAATGCCTGGCAATCATCTTTAACTTTGATCTTTTTTTTTTTAAACCTTTGCAAAAGTGAACAAAACTTCCCGATGCACAACGTTCCGCTTCCTGTCGTGGTGTTCTGACAGCGGGCAAGTGTTGTACAAGCCGTTTTGATTTTAAGCAATTAAAGCTGCACCAAACGGTTCCATATTTCAGTGGGGCCAACCAGGCCAGGCATGCCGATAGCGTGCTGATCCTCTGTGCAGCTCACTGGTCAAAGACACCGAATCTCACTGGTGCTTGTCCGCTGTTTGACTGAAGTCATGGTCTGAAACGTCTGGTTCGGGGCGCAGAGACAAAGGAAGGGGGGGAGGGGAGCGATGATCACAGATGCAAAGCAAGCAAGCCCCCTGGCAGCACATCTCCAAGTGCAAAAATCAAAGGAGCCTAAAGGCAAGCTGGACTTCCAATGGCATGTGTTGTTTTAATACAGTTCCTGCTACTACCCAGTGACAGTAAAAAAAGTGAGTAGATCAGAACCGCCTATGTTAGGACACTTTGAAGAGGTAAGCAAGTATAACTTTGCATTGTATGTTCTTCATGACCCAGTTATTGCACGTTGGTTTCAAAACAGCAACACCAGCCATGTCAGCTGTGGGATTCAAAACCACACAAACCACTAATTACACTGTGCTGGAGGGAGGGAAACGGACAGCTTTATGGTTTCCTCTGACCACTTAACCTCTAGAAGAGGACAGCATCTTTGCAATTTGACATCTTAATTTCTTCCATTTTTACAATGCAACCTCAATTGATAAACGGAAGTTGTCATCCGTCTTTGAAAAGCAGGAAAAACATAAAAAGGTCAAAGACAAGATAGTGACACCGCTTGCATAGCTCTGTCTAAAGGAGCATGATGCAGACCTACCCTTCAAAGAGTCTGTTTTATCAGTGCATCTGAAGAGGGTGGTATCTGATGGAGTTTGGAACCACTGTTTGGGGACACCTACTACCCTAGTTAAATCTCTTTTAATCCCCCTTCATTGTGTAGATGGTACACTTTGATGATGGCTGCAGGTGTCCTCTCCTGCCCTCACGATCTTATCCTTACTACAATGACTTGGAACCTATGGAGGCATTTCCTATTTCAGTGCCATTCATTTCAGAGATACTTTCAAAACACTGCACCTACAACCTCTCATAGACCTACACAATATGGTAACTCACAAGGGAAAATTAAAGTGACCCCCATCTTTACCCAGAGACAGTCTCACCAAAGAACACCCAAGGTTGGTTATTTTATAGACCCCACCCCGGTATAATACAAGAACAGGATCGTTCAAACACTTAAAGAGCATAGCTGAGACTATCAAGATTTAGTTAATTATGGGGAAAGTGACAATGCCTTGTGGGAAGCCGTTTTTGCCCCACACAGACTCTATACATGAAAAGAGAGCATGTTAACAAGGATATCAGCCAAGACCAAAAGGTCACCCAAACTACTCCAACCCTTAGCGCACACCATTGATACTGCTAGCTAACAATGCAAGATGACAAGTTCAGACAACAAGCAAATCAAGCGCCCTGCAGATAAAAGATTTATCACGTCAGCACAAAGGCCGCCCACAAAGATGGCCTCTAGTGATCTTTTGAGCTCCGTGCCATGGTGATCTCTGAGGGCTAAAGATTCTTTTTGTGGTCTGCCCCTCAGCCAAGAGGCAAGGGCTATAAAAATTCAAATGAAAAGGAATTCAAATACCCAATTCAACACAGGGCCTCAATTTTTTTTCACACAGACTTAGAAGGAACGATTTTTCAATTCTGGGAGCAAACGCTTGAAAAATATCAATGAAAGCATGCCAGAAGCAATCCTGGACTTCATTAGCAGCTATATTTTCATTAAAAGATTTCAACCCGGTTCAAAAATCAAGACCTCAGTTTCGATGTTAACCATATTGCCAATGACTGCAGCTGCATATCGTGCGCATGCAATCATGGCAGCTGCACAAAGACTGTGGAAACAATATAAACATTGAGACAAAGCACGACTGGTGTTAAAAGCCAGCCCAGCAGAAGGCAGTCATCTGCTCCCACCTGTGGCTGCACAGGGCTCAGTGTGGTTGCCTGGAGGACTGTGCTCCTTCCTCTCGTGCCGGTACATTAGGTGAGGTTTGCTGTGTTCGTCCTCATACTCCTCGCCGTCTGACTTCATCAGCGGCTCTAAAAAATATTCGCCGCTGTGGGTCTTAAATGTTCCAATCTGAAATAGACAAAGGGAAGCATAAACAAATCAACAAATCAGTATGAAAGGAAATTCTCTTAAGAGTAACAGCAACAGTACATACCAATACCAGTCACAACACCTGAAAATGGCATCTCTGTGATCTCACTGTTGATGAAATGGACAGTGTTAGCCCACTACGATCTTGAATTCCGTAATGCATTTCTGATGAGGTAGAGAGTCATCTGGGGCAGAAGACTTGTGTCAATATTATATTGTTATTCACTGTGCATTATATTGTCTAATTCTACAAATAAATGACAAGAGAGAAACAATGATACTGAAAATATTCACTTCTTGTGAAATCATTGTGTTATGTAATGGATGCAGGTCTCTTGTCAGGTAATCAGTGAACCACTTGAAAAAAGTTCTCTTTGTATCAGGATAACTTCCTTTCTGGCCGCTGTTCAGCAATATGGAAGGTGGTTTTCTTATTTCTTTCACAACAGGCAATTTACAGGCCTCCTGTCAATGGGAGAGGGCAAACAGAAGCCACACATTGATTTGTATTAATAAATATCACATATACATTTGTAAGACAATAGTTCCTCTCCATTTGTCCTGTGGTCGAGGAATATTTCAAGGAATTATTCATAGAGCTTAAGTTATTAACAAAGTCAAAAGGGGTATGCTTATGGAACGTTTATGGTGGAAAAAAACAACCACAAGGCTCTATGTCATTCACAAGTCATAGCATCATTGCATTGGAATTCATCAGGCATTACAGATGAAGATAATTAAAGCTCTCGGTTTAATTTGTGTGTTTTTTCACTATTTACAAAAATGTGTATAACTATTACTGAATATCTCTAGTACGCTCGTCATAGAATTATATGTGCTGCCTTGGTGTTCTGCTAGGCTTCCTTTAGACGTGATGGCTGATATCATGACAGGCTGTGACTGCTGTCAGCAAAATCCAAATATCGATCTGCCAATTGAAGCCTTTGCTAAGCTGCTTATGTTAACAAGCCCTCACTCAACACTGCAGACAGGGCTGTGTATGTGGTAATTTCATATGGACACAGGATATAAGCAGCCTGGAAGGCAATTCATTCTAGGCACAGTATTTCCATTACCATCTCAGCAAGTGGGGAACCATGTAAGGGGAGAAATCACATCACAATCCTCCCCTTTATAAACGGCCATTTTTCCAAAACAAAAAAGGATCACGTCCTGAGGTGTAACCTACAGTTGTCAAACACCAATGAATTGTTGAATCAGGGACAAAATGTCAGCAGTGACACAGCTGGGATGACTTGTCTTGGGGTTTCTTGGAGTGGTTGATGTTCTTTCTTCAGGAGATCCTTTGCAGGATATTCTATTTCATTTTACATTATTTGCTTATCAGATGCCATTCTCCAGGACAATGTACACATCATCCATTTATAAAGCTGGATATTTACAGAAACAATCCAAGTTAGGTACTCAGCTCAAGTCTTATCTTACAAGCCCTGTTCGTTATCAGTAAACCTTTAGAGTTGCAGATAATATTTATAAAGTAAGGGATCCATCACACATTTCCTGCAGATGTTACATGTCTTTTCATGTCTTGCCATTCTTCTTACACTCTGCTGGACTGTAAACTCAGGATCATACAGTGGGACAGCAAACGAGATCCAGGAAGCAACAGCCCAACCCTAATTTCTAAGATTGGCAAAAGCGATCAAAGCCTCACCCTTGCACGAACAGAGAACACAATGGCTGCTGTTCACATTTGGGTGCTGAAATACACCTTGAGATTTGACTTCCACTCAAAGCAAGATTGAGACCATTAACAACTTTGCCTTTGTCTAGGGAGTGAGGAAACCGACTCGGGCTTTTGGCAAAGCGTGTATAAATCTCTCAAGTCAAACAAAGTATAAAAGAGTCCAACGCCTGATCTTTGCACAGGCATTCATCACTTGGCTGTGTTTGCTGGACTGCATCACACTATGAACCTTCTGTCTTGCCTGAACCCAGAAGCTTCATATGGCTCTGCTGTCGTGTGAACCAAGGGTACCAGCCCTGGCAGAACAAAAACTTTCCCACACGAGAAATCGTGATTCCTCGACATCTTCCCAACAGACCTTGTGGAGGCATTTCCCTATTCGTACAGTACACTCACTAGAGCCTAGGGAACTCTTCGTAGACCTTGACAACACTGAACGACCTCTGTCAAAAGGACAAAAGGCTGTATGTCTCATCTTTTAACCCTCACGTGGCTGTCACATGACTGTTAAAAAGAAGGGGAAAGAAGACATGGTGTTTTCTATGCATCACAGTTTAATCTCCCACTGTTATTGTTACATTGACATGAGATTGTTCATTGTTGATGTTTTTTTTTTTTTTTATCTCATTTGGGAATTGGGTTCCCAAAATGACCTCTTGTTTTGGGCCTCTGTCATAAGTGCATAATGACCTCATCACATGAACACTCAGACTTGGCAAGTAGGCTCCAGTGTTTAAAGTTCAAGTGTTCCAGAAATTAATTCTGGGAGGATTTAAAACGCCCATTATTATTCAGGGTGTAACCATACATTGCACCAAATACCACTGTGCAACATGAATCCATTCTTTTTCTGTTGTCTTATAATTTATCAGTGGGACCATGCCGATTGGACTGTAAGATGTAAGCATGTGATGAGTACAATTAGTGTGCTCAAATGAATATATAGTGAAGGAGAGAAAAACGTATTCTCAAAGAAAACAACATATGCAAAAATGGCATTTTATCAGAAATTTGTTTAAAAAAAAAAATAAAAAAACATTCAATAAAGCTGACTCAAGTGATGCTTACATAAAACACATACAATCTCACGGTGTGGTGATATTGTCACCACCCTGGGCCCAACAAACTGCATACCTGAAATGAGAGGGAGGGCATTGATGCACCACCCACCAAGGCAAGGGTCTATTCCACTGCAAAGCACACATGTGATCAGAAGAAGACCATGAAGGCAAGGTTAACTTGCCCTTTCCCTGCTCCTATAACCTCATCTGACCCATGACATCATCCTTAGAAAAACACAATCTCATTCGTGCTTTCACACAGAATTCAATGCAATATGTTGACATGGAACCTAAGCAAATCTGTGGCATAGTTTGAAGGAAAGTATGCAGCCTACAATTCTGATAGCCCAAAAAGTCAGAAATGTATGTACTGTGTATTACAGACTGCATCTTTCAGGCCATTTAAGACAATATAAAATACAATGCAAACACTCTGCAATAATGACTTTCAAAACCTTTTACTGCTCTGTTGGACAGGACGCGATAGCACTACTGCCACAGTAAGAAAAACAGCCAGCCAGATTCAGCAGTGAGTGACAACCAAAATAAATGACATCATAAAGTGAGGTAGACTGGTTCATCATTTGACCTTTCACTTCTGTTGGAAAAACAGATATGTTTTCCTAGCTTAAACAACAAGAAGCCACATGTTTCCATTCATAAAAACCAAATGCCTACTTACGCATGCCACTATCAATTCCCCCTGAGCTGTCAGCTATTTCAACAGAATCAGGTAAATGTATATTAATCGTAACATACATATTATTGTAGGACTTACTGAAATAATTTTGTGCACTTCCCCATTGGATATTCATATAGAATATATATCACGGCAACATCTGGAAAATGTAACAAAATATATTGAACATGCACCGAGCTGGGTAATTCATTGGTAAAGAGGGGGATGGAGGGCTATGCCATCCATGTCCATCGACTATTCTTGGTGCACTGAAATGTACTCTCAGCGCGTATAAAGGCAATTCATTTACACAATTTTGTGTGAAAAAAAAAATGTCCTCAGCGATGTATGGACTGCGGGGATCTGTCAGATATATTTCATCATATCAGCGCAACAACTTCAGAATGACACTTGGGAACTGCATAAGATGTGGACTGTACTACCGGGTCTCTGTTGGCTCGTGCACTCTCCGGTGAATGAAAAATATAGAGCGACACATGCATGCGTTGCACTGAAATGAACCTCACTTGCTCAGACGATAATGATGGACATCAACGGAATGCTCAGAAACGTTGATAACTGAAAGATATTTCTGCAATGTTGTAAGAACATTGAACGTCTAGGTGAATATAGGAGTAATACTCACAAGGCCAGTGCATAGACTGAAGACTGCCGGAAATTCACTTTTAGCGTTGACATGACCACTGAAAAAGCAGTGCCTCATATCAGTGCCGTCTTGCTGAGAGTCCGTTGCGTTGCTGTATGCTGCTCCTAAGTGTGTTACTGTGTAGGTTGGGGCAATGAACCCGGAATCAGCGGTTAAATTGAGGTGAAAGCGCTGTCCAAAAGCATCAATTCTGTAGTGCGCCCGTAAACCCGAAAAATCAGCATCCACGCTCCTCCGTTTTCTCTTGTAGTGCAGAGTGTGTGGAAAAGTTTCTCCAAAGTCATTTATACGTAGCGGCGTGATAATTTCGTACGATGACAACTGTTTGATGAAGCGTTCTAAAAGACAAACACAAACATTAAAACAGTTTAAGTAAACACAAACACGCTAACTGCAGCTTTCTGTCCAATTACACTGCAACTCTACTTAGCAAATTTTCATCAAATCCAAGGTTCATGTCAGGACTGTAAAACAACGCTGTTTCACTACGTTATTTAGTATCCGGCTGGCAAGTTATACACTACATTGAAGCATTCGTAGCCTACTTTAATTTTACAAACTGAGTTGACCCGACAGCGCCATTACCACCTGTTCATTTTTTTCCCCTCAGACAGTGTAGTATTGGAATATTTCCTCGCTCACTCAGAAAAGGCACGTACCTTGCTTGGGGTGCAATCGATATTCCAGTGAATTCCAGACGAGTGCTGAGAGATGACACATTAGTCCAACCAGCCAGATTGCAAACTGCATGATTTCCTCAATGAAGAAACCACGGCTTTCGTCTCCAGGGCAGTACCTTTTCAAGCGGCTCTCCCCCCTCCTTCTCCCCGGATTGTCAGCAACAGGTCGTGGGATCTATGGAGCCTCTGTGCAGCACAACTCTCGCAAAGTGCATTGTCCTCATTGCATTACTAAGAAGGCGTCCACAATCTTTTGTAAACACGTACAATTAACAATACATTCCAAACTATTGGGCATATGTAGTCTATGTCTACGCAAAGACGCGATCTGTGCCAGCTACACTTTTCCTTAGCCATCCATAGAACACCCCCGGCTCCCCTGACTGCAGCCAACATCAAACGTAGGAACGCCTCCGGCCTTGTAAACCAATCACGAGTTAGCTTCCAACATAAAAACTTGGACAGATTTGGTCTGCCGAGTTAGACTCCTGGAAAGAGGAAAAACTGAAATCAAAATTATTGTTGCTTTAGCGTGAAATACTTTCTGGCACGCGCTACATCTACTTTGCGATGTCCTTGTTGAAGGTTGCACGCTCATCACCACTTATGACAGCGGAAGGGTTATACTATAAAAGTGCATCCGATGAATGTTTTAAAGTGTCGCATTGGAACGCGGCTATACTCTATTGCGCTGTGCACTGGACCTGCCAATGCCTGCCAATACAGCGACTTCTGGCAGCATTCTAAATAAATGTTTGCTAACAAAGTTTCTCAATATAATCTATGCAAGTTAGTAATACTGCATTTGCTAATCCTCGTGTTTCATGCCAAGATACTATCGCTGGATAAAACAAACAAAAACAAGTTTATTATAATGACTGATAAATGAGTGTGAGTCAATAGCTCAGTTAATTGTCCCGTGAAGCGAGTTCATAACCGCGTGCCCATTGTGCACGTACGGCCTCGCGCCGATCAAATGGACGATTGAGAGACTATGGTCTTTTCATCTGAGCGCGCACCAGTGTCGGGGTATTGTGCCTAATTCGATTCGGTGTCCTTTGTGCGTTACATCTCCGGAAGCCTTCATTATTGTTGCATTAGTGTTTTCCCTTAGATATCTGACCTGCAGAACCCAAGCACCGGCAGCATTAGACGTTCACATGTATCACATGTATCACTGTTTTAATACAAAGGTGGTTGCCTTTCATTCAGCGTATTACACAAATATGTTTCCTAAAATTGAAATGTGTAAAATGTATACTGTGCTTTATATTTAAATGATACATCTAACAGGTAAATTAATGGAATGGATTTGGGCAATCTAGTTACATGCACGAGAGATATTGGCTATGCATTTTTCAGCGGAGGCTGAAGCATTTAAACCGTGCACACCTGAGGAGTGCTTCACATCTATAAATGAATATATTGTAGTAAGCTGAATAAGCCAGCAAGTGTTGATATGATCTTTTTTCATATGAAAATTCTCTCTATGTTCATCCCACTGCAGTGCTTCCCTGGTGTGTTATTCACCCATTTAATCCTTTAGCAGGGCCATTGAATTATGCCGTCTCTGGAGGTCTTTTTGGATTTGATCAAAACACCTTTATATCAATGTGGTCAGATCAGCTTTCAGGAGCAGAAAAAGAAGCCAAAGTTAACCTGTTAAACTAAATTTAAACCCCTAACCCAAACTTCTGTGTTCTTTTCTATGTTGGTCTATGTTGTTTAAAATGTATTACACAGAGACACACATGCACTTTCGCACACTCACACTCACACACACACACACACACACACACACACACGCACACACACACACACACACACACTTAACCCACATGCACACTGCCATTTGATGGATGTTATTGTTTGGCCCCTGATCAAAAGGAAACCTTTCTGACTATACAGATGTTGTCATGACATTTTCAAATTAGTTTAAGCAGTCTCGTGGCCATTTTAACTACAGATTTTGATGTCATCCAGTCTGATCCCCAAAAATGGTCTTTGACCGTTTCAGTTATCGGTCACTGTTGGCATTACTGTGTCTTGGGTAAGCGTAGCTGTGTGGGGGGAAGCCTTGGGTTGGCACTGCCCACTGCCTCCTCCTGACCACCTGGGAGCCGAGCCAGTGCTTTCCCCAGTCCAACGTCCCTCACATTTGTGTGAAAGATTGTGTTAAATCAGCAAAAGCCGGATCTCAGTGGCTAAATTAGCCTCGGAATCCAAAAAGACTATTCTGCTTGTTCCAAGTAATAGTGTTGGGTGACTGCTCACCCTTGGTGCCATACCCTGGCTTACTTTTCATGAGATTCCCCCTAAATCTCATGAATCTCTATAGCACCATCCTCTGTGCAGGTATCCACCTGGGTCATACATGTTACCGTATATCGATGTATTAACATTTTAACTCTCAGGAGTTGCAACAATTAATTTGTAATTAGTCTTCCCCTTGTTTTTACCCTGTATTTAATTTATGTATTTAATTATAGTTCTTCAACTCTGAAAGCAAATGAGGTAAATCCTTTCTCCTCTTCTGTTGTGGTAAAGCCATTTGTCAATGTGTAATTCATTGTTATTTTAGCAGACACTCTTATCCAGGGCGAATTCATATTATCCTTTGAACTTAATGATATTTTTCTTCAAATATGGGTCCCAGAGGTTCAATCTGAAATAGACCAGAACCTAAGCTGAGCATTGACAACAAGTCTACGACCACCATGCGCAGTAACAAAGGTGGTAAATGTAATGGAACTAATCATGTCAATGCTCACTAGTTAGATCTGCCTTGCTATTTACTCATTGTCATTAAAAGTTTGGTGTGCTGATAATCCTTTGTTTCTGTGACATCTGGGACAAGCACTATGGCAAAGTCATGCCTCTAAACAGCCTCTAAATTATCAGCATATGGAGGTCATTTCTTTACAGATCAAATAACAATGACGTTCACAAACTACTGTTTTGTGTTGATGAGTTCCACATGTTGAAAACCTTGTTGTGTAATGATGGAACACCCTTGAGTGCCCTTCTCCTGCCCCTTGGCCTGGGTGACCCAGAGGGCATCCCTCTGCAAGGCCACCGGATGCAAAGCTGCATGCACGAGAGAGGACAGAATTCTAGCCACTGGACTGTAGCTTGGTGATGACATCTCCAAATAGCCACTAACAGCTTCAGAACCACAGAAACTCTACTGTTCACCACCTTCAACCACAGAACACCGCATATATGTAATTATAATATTATTATACATTATTATACATATTATATACAGTATCATTTTTTCAACCTACCAAAGCAGGAAATGAGTGAGGATTTTGCGTTTCTCTTGTTCTTAAATTGCTCTTGTTTAGTTGTGATCATATGGATATTGTGTGTGTATGAAACAATGGAAAACATTTCATTTATAGAGGAATAAAGCATTATGAACAATGTATTTGAGTGAATATCCCTCCCATCTTAAGAGAATCTAAGGTAGAAGAAGAAACATTTACACTATTCATAGACTTGTGCTCACTGTGTGGGAAAGCAGCACATTTTGAAAAGGGAGAATGATCCATGTTAGTGTAAATATAGCCTTTGTAAATATGTGTTGCAAGATACATCCAGAACTGGATTGTACCATGTATACTTTCTACCAAACAGCTTCAGTTTGTCCTCAGAAAATGGTCCATAGTTCATTCATATTTCTTTTTCAAGAGAGGGACCATTTTTTAGTCTTCAGCAAGGAAAACCCAATAAATATGAAATCCTGAAAGAGAGTGGAGTCCAGTGAATTTTTTTTTTCTGAAGACATATTGTTTATTTAAATTCCTAATACTGTATGTGACTGCTGAAGATATTTATGGGAATGAACAAAATGTAGATACATTATGCTCAGAATATCTTATATAAAAGGTCTACCATTGCATGTTAACTGAAACATAAAAGTATTCTTCATTTTTAATTAGCATATAGAGAGTGTTGTTAGGCTTCCCCCTCCCTAATATCATAACAGGAGCAAAGTCTGTCCTTGAGTTTAAACAGCCATAGAGCCTCTTAGGTTCATTGGGTTTAAACTGAGATTATAGCAGTGATATCATTGTGTCTGACAATATTGTGTAGATCAGTGTATCATAACCTTTTCATACCTTACTCTGTTGCAACTACAGGGTGTGTGTATTTTTTCCTCATTCATATTCTGTCTACTTAAAAAATCTGGCATCCTTTGCCTAGGTATACAGTAGCAACAATGTTACTACTGACATGAAAAGGAACTGTGTGAATGGTTGAGTGATGTCTTGTGGAAACAGGAGAAGTATATGAGAATATTATTTACATTAAATAAGCCTCATGTCCTAAATATAATACATTAAGGTTATTAAATGACTCAGTGGAGATATGTGTATGTTTTCATGTTTGAGCTACAGAGAAACTAATTATTTGATTATAATAATTATTGTAATTATTATTTGTTCTGAATGAAAACATGATAATTTATGAGGAAATGAAGCTTAAAATATCAAGCTCTTATGCGTAACCTTTATTCAGGGAACCATGGTACCGGTAGACTTCTAAATTGTTGAGGTAACTGTTGGCGTCTTTTGAGAAGCACATGAATCAGAAGCAATGGTGAGGGAGAGCTCCAGTTGTGTTATATGCGACTAATACGGTGACCGAACTCAGCTGTCCAGTAGCGTGTTCCTGTGACCTGTTCCTGAGCCCATCCACCTGTGCTAGCTTGTGTCTCCAGATTAGTCCCCGGAAGCTTCCACTCAGCTTCGCGCTGTGCTTCATCAGCCGCGAATTCCAAAGCGTTTAAACACACTACTCTGTCATCTCTTTTCCTGCTTATTGAGGACCATTGTTAGCCCCGGCCCTGGAGACAGCATTGCCAGAGGACGGCTTTAAAATGCTGTCAAAACAGCTCTCACACCTGTCACCACGTATTGTCACTGCTCTGATTCATGATGTCATGGTTGACCCACAAAAAGAGGGGAAAAAAAACCCGCTATTATCTTTTTTTTTCCTCTTTCCAAGAGAGGAATGGCTTGACAGCTAGCGTTCTGATAGCAGGAAATAATGTTTATGTTAAAAGTTGTATATGCTCACAATAAAAAAAACACATTACAAAGGCACATCCACCTGTCTTATTGACATATTAATCCCTTTGCCCAGGGAGGGCACTGTGTGTGTGTGTGTGTGTGTGTGTGTGTGTGTGTGTGTGTGTGTGTATGTGTGTGATTGTGTGTGTGTGTGTGTGTGTGTGTGTGTGTGTGTGTGTGTGTGTGTGTGTATATGTGTGTGTGTTGAACAGCTGTAAGGAAAGTAAAAAAATATGTATCCCCACGAGTAAATAAATTACAGACTACCATTACAGCAAACATGTTTACATAATCCCAGGTATATGAGTTACTCTTATATATAATTTATTTTGTCTGTGAACAAATTAAGGAAAATTTCATAGAGCTGGATACCAGTGTAGGAGCTTCCCAGAGCAAGCCACCTGATTGCCCATCAAAAGTTACTGTTTTTGGACAGGTCTGGGGGTGTTTCCTTAGCCCTCTGACATGATAAAATATACAACGCATGCTTGGTTAAAGAAAGCCAAGGATTGAAAGTCTACATTTTATGACAAAATAACCAACATCATGGCTCATTTTTAAAACATTTTTGTAGAATAAAATACTAGTATTGTCCTATTCTCTCTGCTTAATTCTCACTGCTTAACTGTTTTATATTACTCCCCTAACAAGCAATCATCTCATGGGTCCACCTATAGGGGGTGTGGCCTACAAAGAAAAGTTAAGTTCAGGTTTTCCTGTCTAAATATGCAATGTCACAAACCCTTCCTGAAGCTGAAATTCTTCTCTTGGCTGCCATTCCACTCTGTGAAAACATACCCAGATCCACCTGCCAGTGCGGCTTTCTGCATACGTTTGCTGTGTTAATGCAGTTGATGGGGTAAAATGCTCCGGCTGTAGCGTCTGATTTATTAGGATTAGGATTTATTACACTGTTACACCGAGGCTGTGGGGCTCCTCCAGAGTTGGAACAGACAGAAAAAATATGCTTAGTACTTATGTTCCAAGTGTTCATCTTTTTAGCAAATTACTTTGTCTTACAGCACAGTACATTTTCATGCAGCCTATGGACATACTGGCTATTCTCTCATTCAGGATGCCTATACCCAAATGAGAAACATACACGGTGGGTTCTCATACATCCAGCAAGCTGCCTGCCATACGATCCAGCCGAGGATCTGTGTGTCTTATCGGGTTTCATTGCGAGACATAAGGTTTGAGGCAGCAGCTGCCTGATTCGCGGGCAATAGCTCTTTAATTTCCCCCATGGCCTCCAGTGAAACACGTGCCCCTGAGGGGTCACTTTGACAGGGTCAGTGGCTTTAAATAAGGCCCCTTCTCATGGATCACAGAGCATACCTGCTACTGCACCTTCATTTCCATCCCCTGTTGCCTATGGAGAAATTACTCCTGCTACAAACCCCTCTCTGTCTATGGAGATGTTAACTCTGACTGCAACAACTTTATTAGCATCGCCTGCTGCCTTTGTAGATGTTACTGTATGTTTTCAACACTGTTTATTTGGGCTTTGTAGGGGTAAGAGCGGGCGAGTTTCCTAAAGCACATATTGTTTTATTAGGCTGTAATGATAACCAGTCAGGATTGGTTGCCATAATACTGCATTTAATCTTTGCCGTTCACAGTGTTGTTTCAGCTTGTTAACGTGGCGAGGTTCACTGGCAAGACAACTGCCACTCTATGTGTGCACCAAAATAGAAACAGAGCACCCAATGAGAACTTGGACCAAGTGTCCCGTATCCCAGAATTCATGGCCCATCTTAGGCAATGCCTCGTCCGCTGAGTATAAGCAGGTTTTCAGGCCTCCTTCATAATTGGATATAATAGCGTACAGCTGGCTGAGGGAATCTCTTCTTGCCATAAATATTCGAATGGCTGCCAGTAAAATAGGTGTGTCTGCTTGCAGGCTGACATACAGGTTCACTGAACATTTAGGAGCATGTAGTGTAAATCACGAATCAAACATAACTTTAAATATTATCAGAGACGATAGTGAGAGGGGAGGTACAGCTGCTATGCTAAGAATAACTCTGTAACCTCTCTAGAAAACATACTGACTGCTTGGGTAACACTGACATGAAACACGCTACCTTGAAGGTAAAAAAGTACGCTTGTACTGTTCTGCCTTTAACTGGTATTGATGGAAATTGCAAGTATTTAATGCAAACCATATTCAAACCATATTTCAGTGGTAATTGAGGTCAGTTTGCACTGCCCAGACTCTGTAAAATAAGGTAATAATTAAGGCACAGTTTGACAAAAGACTACATTAAAGGATGACACATTGCCTATTGTGTCTTAGGTCACCAAAGAGGTCATGTAAAGAAATAGCCTCCTATCACACACCTTGTCCAAGGGTGCATCAGTGCCCCACTAAAGAATCAAACTGGCAACCACTGGGTTCATTACTACTATGCCACACACTTCAGCGTGTCAAACACATTTATCTGTGTGAGTGTTTACTGACACATCTGACCTTATACGTGCTATGTGTGTCTGATGTCAGATGACACTGCAATTTATGCTGATGTGGGCTTGAAGAAGGGTGAGAGACACCAGAATTCCCACAGCCGGCTCTGCCAGCCACTAACTGACCCTTTTCTGGCCGAAGGATTATTGTTTAAGCCCCTGATAAGTGTGGAGCACGCTTAACATCAGAGCGGCTGCCTCTTCCCCTCAGCTTCTGCCATGTCTGGGCCACCGCTGCCAGGGTGTTCCCTGATGCAAACCTGGACCCTCCAGCAAACACGCCATTTCTCAGAACTTTACCTTTGAAATGGGACAGCACCAGCGGTACTATTGTCCTGCAAAGCTTGGTCCTAAGTGTTAAGTTTTTCGAATGTTTAAGATAAGATTGCTCAAATACTTTTGCCATATTTGTTCAGCTGCTACACTTTGCGTATCTCTTTGACTAGCCGGAGCTGATAGGGAATTTTACCTGTGTTGTATTAATGTAAGACATAATTAAAACAAGGTTTCCATTTGGACTCCCAGAACCTTAGCAGAGAAAATCAATTTTCTGCACTTGGAATAAAGTGCTGTCATGGGCCATGGGCATGCTGTGCACTGGTTATTTTTCTGCTCCAATACCTGAATTGCCTTTAGCTAATGGAAACCGGTGCATAGCCTCTTTATACTGTGTCCAGTTCTCATATCTGACGAAATGTGGACAGCCAGTCTGTGCGGTTTATTTGATCACATTATCTCTGTGTGTGCACATGTGTGTGTGATTTAAAGTTGCTGAAATAAAAGTAAATAAAAATGGATTACTTCCATTTTCCTTTAGCCCAGCTGAGGTATTCATTCACTCCAATTGCTTCAGATAAAACAATGTCAGCAGTTTCATATTTTTTCAATATAAATGCAATTAACAAGAGACCAGACATATCTTATTACAAGGGGCCCTATGGTATACAATGTATGTGAGCATTCTGGAAAAGAACCATCTGTATGAAGTTAAAGTAACTGCCATTGCACATGGGAAAAAGATAAGCTCCTTAATCATGAAATTAAAGCATCAATGTACTGTACCATTTTTTTTAACTTGGTCACATTCTTGACTACCAGTAAGTGATTTTTTTTTCAGTCAACATTTGTTTAACTTTCTACGTGTATGTGTATATAAGGAGTGGCTTGTCAGATGGTGTCATCGGCACATAAGTGACGCTTTATAAACATTTCTTTGCAAAATCTGAAAGTCCTAAAACGTATTAATGATTGGTCATCTTGTCTCCCAATCTTTACCCTAGTGGAATGTGCTGGTAATCGTAGTCTAACCCAGATTCACAGCACTGAAGTCTGTGGGACCCTTTTGAATGCAAAAAACAGTTCCCAGGCCTGCTTTAAATCCCACACTGTCTAAGTCCAATGGCATGGCTCCATGAGGTATTTCAGAGGACGATTGTCAAGGGATTATCCTCAGGCCAGGTGGTCTGCATTACCACCCCCAGCTGGACCGTCCATGTTGCAGTGCCCCAGCTCCTCCTGTACTGCAAAGCTACGCAGGTCTCTCCCAGCACCTTGTCTTCATTTGCTTCTGCATTTCCCACCTCCTTGCCTCACGGCCCATAAATTCACTTCTAAACTCTATTATTCCTGGTATCTGAAATGTTGGGTGAGTCCTCTTGCCGACCAGAGATTTCCCCACATGCAGAACATGAATTAATTTTTTTGGCATGAACAGTAGAGAGTGAAGCAGATTAGGGAAAGTAGATTCATTTTATCTCCCCTGTCTTAATAGTAATATCTGTAAAATCTGTAGCAGATTCCACATCCTGCCCCTCAGGATAGCAGGTAACTGAAAGGATGCTGAGCTGAGGATACAACTGATAGAACAATATAGGGAAGAGCAGCCTGCGAAAACAATGGCATTAAGCAGAAGGCTGACAGATGATCCCCAACACCCTAACATCTCACAGGGGTTTGTTTTTTTTTTTTCCCTTGGCCATACACAATGAATGGAGGGCACAACACATAGCACTCATGTGGGTGTGACTGGGAGACTGAAGCATGTTGGGAACCAAATGCAAACTCTATCCAAGGGCTGAAACCGACCAGACTGATCTGAACCAGTCTCATATGGATGAGAGGCGCCAAAGGAACAAAAAAGGGCTTGTGTTAGAACACCTAATCAGAATCCACCTGCACTGGTGACACCATATTCAGTTGCCCCACTCAAAGGAATGAAATCAAAGTTATGTGTAACTAAGCACAGTCATACAGTATTAGAATCAGTACCCAATATTTAAAGATTTACAAATACGATACATAAATATAGATTTATGATTCATACAGGCATCAGATTTTAGAGGGTCAGAGTAGAAGTAGATGTTTTGGGATAAAACTGAAACAGTCTACCAGTTTATGCACAGACACAAAAAAGCCCTCAAACACAGCTGACAGACAGATAAAAACAGCCACAGAATAAAAAGATTTTCACCAAAGGTGTTCACAGGAAGTGTCCAGAACGTCCAGGAAGTTCACAAAATGTCATTTTCGCAGGTCATTGTGGAGGGTGACAGAGCATGAATGTTTCTTGGGCTGTGTTTTTTTTGCCCCTACTGTACAATCAGGGACACACGGGGACCACCCATTACCCTTTTTTATGTGTTGCCTATTCAGACTTCACGCCCCATTCAGAGACCTGTCAGTCTTTTTCTCTGTGCAGGGGAAGCTTATTGTACCCGTTTTCTTCTGAGACGTGAGCGATGTCCGCGGCGGGCTGCTTTCAGTCCCAGGCGGGCCGAAGCTGGGGGACTCCCATGGTGAGAGAGCAGGGTTCTGGCCCAGCACACCACCCCGGACCCCATGTAGCAGAACAATCGACTCGGCCACAACAAAAGCTCCAAATGAACTCCAAGCTTGTTTCCGCGAGAGAAGGCCATGACAGGATTGGCATATCTACACTCAACGTGGCAGGGTGATGACACACGGGGACAGTGCGGAGAGAGGGCCGCGCCAGAGTGGTGGCACAGTGGCTGCAGGCTACGGCACGCCATGGCCAACGCAGACGAGCCCACCTGAGTGGATCTTTACATGTCTGCTTCGCATTAATGCGAATGTGCTTCATGTTAAGGCTAGCAGCACTGCAGTCGAGATCGGAAATTGATTCAGTGTGCATTGAAGGGTATGACCTAGTTACTTAACAATTTATCTGCGACAAACCCAGTTTATCCCCTCCCTCCCTACATTATAAAAAAGGGGTTCTTTATACGTTTAATGGGTTGTCCTCCAAGAATCTAATTTCCTTCATCAGATTAAAGGCCTTTGTGATGTTTTATCCAATCATAGCCCCACCAAGGGCATTTACTCAGAGCCCTAAATACAAATGAGAAACGTGTAACATAAATACACTATACTGTTAATTCTTATCACTCACTTTCACTCATTATTCCTGCAGTGACGATACAGTCACAATAAAAGTGTAAGTATCTGAATCATAAAAAAGGCCTGACAAGACTAAACAACAATAAAATAAATAATTACAGGCAGTCCACATTAGGCCTGAGGCCTGTCTCCGAAGCACTAGGTCAAATAAATCCTAGAGTTATTCTTAGTAAGAACAAAATGACTCCCTGATGAAGGCTTTAACATTTCTGCGTGAAAAGTTTTACTGAGCACAAATTAACATAAATTAAAATTTTTATCATTTGCAGAACACATAATTGTAGCACATTTTAGAAACTTTTACTGACCACGTGAAGAAGAATGTCAAAACCTTATTTAAATACCACATGACCAATTCATTTGTGAAAACATTTGTCCTAATGTAGTTATATTATATTTAAGAGCCTATTTTTTTTACAATTTGTGCCTGGGCTGTATTCTTGCTGTGAGAGAGCCACAATGCCAATGAAACACATGTACCAATTACCCAGATCCTCAGGGGAGAGTTGCCATATTGATGACTTCCTGTTTCTGCAAGATCTCCTGGAGCCCTGACTAATGGCAGACTTAAAGTTACCACACTGACTGTGGGATCAGCTTTATGTGTCACCTGTGCTCAATATTTGTGGATTGCTACACAGAGTAGTTGAGAGCGAGTTGAGATCGTTACCATCCTGGGGACTGGCAAGGCGTAGTAAAAAAAATCCTTTAAAGCCTACATGTGCACATCACATGGCTAGAAAACACATTGAATTAACAGTTTAGGAATCAATTGCAAGCAGTGAGCCAGCTCTGTGAAACATGATATTGCATGAATGAAGCCATCAGCAGTAGCCAGGATAGCAGCTCTCAAACCAAGCGCTAGATTGTATGATTAAAAACGTTAGAATACAGAAACCCCAATGATGGAGCATTATTCAAATGTGGAATATGAAAAGACAACAGAATGTCCCTATCCTTTCCATTAGTCTCATGAGATACAATGACCAAGTTGGGTGAATGTTGGTGCATTTTCATTCAAAATGAGACATAATGCTGAGAATCTACCACTGTGTTGCATTGAATTTTTACCGTCTGACATTGTTTTAAAGAAATGTCTCTTATGTCTGCTTGTTAACTTAAGGTGGCTCACCTAACAGATCCCTGCCCTGAAGGAAGGCTTTGCAATCAGTGTACAAAAGGTTGCCATCTCAGTTAGATCTTATCTGAAATACTCTACAGGAAGGAGCCCAGTCTTGCGTAACTGCCTAGCGTTATAGCTTTTACCATTAACTTAAACATACACTGCTTTAAAGCTAAAGTGCTATGGTGATAAATCAGGTTTTCAGACATGATGAAAGAAACCCTAATGTCCTTAGCAGTTCAAGACGTCACTATAGGCGTCCCTGAGCAAAGCATCCCTTAGCAAAGCAGTTTGTTGTGGAGCAGGCTTGGTAACATTCAGATTTGAGTATTATTCATTCAGTACAAGTTCCCTATTCTGAATAAGTGTTTTGAAACAATGTGGTATATCGGGGACATGCTTACAGACCCTATAATCCATGTTACAATACATTCCCTATACTGCCTCCCTTCCCAGGAGCTGTGCAGGAGAACTAGCAATGCTACGTCCATCTTCTGGAGCTCTGTGGATGGAAAAAGCACCCCAGAATGCTGATAAGTTCACCATTCACCACAGTTCATATTTTCAGGAGATCCATTGACTTTCTCCTTTCAGCCCACTTTAATCCCTCCATCTATGTCCTTGGTGGCTCTCCACAGAAGAGCTATTATTCCACTCTTATTACTCTGCTCCTCGCAGCTTATCTCCTTCCTGGTGACAGTCTTTTCAAGCCTTTCCTTAATGACTTGGGGAAGCTCACATGCTCAACTTCCCAGGCTGTGCAACGCAGACCCGGTGATGTCAGAGTGGGAGGCCCATTCAGTCCTGCTGGATTTTCTGAAGAAAGAAGCGAGGCTTAGAGGTTCAGCCCAGTCACACCTTCTCACAGTCCTCCTCATCCCCTTGGTACCAGCTTTAGTTTAAAACTCCTCCTTTGACCAGGGAGAGCTCCATGCCTTCACCAGATTTCCTGGAAATAAATAAATCCTTGTTGGGTGTGGTTTAATTGGCATACCCATATGATGACATCACTGATAGGTTATATGAAGTGGTCTAGTAGTCATAGCACAACGGCAAACAGCTCAACGACATAACAAATCTAATTGTATTTCACTGAAAAGTACAGTATGTGTGGGTGAATATTTCAACCACCATTGATAAATATGTTCTTTGCTGAGTACGACTGAATTACAGGCATAGACAATAATTCATTGTAATAATTGTTTGGATACTTGAATAGTGAAGAATCCAATGAAGCAAAATTATAGTATAAAGACAGCTGGATAAATTAATGGACATTCTTTCCACAATTCAGGATTATAGAAATGTAGCAGTTAACAGAAAAGTCTGCTCCAAACAGACATAATTGCGTTATCCTCGACTTATGGTTTCCTGATTGAAATGGCATTCATGTACCTCCCAACATGCTCTCATGTATGCTTCCCTCAAGCAAAGTAGCCGCACCATCTTCACTTAACCACAAAACATGTTTTAAATTGATTACATCTTGAATAAGCCTTTTGCACTCTTCAATTTGCACTTTGTTATGAGAAAAGGGGAATAGAATGCATGATAATAGCCTATTTCATTACTTTAACACATTTTACTCATTACACTTTCCTCAGTAAGCCCCAGGAAACATGACCGTTAAGGCTGTCTTGTGGTTGTGTGTTATGTGGGAGAATCACGTAGGATGCGGTCATGCTGTGGTTATGTGTGGTGTGTGTGAATGTGGCATGATACTGTCATGTTATGGCTGTGTGTAGCATGCAAGAATGGGTGTAATGTGCTCATGTTGTGGTTGTGTGTGGTGGGGGTGAATTAGGTATTATTCTGCATTGTTGTACAGTACATGATGTGGTCATATTTTGGTTGTGTGTGTGACTTGGGTGAATGGGGTTTGATGCAGTCATGTTTTGGTTGTGTGTGGTGTATTATTCCGCCATGCATAGGGATAGTAGTGGATATGAGTAGGTATCATGCAGTCATGGTTTTGTTATAGGAGAATAGAAAATTATCTTGCTAGACTGTAGCTGTGCATAGTGTGGAAGCCTGAGTTATGGTGCTGTCATGTTGTGTTATGCATGGTGTGGTGAATAAGACACAGGTATATGTCTCATTGACTCTCTCAGATGGCATGCAGCTCCAGTCCCTCAGGGGAAAACAGTTCCCTGTGTTTGTGTCCTTAAATTGTAAAGTATTTAAGGCCTTGGGAAAACATGGCAAATTGGTCCAATTAAGCAAATAATGACTTTAGTGAAGTCATTTACAACAGAGGGGAAAGAGATATGTTGGCCCTGGAGGAGCGGATACCAGCACTGCTTGTCTGCTCTGATCTCCATCTGTTGTTGCGGTTTTTTTTTTTTTTGTAGTGGTGGGAAAAAAAAGAAAAAGGAACCAACAGTGACTCTTCGTAAAACTGAAATAAAATGAATCTTCTTCATTTTCAAATGAAAATATACTGTATGTGTTCAATGGGTCAGGTTCAGATTTTTGATTCAAATTATTCCATAATCTTGACAGATGTTTTTTTTCTGGGTTTGCTCCCTATGTTAGACTTGATGGTGTTTTCACACTGCCCCAGTAGAGCACTGTTCCAGCGCTACCACCAGATGACTGTGTTACCTCATGAACGCATCCCACTCATTGCGGAATGTCATGTGTAGAATGTGTGTTTTAATTGCCCCAAAAAAGAATCTCTCGGAATGTGCGAAGCCTCTTTGAGAGCGATGAAAACCTGATGACACCCTTTAACCTTCTGATTTAAGCCTCAGTTTGTTTGTTTTGCTTTTTTTTTTGTTTTTTTTTGCCCTGCTTAACCCCCACCCTAACCCATTTAATTATCACCTAAAACGTGACCCATGCAGGTCTACCCATAAACAAGGGTGCTGTGGTATGGAAACAAAAGACTGTGTCGCGACAAAAGGGGTTTCTCTTCATAAATGGAAACAGGCTAACACAACACACTCGAGTTAACTAGGAAAGAATCATCTGGTACTGAGGTCTAACAAAGCCTGTAGAAGTCCAAGCTTCTACGACACTAAATACTATAACAATGCTGTTTTACATAAGGAAAAAGCAGAGGATTATGGTTTAGCACTAATAGGCATTAAAATCTGGTGGAAGCCTATTGATGCAAGGAATCGTTGCTTTGTCAGCTAATACAAACTAAACAGCCACGTTTTTAGGAGAATCAGTTCATTCATGTGTATTGCTGAAATGATGGACAATGGCACAAACAAAAGCTTTAAATGTTTAATTTACCTTCGCTGTATAACTCCACACTAATCTTTTTTTCATATTTTTTCATACAATTATTACTAAATTTTAAATTGTACAGTGTGCCCAATTAAATTAATGCCATGACAGCATGGTGCATACGTGAGGCAGGCTGGCTCTTTTCAATGTTTTTTTAATTCAAGAGGTGTGATATCCAACAGATCACATTATCTCTTGCATCTCCTGTCTGACTACTGAGGAAATGTAAATCTTGTGCAATAGTCAGAGCATATCCTAGTCAATGAGGAATTAGTAGTTAATCAAATTGGCCTACATTATCTCTAAAAACTGTAGTCTGCATCCTTTAACGAGTAAAGAGTGATCTGTTTATTTTCATGCTCATATTAAAACATAAAAACACTGCACCCCACTTGTAAACACACCCAAAAATTTTAAAAAGTATGTACAATGATAATATTTCAAAACTAAAAATAAAAAGAAATGAGAAAATTAAGCAATACAAATATTGTTCGGGGACTGTCTAAGTCAGTTTGGTTATAAATTTTGGTGTGTCAAATGAGGTAACAAAGGCCCTCAAAGTATGTTTATATAATCCATTGCCTTCAAGGAGGGGTGAGCAAAGAGAATGGAAACTGTTTTGACATCCAGGTCCAACTAATTATTGGATTTAGGTTAGAATGGAATTCCATTAGAAGTAGGAAATACAAGCGTATGACCTTGTTCCTGTACCAAGCGTAGCATTGGGGGCTAAACAGGAAGTTACATCACACAAATTAGTCCTGGTGCCTTGGCTTGTAATCTTACCAGAATGGGAAACTGCATCGCAATTAGATATATGCTATTTATGGTTCAGAAAACAAGAGCAAATTGCTCATTTTGATATCAGTCCATTTCTCCTTCCTTTTGGTGAAATGAAACATCTTTTCATTTTATACTTTGGTCACATCAGACAAAATCCAGCTACTAAGTTTATTCAACCTGCAAAACATTGAGATGGTTTAAATTATACTGAATTTGTCCAAAACAGCTATGGAAAACAAAGTCTTTCTGATTTTCCTTTTTGCAGCAGCAAATGAAAAAGTCATTTATGTGTTTACATGCTTACATGTTTGTAGGCATGCTGCAATTCATTGTGTATTTCCTAAAAAAAATCCTAATTTTCATTTCAGCCACTTTTTATTGATTGAGGTGGAGCAATTGCATGTAACTACAAGAGCTGACTAATGGATATGTTGTCTGTTTGGATGGTTTCTATTAGCATGCTGATTAGCATAAGGAAAAATTATATTTTTTCAGACCAGTTTGTCAAACCATTTATGTATTATTCTGTATTATTTCTGTAAACTGAAAATTAATTAAACTGTAAAAATGCCATACTCACATTTATACATTTTTCAAAGGCATTCAGTTCACCTTCACTACCTTCCCAAATAAAAGCATCGCTTCCACACTTTTATTTAGCAGTGGAGGGTATTCTGCTGTTTCTTGTAAATAAATGGCTAATAGCAGTGGTTTACACACAACATGTTGAAGTGACTGCTGTGTAGTATCGAAACCCAGGTTATCGTATTGAAAGCAGCCTGATTATCAGCCTTCCCAGTGATCTGCCAGCAATGCTGGTTCTGCGTCTGAAATGTGTGCTGGTGCACTGTTCTTTCAGCCATTGGCAGCACAATGAACTCCTTATTCCTGCAGGCTTCCTGCCGCTGCCGCAAAAGAGCTTCTGCACAAAGACCTGATGCAAACCCCTGCTGCATGAGAGCAGGGGCCACTATATAGAGCATAAAGTCTGCTGAAACACACAGGAGCCGGGCTGTCATCCGATCCCCTCGGCCTGACTGGGGAACTCTCTGAATCCAGGAAGCCTTGCCTTTTAGCTTCCTTTGGCTGAGATACATCCCCAGATAAAAAAAAAAAAAAAAAAAAACAGCAGGTTGCATGCTATTACAGAACAGTTGATGGATAAGATCGGTGCTTGTTTATATTTATTTTATTTTTCTTTAAAAAGTCACTGGACCTTGAGGTATATAATGCTATGAAAGTGTGGTGTGGTCCTTTTGATGCTCATGGCTCTAATGCAGAGGTCTGGAAAAAGTAGTGCTATCCCTTTAAGGCTAATCTGTGTGAAAGTTGTTTGACAACTGCAATTAAATCACTCTCCAATACGTCCCTCTGTCACATTCAAAATACAGACAAGGCCTTTTCAGCTGTCCTTACTGAACTTCATCATCAGAAAAAAAAACAAAAAAACATCTCAAATCATTTATGTGCTTGGAAATTTATCACACCCATGGCCACCAAACTAATAGAACAATTTTTTTTTTTAATATTCAAAGGATCCGATGTGGTTTAAGAACGATCATTTGTGCAAGCGTGGAGCAAGATGATTTGTCAAAAACGAAAATGATGAAAAGCAGGCTTAACTAAGCTGTCCTGTGTAAAGATCATTTTTATTTGTGAGGTGGCTGCATTCTTGTATTCGACACAGTGCTGAATTACTGTTCATTTCACCCCACAAAAACTAGAGATCAAAGTTCAAGCAACATTCTGATATTTATGATCAGGAGCAAGTGGGCTGTCAGCTATCAAATGCTTCTAAGGAGTCAGCAGTTTTTAACAGATGCAATGAATTTACAAATACAATGCCTACCTATTTTTCATGAGAACCAGACTTTGTGTCATTTCTAGTCCAATTCATCATCTTATACATCAATGCCATTGCTGGTATTGTCCTCCCTGTCAACACCTGCACAATCAGCTAAGCACTTTGTTATTAGTAGGTTGGCCACAGGTACAGAGTTTCTAACCACAGTTAGCCTGGAGGACAATGAGGTGAATAGGGGACAGTGAATGGTATGGTACATAATAATAACACTTCATCATCTTAAAAAAACAACTGGCTTAATACATTTATCACAGCATATAACTGAGGACACCTGGTGCAGCCAGTATGCTATGCTATTGGATATGTTTTAGAGAATATTACACACATAACATTTGTCATATAAATTTAATAACAGAACCCTGCTTTAAAAATGTTTACAGTATATAGTGCTTCAAATACAGTTTTATGATAATAATATCAAACAATTATGGTTTGATATGGTACATAGCGGTTATTTAAAGAATGTTTTAACAGTCTCAGCTTTTGTGTTCTCAGTTGAAAACTGTCCACATGTAATGGATTTGTGCATATCTGCCTTTTTGAGGCCCTGTCTATGGTGTATCTCTCTATCTGTCTGGTTCAGACAGAACAAAGTGTAAAACCTGCCCTTTGACCCAACTCTATGGAGTCTGAGAAGACATCAGAGGCAGGAGGGTAATAACACCTTTCCAGACATCCAGTGAAGCAGGTCTGTTCCCTGCAGACAACCCCCTACCCCCACCCCAAACATACACGCACCTACACACCGGCAGACAGACCAATCCATCACCCTGGACATTTGACCCCTTGTTCCCACAGCATTATGGAAGACTGGAAAAGTGATAATATGTACAAATGAAATCTAAGTGGAAACATCAAATGCCTATGCTCCCCTGGGGGCTTGCCGGTTGTGAAGGAAAGTGCTCTCTCCACATCTTCAGTGAAGATGTGGAGATTTGATCCACTGTTGATTTAAGTGCAGTTGTCTCCTCATGAGTGAAAATGATGATGTGTGTCTTATTTTATAATTGCAAACAAATTCATCTCAACATTGGAAATTGCAATGTTGAAGTGCACAGGAAATGGGAAGCCAGTCTTTGGTCATATTAGAAGCAAATTACAGTCCTAAGGCAAACTTCAGTGCTTGATGATAAGATATTTCAAGGGGTACAAAGGTTCTCTCAAATGTTTGCCTTTATCTTGGCCCTGACCACTACCCCACCCCAGGGTATGGCCAAAATGACCATGGGGGGTGTTCAGAGCAAAGTGACTCACAGTCCACTGATCTGCACAGGCCAAAACGAAGGGACCAATGTGGCCAAAACGAAGGGACTGGCCTAAGGTGTGGCTGGGTGAGGTCAGAGCATACAATAATTTATGTACCCTGCCATCTAACTCACCTAAAAGACATTTTTTCCTTTCTCTGCTGAAAAATGGCCTGTTTTTTTGCCCAAGAAATCTAGCTCAGATTTCATATCGGTCTTTTAACTGACAAGCATGCAAGCGAGCAAAGGTTTTTCTTGAAACAGCTAAATCATGATCCTCAAACATACAGAAATCATGTGAAAATAAATGTGATAAAAGTTTTGATGGAGAGATGGTTTTGCTTTTCCCAAACTGCAGACTCCTGCTACATGTAGAGGAGCAATTGCTTTTCATTCAAAGACTCTCCTAATAGTAATCCTAGGCCTATAATCTCCGCAACCAAAGCGAGCTGTTCAGCAGTCTCACACTCCACTTTGGAAGGGCTGTTTTAATGCCTGCCTAACACCTCAGGGACCACTGCCGAGGTTGCGTTTGATGTTCTCTTTAATTACACAACATAGTAATCTTCCTTCTATTCCACAGATAGTAATTGAAGTTAAAAGTTACTCGGCCTAATAATTTGGCAATGTTTTCGGCCACCTTAAGCTTTTCACTTGTGGACTTTTCAAGGACCAAGATAGACATCTATTAAATGCAACGTCTATTTTTATTTTTCCATCTGTCTCTTTCAATCTAACAAGCTAACGTAGTGATGATTGAAATGAATGACATTCTACCACTAAGGTCCCAAACACAGTCAGAGAAATATCAGTGCCACAAATAATACACTTCAGTATCAGTGCCAGTTATCAGCTGACACCCCCAAATAATTGCTTAAAACAAATAAAACATGTGCAATGACAAAATGTGACATGAGAAATTAAAGTTGATTACACAACAAATAAAGACTTATTATTGGACAAATGGGAAATGCAACAGTGAAGTTTATACTATAATCAGTATGAGCAGAAATAAACATTAAATGTTGAATAATATTTGATAGACATCTATTTAACATGTGTCCCTCAAAACTGGAAGTCTATCCCCTCCATTTTATGATGTAGGGACCTTGGAGGAGAGTCGTCCCCTTTTTCACTCTGACTCAACCAGACAACAGAGACCCCCACTTGCAACCACCACAGAGGGGTCAAGTATTGCCGTGGACAGTATGCTGGATGCTGCAGATAAATAGATGACCAGATCCTGTCCCTCAGTATTCTTCTCTCAGAAAAGTTCTCTGCTTTGATAGAAGGTGATTCTTCAGACTGAACAATCTCAGGCAATTTTAGGGGGATGCTGTTTGGAACAAATTTTAGGAAAGGGGTTGTCTGGTCATGCTGAATGAAATGTGAATAACTTTATTTAAGCCATATTTCAAAAAGAAACACTGCGGTATACTGTAAATCAATCAGGTTTGTGTATTTGTCACTAATATGACAAAGTTAAATATGACAGAAAATACCGTCCAATCCAATAGCACTTAGACAAAAGGGAAAGGTAGACTGTACAACTGAGGTGTGTTTTCAGATCAGATTTTAAGTCTGTGGATATTTAAAAGTTTCCACTCTGGAAAAAAAGAGTGTGGTGTGAGGACGGTATTTGATAATCTTTGAACAATTTCCTATTCACATGTTGACCGCTGCCTGCTTGACCACAGAGGCCAGCACTCTATTGAGTTCCGTCACAGCAGGGATTAGTTAAGCTTCCCCCATAGCAAGAAACACTCTGGTTTACTGTAATTCCAGCCTCTATTTTTACCTCTTTCCACTCCAGCACACATCAGTATTAAGTCAGTGTTTTCTGCGGAGGGGGGATAAGAGTCAGGGATTAGTCTGACTCAGGTTTTAGATGCTTATAAGCATGTGTAGTGGAGGTGCGAATGATACGACACAAAGCACTTTCTTGTTTAGGGGCAGAAAGAATCCATGATTAAACTGCTGAGAACAGGCGGAACATATTCGCCATTGTAATTACTCGGTTCATGAAAAAAAAAATCAGTTCTGAGGTTTAGGTACCACATGGTGGAGAACACATTCACAGGTCCCTATATAAGGAAGCCATACTCAGTAGGTGGCTTATTTTTGATTAAATCTAAGTCATGTGAATCATATTGCTCTGTGATTGTCTAAAGCATGCCCACTGCACTGCACCTCACCTGGTCAAAACCCTCTTTAAAACCGGAACAACAGAACACAGCTTAGCCAGTTTAGAGTGCCTTAATCAAGCCATTATGACATATTGCTGTAAATAGGTGTTTGCTTGTGTAATTCCTTCCTGGAATAGAGATTAGCACACCAGAAAGAGAGGGGACTGCTTTCGGGAATTGCAAAATCTCTGCAAGTCTATAGCACAGCATTACCCTTTCAGCCAACAGCATACATGCAAACGTGATGGAACACGTGGCTGAGCACTGAGACTACCAAGGTGAGTACACTTGTGCTGAAAGGAACACAGGTGCAAGAGACAGCACATACTATACCTACACCACAGCACAGAAACAAAGACCAGCTTTTCCTAACTCATCATGAACTCTTCTATGTGCTCTTGTAATGAAAGGCCTCTGTAGCGAAGGGCGAGAGCAGTCACCCCGCCCAGCCTTGAACCCAGGTCTACAGGGTACCAAACATGCAACTTTGACCGTGATGCCAAAGAGCCAGGCTCATTGGTATGGCAGTCAGAGCACATACTCAACTGTAGTGACAGCACTCTGTCACACTGCCCTCCCCTTCGGGAAGCACACCCATGCGCTTCACGCACCAAGGCGTCCCTCACACATCCCCCACTATACTTCTCCCATCCCAGGGTGCCCTACTCACTGGTGCTTCACCCATCTCTGGGGTCCCTCACACACCGGGGTCAACTGAACCTGAGGGTTCCTCATACGGCTCACACAGCGGGCACGCCTCCGATGGCCTCACGGCAAGCCATCCCATTCTGACACCATTTGTAGCGAAGGGCGAGAGCAGTCACCCCACCCGGCCTCGAACCCAGGTCTATGGGGTACCAACCATGCGACTTTGACCGCGATGCCAAAGAGCCAGGCTCATTGGTATGGCAGTCAGAGCGCATACTCAACTGTAGTGACAGCACTCTGTCACGGCCTCTATTAATACTAGAAAGTCTCTCCGAATTGTGACATCACAATTGAACTACATCACCAGTCCAGTTACGTAGTCTTTAAGCACGATCATTAACATGGTGATCAAAATGGGCCCCAATCCCTTGCCAAACAGGAAGATCACATGGTAATACAGCACTTGTTTTTTCTCAGCTGTCTGCAGTGGTCAAATGAATCAAGTAAGGCAGTCATTAGTAATGCAAGCACATGCTGAGATTGTCTGTATTCCAGTGATATACTTTAGACCTGTTAGCCAAATTGTGCTGGCATCACAGTTTTTAACTCAACTCATGGAGCCAAATGAAATGGGAGGCTGGATAACTTCATGCAATACACTGTTATTTTAGGGGTAAATCACCTTACATCATATTCAGGGTACATGTTCTCACTAGTTTTCTTGGGGGGAAGCGAGTTATCATCAAGGTGGGAATTGTTGTATTGTTTGAAGAATAAAACACCTGCTCCTGGCCTTTGTCATTGTGTCTATACTGAACCCATCACATTGTTTGTACTTTCTAAAGAGCTTTCAAGCTGCTTTGAAGTTTTCACAGATCCTACGTGGGCTTGGGATGGAACGAGTCCAACTCCCAGGATATTTGTTTAACTCAGGTGAAGAACCAAGACTGTCCATTCGTTTTCCGCAAGGCACCTCCAAAATGACATTGAAAAGCATGAGGTCTTGTCACAGGAAAAATCATTAGAAAGAGAAAGATCAACAAAATCTGAGCTGTTTATCCTTTCTGAAGACTAAAGAACTGTGTAATCCAAATAATAATGCAAGTGAAGTCACAGATTCCATATTCATTGTCAGGCCCACCTGGGACAGAACAAAACTATTATTACAACTCAAAACAAACACAACAGTGCTCAGAACAGGCTTTGAAGTGATAGCGTTGAACACCGTTTCTCAGCCCTCCTAGGTTCCGTGACAACAGAGCAGAGCACATACTCCTGCAGAAAAAGGAGTTTAAATGAATGCTTTGACATACATAAAACGCATGAGCTAGGTAGGAACTTTGGTGAGATGGATCAATGGAATGTGCATAAAGTATTTGTGCCTTCTTTTTTGACCAAATATAATGTTTGATATCTGCTTTAGCAAAATAAGTTTCAATGTGGTATTTCATATTTGCTTCTGCTTTAATTTAGTATCGCCCTATGTCACAGAACTGACCTACAACCCCCACCCCACCCCCTCCCACCACAAAAAAAAAAATCACCCCCGGGCTTCTGGGAACGGAATAGGTTTGGATGCGTTCAGGCTCACAGTGCAAACATTCCTTTGTCCCTCTTCTGTTTGGCAAACAAGCCCCAAACACAGCGTTTGGGGCGCTTTAGCTGCCTTTTCCGGAAGCCGAGTCGACGAGGAGAGAACATCGAGCGAGCCAACTTGTTGCGGATTCCTTCGCTGGATTAGAAGTGACGAACCCGGGATTACAGGGTCCCCACTGGGATGTCAGAGCGCCAGGCAGGATCTTTTCACCTCTGCCTTCTCCAGAGAAAAGCATCACCCACAGGGGTTACGTGCCATCGGTGATTTGCTTAAGAAGATCAGGGGCCCTTTGAATGGTTTGGGAACACTATTGACCTGCAGTCCCGTGGATTAGGCTTGAGTTTATATCCTGTCAGGTTTTAACGAGGAGCCTCACAAAAGTACCTGATCCAAATCAGCCCGTCAGAATGCACTGACATAGAGTCTACTCCCTGCACACACTGCAGGGCTGTGGAGAAGCCGTTCATGAGTCTGGTAGTACAGCAGCACTAAAGAATCACAGCTGCTACCTTGCTGTATTTAAAAGATTTATTGAACAGGGCTGCATATTGATCTGCTTATATAGGGTCTACATTAATTATACATTCATGCTCTGTACCCACGAGCAAGGCACTTAATCCGAATTGCTTCAGTAAATAGCACTTTAAATGGATTAATATTTAAAATATCACTCGGCCCAAGGTGAGTGCTAAGCAAACGAATAGCACAGCATAACAAAATTGCATTATAGAATTTCCAAATAAGATTTTCACCAATAGAGCAGCTTGTTGTATTCATTGTGTCTGCAGTCTTAGTATTTAATGCAGGCACATAGAGGGCAATTGGGTGAACATACCAGCACCGCATCTACAGATAATGAGGCAGTCCAACCATTTCCACAATTTCATATATGTATGAGTGGGGGTGGGAAAGTATGTGTGTACGTGGGCGGATAAGTTCAATTAACATATTTAGTCCAGGGGGGCAACCCAACAGGGGTCCACAGATGCCTTGTCTTCACAGTTGTGCAGTTCGCTTGCTTTACCAGATCCCCGGTCATAAATCGTTACTTTGAAGCACCGATAGAAATCAGGTGTATTTCAAGGAGATCCAGTCCGATGGAGAGATGATCTGAGATTTGCTCCAGGAGCTGAGGGGGAAGTAGAGGAGGCCGACCTCTCCCAATCACAGCTTAACGGCCTCTGTGACATTTCCCAGTCGCCTGCCGTTCTCCTCTCCAACACGACTGCTTCGGAGATCTCCACAACACGGTACGGAGGTTTAAAAAAAAAAGGCACATCCAAGGAAACAGCTGGTCCAGATGTTCCCATGGATACGCCACAATGCACGGACAGAGAACGGACAGATGTGTCACGCTATCTCTGCCCTCCTCAGGGAACCGCTCTGAACTTCACACGATTCATGTGCCGATGTTCAACAAAAAGCATAACCGGCCAGACCCTGTTGGGGCAATAATAACTGCTCTCTCTTCTCTGACAGATCAAAACAAAAAAGAATTTTCCAATTAGTGACTTAGAATTCAGAAAACTGGACTTCTAAAACACTTGCTAATTAAACTTGCTGATAAAAAAAAAGATACGAGAAAGCCTGTTTAATCTTTGAGGAGAATTTTCTCTTATAGGAGGCAAAAAACTGTGAAAGTGCTTAATAAACAAAACACAAGTATAGCTTCATTTTAAGTGTATCCTTGAAAGTTGGATCATGAAAGTCTTACTCTAGAAGTAAAGGGTTGTGCCTCTTTTTTTCCGTCATCATCCTGCAGAGGAGACTCCAAGACTAAAAGAGATCACTAACCGTATCAAAGGCAACAGTAGCGCGAAAGGGTCTGTGTGCATCCCTGTCACTCCGGCGAGTGTGCTGGGTGTCTGTGTCAGGAATGATTTGCGGTTCATCTTGTTATCGTGGCCCTGGCCGCATGAGCTTGTGAGGCACCGTGAGAGTGAGAGGGCAGGAGAGCGGATTGAACCGAGCAGGTGATTCATTAGCAGTTTGTCCTGCAGCAGGACAGAGTTCACCAAAAAAAAAAAAAACTCCAGCAGTAAAGGGTAGGAGGGGATGTCTCCAGGATAACACTACTCTTCACCCAATTATCACAGGCTAAACCCTGGAGAACTACAAAAGCATAAAAACATTTCCTCTGCTAATATACAGACATGAACGAAGACATAGTAAATTTATATCTATTTTATACGTTTTATATATGTATATCATAAATACATACCAAAATGGGGAAAAAAAAACTTTTTTGGTTAGTACCAAATGGAAAGAAAGCTCTAGATTGCTACATATTAGGAAAGTTGTTAAGGACAATGTGTTATGATCAGAGAAGTGGACATTACTCATTGTTTATTCCTTACTTTTATGTCATTAAAAGTCCAAAATTTTTTGGGCATCTGCCTAACGTAGAATTTATACAGTTCACTGCTGCCACCTATATGTTGCAAGTGTAGCTGCAATATGCAGTATGGAGTCCCAAATCTAACCAGATTTTTATCAATTCAGTGTTTCATAAATGAAGCTAATTATATGTTGGTGCACTTTTCTGTCTCCATAAACTTACTCTTTTGGGATTTTACATATCCGGGGAAAAAAATCAAATTAATACAATATGTTCATGCTTTTCAAAGCAACATGTTGTAAAGTCTATTCTATCTCTGGGTGGCATATTAAATCAGAATTTTAAAAAAATTATAAAGCCATTTTTACCAAGACACGAAAAACACAAACAGTGTCCCACTGTGGCATGTCACAAAGTCATCTTGTGTAAACACCTTACTTTACCTTCATGTCTGGGCCACTTCATGAAAGCTTTATCGTTTGGATGTCACACGTGCGCATGCACAAAGGAACATGTTTTCTGAATCACTGCTCAGTAACTGTGGAAATGGAGTAAATTGATTTCATAGATGCAGCCTGAGTTCAACGTTAAAAAAAAAAAAAACCTACTGTTGACCTACTAACAGATCTGGATTTGATTCTCAGGCCTTCCACTCTTGTGGTTCTGAGCTGGAGGTAGACAAACGATTGCTCTGTGTGGGCGGAACCCTGGCTGAAAGGGGTGGACCTAACAGAGACAGGAGCCCCTGTGAGGGGTCAGGTTCTGTTGCACGCTTTGAGCGGGGCTTCTTGGCAAGGTTACAACACTGACTAACAGTGGACCGGCAAGCACTCCCTCACAATGAATCAATAAAAATGTCTTTATTTCAGCGCAGTTTTACAGCTGAATTTTCACAAACTGCTGGCACAGAGTATGTTTTCCAGAGAGCCGCAAAGCCAGAAAACCCAGAGCAAGCTGGGAAAAACCTGGAAAATTATTTCAAGTGCATGATGTATGATTTTCCATTTTTACACTACATTTATAGTTAAAAATGTGAAAAGTAACCAGATTCAGCAATACATCTGCTGTTTTGTTGTGTTTCTTGATCCAAAGAAGATTTTTCGATGAATAGATACCAACTGGAATCATCCAGAATGCAGTTACCCCTTCTGACATTAACTGCAATTCAATATTTCCAAAATTTCGGAGGTGAAAAACCTTCAAGATAGAACAGCATAACCAAGGCTGACAAAAATGACAAGTATCAAAGGGCTTATGCACATGACAATGTGTTCGCTAGCGGTTACCAAGCAACCCCGGGGACCCAGCAGTGCCCAGCACATGCATATCCCGCTTGCTTTTCATGGAGGTCCTGCCATCATCTGACAGATTATGACCACTTCCTGGACCGGCTGCTTTTCAGAAATGATTTAAGCTGCTCTGAAAGGTCCCTCCCTGTTTTTGGTCCCAACCAGCAGGGGGCTCCCTCTGGCTCTGCTGGATCCACGATTATCATCTGAAATCTTTGTCCACAGCACATACAGAACACCTCATAGCATGGACTATTCCATTCTCAGACTACTACTACAAAAAACACCATGTACTCATAACTGACTGAGCTCTCTGCATGCACAATGGCTATGCCCGATGCAGGACACACACCCTGTGCAGTTTAGAGGAATTTAGGGACAATTAGTGACTTCAAAGAGCCGCCTGTGCAGGTGTGAGGGCTGTCTGACTTAGAAAACAGAACTGATCTGAGGGTTCCTTGTCATCATCTCACCTCTAACAAACGTGGAACTCCTTTGAAGGGTTTAGGTACCGCGATGCAACTTCTTTACGTTACAAACTTTGCGCTTACCCAATCACAGCCTGGGGCATGCGCAGCTACAAATAGTTTTCATGAATAATGCAATTTTACTGGGGCACAAAAAATAGAGCAAAGCATGAATAAGTGCTGTGCATTCATTAACTCGTTTCTCTTGAGAGACAACAACTCAAGGAGCCTTGCACTGTTGGCTGTTCACCTCCTCTGGACGGTTTTAATTATATTGTTATTTGCAAAAAAAATAAAGAACCATAGACACATTACTTATATTTTCCAGAATTCTAAAAATGCTCATAAGATACAAATGGAAAATAAATATTTTCCAAAATACCCTGGAGAAATATAATACCATTTGAGGAGCTGGATGTGAAAATGGAAGTGTATCGCTCTCCAGGTCATACTGTTCTTTCACCACTAGGTGGAACACATGTACATATTGCTTTCCTGTGGTCTGGCTTGTGCCATGATTTCTCCTGTCCCTATGGATGATGCTGTGGCCTTGTGGATGTGCTCAAGGCCCAAATAAAGGCATTCACTGTGGTCAGCTCCAGAGTTCATGACCAGAATCCCAGGAGTCCCTGAAAGAGTCAAGACGGTCTTCATCAATTCCAGCTGCACAGAGTAAGTCTGTCAACTCCCTCTCCCGGCCCCCCAACTCCTCGAAACCTGCACATGGATCTGGCCCAGACACGTCTCCAAACACAAATAGCATCTGGCAGGCAGCAAGCACAACAAGCACAACAATTTTTAATGAAGAAAGAAAATGATGAATTAGTTTCAGTTTACTTCCAAGGACCAACTAGTCCACAACTGCCAAAGCACACGCAACATCCTCACTTGTTTAAAATCAGGTCTGCTTCTTAAACCTGCTGACTGTTTTCAGCCAGACTTTTGTCGACAATAGAGGCTTTTTTGAACAATGGGAACTCAATTTGCACGCACCACAATGTGCAAGGGTTGTCTCAGATGTAGCAATCAATGTAACATTTCATGCATCACTGAGAAATGGACAGCTTTGCAGATGTACAAAAGTCAGCAAGTCCAAAGAACAAGTGGGGGTTTTGTCTGCCCTTTTGTCTACCATAAGAGGACAGCATTCTGACTTCATGGATGTAACTGCAGAAATGTGTACTGAGAACCCCTTACAAAATCCTTATACTTTTATTCTTCTGCATCAAAGTTTGAGACTGAATTATTGTACCAGAATTATAATGCTTGGAAATAGAAATAACAACTACTACAACTAGAACTAATGTAAGTTGTTTTGGATTGCCTCTACTATGGGTGACATTGATGGCCTAGCATGAAACATTCAAACAGAGGGTCTAATTAGGACTCGTTCTTTCTGTTTACCGCTATCAGCTGAATGTCTTTAGACATAAAGTTTTGGGGATATACAATGACAGGGGACACGAAGCTCCCTGTGACATTGAGCTTCTGTGGCTCAAATCGGAATGTATACTCCTGTTATTCAACAGTGCATTAGAAGACATACACTCTCACGGCAATGTTCACTGTTCCTGAGCAACAAAAGAGTAACCTGAAAAGAGACTACCACCCACATGAGTAGAATGAAATGTAGATCATGACCACATTTCTGTACTGATTGACAGTGACAAAGGAGAGATTATGAAGATTATAAAAATGATCTGGCCTATCTTAAGCCAATGAAACATTAATTTTAGGCACAAATCAAGAGGAATCCCCATTATTATCATCGTATCATAATGAATTATGGAGTCACATTAGCCGCAAGCTGCTTAACCTTAAATATTTTCGAGCTAAGCTTTCTTCTCAAGATTTAAAATGGGGGGAAGCATTTGCCTGACAATGGCACACATTATTAAAGGAGACATATTCACAAGCCTGTGCTCTTATTTGATGGGGACCCATTTCCCAAACTCCTCCTGTGCCTGTCTGGCTCGGATAAGGCCCAGATTCATCAACCTGCCCCTCAGATGTGGCAGTTTGAAGGCCACAGCCTTGTACAGCCTGCTGCACCCTGCAGCAGAAAGCCATGAATGTCACAGACCAACGTGCCTTGACGGATGCTGATGTACCTATAGGTGCAGTCCTCGTACTGCAGTGCTCACCAGAGCAGCGCTCTCATCCATCCCTCTCAAAGTACTTACATCACACATATTGGCATCCTCTGGGATTAAATAATAAACACAGGGTTTATGCCGACAGTAACACCAAGAGACAAAGAATTCAATTGAGTCAGATCAGCATAAATTGCAGAGAGCATACCGCATGCAACCCGAGGTGGAATAAAAGTCCCCACTGAATCGATAAGGCTCTATATTTATCCAGAGGGGGTTAGGGACTCTCTTTTACCACAGGGAGCCCGCAGGAAACAGGAGACAGGAGACAGGACAATGCTGTATAAAGAGATCCAGGTTTGGAGCACATCCATAACCCTGATTCACAGGTTCAGCTTTCAATGGTCTGAGGTAGGCGGCACTTGGTTCAGTTCCACGGGATTGTCCCCTTCCTTTGAGGTGAACAGTCACGCAGTCGTCACCTGGAAGGGCACGGGCATTCACCAAAAACAAAGCCAGCCAATCAAAACACTTGATTTTACAGCATCTTTGCTTGTGAGAAAAATTGCGTGGAAATGAACACACATACAATACACATTAGCATACACATAACCCACATCAATACCATGAACGCATCACTCACAACAATGCAATCAGCATCTACCCAGATGAAAAAAATGTGCACCAATACTGAACACTGTAATCATGAATCACATTTATCCTGTACAGAAATCACTCACATCAATATTCTGCACACAATCACTACTTGGTCAATGGTAAAGGTTGTTACAAATAAGAAAAGATTTGGAACCTTTTGGAAAACCATCCTGGGGAGTTGCTCTTCATTTAACTGGACTAGTAAATGTTGGCCGTTTCGGCCATGACCACATAGTGACTGCTGTAAAATATCTCATTTGGAACTGATCATGAAGCCCATTCAGCTCAGCATGGCTTTCAGCCCAGTTACCCACAAAATAATCAAAAATAGGAACTCCTCATTATGTATGACATTATATATCAATTTATTTATTATAGTATATAATAATTAAATGACCTGTTGAAGGCATCATCTCACCTGTGTGCCTTACCATCCCTCTACCCAGGCCTTCACTGTGATTTCAGTTTTGTTCATCAGAGTCATCACAGAGGGGGAGTTGTTGTAGGCCGAGTGGGGCATGCTGGCCCTTTGGCCAGTGTCTGGACACACGCCCGGTGATAATTCTGTTCAGGTCAGCCTCTCTCACCCAGTCTGGGCCCAGAGCACAATCTAATTATGATGACAAACTGTTCCAGTTCTTGCTTCCCAGAATGGTCCCCGAATGAAATCCAGACCAGGAGCCTCATCACAAGCAATGGCAATGTCAGCATTCTGACAGCCTGCCACGTCATGGCCGTTCCCATCTGGTGTCAACAGTTTCTCCTCTCCAACAGTTTTCTCCTCCTGTCAATTATTAAATGACCTTTTTTTAGTTGTAGACCACATGGTCAGTGTTTGTCAAATGATTGGTGGGTAACAACCTACAATGAATTTGTTTTGCTCACCAGCTGCCAGTTGATATTAATTTCCATCACTACAAATCCCCTGGTTGAGTGTTGGATGCTGCTGTGGAAACAGCCAAGATCACAGGGGGGAAATCCAAGTTATATTCATGGATCCAGGGCCTCTAGGAACCAATAAGGTAATAAGTGTGATAATAAATCTTAAAAATAGTTCAAAAAATGTTCAATGTTCAACAGGTGCATGGGGTGGAGGCCAACCTGATATACAGCCAGTGGAGTAAAATGAACAGCATAACATTCATAAATGTGCCATATATGCATTGTATATAACATTGTATTGGACAGGTCAAAATCATCTGCCTAGCAAATAAATAATAATGCATGGATAATATGCTGCCAGGTGGCTGTGACATTCCTATGCTCTTGCTGGTGCCTGTTGGATAATTAGTTCCTGGCTCCTGCAATGTGCCTGCAATGCCTCTTGCAATATCAAAATGATGAAGGTGTCAGAAATGTGACCATCAGGCATGGTTCCACTGCAACTAGCTACAATTGCTAGGCAAAGTTATTTACTAGAATGAAATTATAATAAAAGAACTATGGCTAGAGCAGAGGAGTTTATGGCAAAACCATAGTTTGCATCTGATTCTGTGTGGAAAATTGTAATTGTTCAATGCATCCATCTGATTAGGTACACTTTTTATATCTTGTTTTCTCACTATCTGTTTATGTACTAGGTTTGTTTAAGATGCAGTGATAACTACAGTAAGCTGTGTGCAAAGAATGCTGCTGCTTAAATAAATTGAGGTGAATGTGAAGCAGCCCTTCATTGGTTGCATAATTACTTATTATTTTGATGAAGTAGGTATAGGGTGTAAGACAATTAATGTAAATGCCAGTAATTTTAAGCAATGAGCCTTGTTGTGTTATAACATGAGAATATTTCCAAGCTTATGTGTTAGAAACAAGGCATAAGTAGTCTGTTTTTGCCACATGAACCAAATGCAGATTCCAAATTGTCATTACGCATGTAGCTGATGCACAAGTCCACCAGCAGATGGCAGCATTTTTAATATAAAATTATATCAGTAGGCTAAAACACAGGCACGTGCCAGCTATTTTACTGAAATTATATTCCTTCTGTTCATGCCAGGCTTTCAGTCCACAGCCTGATCAAGATGGCTAGGAACTCTGATAAGCAGCCATTTTGTGGAGAGGAAAGATGAAGGGGGCTTTTAAATTTGTTTTCTGAAGTTGCATCAAACAGACAAGGCTGTCAGGAGGCTCATTTCAATGTACAGCATATTTAATTCATAGCTGTGAATAGCAATCTTCTCTATGATATTCATCTCAGAGATGTTTTTTCATTGTTACTGTTTTGTGATGGCCTGCAAGCAATCAAGGAGTGCAAAACTTCAGTTTTAAATTTCTCTTAAATAGATGAAACCTCTCAGGAGATGCAATTGCTAGAAATGTATGCATGTCTCCATTTTGTTCTTTTCCAAGAAAAGCTGCAGTTTCAGTGTTGTGTCTTTTTGGCAGGGAGTGCATACACTTGTGCCTAAATAACGACTTTTTTTGTTGAGGATTAAGAGGTGTTTTCACTTTACCTGCTTGGCAATATTATCAACAGTGTGACAAGAAATCTTAGCTATGTAGAACAGACCACAATCCATTAAAATGTGCTATTAAAATGATTCTAATTAAGCAATTATTGCAGTACAGTTTGCACAATAGTCTCCCCTGAATTGGCAGTAAGAATGCAGGAAGACTCACCGAAGGTTAGGTCATCCAATTATCTTTTAGATGTGATGCTTTGGCAGCTTTTTTCAGCTTAACCACCAAATCCTCACAGAGATGGCTGGCTTTTCCTCTAAAAAGGATCATTCTTACTTGGCCCATGCCATGTGTAATGGTTGTAAAGTGTCAGAAATGATGGACTGTCTCGTCTGGTCAGAGGATCAAAACACTCTCCAACAGAGCAACTAGTATTGTTTGAAAAAATCTGCCATGTTGAAACAAATGACTTCCAACTTGGATAAACTAATCTAAACTGGTCATGTGGACATACCCTTAACAACTTTGACACTGCTGGACACTACCACAATGTAAAATCTACGCCTGACTGAAAAGGATGGAAAGGGGGGGGGGGGGGGGTGGGGTCCTCCTCTCTACTGTAAGGCATTGGTAGAAGGGCTGGAATAATTGCACCTCAATCACCATTTCTGCAGAACCAGTATGAGTTGCTGAATCATCTTCATTTTCCATATTGATCCCAGTCCAAACAATTCAAACCATCTAGTTCTGCAGAGTTGGCCAGCAGGTACACAGGTAGTCCTGATTTCTCCATTATATATCATGGGGAGGCCTGTAAACTAAAATATTGGTATTCAGACATGGAATCTGTCTCAAGGGATTGACTTTCAGGATGCTAATATTTGGAGCATAAAAAAGCAAAAATGCTTTTTCACTAATTTCACTAATAATCAGAAGCCCTAGCCCTGTGTAGTATCATCCACCTGGGTACATTCTGTGCTTTCATATCAGGGGGAAACAGAGCAGGTAGTAAGAGATGAAAGGGGCGTGTGCTTTTCAGTGTCCGTCAACTGGGTATTCATTGTGTTCCAGCCAGAAACACACACACAGTTTTTTTTATTTCTTTTTTCTTTCATTTTTCTATCAGCTGAGAAATGGACAATGGTACTATTGCTACTATCCTCGGTGCTCAGGTACTGAACCAGCTGGGAGATACAAGAGACACAAAAACTTCCCCTGAAACAAGTGAATGAGGAGAGCAAATGATAACACACAAGGATGGGACTTAAGGTTTTTTTTCTGTGCAACCCTTCACTCGAGACACCCAAGAAATCAATGATGTATGAGGTTGCTAATGAATTAAGTGTACTCTTACCGTAAAGATGCTTTCAGTAAATGCCTCAATATTGACTGAATTCTTTTTACAGCTGTGGTGGCTGAACCAAGTAACATGTTCCAACAAAGCACTGCTTCCTTCAAAACCATGGTATAACTGGAGAACACCAAAGGAAATGTGACTAAGTATGAGCATTCAGGTGACATACACCCTTGCCTCTTCAAGGTCAATTCATGAGCAACAGCTGGAATGACAAATTAGATGACATCATTCAATTTGATAATTACAAGATATATCAAGTTCCCGGCTGAACATCTGCTTTGGTCTCATGGCCCCTCATTTCTAACATATTACCACAGAAATGCAAACACATACAAAAATTCTGCAAGAGAGGAGAAACTAGACCCAGATGTTTATCCTGTAAGGAGAGAATAGAATCCCACAATAAGAAAGCATCTGGCTGTGATAATCAGAATACATTGTGTGACATTTTAGAGATTTAAATATTTTATTTTCTTTTTTTTTACACAATTCATAGAAAAACATTGAGACCCTGGACATGATCATCCTCATTTCACTCATTTTACTACAGTTCCATTTGAATGAAAAAGGTATTCCCTCATACCAGTAAAAGCTGCTGAACAGTGGTGTGCCTTGCGTAAAAATCAGTAGACAATCGTTTTTTTAATGGTAGACCGTACTCTGGAATTCAGTGCCCATTCCTCTGCAGCATACACACGGCAGTGACACCATCTGAAAGCCTGCAGGGCAGCTCTCCGATTTTATGGCAAATGCAAGGTGTATCCACAGCACGAGGAGGAGTGTAAGTGGACACTCTCCAGCTAACCTTCTTACGGTCAACAAAATGATCAGAATCAATTCACGGTGCAAATCCTTTTAAAACAGAACACAAACCCTATGTATAGCATATGCATAGAAAAATAGTTTCTCTGCAAATAGATGTCCTGTTAACCACGGTTATAGCAAACCAGGGTCCTTTTCATTATAAAAAAATTTGTAAAATTACAGACTGCAAGGAGCATTATCCTGAACTTCACTGTATTTCATATTATAATGTTCAATAAATCTATGTTAAAATTAGGTTGGTCTTATTTGTAAAACATGACAAACAAAAACTAATTAGGATGCTTCTGAATGCACTGACCACAGACACACTCATTACACTTATACCCTCAAAACCAGGAATGCATCATTTAGGTTTTAACCTCTAGTCTCTGTACTAACTATGCAAAAATCTTACATGTCTGACACTTTGCAAATACATTCTTGGGTATCTAACTTCACGAGCATACTGTGCAGCAAGCTACAAATGCATTTCTACATGTTCGGGTCTTGGCTTAGTGTTTCCTCTACGTGAACAGTCCATTCTAGGCAGTGAGGGGTGGATGGGATTTAACGTGTTTCAGAAGGGTTTACGGGAATCATTTGGAAGCTGGCTTCTGATTATTACTAAGTGGAATGTTCCATTATAGACCAAAAATGGAGGGGGGGTATTTAATCATCCTCCTCGCCATCCCCAGGCGCTCGGATCATCCTGCGGCCCCCTCTCTTCCCTGCGGGACCCTTCGGTTTGGCGAATGCCTGTTTGTGCGCGTGCTGCTTCGGGTGGACCTCTTCATACAGGAAATCGTTGGTCAGCTCGTCCCCATTGTCAATCTCCAGCTGAGCATGACAACAGAGGTTACCAATTACACACATCAATGTACGAAGGAAAATATCACTGTACAATAAACAAGATCATTCCAAGAGAAGAACAAAGCCTTAAGTGATACATTTTCTAAAATACCCTCCACTGTGTTGAGCTAAGTAATTATTAAGCTAAGTAATTATAAGCTAAATTATTGATAATTTCTAAATTGTTCCAAAAACCATTACAAATTCCAGCATGAATCCTATTGTACATTACTATGCACTGCTATTTTAGAATTAAAGGTATTTTAGAATGGTGAAGGTGAAGCCTTCTTATTTTAGTAAAATAAGAGATTCCAATGTTCCCTTACCTTTTTCAAAATGTCAATGTGAAGATGGTTTTCAACTGTGTCAATCAGGGGGTTTTTGCAGCTGGAGTACAACATTCTTTCCCGGATACTGCATTTATATCCAGGCATAGAGTAGATGAAGACTGTACATTTAATAAAATAAAATAAAAAAAAGCATCCATTAAAACTGGACTAGATAAATCACATGACGAGCCCATCTGGAGAGCAGAATGAACTATGAGCAGCAGCATTACGAATGAGTAACCTGAGATGGTTCTGAGTCTGACTAGCCTCACAACTTCTAAACAGTATGCGACTAACTGGAAACATGCTAAGCACACTAACACCTGACCCCACTAAACACCGCCTGTCTAACTGGACACCCACTAAACAGTCAGTCTAACCAGGCTACCCTGATAGTTTCTAGCTTTCAGATGTACCTGTAGATTCCAGGTAGTCGCCCTCATGGGAGTGCTTGTAGAGAAAGAAGTGGTAACGAGCAGCATCTTTCGGGATCCGTTTTGGCAAATCTTTGACTTCCGTGGGAGCAGTGCTGGACAATTTAATAATCTCATTCTGAAAATCTATTTCCTGTTGATGAAAACACATTTTATAAATATGAATTTCATATTCTGCCATTTGTATATGCAAAATGCTGATGAACCTTAAAATTATTCCCACATGCATGAACTCACCTCTGTCAGCAAGGGATTAATGATTTGCAAATTTTTTCAAAGCCACATGGCTGACAACATGCCTGAACATCAACTAAAATTACTTAAACTGGAATATTACTACAAGTTGTGAAGTGCTAAAATCTATATCACTTTTTAATTTCCTGTATCGTAAATTGAGCAATGAGAGCAACCCATTCCCAATGTTCCTTTTCATAAGGATGCCTGTTTTGCAGTGAGGTGTACTTACGAGCTGAACATAATTGATCTTCTTCTCCCTGAACTGTTCCAGGGCCTGGATGGCATCTCGGTGCATGGGAAAGGCCACACCCTGGAGAGTCTGATGCTGGGTGTTCAAACTTATATCAGTCTGCACCTGAAGAGCCAACAGCACAAGGAGTCTCAGCTTGTGGTTACCACAGAGCTCAGTGCTCCCTGTATTGGAATTCTACTGTGAGACTGAAAGTAAGTGGGTCGTAAGTTTCACAAGGCTTATATTTATGATATAATATGAGCATTTTGTGTGTTTGCAAGACTGGCAGAGGAGGACAACGACAGGAGGTTATCCATTTGTACATCCTCCGTCAAACACTGACACGACATGTACACATGATTGAGGGTGGTTGCCGCTGCTGTTTTTTTTTCCCCTTCATGTAGCAAAAGGATAATGGTTTTATCCATCTGCTGAGCAAAAGCGTCTCTCTGCAAATGAATAATAAATATTTCAAAGCCTCTTTTCTCCCACTGGCACATCCAGATTAATGCTGTATTATCTTCCTTCTACAGCTGTTGATCGGGGGGAGAAACGTGACACGGCTTCGTTTTTTTTTTTTTCTTTTCTTCTTTTAACATTTGCAGGCCATCTTTTAGAAGTGAACCAGTGGTTAGCTTTTGCTATAGTATCTCTTTTTATGGTGTGAATGAAATAAGATACATACTATTATTACTAGCAGTACATACAGCAATTTTGTGTGTTTGGCTTTATTCTAAAGGAAACCAAAAACAAGAAAAAAAAAAAAAAGTCTGGCGGTTGTCTTGGGGAAGTTGCCTTCACCATTAACCATTTAGCCAACATATACAGACAGATCTTACAGAACTCCCACAATCAATGACAAAGATCTTAAATGGTCAAATTAACCCAAACAGACAGGTCTGACACACAATAGATGAGCAACAGCCACTGAGGTCTGCCACTGTGCGATAGCGACCTTGCAGTTGACTTCAGCAGAATCAATACACTGTATTGAATAATCATTCATCATCAACTTTTAAAGGTGCCCCATCGGGTGTCTGATTTGGGGAACGCTTCCCTCTAGGTTCCTCAGTCCAGAGAGAAAAAAAAAAAAGTCCTCTAAAATATCAGTCTAAACCCACTGCCCTTATTGTTTACAGGACCAAAACTGGGTGTTTATATTTCCTTCTTTCCTCACAGGTCTAACAATGTCATGTATTCATCTCTGTCACCGCCCTGGTGTTCCTTCTGCAAGCCTCAGCATTTTTACAGTGATTGATTACGTGATGCCAGCATATGCAGAAGTGTAATGCTGACTTTGTGTTTGCTTGCAGGCAAAGCTCCAACCCATTGGAACAAACTTGATTAATATTTTTCTGTCTCCATTTACAGCTTAATTACATTCTAAACATTACAAAAGTGTCCAGATATATTGCTGTGATTTGCTGCCATGGTCAAAACTATGAGATTAAAAAAAGTTAAGTAAAATACAAGTTTTGTAGTTGTGAGACAACCAACATTAAATGATTATGAGATCCTGCTTTAATGAAACTGTTGCACTATAGAAGTCCTGCAATCAGTGAGCATCTCTCCCCATACCATACCATAGTTTTTAAAACTTGTATTTAACCTTATGATTTTTTGGGGGTATTTCATAAAAAAATAGTAATGCTTACTTTTCTTACTACTTTCATACTTACAAGGCATTTTTTCTCTGAATCAGGTATATAATGAAAAGAAACGAAACTATGCTCCACACATGTAGCTAGACTGCAACTGCAGCTGAATGGGCCTAGCAGAAGAGAGATCATTAACATGAACAAGCAGGAAACATGGAGGTAGGTGTGTGTGTGTGTGTGTGTGTGTGTGTGTGTGTGTGTGTGTGTGTGTGTGTGTGTGTGTGTGTGTGTGTGTGTGTGTGTGCGCTTGTCTGCACTACCTCACTGAGTTTGATCTGTCTGAGCTCCTCTTCTGCGGCAGTCAGTGGGAGAGGAGCCGATTGGGAGGTCAGGTACTTCTTATACCCGCTTAGAGACACATCATCCTGGAAGGAGCCAAAAGGTTTTCAGAGGTAAACTGGTGCACTAATATTCCATTCTCAACATGTGTTGAGGCCTGATACAATCTCATTAGCTCCAAAACCGAGGCTTACACTTGTACAAAACAAGTCACTAACCAAACTGCCTTTGCACCATTTGATTATGAATGAATACATACTTCTGTTTGTGTATAGCATCACAGATCAGTCTCCATTATGTTTAGCTTTTAGCTTTTAGCTACATCTAGAGATCCGGTGCAGTTTACTTCAAGTATTGTACTTGCTGGACTATGTCTCATCTCACAAGCCTGAGCTACAGTGATTACAGCTGACAAAAATATTGCTGGGGAAGTATTGTCTGCCAACTTAAAGTGACTTAGAGTGAACAGCATGTGGATTCCTGGCCTCTGCCACACATTTTTCCTCCATTCTTTCCACTGAAGGCAGGCTGATTCATTCATGTGATGTATTTACAACCCTTTATTTAACTATATCCACCTCCTCCCATGTTATGCATTTTTTAAATATTTGAATTCATTCATTGGTGCCTTGGCTTACTTTGGTGTTATCTTAGCTGCATATTTTTTTACACCAGTCTAACTATTAGTTGCTGTTGTTCCTTCAATTTACAACAAACCTTTGTGGTGCCAAAAATCTCATCTTTAATGTGTCCTCCTCCGAATTCCTTTTTCAGTGTAGCTCTTGTAGCAGCATATAGCATTTTCTGTCGCACCTGTTCAACGTCAAAAAATAATAATTAGTGTGCAAAACTAGTTGTATTGTAGATACATTTCTTTCAAATGAATTTCATGCAACCAATACAGAAAAGCGGTCAGTAAAACATATTTGGCTGAAGATTTGAATGAGAAGTGGGGAATTAAAGTAATTTTTATACTTCTCATTAGCAGTGACTTGGGGGGGGGGGGGGGGGGGGTTAGTAGTGCATTTAGAAATACTGAACTGTACATTGCAAATTCTCTAAGAGGGGCACAACATTTTTCCACTCTCCATTTTTTGCCTATATAATGTTTTATAAATCAGAACAAAACATTGCTTTAAATATTCCAAACTCACATCATCAGCAATATTCACTGTTATATTTTCCAGTTTTCCAAAAGAGAAATCTGCTCACGTGCCTGGATTGTGGACAGGAATGTTCAGCCCTGTCTGTGTACTGATTACCATGGGATTTTCCTGTGGTGGGTTGCGTATTCACAGGCATTTACAAGTCATGTACCGCCAGTGCATGGATCTATTTCGCCAAGGCCACCATTTGTTACAAAGCCCCTGAATGTGAATTCCTCTTAGATCTCTCTAAAGAGTCATTCATTTGGGATCACACATGGGAAACGGGGTTTATGTGTTCTTTTGCTTCCCAATAACATGAACTGAACCGAACTGAAGGTGTCTGCAGACAGCACATTACAGTGCCTGATCCCTCAATGATCCCTCAATTAAATAAAATAAATTTGCTGACAACCATGAATTTAGCAAGGACAAAGTTGGCAACGTGGCATATTCACAGCGCCCTTAATTCATTTATTCTTAATGCTCAAAGCTGAGTTTCAAGTAAGGTGACATTGCTGACTGCTCGATGAATCACAACATGTAACATCTGACTAACGATACACAACTTACAGGCGAATGGTCAGGTGACCAGGCCAGGAAGATCCACTCATATCCCTGATTATTGGTGGAGTCCAGCCGGTACAGGATGTAAGATGGCTGGTCGTCCTCCAGTACAGGAAGAACACAGGAGTCATACTCCTGCTCCCATGTCTTTGCAGCATGCTTAGAACCACCCACCACTAGTTGCTCTGGAACAGAGAGAGAGGCTGCACCTTACTGCAAGGTCACAGAATTCAAAACAGCTTTTTACACATTCAGCAGTACACATTTACCTCACTCATCAAACCATCCCCCCCACAAAGGGACAATCAGGCTTTCATAATAGATATACAATGTCTCAAACATGACTGCTGCACATTTTGACTACCCACAATTCCATTCAGTTCCACGGCAAAATATGACCATAAAGGCTTCTCTTCCGGATAAAAATCAGGTCTTATTCCTCACAACCTCTGGTAGAATATAAAGTTCCGTTACTTACCATCCTTGATCACAATCTTCAAGAGTCGATAGTCCCCATTCCTCGCCTTTGCAAAAATGTCCTTCACTTCCCCAGCAGCTGTTAAGACATTGCTTAGGATGACTTTACAGCACGGAAATCACCTGTTAAAGGGTTTAAATGTACGTATCCACATGTTCAGATAACTCGAGTAAACATGACTGTCACCCATTCGTGCATTGCTAGAATGGCTCATTACAGCACGAATTCACGTTTCTTTCATCGTGCCATTCTTAATTCGAGTAGAAAATGTAACACATTTTGAGCTTTTAAAAGCTATTAGTCACGTCTTCTCAAACGCAAATGCCAATTTTCATCACTGACATATTCTTTCGACGTTTATCAATTAAGAGCAGCATGCACAAACAAGGCTTCCGTGCAGTATTTACTGTTGCTAAGTCACAGTAGCTAACTAGAGACAGTGCAACTGCCCACTGACGGAAAGGCCAAATGGCCATAATGGATGAATTCAGAACTTTGCGGTGGTTTTAGCACAAAAATGGATAACAAGAGCTATCCTTTTACGAGAGCAATGTCTCACAACACACTCTTTTCCACGATGTGTAAAACTACATGGAAAGTGTCGTAAACACTGTGCCGGGTTGATTTATTGCTAGCTTTCAAGCTACCAATTGTTGCTAATTAACTTAAATTTGATGACCCGATTGTGCAGTCTTGCAGCACACAGGATTCAAAGATAGCTCACTGGACGACCAATCAATTTTGACTCAGACATTTTGTCCGACAATCATCATAATCCGTAGTTACAGGCACTTACCTAACTAGCTAAATTACATGATTGAATGTTATTTAGCTACCTGCATTCTACGAAAATTAGACCTTGTATCTGCTTCTAGCCTAGGCGTTGTCTTACTTTCGTCTAATCTCACAAGCTAGCTAGCTATCTGATATTTCTCTTTGCATAAGCTCTTTGTAACGTTGGCTAGCTACTAATGCAGTGGTGCCAGTAATCTCCGATTTGCATGATCACATTAGAACAATAAATCGCGTACACTGAAATCTTTTCCTTATCTGGAAGTGCACAGGTTACTGTATAACGTTAGTGCAGTCTGACTGATACAACAGGTTTTTCATAACAGCATATTTGTGTTCTATCAAAAAGCCGATCGAATCAAAAAATAACATCCATTTCCTTTAACGGGTGTGTTCAGCGGAGATACAACACTGGCTACAAACATAAAATTATTTACCTTGTATTCCCGTTTGATGGGACATTGTACTTGTTCCCTGAAGTCGACCGGTTATTTGGAAGCAAAAGAACAAGGAAGAAGCAAACTGAACTACAGTAACTTGACCTGACTCTGGTGTAGCGTCATCACGCTGCAGCACTCATATCACGTGACGTAGCCGAGCTCACGGTCACGAGCACGTCTGTGTTCACGAGTAGGGTGAAATGTGTTACTCGCCGGATGGCAGTGAGTGTATACGCTCAGCCAATGAAAGCTAATATTGTTGAATTGGGTGAATATCTTTACCCGTACCTGCCATGTGTTGTTCAAGTGAATATATTTAGGCTTTCATTCCTGAAAGTTAAACGTTTCCGTCATGTGTTCCCATTTCAATCTGTTATTCTTCCCCTCATAGCTCTTGACAACATTGTCACATTTATGAAGTGTTGGTCGTATTTCATTAAAATACTTTTAATGTTTAGGTCCTTGGCCACACCTGTTATGTCTAGGTTTGTCACATTTATCAGCAATAGCTATTTTAAGTGGTCTTCAAATGATTAAAATACATAGAATTTGGTGGTGCTGATGCTGAATCAAGTTAGCTTTACAAAATTCCAAGGTGGAATCACATTTTAAATGTGATTGGATTTTTAAATTGTTATTTGTAAGGCTGTTTCCTTTACAACATCACTGCTGCATAAATCCACTGATCTTTTTATTAGGGTGACCATACATCCTCTTTTTCCCGGTCATGTCCCCGTTTAGAGACGCATGTTTTAGGTCCCAAAATGAGGACATGTCCGGTTAAAAGACGACGTATAGTCACCCTACTTTTATTCACCTGGATTGGTCATCTTGCTCACCACCAATCTGCATACTGTGAAGATCTGTGAATTTGCACAGCATTTACACAGTATTGTGTAATGTCACCTGTACACCTGATGACACCTGATATTGAAAATGGAAAAAAAATGCCAGCAGTGGAAGATGGGGAACTTGGCTACAACAGGAACTCAAGTGTTTGTTTCAATACAATGTGGCAGCATTGTGTGGTACATTATGAGAGAAAAAATCACAGCGTTATGAAAATCAGTGTGGTATGTCAGTGCCCAACTTCTCTGTTTTGCAGTAGCCAAGCTTCTACAGTATGATAGGCAGCTCCACTTACAGTGCACTTTTATTGTGTGTAGGTGTTATGGGGGTGTTTGATCCCAGTCTAGGTGTTTTTGTTTTTCCACAATTGACAAAAACAGAGGAAATAAGTCAAATATGTAATGACTATAAAAGGGAGACTGCCAGACTGCTGGTAAACTTACAAAAAACAAACACATGAATATGTTTCTAAGAACTTTTAGCAGCACTTGAATTTACAGGTATACAACAAACTGAACATGCTGTTATATATGTGCAGCTGTGGAACCTTTGGCCTAAAGTATTGCATGTGAACAAGAAAGCTATAGTAAATGATGATAATGTAGTGCCTTGGATCTTTGAGTAGATTTCAAAGTATTTTGTGAGTGTGTCTGGAAAAAAAAATGCATTTTACTTGTCTCCTTTCCATTTTCAATTGATTATGATCTCCCTAGTAAATATTGTTTTGTATACCTTATACAACCCACTATAATCCACTTTTTAAATCAATTTATTTAACACCTGGCAATTAATGTAATCAAATTCACATTGGCACCATCACACAAACCTTGTGTTTGGCTAACAGCTATTATTGCATGGTATTCTGGCTGCTTCTGCCATCACTGCTGATGACAATTACTGTATGCTTTTCTTTCGTTTTGTCGTATCATTGGAATTGCTTAATAAAACTTTTAGTTTAAGCCACATCACCTGGCATGCAAATTCGTAGGATCTTACCTTTTAAGGACTGCTATTTTAGGGAGAGACCATTGATATGCAGGCAATAACTACAGATAAACTGTTTGGCTCAGTCCCCCTGCTAAATCCAAATACATTATTATTGTTATTATTGTTATTGTTATTATTATTATTATTATTATATAATAAAAATAATAATATTATTACCACCATCATCATCATCATCATCATCATCATCAGTGTAACAGCGATGCATATGTGAATAAAACGTGGCCGTCAAATTAATACATGGGTATACTTTCATGGTAAACAAGCTTTTATATTCGTAATGGTGAAGTAAGGATATAGGCTTTTACCAGCTTAACGAAACTGCTTGCATGGATACGCACACTAACACAGGGCTTCTACTATACAGCTGGTCCGGTCAGCCCTCTTTTCTCCCCTACAAGTGTACGCACGGAATAAAAGCTTGCAGCCTCTGGGAGGCCCGGCAGTGTTCGTTACATTAAAGCGCGCTGATGGTACACGCCTGCCGCGGGGAGTAAGTACATCCATCAGCCCGCGCCTCTGTGACAAAGAGCAGCGAGACGCCCCGGCCGTGCTGACGAAGCAGCGCCCCGCTGCTTCCCTCGCCGCTGCATGGGCAGCCAGCACAATGCCAGGGGATTTGGGGTGCCTCTGTCTTCACAACAGGTCGCATGGCTAATCCTCTCATCCCCGGCGAGAGGCGTTTCCTCCGCGTTATCGGAACGATTAGACGGGAGGCCATCGGCTCGCCGGATACGATGAAGCAGGGGAAAGCGAGCTGGAACCGGGTTTGTGGTCCCGAGAGCGCATCTTGAGGAGGGGCGGCAGAGCAGCGTGGAGCAGGTTGGTGTGTATGTGTGTGCGCTCACGTTGTAGACGCGCCGTTTTAAGCAAAATGTAATGTTAAAACTTGGTGGCAGAGTGTTTCAGTTGTGTAATCAGACAAATCGAATCTGAACTGCCTTAGTGATGCACTGAGACGCAAGTCTTGTTTTAAAGAGTGGGCACAGGGCGACATCATTAGCGGAGCCACCGTGTCTTGAAAGAGGCGGTACCGCTGCTGGATTTAAAGAAAAGCATGTGTTCTTTGGAAGGATGCGTTAAAACACTCACGGTATTTCTCCACAATGCGTCAGTCCAGTTTGAATCACAGAAATATACGGAATTAGAAGACACAGGAATAATTGCATAGCTCTGCATTTCCTGTAATGCTGTGTTCTATGATTTCTTATTGGTCACTGGATGAGCAGAGTCTTCCTTAAGGTGGTCCTCAGGAAGTCTGTTTGGAAAGGGGATATTTATTTTTTTTTTCCATAGTCATTGTTCATACAATAATCACATCACTGCAAAACGCACATCAAACTTTGAGTACTTAGAATACACTGTCTCAAATGGCTAAGGCTGAGGTGGCTTCACTGTCAGACTATATGAATGTTACACACAGAATTGCATAGCACATTGTAATGCCTGGAAACACAAGACAGTTTTGCACAGACAAAAATGAAAGCAGCACCTCATAAAAGCATAGTGATAAGGAAGCAACAGACAATGATCATGTATTGACTCAAAGCATTCCTTTGTGAGGACTGTGAGTCGTCACATTTCTGCAGCAGATATTTTTGTGCGCAAGTGTGACAGTGACAGTCTGGGTTGGGTGGGAAATGGAAAGGCCTCAGGGGGGCATGGTGGAATGTGGGATACCCCCCTCCCCCTGGCTTTCTGGGCTTGAAAATACATCTGACTGACTGTGTGGAGCTTATTTGAGATCTTGGCAGGGACTGGGGGTAAACAACCGACGTGGTGGTGTGGAATCTGAAGGGGAAATGATCATGTGTGGAGGGCCTGCCCTTTCCAGATTTAGCAGCAGCGGAAGTAAACTCCCAGTGCCACGCCCTCCTGTGCTCCCTGTGGGTGCTGACATTTCCAGGGAGTTTTCAGATTAGAGGCTTCAACTGCTGGATTAAGGAAGAAATCACAGGGCGCGGTAACCTCGAACTGAACCACGACTGAAACCACCCTTCTGTCTTCCAGGTGGACCGGTGCGGTTCTCTCAGGATGGAAATTGATGCCCGCTTCCGCTATTATTTCCAGCACCCGTGGTCCCGCCTCATTGTGGCCTACCTGGTGACCTTCTTCAACTTCCTCATCTTCGCGGAGGACCCCGTCTCCCACAGCCAGACGGAGGCGCATATGATCGTGGTGGGGAACTGTTTCTCCTTCATTGTGAATAAGTACCCGGGTGGAGGATGGAACTTCCTGAAAGTGCTGCTGTGGCTGCTGGCCATCGTCACCGGCCTGTTCGCCGGGAAGTTCGTCTTTCACCAGCGCCTCTTTGGTAAGCTGCGCGCACGTGCCTCATTTGCTACATTTACTCTGTGTATTGGAAACAACCCAGAAAAGGCATCCCTCAGATACACATCTTCTTCCTTGTACTTGTGAAAGTAGTGTGATCAGCATTACGCACATGCACATGCAAACTCTTAAGTTTCTTTTTATTGGCGGCACACAAACTTGAAAGAAGCGGCAGAGTAAGCGACTCTCAGCTGCCCTCAGCCTGTACTCTGCCAAACCCGTAGCATTTGGCATTAACTGTACTCACACTGTCATAGGGCTCACATGACTTCCTGTGACTCATTCAAAATCCAGGCTGTTTAAATGAAGTTATTCAGGCTAAATACACATGCGATTAGATGTTAATGACAATTAAGCAGGCCAAATCCCTGTGCAATCTTGACAGGGACTGACTTTCTCCCAATGCTGAAATAGGATCCGAAGCAAGAATAATATTTTTGGTGTGGTCAACTTAATTTTAGAACAGCGCAGCCTTCCTGTGTCGTAAAATTGCTGTTGTGATACAGCATTTTGCTTTTACTCTGATTACCTGCCCTGTTGGCTTTTTTCCAGAGTTCCATAGCCAATTCTCTCTCATCCCATCAGTCTAAATCTTGTGTTTTCATTTGTCCAATAATGTTTTATGAGGGCATATTTCACCATCAGCTTTTACCGTCAGAATAAATCTGAGAGCCCCAATGAATGATTTACACATTTCGGTGTGAACACTTTTAAATAAAGTTTGCTCTTTAACTTCCAGCTTGACACAGAGGGGCATTTAAATAAATAGCGGTGACTTATGTTAAGGTGGTACAGATCAGTGTGCTTCAGTTAATGCTCTCTGGCCCCTGCTGCCCTCCAGAGAGACGCAGAGATATCTCAGTGTAGCCAGGTGACCATGATGCACTTCAGAAAGCCTTAGTCTTGAACAGTGCAGAGAACAGATGGTGTACAGTAATGTGTGTGTGGGCTCAAGAGAGAGGCCCGGAGTTCAGCACAACATTCGATAATGCTGTTATATAATGGCAAACAGAGAGACAGCATAACATAAGCACTGTTGATGCACACACAGGCTGTATCCGAGTGAAACATTATTTACTGTATCATGCACCATGAGCACACAGACCAGTGTGCACGATTCAGCGGATAGCTGAAGCTCTCGTTCAGTGGAATATGGAGCATTTGAGCTCTTCATTTCTCATACATCTTATGTTATGTGTCACCACTATACCCATTTAAAGAAGATTGCAGTGATCTTAAATCAGCGCACACAGAAAATACAAGTCACAACAAATCAATACGTGGACAGAGTGCAATTTCCTTTAAATGTAGGCTACATATCCTCGTTCCATGACCCAGATAATCTACACCCCACAACCACTCATTTTCCAGTTAATTACCACTCCTTCCCACAGGGTATGTGTCCTTTTGTCAGAAGCTTGGATGCAGCGTGCCATCTTCAATAGGCCAGCTTACACATGTTGTTTATGTTGGGCTGCAGTCGCGCTTCAAATCTGCACTGCAGAATGAATTGCTTTGATGCAAGAGCGGAGAAAGTGTCGTATAATGAGCAATGTTTTTTTTTTTAAATGATCCCAGGGTGCAGTAGTATTTGGGATCAATGCGAGAGATGACATGCGGTGCGGGTTAAGGGTAGCCCTTCATGCTCCCAGTAATGCTTAGCAGTTCCATTCTCTAGGTGTTTACCTCCTCACCGCTTCATGCAGGGCAGTTTCGTCTTTGTTTAAATATCATCTTCGCATCATTAAGGAAGCAGGCCCTGCCCAGGTCACTCTGTATGCTCTCTATTGCTTTCAAATGCCTGTGGAGCGAATACTAGCCTCATTTCCTGCAACATTATTTATTAATGCTTTTTAGTTGTTTATTTATCTGCTCCTGCTCTGCTAATATCAGTGTTGCATGGGATGTTGACCTCCAGAAACAGAGGGTGCTGTCTAAGAGTGTGAGAGGATGTGCTACCAGTTTAATTATTGATAAAAAATCAATTTCAGTGAGAGTCTGAGCATTTAATTTTAAAGTGTGCAGTAAGAAAGCAATAATGCTATAAGCAGCCATGTTTCTATTGCACTTTTACAAAATTGTAAGGATAGATGTGGAGTTATTATGACTGGGAAGGGGTTAATAAATCCATGTAGGACATGCTTTTCAGCAACACTTGAAGTTAGAAACACAGCCAGTGGACATGCTGTCATCTAAAAGCAGGGTGCTGTGAAAAAGCATCACATGCCTTCCACACCAACGGGCGATTTTCACAGGGTGTAACAACAATACAGTCACATTCCATTACGGTCAGCGGCGTCTTCCACGCCGCCCCCGCTGTCACCACGTGATGTTCTGCTCCTCGCCCTACTTGGATTGATGTCTGATACATTCCCAGCTGATTTCTACCTTATCGCGGTTAAAATCCACCAGTAGCCACACAGGCCACCCGAAGGATCCAGGCGAAAATCCCATGCACGATTCTGGTATGAAAACTCGGCGATCAGCAAGTGTAGTTGGCATTAAGTGCACTGTTGCAGCTGGACTTTGGCTGAGGACATGTCAGGTGTGACATTGCTCATTCCTGCAAAACCCACAGTAATCATCATTACAAGTCCTGGCTATGATGATGCTCCGTGATTGGCTCTTAACCTCTCCTGCCCTATCCTGCTGACAAATAATGCACCCTAAACTCATTCAGAAGGGGAAATAGAAGCATTTACATTCTTTTGACCCAGATCTTGGCAGGTCTATGTGCTCTGTTAGCATTTCCTGAATTGCCCCAATTCACCATGGCACACCTTTAAACTGAGTGGTCATTAAGGAACACTATATTCATGATCAGGGTAATGAAATTTCAAACTGCCTCTTTTCTGTGTGCACGAATGGATTTGAACCTTCTCATTTTATCTGCATCAAGGGCTCCATAATCAGTGGAATTAAAACAAAGCCGTGGCATAGCTGTACGTTTTGTCAGGTTGATGAAAGTAATCCGCTTAGTGGGTACATCTACATGACCCTTATAATATGTTTGGATGAAGCAGACCATTTGCACACACCATCTATGCACAGATGTGCTGTACATTGAATTTCTTAAACATATCGTTACTTAATCTATGGTGAGCATATTCCGAAAAGGAATTCATTTCAGTCACGTCTGATTCCCATGCGATTCCATTGCAGAAATTGCATTGCCGACACGAGCCCTCGCGTGATTTCATTTTTGTTTGACCGCACTCTTCCTGCTCCTTCAGTGTGTCCTCGGGGCTGCCATCTGGGCTCTGTCACATGCCATTACACTACCATGGTAAGAGCCGTGTACATGTGTCTAGCATTGTAAATGGGATTTCAGATATTGCATCCGTGCCTTCAAGGACACTGCACACAATTGTGCTTGTTCCAGGTAAATATACTTCAGCAATGGAATCGATCTTTCCATCCATTACCCTGGAGTTACTCTTTTGCAGTGAATTATAGAATATTGCTGTGAGGATGTGCTTCTCTCAATGTTTATTTAGGGGGATATTAGACTGACATGCATTTGAATCGGCATTCTTATATTTCAATACTGCCTTAGGTAAAATGCTGGTTTTTGAAGAGTAATGACAATGACAGAGAAGAATTGCTACCAGTTAGAGCAGTGTTTCTCAACCCTCTCCTGGAGTACCCCCTGCCCTGCAGCTTCAGGAGTTCATAACGAGTTGATCATTTGAATCAGCGGTGTTGGAGCAGGGAGAGATCTAAAACATGCAGGGCAGGGGGTACTCCAGGAGAGGGTTGAAAAACACTAAGTTAGAGTGTCCATCAGCAGTTAGAGCATCAGTGGTGTTTATGCCAGTAGAGGGAGACATATGAAATCAGCTGCCCTGTTGGAATGGTACTCTCACCTGTTCCTTCTTTCTCAAGATGTCTATCTGCTTATGGTGTTTCTCATCTGACCATATATTACAATACATTACATTTACATTATTGGCATTTAACAGACGCTCTTATACAAAGCGACTTACATAAGTTACAATTTTTTACATGTTACCTATTTATATATAGCTGGATGTTTACTGAGGCAATTCTGGGTTAAGTACCTTGCCCAAGGGTACAACAGCAGTGCCCCAGTCCACTATCCTGGACATCATTTGTTTGGTACCTATAGTACAAGAGCTGACAGCTGTCTATAGAGGGTGATAGCACATTGGCATTATCTGTTTTAGACACTTCTCAGACCACAGATATATGACTTCATTAGATATTTGGCATAGTGAACTGAGGCAGTTGGAACTTTTGCCACTGGTGGCTGGGGTTGAGGTTATATAATCTCCATCCATCTGTCTGTCTGTGTGTTAGTATGTCTGTGTGAAGGAAACTGAAAATTCTGGACGCATCTACATGACTACGGGGATTTTCAGCATCAGAAAGAGAGAAGTGATTTGATTTTAGGACCGCTTCGTGTTGCATCAGAGAGATTTACAAACCGGCGATCTCATTTGACACCACAAAGAGGGGTCATGCTTTTATCCAAAAGGGATGTTTAACTAGGGCACCTGACTGAAGGTAGCAGAAGCGTGCGCTCTGTGGAGTGCAGTTAGAGTGTAGTTATGTAACCTCCCATCAGTTTGTATCTGTTCAGCCCACATGCTCTAGGCCTCTGCTAATGTGCCGCTTTGTGTCCACACACATTGGATGTTGATGTTCCTTTCAACTTCAGAGGGAGAGTAAAATGGCTTGTCAATGATCTTTTTATGGTAAATTATTTTCTCTCAGTTGAATCTCTTGTTCCTCTCTGGCATTGTTCCAACTTGAGTCTTTTTTTGAATGTCATAACGGTGCCCCAGGAAGGAGAATTAAAGAACTTTACTACAAAGCAACGCAAGCCATTTGATGTGTGACATTGGTTTTAATATGACAAATGAGTTTGTTTGATTGTGAAAGGAGGACTGGTTTATCCTCCTTCAGTATGTTCATCTTTTTCTTGTTCGCAGAGGGCAAGATTGACCAGCAGCCTGTGGCACCCACAACATGTCCTTTTACCCTTGGAATATTGCTTTCATGCATACAATATTGCACTAGCCTTTCAAGAATTTAACAACACTCAGATTTATTTCTAGACTTGTTTCAGGCCAGCTTCCCCAATAATCCTCAAGTGCCAACCGCGGGGGTCAGTAAATGTTACCGTCTCCCATTGGACGCCTCAGCTCGGATTTATCTTTATTGCGCTCAGCCATGGTCGCAAGTCACTGGAGCGTTTGCTCATTGATCGTTCGTCCTTCTTTTGGAAGCCCAGGGGGGGGTAACTGTGTTTGTGTCCCTGTGGCTTGTATGTCTTACTCTAGTGACACAGCCAAAAGGGTGATGGAGGGGAGATGGAGTCAGGAACGGTCGATCACTCCTGGGGACACAGCACGCTGATGCAGCAGGACCTCAGCTGTGACCTCACATCTGAAAACAGGCCCCCCTCTAACACTGGTGTTAGGACTCAGTGTCCCCAGCATGAAGGAGAGGACTGTCAGTCAACGTGGGTTGTGGGGCTTCACAGAAGTTGCAGTTAGGTACACTGGCACTGGAGGAGAGGATGGTTTTGTTCTGCTGGCTGTTCTCTATCAAATCCATTAGATCGAGCACATCACCACATCACAGGGCAATATTTGAATGTGTTTGTTTAAATGTTCTTGTAACCATTAAGTCAAGCCACTTCACCTGAACTGCCTCAGTAAATAGCCAGCACATAAAGACTTATGGGTGCAGTTCAGATGAGGAATGCATCATGTGAAGCATCTTACGTATGAAATCATAGCATCATTACTTCAAGGTCACGCACATGCAATTTACTTGGTTTTAATTGCAAAAAAAAAACAGAACAATCAGAAAACAGGATAAGACAGGACCAGAATAGGCCATTCAGCCCATGTAGGCTCACTCTTTTTCTGGTAGCCTAGAGTGCAACTAGCGCTGTGTCAGACTTGGTCTTACAGCTATTCCATGCACCAACAACTGTGAAAAAAAAGATTAAGTGCGAAATTAATTTTCGCCCTAATTTCCAGCCATTCCTCCTAATGAAATTGGTGACAAAGTTATATCTGTCACTGCTCCAGTCCTGGCACAGCTGCTCCTGTTGTAGCGTACTGTACTGAGGAGCTTTGCCTTCTGGAAACATTCTTAGGCTGTACGGTAGTAGACACAGTCCAGAGACCGGCTCAGTGACACAGAGTACATCTGCACCTGGGGTCACCTGCCCCTTGAACAGTGTCATGACCTTCATGTGACCGGGAATGGAGGACACAAAAATCAATATGGCAGCCAACCCGCTTACCTCTAGACAGTTTAGACACGACACATATTACAAACAGTTATATGTTGCTAGCAACAGACAAAAAAGGCAACACGTTGTAATGAGTGTCCATATAATGGATGTGGTTTTGGAACGGATGGCACATATCCCATGCAAGGTGTCACACTGGCAGGTTTGTTTGACGTAAGTTGGGCAAATAAATCTGGAATGGATGCAAGGAACAGCAATGCAGCAATACTACTCCGGCCAGAGCAGAGCTTGGCAACTTCTCTCCAGTTGTTTTAAGGAGAGGAATGGACACAATGCACTGTGCTAGCACTGAGCTGATCAGGGTCCAGAAGCTCATTTTTTATGATAACCGATATTTTCCCAAAGCAGAAGGTCTGAGTGTCCTTCAGGTAGGGCCTTCTGTTGGCAAGACGCAAAGTCAGCATTCGAACAGTGACATAGCCACATGGGGTTACGTTCAGCAGAAATACATTACTCGGCATCCATGTTGTGTTGAGGCATGTATCCTTCGGCAGCAAAGCATGATTTCCAAGAATGACAGCAGGCAAAGCCTAAGCATGGAGTGGTACTCAAACAGCGGTACCACTGTCTAGCTCATGTACCAGCACTGACAGAATGTTGATTCAGGTTTTCTAAAATAGTTCCATTTGTTCCAGACATGGAAAGGACATTATACATTCAATGGACTCCAAGTGCTCAAAAGTGCTGTGCAATAGACTCCAAGTGCTCAAATTCATTAACATTCTAAATAACGGTGTTGATTAGATAATGATTACAAAGTTTGAATTTTAGTAAGTGCCATCCAAATATGTAACATATTAAAATGGTTATAATTGACCTCAGAACCTCTGAGGGAAAGCATTTAAAGTGGTTGGGTGTGTCCAAATAGAATACATTGCCTGATGTGACTTTACAGTCATGAATAGGAAATGCAATTTCTTACCTTTTTTTACACAACTGTCTAGCCTGCAATTGCATCTGTGAGATTAAATTTATTTGTATAGAAAATCCAGTGTTTCTCAGTATAATGACCAATGAGCTGACATGAAACTTATGCAATTTATGGCATTTTAGCCTCTATTCTGTAACCATGTCCCATCAGTAGTCATCCCAGTGGTTTCCATGGAGTGGTACATCGTCTGTGTATTGGGGATAATTATTCAAGGAGATGAGTCTTGATTTTAATACTTGTAGATATGAAGTGTTTTGGTAATTTCCTCAGTGATTACTGTAAATCTTGGGTCCCTGCAAAACTACAAATTCAATTCAAAATCGAAATGCTTGCACAATCCTTTTGTACAGCATTATATTTGAATGGTTATCAATAGATAATCTTGACGGAATACATACAAGGTTTTAGATTTTACAGAAACAAATTTAATGAAAATGATTTAACATTATGCCTTTAAGTACAATTCAACAATAGATACAATATGTAAATTGAAACTTGAAACTTGTTCCTCTCTACAACCACTAGATGGAGACATCTACAAATATTTAATTGTTGATCTGAGCACCAGCTGCTATGTTTTCTAGATATATGTGCATGGTGAAGAGGATTCATAAATGAAGTGTAGCTATACACACTGATCTAAAAGTAATTCAGTGGGTTTTTGCACTGAATAACTACATGTACGTGAAGCAGAAAGCACAGTTTGAAAAATGATTACTACGTTTATGTCAAAATGAGGGCAGTTTTATACAACCGGGGGCCATGAGACATGAAGACCTCTCTGAGGCCCCAGCTTTTGCGAGTGGCCTGGTAGGGACCTGTGTGTGTCCCCGGCACACAGATGGTGGCGGGCCAAACCACTGCAGAGGCAGCGGCAGCCATGAATCACGCCTCATCGGGGCCCTCCGAGTCAGGAAGGTGAGATGATTCACAGCAGATGGCTGAATAATCTTGAGTCACCATGGCAAAACCCACGCAGATTACCTTAGAAAGCTTCCTGCACTGGGCGGGCTGGGCGTTTAAACTGCGATGCTCTGTTACATGCCGGGGTTTGTCGTCTGCGCTGAAAGCAATTAAACTCACCCGTGCAAATCAATTCAATTTTCTTTCAGGGGTTGCAATAGAAAAATGTAACTTACACTTTAGCTGTGTACATTCAGACTGAAAGGTTTGGCTTTGTTAAGGCCAGAGCATTATTGCTCTTCATAACAGTCTGATGATTCAAAACCGGTAAGGCGTTGTGCCTGAGGCATGTTCCCAGCTCTGACCCCAGGAATAAACTGGCATAACGTGTGTTAAATCTGACCATGGTAAACCGCATGCATCAAAGTGCATTATTTGCATATTGTACATGCAGGTGTCAAAGAAATCGAGACAAAGCAATTATCAAATGATAAAGCCTGGTGGCTGGGCTCCAGCGGCGTCTCTGCAGCGGGGCAGTGTAGGGTGCTGATTGAGCGCAGGGAACTGACCCCACAGAGGCCTGGCACACAGTGGAAATGACACAGTAATCTGTCACTCTTCCACCGGCGAACAACTGTTTCGTGCAGGGAGTAATGGAAAGGCCCAGCACAGCTTGTGTGCTGCAGCCTGCACGCTGCAGGACCATTGGGTATGAGGCACGGTGTTCTGGTGCGTTTGCCAATCACTGGTCAGCCTGACACAGTTCACAAAGATCTCATGCTCTCCTGTCGTTATTCTCTTTTAAAGTCCGCAATTTGTGGAGACGGTCAAATTAAGAGAGCTCACGCTGTGTAGACAGGTTTACTGTTGTTAAAGCATGCGGGAAGATTTTCCCGCTTTAGTCCTTTAATGGGTACCTCCGTGCATATATTCTCCAGGCTGAAACGGAATAAAAAATGAAATATTTAATACGGTGGTGAAATAGCACTCCAGGACCACAGCGCATGCTGTAAATCCCAGCAGTTACCTTTCATATGGAAAGAACTGGAAGCTGGGAGCGAGCAGCTCGTCAGGCAATTTCAGAGCAGTTGGCTTCCCCTAATGGGAAAATAAATGGACCAATCACGTCGTGCCACAGGATGTGTGTCAACAGCAAGGCAGCCTTGTCACAAAATTCATAGGGGCCATAACTCAAGCTGCGCCTGCCGCAGGTGGGTCCGGGTGAGGTAACCAAAACAAACATGCGCAGTTCATGCCGCGTCCAGAGGGGGGCTCTGGACTCAAGAAAAACACGAAGCGGAAAGCTTTGTGTGAACTGAGGGAGTGAGTGGCGTATGCCAAAGGGAGTGAGACAGCTGACTGCCAGGGTGCTTTTAGCACAGTGACTGAATATAAGTGGCAAAACACGACACCTCATACAAATTCATTCTGAACCACTCCTGAATCTTGCAGATATATTACAATATAATATCTGCTTTGCAAAAACCATTTTATGAGTATGAGTTTGGTGTATCCTCTGTGTAAAGCCATGCTTGACACCAATTTTTGACACTGATGGACTTTTAAGAACAGTAACTGAATGCTTCTAACACATTTAATACCCTGGAACTAAAAACAAATACAAACAACACTTATAACTGGATGTGTGGAGCCTGGCTTTATCGCTGCTGGAAAGCTGTGAATTTATAATGCCCTTCTGTCTTACCCTGTTATTGGAATGATTTTAGGACAGCCGTGAGGATGGATTTTCAGTTTATCCCCCGATTGACAGATGGGCAGCTCCAGCTCTCAGTGCTAACATTGTTTGACCTTTGAAGCTAGTGTGGGCTGTTATAGTCTGCAAATCATGCATTTGCTAATTAGCCATGGTGCATTGAATTAGACTCGTGCTGTAATTATAACTTAATGAATATTAAAAAGTCTGTTAGCTTTGCTAACCAACTTTGATTTGCAATATATTTAAAAAAAAATTTGATTAGATGTTAACGACATCTTCATTGGTGTCTGATTCGTGGAATGGTTTTACCTCAGTGCACATAAAGGACAGTCAATGTAAAATCTTTGTGAAAAACCTGTTGGAAATAGCCATGTATGCCTGAGTAAGAACACATTTGTTTCAGCATGCACTTTGAGTCATCACTCATTGCATGTTATCAGACATATTACCCTGTAATTTGAATTCTGGACAAAACATTGAATGAAAATGTCAGAATAATTGCGCAGATATGCAGTAGTTTCCAAATAAAGCACAACCAGCCTGCTCATGTAAATGCTTTTGTGTTGACCCGATTCACAAAGGAAGCGCTCGCTGTTTGCAAATAGGTTTTTGATACTGTGCTGTTATGTACACAGGATGAGAACTGCCGCATGTTATGGCAGCTGTCACTCTCTACAGCTCAGTAATCTAATATTGGACTGACATCGTGCAGTGCAGAACTGATCAGTTGGCCCTAGGTGGAAGACGACCTATCAGGGGAAATTGTAGCAGATTTTGGCATTAGAAATGAATATAAACAGCAATGCATATGTTTTATAGGGATTTACATATTTTACAGCAGTCGTCATTGACATGACCCACTGTCACCTCATTATAACAGGAGTAGTGGTGAAGGTAGTCATACCCTTGATTAATGTGAGATATTGTAAGACTCAGTCACAAGGTTAAAAAAAAAAAAAAAGATTAGCCTTGAGGCTCACAGCTACTGGGTACCAACAGCAGCGCTCCTGTCCATATCAACGCACTGACCTCACATAACTGGCCTGTAGCAGTTAATGAAGTCAGTGGAGGTAAAGCTTCTATGCCAGGTTCAGATAAACTGTTGTCACTGAGTCAGAAAATATTTATAGTGGAGGGGAAGCCACTCTTTGAAATTTCCTGTAGTTATGTCAATTTCACAAGTGCATTTCTGAAAAAGATGGTTTATTTGTGCTCTTTATAGCCTTTCATCTTTGGTTCTTCGCACCTGCGGGGTTTAGAGAGGAATTGAGAATGCTTTGTGAATGCAATTTTAATGTGCGTTTCCCCCCAGTTAATGACTTTTTTTCCTTGTGCCCTTAGGTCGATACCTGCGCCTGAAGATGTTCCGAGAGGACCATGGTTCCTGGATGACCATGTTTTTCAGCACCATCCTCTTCCTCTTCATCTTCTCCCACATTTACAATCTGTTCCTCCTGATGGCGGGAAACATGGGGTAAGCATCTCACGGTTCCCCTTTTCCCCTCTGAGTTCACTGCTTGATTGATCAGCCTGTCCCGCTTGAATGCGGCCGGCTTCTTGCTCCGATCAATCACCCCGGCGCCCCATCGTCAACAGGGGCAGTCCTCAACAATTACCATCAGGCTCTATATAGCCTCCAGAGACAGAAAGCATTAATACTGGACCTGCCATCTTGGCTCATTGGTGACCTTGTCATGAGCCAAGATGGCTACTCCCCCTACCCTCCTCTCCACCAAACTATGACTGCCGCACCCATTTCAGTATGTAGATTATTTCATGTCTTCTGCCACCCACTAGGTTTCAATATGTGTCCTGATGACTATCGCTTTAGGTGAGCGCTGGTTATTATAAATACCCAGCTCTGTCCTCCAGCTGTATATATATGAATCCCATCACTCTGACTTTATATTTTGGTACATAACAGCTAAACTACCTTGGGGAAGCATTGACTCCAAAAAGAATAGGACGAAGGATGACAGTAACTTAGCATGTGGGTAATAAGGCGTGCGTTAGCAAACCCATATGTGATAGTGGCAAGCAAACACTCCGGCGTACGTAATGCTGCTTACACAAAAGCAATTCCAGAAAAAGAAAAGATGATGGCTCTTACACAGGGCACGGGATACGGCTGTGTAATCACCCAATCACTCACTCCGGTCACCGCAGTGACAGTGACATCCATCATGGGTGCTCCTCTGGGCCGCTGTGGAATGGAAACGCTCAGCTGAGCATGGCCACCAGAATCCATCCCTCATATGGGGACAGAGGGACCCAGTGGACCAGGTCCATGGGGATGGAAAAGGTCATCATTCTCCAGTAAAGGCCAGAAGTGCCACTGAGCAATAGGTGAACTAATTTGGACCAAGAGGTTTTTTTGTTTTTCTCTCAAAAGTTTCTTCACTAATGATAAGTATCCAAAATATTTACCACTCAAAAGGATTAAACAGCAATCACAGACCAGACATTAAGCTTGCCTTGCCAGCCATTTTTTCATGCCATAACCAGTTGCTGTGTTATAATGTAATAATTATAGTTTCTGTGCAGTCTTTCCATGTTGATGTGTTGAGCATCCTAGTGTCAGTGGGCATGAAATGGAGGTTTTCGTAGGTTTCTTATTGACTTACAACAATGGGAAAGGGAAGAGAAGCCATTTTGCACACAGTAAATCTGCACTCTTTGAGAGACTCACATCTGGCCCAACAGATTAATGGATAATTCTCCAACAAAGTAAAGCTAGAGCCAGGGGAAACTGTCAGTCCACTTAATCATCATCAAAGTAGTTTCAGCTCCACACTGATCCTTTCATTGTATTAATATTTAGTAAGCAAACACTCTTACACAATGCACATTTATTCAGTTGAACATTCACCGAATGTCCAAATCAGATTAAGTTCCTTGTTGAATGGCTGTAATAGAGGTGTTCCACTGTGGGATATGAACCTGTAACCTTCTGGTCATGTTTTCTACCCATATACCTAACCCACGATTTAACTTTGCACTTGCTTACCCCAAACAGGTAGGTGGTGTTGTGGCAAAGTGAGTGGGAGCCCGGTGTGCAGTGTACTTCTATACTGCCATAACTCTGTGCCGGACTATTTCACCACTGTGGTTTAGAACGTTTTATTCAACCACCTCAGTGACTGATAACACCTGTCCTCCTCTTCTCAGCGCGTCTCCGTCTGCCACAGGTGATTAGTGTCACATCACTGATGTTGGCAACCCTGTAAACTCCAGTCACATTCCTCTGGGACCCATTCCAGAATATGCTGTAAGGCACCTAATAGGACAAAATACAGCAAAAAGTATAGAGAAGATGGAGGCATTCCAGTACTGACAATGCAGTAAAAAATCTTTTTGAATCGCATCCAAAATGTATTGGATTTCCCTTAAAGCTATGAGATCACTAATTCTACTGAAGTGCAGGAAGTGAATACAATTCAGCCTCTTCTATCCTTGCATTGAATGTGTCAGTTTTGAATCTGAAAGGAGCACACGGCATTCTTTTTTCTAACCTTTTGAAGGTTGTGCATCTGTGCTGTTTGTGTATATGGCTGAAGTCTGATGCCAGATAGAAAAAAAAAACCAAAAACAACTTCCTCTTGCATTTGAGAGTCCAAGTTAAGGACAAATGTTGATTGAATTCCTGGTGTGTCAAGGCCCCTTGCAGGTATCCCACACTGTGCCTGTCTCACAGCTCTCTGTGGTGGCGATGGGGTCTGAGTGCGTGTGCAGCCTCTGTCCTGCTGTCACTCTGCGGAGCCCTTTACCCTGTCGATCTGTTAATTACTGTTCCTTTTCTTTCCTTTGACCTTTCCAAGCAGCCAGAAGCATTTAAAATGCTTATTCAAATGGGCTTAGTGATTTACTCATGTAGCCTGAGAGAAAAGAACTATAAATTATAGCATTATAAATATTTTGAATACAGAGGTTGTCAAGGTTGTCACGCAACAAACGATTTTGAATAATCATAGATGCTGATCTAAGATAATTTCTTGTGCACTTCTCTGTCCACACTCACAAACTCAGACCAATGTACGGCATGCTTTGAAGACCATCTCAGTACCACTACACGTTTTCAGCTGTAAGTCTGTCTAGGGAAGTGGAACAGCAAGTGTACAAAACAGAGCCAGAAAGAGAAAAACTGCACATGGATATGACATCATTCTCCAAAAACCAGGACGTATTAACGAAGGAGTCTAACAAACCCAAGCACTTAAACACTGACCTGAGACAAAAGATTTTAGGGGCCGTTTCAACGCATCAGTTAAAATTTCACCTCTAAGCATTATGTTCAAAGTCCTCACATACAGCGAGAAACCCAGCAAGCAAAACATCCATATTTATGATGTTGGGGGGGGGTGTGTGTGTGTATGTGCATGTATGAAGGTATGAACAGTATGATCGTGACTATGTAACAGCCACAACCATTTTGAATATTCATATACAAATGTGTGCGTGGCCATTTAGCGGCAGACGAGCACCAACAGAAGCAAGGGCACAGCTTCAAATGCAAGGCCGTGATGTTTACAAGCCATTAAAACGGAGCTCTGAGGTTTCCAAACACAAGGGGCCCTGCGAGAAACACCACCGTGAAAGCCCTCCACTGTTGATCACACATCATAATGATCTGCACTTGTTAGTCCCGGGCTCACATCTGGGACATTTGCATTTTAATTTACCCGTCAGATCGGGCCTGTTGTGTTAAACCAGGGGACTGTGACCGCTCTGGGATGCTGGCGCTCACACCGGCGCTTGAGTCACACCGTGGAGCTCCATTCTGACATCTTAAATTGCCATTATCAGCATAAATCACACCCTAATTAGTCACTGTTATTTAATTAAGACCGGGGCCTTTTTTACAGACCTCTCATTAATCATGGCCAATTAGGAGGGGCCTTCTGGTGGGAGAGATTGGAGGCCTCTGTTGGGATTCTGCTCCAGCTGTATTTGAGGCCTGTGTTCCTGTCTTCGCTGGTGCAGGCAGGGGGGAGGGGGTGGCCGAGCTCCACCCACAGATCACTGTATCCATTTAGAATTACCTTCTGAGCTGGATTAAGCCACGCTTAAAGGGCATTGTCTCCATTTAACGTGATCCCTTTATTGTCTGCCACTCGTGTAAGTCCTGCAATAGTTTCCTCTCTGCCTCTAAGTTGGAATAATGTCATTTTGATATCAACTGAAAAAGCCTTGGATTTAAGAAAGGAACACAAAAGCAGAGACTGTGGCATTTTTATCCTCCTTTTAAATGCATTTCGACACTGAAATTTGCTGTGAGAGCAGATATCACTGGCCCTAAAAACCTGGAAATGTTTTAAGCTCCTTACCTACCGCCCGCTGTAAATGCAATGCCAACCGCGTTTCTTGGTTTTAGAGGCACTTTACGTTTCAGCTCAGTTACGTTTGGCAGTCGGAACCCCTGGCGAGCTTTTTTTTTTTGTTCGTTTGTGGCCGAGTGGTTCGCAAGCCTTCCAAACGGAATCTTAACTGAGAAGAGAAACATCTCGGAAGGCCCGTCTCTCCTCTTTGCCCCTCAAAGCAGCGCTGCTGTTTCTCTGCCCGCTTCTCCCTTCTTGTGTGGCAGCTAGGCTGTTATGGTAACCCATTTGCACTTGAAGATGAGCATAAATCTATAAAAGGATTTAGTGTGTATGTGCGTGTGTGTGGGTGGGTGAGTGATTTTTTTTTTCCCTCCCAGTTTTGATACACCTTGCCTTGACCATTAACTTGTTTGAAAGCAGCTCAGTTTCCCCTCTATGACAGAGCCTAGTTTGACAAGCTAGGTGCTGTAAATTATGTTTGATAACTTTGAAGCTGTCAGCCTCACATAAAATGTAATTTCTAAAGCTCTGCCTGGCATTTTTAAAAATCAAACTGAATGTAGGGCCCATTTGGCAGGCAGCAAACACTACTGAATATCCATTTAGTTTGAAACATTTCAGAAACTGAAAAGCCCATTGTTTTGACTATGAATACATCTTTTGTGATATGCAATAATGCAGAGTTTTTAGGCAGTTAGACAATAGATCCAACTATCTGAATAGCAGAAGTCCACTGGACGTCATTGGAATGCACAGCTTATTTTGAACTTCTATTTCGAGTTCCGCGTTGGGTGAACACTGTTGAAATTATGTGCTAAAACGTGGTCATTTATCAGAGAGCGAGAGAGAGAGAGAGAGAGAGAGCACGCGAGAGAGAGAGAGCAAGAGTGCAAGAGAACTAGGCAGAATGATAAGATGGCATGCAGCTGCATTAATGCGAAATATGTGGTTTGATTCTGCAAAGACTACAAAGCGGCTTGTGGACTTACTGAGATATTTTACTAGCCTTGGGAGTTAGGTAATAAACGGGAGAGTGAGCCTCATGACAGTTTTGTGTGTTAGAATAAAGAGCTCACCTTCATGAGCAATGCATTCTTGCATACTATTAATGGACTCACAGTGTGCTAAGTGAAGGTTGCACCTGACCTGCAAATGTATCCATACCAATAGTACTGTTTGAGGGTTAAGGATGTTGTTTACCAAGGATGTTGTTTACAAAGTTAACCAAATCAGGCTTAAACTGTGTTTGTACTGGTATCTCTGGTAACACCCATAACGTTGGGAATCAGCTAACCTGAGCCCTTGAGTGCCGTAATATCCTCTAATATTTCCACTTAATCACATCATTTATTGGCCTTAGTCTTCCAAGTGACCATATTTTCCATTATTCACTTGGCTAATTAAATGTCCTCTCGGAAAGAAATACGGCATATTTTAGTTCATTTTAGCTGTGTGCAAGTTGTGTGCCAAACCAGCGGCAATTTTCCCCAGACGAAGGGCATGATGAGGTGGCACAGGCTGATTTTATCAGCAGGAGATCTGATTAAAGCCTCTGCTCTCGGTGTTGAATGCCCCATTCATTGACATACGCAAGAATCACGTGAACTTTTTTTTGTGCATGCGTCAAAATGTCAAGCTGCATTTCAAAAATTTTCAGTATGGCTTCCGATTGTTCCTCATGAAAAATGAATTGCTTTCATATGCTAATTTTCCCATTTCCACACGTTAATTGATGTATTGTGGAGGCACAAAGTTAATAGGCGTCACCTGAGCTCATTAATCAGGGAGCGAAGGTGTGATCTCACGCCAGGGACGCCGTCCTCGGCGCCCGTGTGCTCCACGTCAGTGCTGCAAGGGGGGGGGGGGGGGGGGGGGGGGGTTCGCATGTCACAGGGCAGAGTAGCATGGTAGCTTTTCACACAATTCACCCCATTTCCCAGCCTTCTGAAGGAAGGAAGACATTTTTGGTTTGGGTTCTGATGCAGCCGGCTCACCTCAGGTAAGCGTTTCATCAGTGTCAGATAAGCATTTATTTTTTGTTTCACATGCATTGCACCGAGTGGCCCACCGCATCCGCACTTGAAGCCTGTAATCATATGGCTCTGTGGATAAGGCATAAGAGCAGCAGGGGGAAGCCATCCATGTGTCTGCGGCGCACAAGCAGCTCTCAGCAGGAGGGGGGCGCCGTGTGACGTCTTTCCGAAGTCTGCCGGAGACGAAGGCCCCCCCAGCAGGAGGCCATGTTTAATATTCCCAACCTGCTGAAGGCCCAGCGCACGCTTCATTAGAACCTGACAGCAGCGAGACACAGCTGGATCCCCTCCACCGTTTATGCAGACGATCCCATGCCGGTGTCAGCGATGTAGATATAAAGCATGGAAATCTCATCTTAAATCACACTTTTATTGACAGAGTGGATATGGAGCCAGGCTCTGTTGGCTTTTATGGAAGGACAGGTGTTGGAGTGTGGACTATGTCTTGCTCAGAACATAGCACTCACTGATTTATTCTGTTATCACGACCTGATGCAACTTGTCAGGTGTGTAAATCATCTCATGATAAGGGTTGCAGGGATATTAAAAAGTTACACATGGAAGCTAAACATTCACACACACACAGAAAATAGCTGAAAATGGCAAATAAGACAAATTGTGTTGTGTACATGATAATTTAAAGCAAATATTTACTGTGTTGGAATGTTCAAATTTCAACTGAGCAAGCTAATGGTATAAAAATCCCTGGTATCTGAGCAAGTAGTACTAAAAGCATAAAACACAACCTATACCTCTTTTTGAATCAGATTTTTTGAGCATTTCTTGGAACAACTTACTTGCTGTGAACCTGTTCTTTTAGCATTTTCTTGCAAACAGCAGTGGGCAGTGTGAGCGCAGCCCATTTCTCCTCACGGACCTCGTGAGAGATTTGGTCTTGATTATGCATGAAACTGCAGCACTGATGTTCCGCCACAGTGAACTCCATCATTAGGTCATCCGACTTGTAGGTCATTAAATTTTTACTGATCATGAATAAGTCAGGAACTGCTGCCTTTAATCATGGCCAGTGAAACGCCCCCACCCCTCCACCCACCCCCCCCAAACTAATCTGCGATGTGCAAAACCCAACATTTGTACAATTAAACGTGCAAGGCATTTGGAGGAGGTTTGCTCTCTCCAATATGAATTGTGGTGTGGATTTACCACCGTTTGATGGAGTCAAGATGTACTGATCACAATTTCCCATAGAGTAAACCACCTCCTATGGGATTTCCCTGGAAACTGGAAAGTCCATACTACAGGGGACTACAGAACTACAGGACTGCCTAAATGGGCTGAATAGCCTATTTCCGTCATTAAACTTCTTAAGCTCTCCATGTTGTATTGGGCCTCTATTAGACTTAGACTAGATATCTAACACAGATATATCACTATTCTAATCAAGAAGGATAGTTGGGGGTGGGGGCAGTCACCATGGTCCTCACATTTCCATCAATGAAGGCCTGTCAGTGTAATCTAATGAATATGATATTGATGCCATTTGATTTATAATCCTCCCTTGTTGCAGTGGTTTAATAACATTTTAAATTGAGAAGCATGGCTGTGTGGAAACACACAGGTGCCATTTGGGGTCAGTGGTTTTCATGAATAGTAATTGGAATCACACTGCCTAATTGCATCTTGTACTTCAACAAGTTTTATGTTTTAATATTCAACAGTCAAATGAGTTCATGACTGCAAGGAAAGAAAAGCATATTAAGATAAGCCTGTGCCATTAGCTTTGGCTCCATGAGTGTTGATGGCATTATGAAATGCTTTTCCTTTCAGTTCTGCGCGTATCGACATGCACACCTTTGTTCACAGATAATGGGAAAAGCAGTAAAAACTGAAACAGAAATTCCTGTTGGGCTTGCCTCAGCCATCTGTAGGTTACATGAATGCTTTTACCTTCATGTGCATACTTAAAATGTTGCATAAATCTGTAAAAGAGGAGCTTTCCTGCAAAACAGGAACTGTTAACTGAAGAGGTGTTCAGGGAAAAAAAACAAGTGTGGGGAAAAAAATTCTGAAAATGTCTGTAGTTGGCTAGGCAAAAGAGGTGCTGCCCCCTTGTGTTCACATACTGCACACGATACTGTGTATCATTTTCTCGCCACCATAGAGCTGGCCCAGTTTCACGCCAGATGGTGGAGTAGAGTAGCAAAGCAGGAGTAATGTTCCAGCACCCTACTGCTAACACTCACTGTAAGGTAGCTGTTAGGCACGAAACGGAGTATCCATGGAGGCTGTGTATGTTGCAAAGTTGTTTTAAGTGAATAGCTTAATCTTACATGCTGAAATTTGGCAGCTGGCTATAGAGTGCTCCTGGTCCAAGCCCTTGTTAGTGAGACCTACAGCTGCCAGGAAAATGCCATTCTTCAGGAGGCTCTCCAAGATGGAAAAAAAAGAGACACTTTGTGTGGAATATTTCACAGGTGATGGACATCAGATTGACAGGGAAAGTGACAAAGTAAATCACCCATGAAGCAGCTGAAAAGCGCAGGCACACTGCTGCAGCTTCTTACCAGGTGAACAGGCTCGCTGGAAACATCAAAAACTGAGATCTCTTGTTATTCTTGTTATTACGATCATTACTACCATTTACTTATGAGACATCCTTGTTTGATGCAGTTTACTTTATTTCTGATGTTGAATACATGGCCGTAGTAATTCAATTAATTCTTCGCAACATCAATACCCTGCCTCCAATTCAAAACTGCATATTTCATGTTAAATGCCAAGCTCCCCAACCAATAACTAATCAGTCTGGAATCATTTGCCTTTTTTTCCCCCCTCTCCCTCAATTCATATTCCATTTAGCGTGAAAGATGACACTGAATTTTTAATGAGGCAGCATTTGGACGTGCTCTCCCGCAGTGTGCGGAGACTGTGTGGGCAGGTGCCGACGCCTCGCCCGCTCCTCTCCGGCTCGCAGACGCGCGATGCTTTGTGAGGGGAAACCAGCGAGCATTTGGCTTTTTAAATCTTTCATGCGCCCTCACAACAGGCGTGCCTTTCATTTTTTCAGCCGAAACTGGAGGAGCTCTGCAATACTGTATTCACTGCTAACGCATGCTTTAGTAATGTACTACACAGCTCTGTAGAGTAAATATTTATTTCAAATGTTATCCTTACATACATATATTCATATTTATAAAATATACATATTTTGGTGTGGGGAGTAAATCTGTATCCACAGTATTCTACTTGCAAAAGCATTCCATCTCTGGTGAAACAGTTAGCAAGAAGTTAAATGTAGAGAGTGTATCCCTTGGAAAAACCTGTGAACTACTGAAAGGAACGTAAAATCAACAACACACCAGCGTGTATTAAAGTGAAAACACTGCGTACTTGAGACTCATCTTCAGGATTCATCTGCTGGGAAGCTAGTTTCAGCTGGTTCCACTATCCCATAATGCTCATGAGCCCAACACAGAGAGAAAGGCCATGAGCTCGACGCTCTGCCCCTAAGGCGGAACAGCTAGATCAAACACTCCTCCTGAAGCCTTGCTCCCTTATTCTTCTCATTTGTAACATCCTGCCTGGTGTCACATGTGTGACCTACTTTCTTTTTTTAATCAACAGATGAGAATTTCACGTGGAGATCCTCTACAAATGCTAATATGCGACCTTTTATGAATGCACCGTTTCTGCTGAGTAGACAAATCAAATCACCCTTACTCATACCTTACATACATACTCAAGAGCTCTTTATTTCCAGGGGATTAAATCTTAATTTATCTGGCATGGGGCATACAAATACATGAGACTCTGTATTTTGTCATTTATATGCAGTGATTATTGCTTTGCAGTATTGCTCATATGAAACAATTTTAGAGTTGGATTCATAATTCGGGTTCGTTTGATAAAAAATGAAAAAATTCAAGGGAAAAAGCCAACAGTCATATCTGCATTGATCAGTTTGGTAACATTTTTTGTTACGTTAGACATTTCATTACTGTCCTATCACTGTCTACTGTAATATTTAACCAAGTGACTTGCTAATATTCAACCAATTTGTAACATCTTCAGATCCGTGAAATATGGAACTCAGTTTTGTGCTTTATGTAGAATGTATATGGATAACCCAACACTGACCTCTAATCCAACCAAAAACTTGAAGCTTGTTTCTAACTCATCTTAAACCAAAACTAGCCTTCAACTCACCTCTTTTTGCAATTTCAAAATTTTGTAATACTGTATAGTTCCATATCAGTTGCACATTTGCATGAAATAAAACAGTGGTCTCTAACTGAACTAGTGTGATTCTACTGAAAAATTGCATGCATAATAAGCTGGTCAAAATGTTTAAATTCAAGGATTTAAAGTCTGCTGCATAATAAATTAGATTTTTTAAATGAATGAGTCATCAACCTTTATGCATTAAGCAAATGTTAGTTTTGTGTGTTCAGGGTTTTATTGCTACGATGTGACCCATAAACACAGATGTGCTTCATTGGCAGAACGGTAAACACTAAGTCGAGTGGATTTTATTCTCAACTCTCTGCAATCAATGTATTAATTGTGGTATATTAATGATTAAGTGATAAGTACTTATACATGTCCGTTTGTCTTGGCTCTCATGTAGGTGATAATAGATGATCAGTCATATCAGCTTTGGTCTTTTAGAACATTAAAGTATGTGTTTGAAGCATAGTTCAGTAACTAAGAAATTCTGCGTACTATTTTCTCAAATTGAAATGTATGTAGACGAAAATATGTATGATATAGTTGCGCCTTCTCTGCAGTAGACTTGAGAGGTGAAGGTATTGGCTGCATTTGCTGGAATGGATTGAAGCTGAGTAAGAGTGACAGCGAGCATCATGACAGGTATCAGTTGCTGTCCACCTTTTTTTATTCATCTGGCTCTCCCTGTTTCTCCCTCTTCCCCTCTCTCTCTCTCTCTCTCTCTCGCTCTGCCTCTCCGCAGTCCGCACATAGTGACCGAGTACATGGGCATCAGGAACGAGAGTTTCATGAAAATTGCAGCAGTGGGAACGTGGATGGGGGATTTCGTGACAGCGTGGATGGTGAGCCTCTCCAAAGCCGTCCTCCTCCTCTGCCCTTCCCTGTGGGTCCGTGAGTGTGTCCCCCTCCTCACGCTAAACCCAGAACAGATGGCTGCCGCTGACATGGCCCTCCCCATAGCCACTCAGGACAGATCGCTTCACTCCGCGCGAGCACTTTGCATCAGCGCAATGGATTGCGTGCCTTCTTCCTCATGATCAAACACGCCGATATGTCAGGCCTTAATAATGCATCCGCTGAGTCCACATCTAACATGACCATCATTTTAGTACCATAAATCTTTGAGGAGACAGACCGTTTCGAGGTCCATTTTTTCCTCAACAATCTTAATGGACACCATATTCCGGTCTGTGAATCCAGGGTGAGAATTTATCTTTTTTCCTCACAAGGACTATGAACACATTGTTGATGGTAGGACACTTTTTTGGGTTTTTTTTTTTCCATACAGGACAAAGCGCCTCAAATGACCATCCCCTGCCTCCGAGTAGAGCTTTTCCCACTCACCAACATCAAGTGTAATTTCACTGGTAGCAGACAGTCCTGCAGTCCGACAGAAGGCAGTGAAATGGTGACACACAGGAATGCAGCTGAAAGGTCAGGGGAAACAGACACGTGTGGGAAGGGGCATCCTGCTGTGGCGTAAAAAGCTGACAGAGTCTCCCATCAATCCTTCCTTTTCCTCTTAATTTGTCAAAATAAAGACGATACGGACTCTGTTGGGATTTCACCGCCTGTAACTTGAAAACAGTTTGACACCTCCTAGTGGTAAACTTGACAAGCCTCCACAGCGCAGGCATTAGCATTCTGTGTGCAGTGGAGAAGGTGCAGGCTGCCAGACTAAAACGGCAAAATCCAGACATTACAGTCTGGAGCTTTATTCAATTATTTCAAAAGATGAACTCCGCGACTCCTGGGGGAGTAGATGTAGCATGTGTCACCGTTTGATGGGCAGACAGGAAATGCCCATTTCAAGACACCCGATGCAAAAAGGCTAGAATGAATTGTGCGATAAAGCTGCTGTTTTTGAAGGATTTCTCCCAGGAGATGTGATCTGTTGACACATTGACCTTGTGTTGTGATGTGTCCTCTTTTAGAAAGGCAGTAATCACTCAGTTGTGGGTTAAAACAATCCCATATTAAAAACAACCTGCATCATAGACTGGGAAAGGGGTCCCTTTCAAAAATAGTTTTGTTGGTTGAATGTCAAGAAATGGCAAACAGCTCTGAATTATTTTCCCATCATTCTGTTTATTGTGAATGTTTGACACTAGAGCATTTTAATCAATCTGTATGCAGTCATTTAATAGAAAAACACACTGTAACCTTGAGGGGATAAGGTTAACTGTGCTATATCTTGGTAGGCCCACCTTTGATTACATATTCTGTAATTGGATTTTTATTATGACCCCAGCTTAGCCTCCTGGCCCATAATTACTGTACACCACTTTCTCCAAGGAAGGAGGGAAGGAATGAGGGAGAAAGAAAAAGAGGCATGATGACAGATTAATTACCAAACATTCTATTCTCCAAATGATACCCCTGCTCTGCCCTGTAAATATCCAGACTAGATGGCTCATCTACCAGTTTGACAGACGGTGGCCAAGACATTTTTCTCCAAAGACTGTACTTATAGTTTGCGAAGGAGCATGATCTCTGGTGCCACATTTAAACATAAGGCAGAGCAAATTGCTTACAGTTTGACAAGCCAGAACAGAGAGCAAGAAAGGATATCTGGGCATGCTCACTACTTCAATATGAAGTTATCACAGAGAGCAAGAGAGAGGGAGGGAGGGAGATTTGATCAAATTTAATGGTTTGCAATTTTGTGTGGTGGTGGAGTGATTTCTTTGTTCCAATCACCTTTCAACTCTCCATATTTTTATGAATCATAAACCCGGATGTTATCCCAGTTTAAAATAATGAGATTGTTTTCCCAGAGGACATGCTCCGTTAGTTTAATAACTGACACTGATGGAAAAGAAATGGTTAGAAATGCATAAACAGTTATTTGATTCTTTTTGGCAGGTTGGAAGATGCATCTTGTAGGTGTTCAACACACAAAGTGTAAATATATATAAACGACCGACTTCACAAGCATTTTTTTTTACTTGACATGTGAATGTTTTATTGCTAGCCTTTACCCTGTACTTATACAATGCTTGGATTTACCAATGCTGCCATTGAAGTGTTCCCTCTTTTTTATCAGGTGACTGATATGATGCTTCAGGATCAACACTATCCAGACTGGGGAAAAGCAGCAAGACGGTTCTGGAAACAGGGGAACAATAGAATTGTCCTGTTCTGGTACGCCATATGAATGAAATGTGTTCTGTGGGGTTTGTCTGCAATACAGAGTTCTACATCACGTTAGAGTCAGGCAGTCACCTGTAAGACAGCTCAGGGCTGAAACGGCTGTTTGTGAATGGAAGGCAGTCAGTAAACACAGAAGCATTGGCTTTTCTGTATGTGTGAGCAAATAGTAAAAACTGCAGTTGACGGAGTGGCAGTGGTCCAGGTGAGGGTTTATGACAGTGAGTGGGTAAAGACGTGCACCTCCGTGAGGTCACACAAATTCAACAACGCCGTTAATCATCCTGCTCTCAGTGTCACCGCCTTCATTAGTGAAGCGGAGAGTGAGAGATCAATCAGCGCTACAAGGTCTCTGCGAGGGTCAAACTCACTGCACCTTTCTGAAAGAGAAGACCCAAGGCCCGAGCTCACATCCCTGAACCCCTCATCCCCGCCAGTGCATCAGGGACAGCGGTAATCTCATAAAGTGCTGGCACAGCAGTGTGGCGTGACCCTGTCCAGATGAGTGACCTGACGTCTTAAACAGTGCTGTCTGTGGGTGGTCCTGGAGGTTTAAATTCTGAGCCCTTTAAATCCTCTCACACCTTTCAAAAATGTGCTGTTGGACATCCTTTACAATGACCCTGTATTTTTTTTTCCCCCAAATTTGTATTTCATTTTATCAGGGTGGACTGACAGGGGGAAACTATTCAGTGATTCCATTAACTGTGCTGTGGTGTTCAAATCATGTTGTACTTGTAATAAAGTGGTTAGAATCCTATGTAAACTTTTTGTCTGAAATACAAACTAGGTCAGAACTTAGACAAGTAGGTCAGAGTTCTGAGTGCAATTTTACAATTTTAATGCATGCAATTGTGTCTATGCGTTTGACACAGGTTGACTGTGGCATGTTGTACATAGATGCCATCTACTGTGATAATACATTAGCACCATTTCTGCTTAATCATCAGACTTGGAAAAGAGTTGATCTGTTCATAACATTAGTTTATTGGAAACATGATGGACGTGTGTATGTATAAAATTTACTATTTGTATTGCCTGTTATTTTTTCCGTAATGTGAACAGCAGGCTGCAAATGAGCAATTTATTGTGCCGAAAAGATTTTCTGTGCGTTTCAAGTCTGGTTTACTTTTCTGCTCCTTTGCATAAGGAAAAATCTCAGCCTTCGGGTCAGAAAAATGTAGGTATGCAACTCCTCAGACAAAATAGTAAGGAACAGGAATGGGCAAATCTGCTCCACATGAAATCATGAATATTTCAAACAATTTTCTTGGTACTTCATAACTGTAGGTTTTCATCCTATTGTTATCCTTTGAGGCTAACGATTTAAAATTGTGCCATAAAAAAGTAGACACTGAGGCATAAACCTTTTTTCCATTTTGTTTGATTTGAGGGGGGAGAAGACAGGATATGAGCGGACTTAATGAAGACATCAGCAAGATTATGGTTCACGTCAGTGAGTTGAGACATTTTAGATTGTGTCTTTTTTAAGTCAGGTAAAATCCATACTGTAAGCACACTAATGGAATGGAAGTAATTCCTGGACGTTTTCCAAAAACACTATGCAGTCTCAGTGGAGCAATTAAAAATGTATGATAAATGTTTGCAGTGAAATCCAAGCACACTGGGTTCAGACTCCCATAGCTTTGCTTCCATTCATCTCATTCCGTTTATTGCTCAGATGCTGAGACTTGACAGACATCCTTGTATTTCTATGGTACTTTGTCTTCTTGTAATTGACACACACCTCTGAAAGTCACAGCCACTTTAAGAAATCCATTGACAGTGTGACTATTCATACACATACTGTGATATGCAAGAGTCTAAAGCCTAGTTCACAAAGATTATTGCAATTCACTAGCTGGTGTGACACATTAGGTCTGGGCTATTGCAGAACAGCTTGCAGAAAATGGCTTTTTGGCACATTCCCTCTTATTGAATGGTTTGTCATTAGCTGTTGCCAGACCCTTACTGCTTGTGAAGTCCTGCTCAGAACAGGACCGAGTTAACCATCTGCACCTTCTTGAGTGTTCCACTTTAGGCCCTTGCACTCTGCTAGAGAGACTCATGGGAACTGTAGTTTTTTGCCGGGAATGCAGTACTCATGTATTAAATCTTATACATTAACAAGCCATCATTCTCGAGTAAAGGCATATCTTGCATATTTGTTTAGATCTTGCACATTTCATTTATGCTATTTAGTTAAGTCACTGACACAAATGCTAATTTGATTTTGTGTGACATATGGCAGTATGCCTTCAGTAGTCTCATCACAGACATTTAACTGCTCTTGAGAGAAAGGGAACACTATATGGAACATGTTGAGTGTTGTAATTGTATAACTATCCATGTCTATGAATAATTCATATCCACTCCTTAAAGAACCACACACCAATTCCATTTTGTAAAAAATACATTTAATTATCTTTGGTAGGAAAAATATTCACAGCTCCTCATCATACTTTCAACTGAAGCTTTGTAATTACTATAACTGGAATACAGTAACTATAATGATAATAAATTGAGTTGTTAAGTCCAGTTTTAATTTACTGTGCCCTCAACCCAGTTCCTCATTATACATGTAAATGCACAATATCTTCTCACCCTGAAACATGGCAGATTAACAAAGTAGTGGTTTAAAAGCAGTCAGTCTTTATTGTGGTGGCATCCGAAGAACAAAATGCAGCTTTGAGTTAAACATTTAAGCAACTATTTTTTGTTTCAGAGTAACACAGTTTGTTCATTTCAGCAAAGTCAATGAAGCCTGTGAAAAAAGAAGCTTTTCCATTCGTTTTTGAGGAGAGCCATGTGTATTACAACCAAAGTACCATGAGTGAATGCCTTAGGGTAGTGTCTGTGGAAGGCAGAAGTGTATGATAGCACCTTTGTTTGTTTTATTTCCATAGGACTGTGCTCATCTCTCTGACATCTGTAGTGGTTCTTGTCATCAGCACTGACTGGATCAGCTGGGACAATCTGAATCGGGGATTTCTGCCAAGCGATGAGGTCTCCAGGGCTTTCCTGGCCTCTTTCATCTTGGTCTTTGACCTCCTCATTGTTATGCAGGTAGGGCTTTCTGCTGGCCAATTAAAACATGCTGTTGCCGTTTTCTATTGTCAGTTACAGTCACATACAGGGTTGGTATTGGAGCACAGCTTGTGTAGGTTGTGATCATTCATTGGCTGTGTGGCTTTATATGGTTTGTGTTTCTGCATAGTATGTGTGAACATTTATTTGGCATTTTGTGGTAATGGCATGCAGGATTTTATCAACATCGTTTATGCCTGGGGAAAAAGTGCATCAGTATTTGTCTTAGTGATTCATGAATGCGCAAATGCCTGTCTGACAGTATAGCAAAGGGATCTTTGGAGAAAAATGAACATTAACCCAGTGCATCCAGTTAAAGCGGCATATACCATGCATTTTAGAATGCAGTAGTCAGTTTGAGGTTGTCCTGCGAGTAGCCATTTCAGTCTAATCTGAACAGTATTTCTTTAGCCTTTCCTTATAGGAAGGTGTGGAATATAAGTGACAGACCTGTGTGTTTGATGCATATTTCAATGGACAACAGCTCCAAACAAACATGCATGGAACTTGCTGAAAAAAATGTTGATAGAACTGTAAAAACAGAAACAAGCTGTGTTCAGCATAGGTGCTCAGAAATTATACAGGACTCAATTTCAAAAGCCTTTAGCTTGATTAATTACTGCCTGTGGAAAGACAAGTTCCAATTTCCTCACGATTGAGAGGCTTGTCACTCCCTACACCTTAGAGGTTCTTCATAAACACAGGGTGAGCGTTTGCTGCCAGCTCACTGAGCGTCCTGTCCATTCCCGCATCACCAGCTCATGCAAATCTCATGTAACTGATGTGCAGACTTCATATAACGACATGCTCATTTCGTTCATATACCAGGGCAGCATTAGTGCATCGCAGGCAGCCTTGGTGTAATTCAGACTGGTGTATTTGTTCATGATTACTCCGTCTATGACTTGCGTTGTGTGCACTGTGCGGGTTCATTAGTGTTATTTATGATTTCAATTAGTTTGTGCTGTTATTACTGGAAGGCTTCCGCAGTCATCGGTCACCTTGACTGTGGTCAATAACGCTCCCAGCCCCGCACTCAGAATGGTGTCATTCACTCTCATGAGTGCTGCTGTGTCTTTAAGAGAATTTAGTCTAAACTAATTAACACCAGCAGCTAAACCTGCCATATCAGAATATATCTTTAGTAATAGAAATTTTGTAGTGTGTGCTGTAGTGCAGTGTTTGTTCAACTTTTTCAAGCATGTAATTCCATATATTCATAATTACCTAGAATGTGCAGTCCCTCTAAATCTGAAGTCAGATGGTGAACTACTAAATGTTCTCTGCACTGATGTCTGCAACTGAGTGTTTGACTGAATGCGATTGACGAGTAAAAGATGAAAGCTTAAAACGTCATGCTTTCATGTCTTAACAGTCATATTCTCTCTGGCAATTAAATACATTCATTAGAGATTCAACGTTTTTAGCAAGAAAAAACCCTCTCTTTGCATTCATGCTTAGCTGAAACTGTGTTTGGGAGAATGTGACTGTTTAAGGTTGGGATGTCTATCATATGTTTGCAGAGCAAGCAGTTTCTCACCCCAAGGGTTATGTGCAAAACTCTTCCCTGTCAGCAGACCATAAAAACTAAAAATAACTGAGTAATCTATAATGATGATCTCAGAGAAAACTACCATCTCTCAAATGGGTTTGGCTCCTATAAGAATGCATGTGTGGGTGTGTCCGTGTCCATGGCTAACTCTGTGCGACTCTTGATATAGTCATACTTCCCGATGTATGTGCAAAATACGTTAACATTAAGGATTTTAGATCCACCATATTGACAGCATTGGGAATGTTGACATTTCCATTGGTTGATGCCTGGAGAACATTCGCAAGGACTAAAGTGAGCTCATAGATAAAGGAGGATAAATAATGGATCCCTGATGTTCTGTGTGCTGATGTGTGACATGAGGATCCCACTGCAGACGCATTTACAGAGCTACTGCAGGTACACAGCTGAGCTCTTCATGTCAAACATGTCATTAATGGAACCTTGCCTCTAGCATCCTAACAAACACAGCAAGTCTTACAAATCTTTTGAGCACATGGTACATATACTTTTTTTAAAGCCCACTGGGAATTATTTTAAATGTGAAAGTAACCAAAAATCACTCTTACAGAACTGTGGCAAGAAAACATGTCATCAAATATCACAAAGTCATGTCCAGAACCAGGAAATACTGCCATGAAAGACGACAAGTGTCACTAACAAGAATGAGCATCAGCTGGTAATCTCTGCATCAGAGAGGTCGTAAGTCAAATGAGAGGCTGCATGATATGTACTGTATCCTTATATACACTATATGGGTCACTTTTAGGACTGGGAGTTTCCGCACTTCATGGGAGACCTAGACATGAATCTTCCAGGCATGTCCACCACCCAGGTAAAGGTCAAGCTGCCTGTTTGCAAGAGCATCTTCAAGGAGGAGTATCACATTCACATTACAGGTATGGGGAACACACAGGCACATGCTCACCTACTGATGCATAACCTGACAAACTGTTGAATACCATTGTGCCATAACTATTGACCAGCATCAGATTCGTCTTTTAATCGTAGACGATATCAGTGTTCAATGATTTTGCCTCTATGGCTTTGATTTGTCATTAAAAATTCGGCTGTTTTGGATGTTGGCTAAAGATGGTATATAAGGGCTCTGTTCAGTTTAACCAATGTGTGTTTCAGTTTCTGCTTCTTCAAAGAAAATTAAAGCAAGGTTGTATTTCAATTAAAAACAGTCACCAAAATTCACAAAATGTTTTTCTAATAAATTACAACACTTGCTTAAAATTTATTAGTCTAAGTAGACTGCATTTAGATTAAAGAGGTCTTAATTCAATCTTTCAGCAGAAGACCTTGAACATTTTGTCTCATCTGATAGTATCCGTTTCAAATTTTTTGTATTTCTTAAGTCTTCCTCTTAGAGACCAGAGTAAGATGATCAAATTAGCACTATAAATACTAGATCAAACACCCGTCTTATGACTGCTGAAAGTCTATTCCAGCCACGATGTATTTGTAGCACCCTGCTATTGCATTTATATGAGTGCCACATAATATCAAACTGTAATATCAAATCTGAAGCGCAATGATCATTAACACCTTATAAAGCGCACTTTCATATTAGCTGAAAAAAACATTGGTCTAATGTTTAACTGCTTAAATATTCAACAGTTCACATCAGGTTGTTTGCCCTAATGAACTGCATAATTATTCAGCTTAATGAAAATGGCTCCATGTCATTTCTGTGACAAAGACGCTGAATAAAAGCACCCTTCCCAGAAATTAGTTTTAACATTTGAGATTAGCTCAGGCACTCGTCTGATTTTATAATTGTAAATTTGAGGAAGAGATATCGTTAATTGTTCAGTTTTGACTTTACTGAATTATAAGCTCCTCAGCAAACAGTGGAATATGCTTACAGAGAGATATGCTTGCAACCACTGAAAGTTTCACAGTGAATGTAATGGTGATGTGTTACATTGACTGTCAAGGTTTTACTAAAACCATTTGTTGTCTTTAAAGTATCACATGGTGTGAGGACATTTTTTGTGTAAATTGATAGAAATTTGCATACATGTTTTCTGACAGGTAAATGGTTCAACTATGGGATCATCTTCCTGGTTCTGATTCTGGATCTGAACATGTGGAAGAATCAGATCTTCTACAAGCCCTATGAGTATGGCCAGTACGTGGGTCCCGGTGAGAAAATCTACACGGTTGAGGAGCCCGACACCCTCATTGACTTCAACAGGAGCACCCTGACCTGGGAGTGGCGCTCCACCAACATTGACCCGGACACCAACCGCACCTACGTCTACCGGGACATGTTCCTGCACAGCCGCTATGTAGGGGCCAGCCTGGACGTGAAGTGCCTGGCCTTCATCCCCAGCCTGGCCGCCTTCGTCCTCTTCGGCTTCTTCATCTGGCTGCTGGGCCGCTTCCAGGAGAGCGAGCAGGGCCCCGAGAACCAGGACGGCACGTACGAGAGGATCAAGAGGAAGTCTCCGTCCGAGTACAGCAAGGACATGGGCGCCACGCCCGAGGAGGTCCACATCTCCATGAGCGAGACCCTGAGGCGGGCCAACCCCATGCTGCTGTCGGTGGACGCGCCCCACTTCGGCTCCTCCCACACCTCCATCTCGCCCTGCTCCACGGAAACGCTCGAGACTCACCCCAGTATAGTCATCGACAGCGTGGCGCCCGAGGAGCCCGCCGTCTCTTCAGATGTTGATAAACCTTCACCCCCAGACTGAACAGGCTGCAGTCACACTGGAAAACTTGTCAAAGGCGATTCATTTTTAAACCGTGCTCGCTAGTTTTGCTAATCCTTCTACCTACAATCCCGGCTGGAATTTCTCTACAATGATGACTTCTTTTGATGGAACTGTGAATCCAGCTGAAGGATGGAACTGAAAAAGACCCAGTACTTGGTCCCCAAGTATCCCTGGTGTTCTTTTTTTAACAGTTTTGTAATAAAATTTTTTAAACCCCGTCATATGACACCTTTAAAAGACAGAACGTTAACCCTCTGTATCCAAAGGCGTATGTCTTGTTGGTGCTTTGTCCTTTTTCTAAACCAACACATTTTTTTCTATTATGACATTAATTTGGTGCCTATGTGGAATGGAATTTATATGGTTGGTGCAATTGTTTGTGTCGTGTGTATTGTCTCAAAACTTGATTTCATATAATGTGTGCCTTGACTTGTCATTTTTGTGAAGTGTCTCATCAGTGAAAACAGGACATGACACACAGGAAGGTAGATGGCTGAATGGATGAATAATGTTCACATTAATATCCTTGGTGATGGTTCAGACCATACTTTAAGGTTCAATACATATATGTTTGCAATAGGACCATTTATGTTCTTCTCAGAGCTTGGACACTTACTTACACTTTCAGTATCATTTATAGTGTTGCTTAAGATGTTGGTTGAGTGGGTAGCTCAAAATATCATTGTCTATACATTTAATATTAGTATGAGAAGTGTGTACATGGTACAAGCAGTGATAAACAGCTACTGAATGAATAACCTTGTTCATTTGTTTTCTTTCTGCTTCGTGTACATTGGAACTGATTCAATCAATGCAAGGGAGAGCACAGAGCTTGCTCGTCTAGTTTACCCTTGTAAGTTTTCGTCAGTCTTGCTCAGATTATGAAAACCTTTGTTCTCTAACAGCTTCTTCCAAGTGCATTAGTGAAAAAAAATCATTACTCAATCATTACCATCAAGTCAGTCTCTTTTGGCTTTGAGGTCATCTGTAAAGATTGTACTCTGAGAATGGGCGTTTTGGAGGGACATTTTCTGCTGGGCCATTACAGTTTTGGAGCTTTGCTTTTCCCTCATTAAATCAGCTTCCATTTCAAATAAAATTATGCTCATATGCAGCAGCTACAGCTCAGTAACCGTTTCGGTGTAGTGGTGCCGGTTTGCAGATCTGCCAGCCTATCAGAGCATGGCACAGCACCAGGAAATTCCACTCCCATTTCTCCACTTCCTGTTGCATGTATGCACATGTGTGTGTGTGTGTGTGTGTGCCCTGTCATCTTATGTCATACAGTTTGCCAAAAGATGAGTCTGAACTTGTTTGTGCTGCTATGAAGGGAAGTTCAGTTTCACACTGGTGTCTGTTTACCAAGTTTTTGATTGCACTCTGGAGCAATAGTGAAGGAATGACACTAGGCAGGCTTCATAAATAATTGTAGGTCATCAATGTCAGTTACATATGCTTTATGTGTTTTTTCATCAATAAAATACTCGTCAATCGTACAGGTACTGATTGTATATATGGTGGATGTGGGAAATGTTTTGTGACAGTGATTGTATCTTGTTGTGCAGGCACAATACACCGAGTGATACCAAGATGAGTGTATCAGTCTCTAATGCTATAATACATTTTCATCTGTGTGCCTCCCCCATTTTCTTTATACCTTCACCTTTAATCAAAATGTGTTTCATGTTGGATTCCATTATTTATCAGAATCCAAGTTGTGGCCCATGGTGAACTCTCTGAATGGTATTTTCTGCATAAAGACACTAATTAGTGTTATGTGTTGGCTTAAACCTACAATATTGACAGAGTATAAGAAATATTGTTCAGTACATAGCTTAAAGATATGTAATTCAGAGGGGTCACCCCATAGCATTCAGTATTATAGTGCAGTGTTTTGGGATGGGGTACTTTAAGACTAAGACCCAAGGTGAAATTCTCAGATAAATCTTAAACATCCTTGCCTATAACAAGCCAAAATACGTGGCACACCTCTCTCCACTTCCCTTTACTGGCTACCAGGTGTAGCCAAAATAAAATACAAATCTCCGCTCCTGTGGGGGAGCAGAAGGGACTGCACTCGCTTACCCACTCCACAACCTCTGATCACCTTGTCATCCCTTTCGAAAAGGGTCCATCTTCTCAGATACATATGCGCTCTACTCTGCCGCCCCCAAGTAGTGGAATGATATCCCCAGTATACTTAGACTTGCAAATCAACCGTGTTCCACCACAGACTGAAAACTCATCTGTGCAAACTGCATCTTGGTTCAGCACACACAGAAACCTAAACAGTCATGCAAATATCCTCACATTTCCTAGACCCTCAAACTTCTTGCACTTACTATAGTACTATAACATAATATAGCATGTAATGTAATGACTCCTATTGTTGGAGTGTGACACTTATGGATTTAGCATCTCTGCTCTTAACCCAACTTTGATGTATGAACTTTAACTGGCTGTGGATAAGTGTCTGCTGAATGACTAAATGTAATGTAAATAACATTTTTGATCATGTAAACATCAGTACAGGCTCCAATTATTTGGCAAAGCTGTAGACACAATCTACTCATTGTACACCATGCTTGTGTGTTTAACTGTGGAATTTGTTCAGTGGTTTGCTAGCCTTTTACCAACAGGCAAAAAGGACTAGACTAATTTCATAGTGCAGGATTTGTGATTTGGGATTTGTGCAGACTGTACCCTCATAATGAAGTAAACTCAGTTTCAGCTTTAAATGTAACTATGACCATTTCAGCCAGACACAGATTAAACTGTGATGGCCATCTCAATATGCCTTGAAAGCTCATACAGAGAGGGGAGGAAGAGAGGGATTTTTAAAGGATGTTAAAAAGCAAGCATCCATTCATCAGTCATGCATTAGAGGAGGAACATGACATGTTCTGCTGCTTGCACATCTGCTGCTTGATTTATAATATACAAAGCTTCCAAACTGTATGGTAACCTACTGAATTTTAGAATTTATGCAAAGTTACCCTTTAATGGCCAAAGCCAGTCCTTAAAAGCCTCATCATTCTTTCAATTTCAGGGATAATTTAGGGTCAAAAGCCCAGAAATTTCAAAGGGAACATTACTGAAAACATCCTAAAGTATAACCCAGGGACAAACAGGGCTGGGAACATTTGAAATACACATTCATGGCCGAGAGATACAAGCTGTAGAGGAACATCGTTGCTGAAATGTAGTTTTACAGCAGGTGCCCTTGTACAAAGCAGCTTCCATTATCCACTTACACAGCTGAGCATCCTTACTGAAGCTAAGGTGAAGAGCTTCACCCCCTCTGCAATTCTCTAATTTCCTAACCACACCATCATGAGTCATGTTCCTAACTACAGAAGCATAATTGTTTAACTAACCGTCTGCTGGATGGCCCAACAAGAAGCTTGATTCAGCACTCACATGGGTCAACTCTGCAACAACCTAATGAATCCCATGTCTCTATTAGGCAACTGATTGTGAATGGAAAAAAAAACAAGGAAATGGATGGTGCAGAAGAGGATTTCTTAATAGTTTGTGTCATAATATAATGCCCCACTCTCACATTGATGATAAAGTATGGGTCTCCCATTCTCCCATTAAAGCACTCTGCTACTTCAGTTGCAGGTGTATCCATTACTGAGATATTGAATCATGCTCCTATATTTCCAGTCAGCATATATCCCATCTGCTACAATTGCACCATACCCATTCTCTAAGGTTCAGGCCAGAGCTAACATCCTGTTTGGTTTAGGTATTCACTCAGCCAGCCCTATTGCTTAAAGGTGGGTATTGCAAGACTCCCTCAGGCCCAGGGACTTTAAACACTGATCCGACAGCCCAAAATCCTGTCCTGAATCCATCAGCATGCTGCTGCACAGGGTGTTCGGATGGGAAAGCATTTGAGAGTGTGGAGGCCTTCACTGAAGGCTTTTCCCCAAACATGTGCCAGTGGGCAGAGAAATTAGGTATTGATTTATTTCCCTATGCAATCAGTGAACAAATACCAAAGCAAAAAAAAAAAAAAAAAAGATTTTATGTCCGTGTTACTTTACAATTTGTTACTTAAAGGACTGCTTGTAACAATCCAATGTACAAGTTGAGGACATTTGTAGAATGAATTTCAGGTAAAATCTTTTGTTATAAATCTGTTAAAGTTAAAAAAAAACATAGCAAGGAAAAGAACACTGAGCAAATACTATGAATAGGAAGCTACAAATCATTAAAAAGACCACAGTATAGCACATAGTATATAGTGAAGTAGACAAAGAGCCAGGCTGGATGGCCACACAAAGAAAAAAATGGGGAATCCAGGCCTCCCCGCAATGGGAAGGCGGACCCAGAGTTCCCCCGTCCTGCCTCACCAAATCTAAAACACAACAAACTAAAAAAAACCCGAAAAAACTTACCACCAGCCATGCAAGCTAATGACAGACAACACAACTGTTTAAACTGTAGGCACTGTTGCCATGGAGGAAGGTGGCAAAAGAGACACGCAGTCTCGAGCTGCTTCTTACTCACTCCTTTTTATACAGCACACAGATACACACCTGCATCTGTTCAGCACCTAATTAGAGGAGGAGAAAACGAGACAGCTTCCTAAAGTGGGCAGGCAATCAAGCACCAGCACAACACGCAAGTGCAATAACATAAATATTACTTAAAAAATCGTCGTATTTGTATTTTATTATGACATATGATCCAAGGGTTTTATAATGTGTATGCAGAAAGCGGTAGACAACAGTCACGCTCTGAAGAACCTCAATTACGAAAATGACCTCCATTAAATAAACAAATGAGCTCAAACGGAGATCAGCTGACACTGCAGTCCTCCAGAGGGGGGGATGTACAGCCCTTGGCTGAGCTGTGCATTGGCAGATGCAACTGGTTTGCATAAGGTACATGCACACACTACATGATCTACATGAGCCTTGAAAATGAAGGCCATGAATGAAATGTTTTGGGAGTACCATGTCAGCCTGATATAAAAGATCAAATCCATGTGATTATTTTTCTTGCCAACGTGATCACAGCATTCTCTGTTCCCCTGTTCACCTTTGCTATGCCAGTTTATGAACTATGAAGATGCCAGTTTTGCACTGGATACATCTGTGATAACTTCCTGGTAGCATACATTTCATGCAAGACTCCTGCTTTGTCTATGAAACACACAAAAGAATTGTGGGGGTTGCTAACCCCTGGATTCTTTAACTTTGACTCACAGGTAAGTAACATAGTTACTTGGGAAGTCAGCAATCACCAAAATTATGAAAAGAAATTTACTGATAAAATTTATTTGCAGGTCAAGGTTAATAACAAATGCTGATTGAAAGAATGAGAGTATGTGCTGGGGTACATAGAACAGAAATCTGCGGAGGTGTGAATCACCTTCTTTACTCTCGTTAAATAGCTTGCTTGTAAGAGATGAGGCTATCCATCTTTGTCATTACCATTCTAAACGAAAGTCAAGTAGTTTTGCAATGACCTTATAGAGCAATTATTAGAGAAGTAAGTGACTCATTGCAGGTTGCCTCTGTGGCATGTAAAGGTTTCCACTGCAGTGTCTTAAGATGGAGTCCAATTTTGGGCATTTTGACATGCAAATGCTCCATAACATTTACTCATAGCAACAAACCTGGTTGTTGACCTGAAAAAAAAAAACACTACAGCAGATACAACAGAGTACAATACTTCCTAAAAGCTTGTTCTTTTCCATTTTTATTTTACTCTGGCTACACAATTAGTTAATAATTGTGTAAACTGGTTATACACCAACACACAGACTGAACAGTTAGCCAATTAATCATTTTTAAAAATCTTCCAGATGCACAGCATGGAGCCTGCCACATCTTTCATTGCCATTTATCATGTAATATACTGTTTTCTCAAGCTCAGATGTGAAAGCATGAATGCTATCATGCGTAAGTATTTTTTTTTCTGAAGACACAAGTGAAGGGAAGGATATTTAGCTTAATGATAACACCGAACTGTGAATCCCCGCAGTGACAACAGGAGCATACCAATATCAAAAATCTTGAGCAGTCTATTCTGTGCCGCACTGAACCTAATTATTCCGACAGAACATCTCGTCAGTTTGTGCTTGCAACAGGCCCAGATCAGTGAGCCCAGCAGTACAAGGTGAGCCATGTGACAGTATGTCCACCACTGCAGAGGAGTCTTCCGCTTTGGCTGTCAACTGCAATGCACTGCCATGGGTGCTCACGAAAACTGCTCAATAGAGACCTAGTAGTGAGGCTGCACAATATATGCCCATAGACAGAGGGCTCAGCACAAGAGACCAGTCAGGATTAAAAATGCTTGAGTGTGATTTATATAAAAATGTAAGGAGTAATATGACATGAAGCCAGAAAACAGAGTTAAAACAAATTCAAAGGTTTGTTTTAATCATGCATACAATAAATAAACTAAAATAATGAAAAACAGTATAAAAATTGTACCAAATCAATTCAATGAAGTAAAAAAAAAACCCATGGAAAAAGATTAGGTCCTATAAGAACTGACTATGGCAACAAGTAGCTTTTTTATTCCATTGCTTCCTCTGTGTCTGTCTGGCCTTTCCTTTCCTTAAATCCTGTCCCAACTGGTTACCCACATTCCACACTTATCAGGTCTATATTATAAACTACCCTTTTTTCTAACGGAACCACTATGTAATTCAATAACATGAGAGATTGTTATCACTATGCTAAATTATAAGCGTAAATCCATCACCTTCATTAGAGAAGAATATTATTTAATGATGGGAGATAGCATGCATTTTTCATTCCAAGTGCCACTCTATCCCCACAAACCAAAAGACAATCAGTCAAAACAGACAGTACCGGCAGGCCACAAACAGGCCTGTATAAGACCACAACGGGGAAAGCCAGCCCAACCTGGTAGAATAGTGGATGTTGTATGACAGAGATAAGGGGCAATCAAGATGGCAGCAGGAGATAGAGGACAATTCGCATACAGGTGTGTCCATATGATTTTATCTTTACTCAGACATAACCCTCATTCAAATATTTGGAATCATACTGATTCAAGAGCCCCGGTTACACCCCTCCCTACCCCCCACCACCACCTCATCTTGTGTCCACTGTATCCTTTGGCTCCTTCTCATCTGGCCAAGGTGCTTATTGCCCTGCGGCTCAGATAGGAGATGGTTTGTTTCCAAACAGATTAACCAGGACAAAATCCTAATTGTCTGTACCTGAGCACAACACAATCAGAGATTCAATGTGTCTTTGCAGGAGGATAGCTGAGGGTCAGAGTGAATCTTCCTCTACTTCCACTGGGCCGGTTATTTTCTTTCGTCCACCAGAAATACCTTGTTATGGAAAGCTTAATCTTCCGTTTACTGTAAGCTTTTTGTTATCTGACAAACTCAACCTGCCTCCCATTTCTCGGTAAGAGGCTTTCAAGCTGTTATTTTTTTGATGCTTTTCTATTACAAGGGCAGGATGTGCTACAGCTTGTGGGCTTTGTTTCAAGTCAGATCTAACTTGAGTAGAGCCACTGAGTGAATTGGAACTTGAATCACTAGGCATTTCTAAAGCCCTTGACTACAAATCCTTAGGGCTAGGAGTGGACCACACTGCTGTGTTGTTCTATATATTGTCAGTGGCACACAAACACATTGTAAATTAGTCATGACCTTTAAAGCACCATGTGTTTCAAATTGGAATAATAGCAATGGTTACTGTGTCTATCCTCTACCTTGTATCCTATAAAATATGAGTTTGCAAACAATTCTTAATTATTTATGTAGGAAAGCCAAGTTAGATGTATTCCCTGTAGTTCACGACATCTGTTGTGGTAGGTTTTGGTCGTCAATGGAAAGACTGGCATTTAGGGGCCAGCTGGTGGACAGTTCTGCCCCCTATGTCACTGTTTTTGGGATTCTGGCAGCTTGCCATCTACAGCCGAGAGTCATTCTTCCATGAAATTCCAACTGGTAACCTTGGCAAATCTACACCAATGACTCCAGGCAGGAGTCTCTAAGCCCCAGCAGGCAAGATCAGCTTCTGGATTCACACTGGTGGGATTCAAGCAGTATTTAGGGCAAATGCATTTCAAACTTGCATTATTAATACATGCGCACATACGCACAAACACACACACACACACACACAGAGTCATTAACCAGGAACAGTTTCTGAAACAAATGTAAACAAGAAGGCAAAAAAATGCCAGACTCATTTATTTTTAATTGTACAAAGATTTATAAAATCACTTTCAGTCTCTGTCAACTGATTTAACAATTATGCTAACCTTTTACTAATGCAATTTTCACTTTTAATTGAGACTGGAGATGATTTGCCTTTGCAAATGGTGATTATCATTTGAGAGACATTTGAAGTCTGACGCTCCACAACTAATCAAACTATACATTTCATAGAGCCAACTTTATTAATGAAGGGTAATTTACATTTTCTGATTGACTGGCTTGGACTGTATCTGAATGAAAATGATAGAACTCGAAAAAATCCAGCATACCTGTGGAGAATATTTTGGACTCTGCGGAGACACCAAATTTTGTTCTGACCTTGTTAATGAATCCTACTGTTCCTAAATTAGATGCTTGTGCATGCTGTCTGTAAGTAGCAGTTAAATGTCCCACTAATCCCATGAAAGGACATTCTGTCCTCTGAGTTGCCAGTATTGCCAAAATGCTGCCGACAGGAAAAAATATGTTATCTGATACAGAAATGTAAACAATTCTGGTAGAGTTGGATAAAAGAAAAGAAATTATTATTTTGTAGTGTGAGAAGTGGAGTGTTCAGGACATCAGTGAATAACTGATTGAAATAAAAGCACAACTTTGAAAGGACTGCAATGTCTAAAGAAATAAAAAGAACAAAAAGCTTTATTTTACTTATTTTACCTTTACTGGAAACATAGACGTGACAGGTGCAACAGTGCAGACTTGCATGCAAGTCATACCTTGACCCATGTTTCATGAACATTTTCTGCAAGACACAGCAGGCCAATGTAATCTTGCACACCTTTTTCACGTGTGTACTAAAGCATGCCACCTGCTGTGTCCAAATACCTCCACTGGCTTATTAGCACATAAGTGTGCTCCATCACGCATATGTGAGCGTGTGCATGTACTTGTATTTTTAAAGCGGAATGGTGTTATGCTCATACTCACTGGTCTGGGAGTGTTGTTAGCCTGGTCTGACACTGTTGCGGCTGTTGCCCATTTCAATTGAATGGATACACTTACGTTCTGTTGTGCTGGAAGTTGCTCTGGATAAGAGTGCCTGCTAAATGCATGTAATGTAATGTAATTTAATGGAATTTGGTGATATGCAATCTCCTGTCGTTGGGCCTACGGATTCACAATTACAGTTAATTATAAGCCAACTGATTAGATAAATATCCCGCCGTATTTTATTTGTTTACTGCAAACTGAATTGCATGTTTATCGATTTCAACTGCGGTCCTTTTGTTCATATATCTATTTGATAGTTGTGGTTTTATTGGAGTTGCAATGGCCGAGTGAAACGGATCCAACAAGAGAGGGCCAGGCTTGATAAGTCACAGGCCAGCTCCTGAACACACTGGCCTTTTCAGAGCACATTTCCAGGGCACACAAAACAGCCTGACTGCAGGAACACAATGAGGGGAAAAGTGCCAGTGAGAAACTGCAGCCACACATTCTAGATGCCTTCAACCTGCACGCACAGCCTTAAAACTGAGCACACACAGAGAATGGGACTGACTGTGGAGGGAATTCTGACAAAATACCATCCAATATTTACAGAGTGGACGTTCAGCAAAGGGATCAGAGAGCCTTTAACCAGCGTGATGTCTGTCTAAGAAATCCAGTCAACACTCATAGGGTAAATGGTGGTTTGCTGGGTAAGTTTGGTTGAAAAGAGGCCCACGTCGTGTGGGTACGACGCTGGAGGTGTGTGTGAGAGTTCGAAGGCCTGTCCTATGTGCTGTAAATACATCAAAAGAATTAATAATGGATCAGTAGGATCAAAAACAGCCGGATGAATGCACACCTAATAGACTACGATGGTAAATGTCAGACGCATGACAGAATTCTCACTCCCTCTCACGTACGTGCTTGTGACTGTGACCTCACACTCACCCCCTTGTTTTCTACACAATGGTGGGGAGCAACATTGCGCATCGAATGTGCTCTGACTGGCGTCGAATCTTGAGTGGCACCTACTGACATGAGAGCCCCACATGGTCGCATACATCATGAATGTATTCTCAGAAGGGCAGAATATGAGAAATAAAAAGAAACAGTTACTATAGTTACTATAGTACTATCTCTATATTTGGTACACTGTGTGATTGGTAAAATGCTGTGGCATTAAACTACTGAAACCACTGAGCCATATGACCACCGAATTAATTCCCAGAGTTCTTTTTACCAATTATCAAAGAGTACGCCAACACAAAGACACACAGGAAGTTTTCATGACTATCTTAGAGATACTGTATCTTCACTCTTTCACGTCCCCTGTCTTTCCTGTCTCCTCTCTCTGTTGTTTACACAAGCTCTCAGTCTTGGGGCGTACATTCAGGTCCACATTAACATATCTTTCATCCAGGAGCACAAGGTTGCATCATAGACAGGCAGTCAAAAATGCTGTCATCCGCTATGCCTAATTACACGTTCAGTGTCACCCTGTCCTTTGTGGAAGTAGGGTTCCAAATATTTAAACAAGCGTTGTCTACCACCTTGTCAGTTTGCTTTTGAATATATGCAACAGCGCTTGATTCCTGTTGATTTAATTAAAGAAAACATTACCTTTCATGTAGTCAATAATAACAACGGCACAAAAGAGCTCATGTAAATGAAAATGTCTTTTTATTTCACCATTACAACGATAACAAGCCATTGAATAAATTAAACAAGAAATGAACAAACTGCTGCCAAGCAACATAATACAGACGACTTTCAAAATGTAGGAAACACGTGGAACCATCACTATTCAGGACACCGAAAATCCTTTACAATTGAAAATATTACAAACCAGCCAATGGTCAGCACTGAGTACAGTCATGCCAGTATACGCACTTTTTTTTACAGAGTCATGTTTAAGATGAGCTTTCCTCAATGCAGGTGGCTGCCTGGAGCCGTGACAATGGACACATAGGGGAGTCAGTGGGCAGTCCATTATCTGTTCGCTTTGATACATACTTGTATTTGGTATAAAGAAGTTTGTGAATGTGGGGCGCAGTTGTTCGGGACAGCACTGTACAAAGCCTTGAGATCTTCTTCCTGCTACTAGAGGCACAGGGGGTCCACTGAGCAACAGACGTGTCCGTTCTGGAAAGAGACACGGGGAGAGGGAGAGGGGTGCGGAGGTCACTCTGGAGTGGATCTGCCGCTGACCTTCCGGCGAATTCTGAGGCACAGGTTTGCTGACAGAGGGCTTACTTTTGAAATCTTTTGCTTAACAGCCATTTCCTGCCCCAAGGATAGAGGTGCTTGGATGATTTAAAATCAGCATGGGTGGAAAATACTCACAGCACCAAGGAGCAGTTAGCATGACTACATTGAAGTGAGGCAATAAAATAAAAAGATTTCACTGCATTCTTATACATACTGCACACCTGACAACGCATGTGAGCATGCAGGGGATCCCTACCACGACAGGCTGAGAAAATGTATGCTGTTTTGTATGCAGGGGCATGTTTCATTTTCACAGAGACAGAAATCCTGTCATTACTACCATGACAGTTACGCGTAAGTATTTTTGCGACACAACATGAAACAATGAGAATGCTTAAGCGTTATGCATTACAACAGTAGAGAATGTGTCTGTGCATGTGAGAGAGTGTGTGTGTGTGTGTGTGTGTGTGTGTGCGTGTGTGCGGATAAGTATGTGTATGCAAGCATGTGTGTGTGTGTGTATGTGGGAATGTGTGTGTGTGTGAGTGCATGTATGTGTGTAAGTGTGTGTGTGGGTGTGTGTGCATGTGTGCGTGAGTGTGTCGTACCCTTACCTTGCACTGGCAGAGGGTGCACTCTGTGCCGTGTTTGATCCAGGAGGACCCGCTGAAGCGCACGACGCCGTGCTCGTCCGTGCAGGTCTTAGTGATGTCATTGCGGATGGTGTCAGCCTGGCAGGGGTCAGTGACACAGCGAGCACAGCACTCTCCCTCGGGGACCACTGTGAACTCGCAGTCCACGGGTGGGCAGGACAGGGGCCAGCAGTCCACTTCACCTTGCTGTGACAGAAATGGCACATGTCACCATCAGAAAAGAAAACACAAGATAAAGGTCGGACAGTGCGTCTGGAATACTTATCACTGATAAATGCTAGAATACTGATCCACGAATAACACTGAAGTCCTGTTAAGTGGAGAGCACTAGAATACTGATCAGTGGGCAATTTTGCAGTAGATGGCAACTTAGAACTGATCAGTGGGATACAGTGATGCAGTGTGGCATAGTGGTAAGGAGCAGGGCTGCTTGTTCCACTCCCAGGTGGGACACTGCTGTTGTACCCTCAGGCAAGGCACTTAACCAAGACTGCCTCTGCAAATATCCAGCTGTACATATGGATAATGTAAAAAAAAAATGTAAATCACTCTGGATAAGAACATCTGCTAGTCAGGCATGATGTAATATAATGATCGATGGAGAATCCCAGAATACTGAACAATAGAGAATTCTGGATTACTGATCAATGAAGAATTCTTTCTTTCTTGTTGTTGTTATTATGCATTTTCCCCTCCTTTCCCCTCAACTTTAGTGCTGTGTATTTAACTTCAGAATTGTAACTTTAATACCCAGTCATGCATTTAAGCTTTTCACCACCTCTGAACCCATGTAGGAGCGCAAGGCAAGGCATGTGCAACCTTCCAACACACACGCATGCCTACTGCAATTATTTTTCACACTACAAGTCCCACAGTTAACCGGGAGGCAAACACCATCAGAGAATAGACACATCCTCCTGATGCTATCTGACTAACTCACAGGCACCCACACAAGTCCAAGCGTGTCAAAAGAGGAGCAACAAGGGGACCCCACCTGACCTACCCAGCCCTATCCCTGGTGGATTGTAGCCAAGTCATTCTACCATTGTGGAAAGTCTTTGTAAGCACGTAACACAGCAAGTTTCAAACCCAGACTGTAGGGCTCAGCCTGCGCTTGAAACAAGCATTTTTACCATCCGAGCCAACAGACAGCCAAATCAAGAATTCCTGAATCCTGATCTGTACAGGATTTGCATAGCGTTATAGAACATTTATCAGTAGTGAGTTCTGGAACATTGACCTGTGGATGGCAGCATTCTAGGAATGAACAGACTGGAATGCAGCCAGGTGAACACTAAGGTCAACATTTCCATTCTCCAGTGAACTCTTTTTGATTACACAAGCTTTTCCTTGTTTTCCATTCATCACTGTAAAGGTTTCACAATAAAAGCCATATCGATTTCCCTGACTGTTTCAGCGACCTGGTGATAAGGGTTGTATACTTTGGGCACCTTTATAGATCTTTGTTAAACTGTGCCTTAGCTGATTGTGGCCTGCTTCTGCACATATTGTCATTATCTGTGTTTCAATATTCTCTTATCTTCATCGCAAACTGGTGTATAACACCTGCGGATGTCATTTCAACTGCACATCAAAGACAAGAGCTTGCACATGTCATCCTCTTTATTAAGCTGATATTTGGAAGTAAGCATGTTAATTTCATGATCCAATACCATAATGCAACGGGGTCTAAGAAGACAACTGTTAGCATGTTGTCATGGGTAAAAAAAATATATAAAGACAGGGATGTACAAAATTCTGCATCCCAATTTAATCCAGCATGTAATCCTTTGCAAACCACTGCCAAAATGGCAACATCACTTTCCTCACTCCAAGGGGCAAACTAACTAATTGTGGGCTCTTTGGTTTCACATAATTTGCAATTAACCTCCTCAAATATTTGCGTATCATTCAGGTCTGACACACTTTATCTGACTGCATATTCCTGACGGGTCCTCCCACTGAGACTTCATCAGAGGAGCAGACTGAGTCCTCTGCAGCAGCAGGATCGATTTTTAAAATTAATCCACGGTTCCTTCCTTTCAATTTTGAGAAGTAAACAAAACCAAATGTAATTATCGCTAATTATCTCTTGCCAAGCATTGGATTTTGTGAGTCAGTTCCAATAACTTTTTTTTTGAGGGGTGATGTTGCACAACACAATGTTTTCCTCAAACAGGTCCATTAATTCCTATCCCGCATTATCGATCCAAATGTTTGTCTTTTTTCATAGAGCAAATGCAGAGTCTCTTTCACTACCTAGTGAAAAAATGCCTGTGTTCAGCTGATATTTATGTCCTCGCAGAAGGTCAAATGGTACTCCCATTACCCCAGTACATAAATAATGGGTTTGTCTCAGGGGTACCAAAAAAAAAACAGTCAAGATTATTCTGTAGAATCCTGTCAAGAAGTGTTTGGTCATCACCTGCAATAACCCAATCACATTGATCGGTCACTTCTCCATGACTCTGGCAAAGGGAGAAACTGTCTTGATGTACTAGAGCCTTCAAGGAACACAGAAAGCTGCTAATGCTTTTAGTTCTTCCCCATATGGATTACAAGATGAGGACATAATTCACTCAAATCTCATTACTCCTTATGAAGCATGCTTTACATAACAAACCTTTCATGAGCCTTTTTTCCCCTGTTCCGGCACTAGAGAATGCTCAAGGCTTATTGCTTTTAATTGGTGACATTTGGTTGATACAACAATTCCTAAGCCTGTGAGAATCATGCCTGATCATTCTGGGCTCTGACTACCTTTTCTGAACTGCTCAAACTTAGCTATGGCAGTGCCCTCTATTTCAGAGAAATGGATTCTGCACCTGCACAACCAAACAACTCTTCAGACCATAGAAGAACATCATTTTAAGTGCTTTTTTTAAACAAGTTAAATTCCAGATTCCAGCTGGCCACAAATCCATTAGTAATTGCATGGTATTGCATATCTTTTTCTTACCTCATCAGTGGTTTAGAAACCAGTTTCTGACAGAAATCTCTGGAGTTTTGAGTTACAACAGGGAGCTGTGGTTTATAGTGAGTTCATTAGACGTATTTACGACACCGGAGGCAATGTATAGATCTTCAAACCACTCTATTCTGCTCTTTCAAGTCCTCTATTCATGTAAATTCACAGGAGGCGTTCTGATGCATGGTCCCAAAACAAATACAGAGAAAGATGATATCAAGGGACCCGCTGGTCTTTGCTCTCTCCTGCTCAATGGGCTTTCACTAATTTGCCTCATCTCTTGCCTCCTTGTTCACTTAAACAACATATCATGGTACAAACGCCATTTCTGAAGTGAATCACCATGGCTGTTAGTTTCTGCATTACCGTGTTACTGTGGGTACCTAGAGTGCAACTCCTGTCCGCACAATACCGCTGCAGACTGTTTGATTTGTTGAGCAGAGGAAAACACTGCTAAGTCCCCTGGGGCCAGCCTGCTAGAAATATGTTATACAAATGATTTAAGTGGGACAGAAAGGAGCACCACATAAAAGTAACAAAAGACAGATTTTTTTGCGCACCATCAGAATACCAAACTCAGAATTTACATTTAATAAGCATATGGGCTGGACTTTAGCACATCTGAAAGGCCCATCAGAGTGGTGTGATGTAATGCTCTGTCAGCTTTACACCCTCATAAAAAGCCTGTCGAGCTGTTTGAACAGCAGGTAGGCCGGGACCGAGAAAAAAAGGGTGATGGAAGCATAAGGTCGACACCAAAAGTTTCTAAAAATTTACAGCTATGGTCCTTGAGCCTGTAATGATACACTGTAAATATAATGTAAAAGGGCATGCTTTCCTCAAGATGGCAGTTGGTAAGGGGGCTTACAACAATAAAGCTGCAGGTTGAAGTTGCATCTGGAGCTTAAGGCAGTGAGCCTGACTTGCTTCAGCAACTATCCAGTGCAATAAATGGGTAAAATATAAACTAAGATTTATTAGGTGACAGGGGTTGCAAAGGCAATGAAGAATGAAGAGCTACTAGTGCTGTTTATTCCTAACCCATCTTCCATTAAATATTTGTGTCACTGTATAATTACTTTCTTAACACTACCTCTATGTGAATCAGACTGATTTCAGTGCAGCAAAACCAGTCAAAAATGTTTTGCAATCACAGATGCTTCTCCAGCACAAGGAGATTAATTCTGAGAGCAATGTGCTTGAGTGACATGTAACCTCTAAAACCTGAGTAGAAGTGTAGAAAGAAAGAAAAGAAAAAGATTGAGCTGAAAAGAGAGCCTGTTTTAACTTTACAAGTGCCCATTTAAAGTTGACCTCTACGCTTCCGCTTTGACTACATACTGGGATAAAAGACATCACCGCTAGTCTAAAATGCCAACTGACATGTAACTCATTGAAGCTAGTTAGCTACTGTCAGCTATAAAATCTGCACTGGATGCTTTGTAAAAATATAGCTGGCTACGCAGTAAGAATGAGGTAAATAGTATCTAAAGAATCTTGACTGTAGTCCCCACAATAAGGTTTTACCTCTCACTAAATAACAGCACATCTGGCACAACACAAGGCTGGAAAGCCTGCTGGTAATAAAAAAAGCAGCTCATCTGCTCTTGTGGCAATTAAAGCAGTGAGTACTGTACACTTTATTTATGATTATATGAGCCAACTCAAATATCATCACTCCTATGAATCTCAAGGTCACCTGATAGGTTGGGCCTGGCAGAGGACAGGCACTATTCTGTGAAGAGAAATGCAATGAAAAAAACCACCATTTGGGAAATCCAGCCAACGTCTACCCCTCAGTTATTGTTTTTGGTTACCCCTGGCTCCAGTTTGAAGTGGTGGAAAAGCCCCCAGTAAGCCCGTGTTTCTCACCACACACTGGCACTGCTGGCAGTTCTCCACCCAGGTGTCCCCGCTGCCGTACGCCCGCAGCCCGTTCTGATGCAGGCACTGGCTGCTGAGACGAGGGTCGCACTCCGGGCAGCAGAAGAGGTCCACCGTGGGGTTCTCGCAGTCGCACACCATCCTGCGGCACATGACCAGCCCGCTCTGAACAGAGAGAGGTCAGAGGTCACATTTACCATACAAAAACCAAACACTACAGCCACAGTTTGCTGCTCCTCATAGTCTGGGGCCAGGTTTCACTGGCATTACTCCACAAAAACATATGTGTCCTACCTACATATACCCATCTACTCAACTGCCTACTCTCACCCTTTCTCATATCCTCAGAAACAGCTTCCTGCAGTGGACCCTGCAGCTGTTTCTCTCTCTCACCCACACACACCCACACACACACACACACACACACACACACACACACACACTCAGTCCCACCTACCTGACAGGAGCACACAGAGCACCTGTCGTTCTCCAGGACCCAGATCTGGCCCTGGTGCTTCACTTTGTTGTCGTGGATGCAGTCCCCTGTGCAGTTCTTCCCATGGGGACACCTGCAGTCATATCCACCATCCAGGTTGAAGCAAACGGTGTCATTGGCACAGCTGTTTCTCCCAGTGCCGCATTCATCGATGTCTGTGCAGGGAGGGATGGGAGGGATGGGAGGAGAGAACACGAGAGATTGAATGTTAGACAGTAAAAGAGAGTGTGTGTGTGTGTGTGTGTGTGTGTGTGTGTGTGTGTGTGTGTGTGTGTGTGTGTGAGAGAGAGAGAGAGAGAGAGAGAGAGAGAGAGAGAGAGAGAAAGAGAGATAGAATGATGGAGGGGGAAAGAAAAGGTCATGATACGTTTGATGGTTTAATTACTACTAACCATTCTCTTCTCGAAGCAATACCCCTACCCTAACCTGTAAAACAGGTTCAGACTGGATAGCTGCCTTTCTCGTTTACCTGTTCCATAGCCAGTGGCCAAAAATTTTTTCGCTGAAGTCTGTACTTAGAAATTGAGAAGAGGTCTGATCTGTGGTGCTGTGTTTTAACACACAGTCACTAAACCATTATGCTGATGTGATCAAATTACAGTTTGACAAGCCTGAGCGTCACTCAGGTTGTCAGTGCAGGCTACCTGGCAGGGTCCCACCCTGTCTACAATAGCGCCTTTCACAGATTTCATAGCACTTTTGAATGAATGTATTTTTGGTTTCTAGATCAGCCCTGACAGATGGGATGGGACATGAATCAGCTCGTTCATTAGGGAAGAGAGAGCAGCAGTGCTACTCCTCACACAGTGCACAATTTCCTGACAGAGAACAGGTTCTCACATCTGATAGGCTTTTACCATTGCTCCTGTTAAATCCCACTCCAGATTTCAAACAAAGTGTGCTGTGCGAAAACTCCTCAGCACTAAACAGGGTTTGTTACGAAGCACAAATATGCTCAAGGAGGAGCTCATGAATCATGACTCATTGTAATCACACACACTAGGGCTTTTCGCCCCCTGTTTACATGGGCTTTGGTTTGAGCAGGTCTCTTATGAATTCAACTTTTCAAGAAAGGAGGGATGAACCATCTATTCAACAGTACTCTGTCTACAAAAGAATTAATGAAGCAAATCACAGCCAAGGTGGATTGAAATCCAGATACCTCTTCAATCACCACTGTGTGTGTAGAGCCTGGAACTAAGAATGCATTATATTACCTTACACTATTGGCATTTAGCAGACAAACTTACCCAGAGAGACCTACATTGGTTACAATTTTTCACAATGTTATCCATTTATACAGCTGGATATTTACTGAGGCAATTGTGGGTTAAGTGCCTTGCCCAAGGGTACAGCAGCAGTGCCTCAGCGGGGAATCACAGCAACCTTTTGGTTACAAATCCTGCCCCTTAACCGCTATGCTAAAATGCCCTGTGAATTAGGACCAGTGTGAATGGTGTTGCCTGTTGGGCCACCCTCATGACAGCTTGTAAGAATGCCTGTGTACCTCTGACAGAGCTGTTTCAGTGACAAACAGGAGCATACAGTAAACCCACCTTCGCAGGACTCCCCGTTGGGTGAGAACAGCCCGTTGTCGTGGTAGCCGTCCCGACACTCGCAGTGGTACCAGCCTGGCAGGTTCATGCAGGTGGCTCTGCTGTCACACTCCACAAAGCCGTCGGCGCATTCGTCAATGTCTGTGTCACACACACACACACACACACACACACAAACAAAAAAGCCTCTTACACTACAGCATCTACACGGACATGTAGACTATATTTCAAGATGCAAGCATGTTGGTTTAAATGATGTCAGAGGTACGGAACACCCAGTGGTGGTACACTCTTGCCTGAGCACCGCTGCCAGCACACAGTTTGTGAGATATTGTCTTGCAATTTATTTTGATAAAAGGCATGACCAGGCTGCAATAAAACACATACCTTTTATGATTTGCTATGATAAATATGCAGCTCTGAAAGGGCACGCCTTTCACAATCTGTCAAAAACAAAAGCCTTGCGAACACCACTTCAACATAAAGCAGGTCACGTCACTGTGCTACAAAGATGGATCATAAAACACAGGAAGAGATATTCTTCACAACAACACCTGACCAAACATAAGTCCCAATCTTTACACTTTACACTGCATGCAGGAAGAGATTAACAATGCTAATTGTATTATGTAACCACAAATGAATATAAGGTCACAGCTTGTGTAACAGTCACTACACAATGTCTTAAAAGACAAAATGCACAGAATATAAACTTTACAAATGGCAGCCGATGTGGATTTACCATTGAATTTCAGTGGTTTGCTTTGTTTCTGCAGACAGACAGCTATACAGCCATACAGTACAGAGCAGAACAGACATATCCTTTTGTAAGCACTCCTATAAGGAAAAGTCACTCTGGTAATCATCCCTTTCAGAATCAAGGTTAAGTTCCTCTCAGCATTTTCAGCCCTTATCCTCGCGGAAGAAGACAAGTGTGTTAACTTTGATGGAGTGCTTACAGGAGAGAGTCGTTAAGGGAGAATGGAAATCTGTGGATTCTGCGCCGTGAGAATGCACGCGCCGAGAAAAAGCCCGACTCCTGACACTGACTCCACTTCGCACCAGCCACTCCATGTCAATCACGCTGCACAGAGAGCAGCTTCTCTTCCAGCCGAGGGCTGTTTTCTCACCAACGGCGTCTGCTAAAACAATTTCTCCAACGCGCAATATGATGGCCAGCCCTTGCTTATCAGGGCCAAGGTAAATTAAAGACCATCTAAAACAACAGGATTTATGAACACGGTGGAAAGGTATAATATTTCAAATAATATTTAATTAGATGTGTTCTTGCACGGAGGCCAGAGGAGCGAGGCTGAGCTCATGATTATTAAGTTGGGCTAAATGTGAGCACTGAGGTTTTACGAGTGATTAAACATTTCAGTGAAGGCAGAGATGGCTTCTTTATGATTCTGCATGATGCATTATCAAATCACTCATTATGAAAATGGGTTTGCTCATAGACCAACCCTCCATTACCCCCGAATAGGATCCCACTGAATGGAAAAATGACTTCAGACTGGAGTAACAGGATTAAAATCTATCTTCTCGTGAGGCTTCAGTTTTTTATTAATTTTTTTTACAGATAAATAATTGATCACATATCACAGAGATTGCTTAGCAGTGCCCTATTAATTCAAATTCTACAACATGCTACCGTTTACAATGGAGGAAAAAGAATCACCAGCTATTTTTGTTTGGGATAATTAAAGGATAAATTTAGGGACTGCACATTAATTACTTGCAATATCATCATGAAAGAAAAAGGTGCATTTACAGCCGCCACCAATTTATCAACTTGATCTTTGGTGTCACTGAATGATAAATTTTATGCCTTTTTAAAAGCTAAACTGCAACTAAGACCCTCCAAACAAAGACGATTCAAAACCAAAAGTTAAGTAATTGTATTAGTTGGAATATTTTAAAATTTAGACCTCTGAATCCCTGATTTTGAAAGCACTATATCATTTGTCCAAACGTCCTTAGAAAGGTAAGAGGGGAATTCAGTGGAACAGCTAAGATGTTTTGTTGATTCATTTACAACCTAGAGTAAGTCCTTAAGTTTGAGAAAATAATTTAAGCAAGTAGTAATATTTGATGATCTTAAATTTACTACAGTGGGTGCCTTAAGGACACTCTGTCCCAGTGTTATCCTGGCACGGATGTCAAAATCTTGCACTGTCAACAGCAAAATACATATTGTATCCCTGTGGCAGTACAGAATATAATTTCCACAGTCTCCGTTAAGTCCTTTAATTTCAGCCAATAAGAGACCTGACACTACATCCTCTCACCTATCAGGAGAGAGAAGAGGCGGGGCATATAGCTTCATAATTGCATTTGTTTGTACAAAAGACATTCTTCTACTTTGGAATTGACTGTGTTTCTACTATTCTAATTCTTTGACTTTTAAGCAAATGCATCTTCTCTCATCTTAATAAAGTGAATTCTCAGGCTCTTTGTAGCCAGGGAATTTCAGCTGACAGCATGCAGACTTTGAAATTCCAAGATTTGCTGCCTGCGCTGAATACCGTCTTGCCCAGAATAAAGCGCACTGAAGCAATTGAAGCCATGATCTCTCCGACTTGACTTCAATGAAGTGGTGCACTTAAAAGAAATCCATTACTATTTATAAAATCCTGTCTGCCTTGGAATTCTAAGTATGCAAAGCTGGGCTCTTTTCTCTACTTTCATTCAAACTTGATTCTTGCCATGGGGCTAATCAAGAATACCCACAGTCTTCCTCAGTGGTGTCCTGAAGCCGTGTGAAGAATAGACGCTTTTCAGATACAGTAGCTGCTTGTGAATGAGAACTCTAGGCCGGGTGAGTGTCTGAGGGCATGCAGCCCTGCGGCCCAACAGGACAGCTCTGAATTCCCACAGAGGTTCCAGCTGATGCCCATTACTAAGGCAGCCGACCGCAGCACTGCACTCTCCACTCACTGTCAGGGCACTAACACCACTAATCATCCCCTCAAACAACAAAAACTACTCTCAAATGACAATTCAAGCAAGCTCTCATTCCTATAAAAATCCCATTCAGTCACAAGCAGGACTGGTATAAAGGCTAGTTAGTAGCAGATGGGGTACTCACTAGCCTTTATGTAACTAATATTACTTTCTGCCATTGTCATCCACTTCAATATTAAGAAAATACAGAAGAGCATTAAATGAAATGTCAACTTATCTGAAAATAAGAAGCCTAATTATTATATTCTTCTGGACAAACCAGAGGAGTTCTTTATTAACAAAATGAGAAGGTGTCAGACAGTCTCAACAGCCTTGTCATCGCGTAATGCCACTTCTCACCATGCCCTCGGACGGTGATGACAGCTGATCTCTTGACTTCCACTTGACCTGGTGAGATCACCCCGCCTCAGCACAAGGCAGCTCTTCTACTGCACACGCTGTCAAGGCATCCACGCTTTCAGGGCTCAATCAAACGGATCGGACACGTGGCAGTCGAACACCCCTCAGAATGCAAAGCACCATCCAAAAAGATCTCCCGCCCCCACCGGGCTCCTTCACTTTCACATTAATTGACAAATTCACGGGCGTAAACCTCCCTGTCGCCCGGGCCCCAAATGGATTATGCGCCCTCTTTGAAGCTGTGAATGTTCTTTGTTGTGTCATAAGCCTGCCGCTCAAGCCACGATGATGCTCCGATCTTCAAAGTTCGCACACAGAGAGAGCAGAGTCTCCTTCAGTCTGAATCAGGCTAGCTCTGCCTCAGCGGATCATGGGTATTTCTTCACAATATTGTTAGGGGATGTGATGCAGCAGAAGTACAAAACCACTGACAGGGAGCTACATCAAAGAGAAGGGTGCGCTCATTATTCTCTCACCAGTTCTTAGAAAATAGGGAAGATCAAGACATCTTTCTCCGCAGCAATTCACCACTAAATTACATTTATCCATTGATTGGTCGAAGTACATTTCACATTCATACTTTTCAAAGGGTTATGAACAAAAGCTGAATACCTTGAAATACAAGCCCTACTGTTTAACAATGATTTCATGTAAGGCTTTTAGTTCATTTCTTGGAGGTGTCCCTTACATTGTCCTTTTTGCATTGTTCTGTACATCGGTGGCCCAGATTCTGATTTTAGCCTGAAACATGAGTGCATTCACACAAGGTGAGGTTAAATTGTCAACTGAAATATTCATGTTCTCTACAGTACATAGATTCCTTAAAGTTACAGATATTTATAAATACACACATACACATTTTTAGGAGGAAGGCTTGTCAAAATAAATTTAATACATCAACACGACAGCACAATTATATCAAAGACACCTACCTTTTTAAAATTCCTCACTCAAAATGAGCTTTGCCTTTTGAATTTGCACATGCATGTTTTTTCCTCAACCCAAAAAATGCATTTTTTCCATTTTCTGTCAACAGTAAGCATTGTTACCTTGGAGATAAATTGCATTCACAGCAGGCTGAGTATAGCATTTTCAAATACCAACATTTGTGCCACAACAATCTAAAGATCATGAAAGCCAGTTCTGAGTCTTGGAGCATGTAATATATTCCTTCCCTAGATATTTCAATACATGTTCTGTCTCAGAACAGTGAACCTGTATATATCTACAGGCGATGAGTCCAGACTGATGAACCCCAAGCTCTGCTTTTTCTGCACCATGGAGGCAAACGTGGCAGGGGCTGATGGGATTGGAAGTTCCCGTTCATTCCACTCATTATCTTGAATGACAGGCTGGAGACAAAGGCTTTATTAAGGTCGCTGAATAAATGCAACTTTCCTGCCTATACTGCTGAGACACTTCACACATCTCTGTTAACACACTGAGCTGCAGCGACTACTGAAGATTTACTCTATATAATTGTGCTCTGCAGTATAGCAGCTGGCTTGGAAGTCACATCCAATGGTTTATTACACTGGCAACTTTAATTCTGCATTTGGTGAACAATGACTCTGTATGACAGTGAGTCCCAGTATTCTGTAGTACAGCGGGTCTGCAGTGACTTGCAGTACTCTATAGTACATGTGAGCTGAACAGTGGCTCAGTATTCTGTAGTACAAGGGGTGAGCAGTGACTTGCAGTACTCTATAGTACATGTAAGCTGAACAGTGACTCGGTAGTATAGGGCAGTGTTTCTCAACCCTCTCCTGGAGTACCCCCTGCCCTGCATGTTTTAGATCTCTCCCTGCTCCAACACAGCTTGATTCAAATGATCAACTCGTTATGAACTCCTGAAGCTGCTTAATAACAAACTGATCATTTGAATCAGCTGTGTTGGAGCAGGGAGAGATCTAAAACATGCAGGGCAGGGGGTCCTCCAGCAGAGGGTTGAGAAACACTGGTATAGGGGATGGAAAGTGATTCACAGTATACAGCTGCTCTCCTCTATCTCTGGAATTCATTTACTGGTAGCCAACAGATTCTGATAATAGCTGGTGGGAAAAGAAAGAAACAAACTGCAGCCACTAAGCCCTGAATAAGAGACGCTAATTAGGCAAGATGAAATGCCTCACAAGATACAAAATAAATAATTAAAACATAATTGCAGCGCTTAAACAACCAGTTTGAGTTCAAATAGCATGAATCCCCAGTCTACATTATTAATCATACTGAAAAGCTCACTATGGCGTTTTTCATATGAACTCTGACGAGGGGGAAAAACAACTGCTAATCAGAGCACTGTCATAGCTTGTACTTATCAGACTTTTTGTCTTATGGTTGACATTGGTGACTTGACATGGCAGGAAATATAGGGCCCCACTGACTCACAAACGAATGCCTGTGCTGAATCTTTTTTCCCCTTTTCTTTTTTAAATTAAGCCTCCCGAATTCCAGGATGTCGAGGTCTGTGAACATTTAACTGAAGCCCTTTAATGAGAGGAAATGAAGTGCACAGCAGATATCAGAGAATTCAGTGCCATTTAACAGAAAAGGGAACCCTGCCAGACACATTAAATCTCAGGGCCGCTTCAAAAAGTGTCAATTTTTGTTAAGTTAAGTCAATCATGGGGGTATTTGTGATCTAAAACTTTCATACATTTTTGCTGCATATATGTACAGACATGTATATATAATACATCTATATATTATACATAGAATGTATAAATAATATATAAAACATATACATATATGGGTATAGATATAGACGTACATAAATATATCTGCAAGATACATTAAGATAGATACATATTATTCATTAAAAATTATCTGTAGGCTGATTGTGATATCTTGAATAAAATACTACACCTTACATTACAAGCTTGTCTTGGCAGTAGTGTAATGATGGAATACTGTCCTCACTAACAAAGCTCCCACTTTAAAATGAAATCCTGTCACGCAGGGGATGAGAGGCTTCGACGGAGTAATGACATTCACAGCCGAACTTATTATTTCCCTCGTCTGCACAAATACAATACTTCTGAGAAATCTGTGATCGTAGGCAATTCTTATTTCCCGAAAGACCAAAACAGAGGAAATAACGCAGCCGGATGTACAGAGGAGAGAAAGAAAATCCGACCTTCCCTTGCATATTTCACTGCCTCTGCCACCTCTTCAGCAATGCAACTGAAAATGCTGAGTCAAGCGGCTGAAAAACACAGCGATGAAATCCCACCGCAGCCGCAGCCGCAGCCCTGTCCTAGCACAACAGCACTCTGGCCTCATCCTGAGCACCCCCTATCCCCTGCTGTCTAACCTAAACTCTAAAGGACCAGAGCCCACTAAAGCCGCATTCACTGCAGGTAGAGTTGCTCTCACACTCCCAAATGCTACACAGCTGGAAGATACCGCCTGGCCATACTGTCTTGTGACAGCGTTTCAGAATGTCGGGCCCAGCTGGGATTCACTGTGCATGTGCGAGGTCCCCCGGACTTGTGTAATGAGAGCTCCTGGGTTTCCCAAATGCCACCCCCAGCGTAAAAAGACGCCAGCATCAGCATCTCTCACGGGCCCGCCACTGAGATGGATGCATCGAGTCTGTCTCGCAGCTAATTATGGCCGCAGGAAACTGAATCTCCCCTGCCACGCTTCCCCATCCTCAGGGGCCTCTGACTGACCTTGTTGGTCTGCCTCCCTTTCCCTCAAAGGAAAACGCTGGCAGCTCCTCGCTTTCTCGTAGTACCTGGGAGAACGCATTTCACGGAAACTGGAGAGGCCTACTGAGTGATACTTGTAACAAAATAAAATGAAATGTAAATGAAAACAGCTATATCAGCTATTCTGAGAAAAGAAATGGAGTGAAGACATTGAAAAAGTACAAAGCGCTTTATTGTTAGCATTGTCAGCAGAGTGTGAATGTGGATTTATAAGGGGAAATTGTTTCATTATCAAATGTATGAGGTCGGGGAGAGGTCTTCTTCTTCCTCCTCTTCTTCCTCCTCCTCCTCCTCCTCATCCTCCTACTTCTTTCAGGTGTAGTGGCAGGCAAGAACGGCTGTTACTGTATTGTTACCATCCAGGAGAGGTTGTTTCAATACATTTATCTAATTTTTTTTATTAATGTTCTTGCTTCCATCCAGCTTCACTGATCCTGACACACACCAAGACAGGCTCAAGGACAGACCAAGACCTTTTTCTTGTTTCACTTTACTGTACGTATCTAGAACCACAATCTGGGGTCCACTTTGGTCAGCATTAGCTTTTTATTATTACATATGCAATCAGAGTAATAACCTTTTCAGACTTATGAACTTTTTCCAGCTGTCACTACAATGTGGAACTTGTTTTTTAACCATGCAATCATTTGCCTTCATAAATTACTTCACGAGGATGGCCTCTTCTATTTTTTGGTCTGCAGTGGCTCGAGCTTCATTGCCCCACCCATTCTGTTAAGGCTCTGTTATATGTCTGTAACTGTCACCATCTGTCTCCATGTCACCAGATCTGCGGCAATTCCAAAGGGACACTGCTAAAAGGCCTATACACTCTCTGCCAGATGTTACTGTGTCACTAAGCACAGATCCAAGGAGTCACATAAAGCTTTTTCATGTTTGGTCACCAGCCACACCCATTTCTGGTCTGTACCACCCAGCTGCAGCACGATGGTATTTTTACTCAGATGGGGGAAAAAAAAAAATAAATAAAAAAACATCTCTCTCCACCCAAGAGAACACAGGGAGCACAATGCAGCAGGCATGATGCAGGAGAAATTGAAGCTGATTGGCTGATCTGCCTCCCATCACGACTGTCACATTCCATTGCTCACTTGAGGAACGTGCAACTCTTCATCATTTGCCTCATTGCCACGCGATCAGTTGTGGGAGGGTAGGCGAGGACAGCAGCTGTCTCCGAGGCTGATGGGTCTGAAGACAGGATAGGTTCACAGTCAGTCCCACGGGAAGGACTGCACTCTGAGATCTTAGAGAGATGCATTGCAGCTATGATAAAGGCTGTCACCTGTAGCGGGTTCACCCTGATCTCCTCTGCGATGCTGCTAAGCTCTGAATATCCTCAACGCTCTGTTGTTTGAATTCTAATCAACCCCTATGATAAACCACCGTGATGGAAACCAAAATAGATTCTGCCAAGGGATACATATCAAGTCAAGCCTCTTTCTTTTGTGAGCTAAAATTGTTGGGATGCAGAGGACTTCAGGTTTTGCAGTCATGCAATGAAATTTTTTTTTTTTGGTGTTTTTCAGGGTTTGAACATCATTTTCTGTGATACGCTTTATTTTAACTGGTAATGGCCAGTACTGCTGCAGCACAGAATTTTAAGAAACATAACCCAGGGGCACACTCATAGGGAGGAACGAAATAAACTCACGGCTTATCTTCGGAGGTTCGCTGAAGTAATGACTAGTGTGGATGGAATATCCATTTTCATCGCCTTCACTGAACACGGCAATGTACGTCAAAAAGCTAGTATAACTTGAGAGAAGTAAATAAAAACTTTGTTCAACACATATGGTAAACACTACACATCGCAAACGTCCTCTGTGTACAGACGTGTAAGTGCACAGACGGCAGGCCGTGCATCTGGGAGAGCGAGAGGGAAGGAGTAGGCGAGTGACAGATGAGTCCATTTGTTTTCTTGACCTCGGCACTCTCTCCGTTTCCAAAAAATGCAAAATTACAAAACACCACCTGCAGTAAATACAATCAGGCATTACTCAGAATGTGGTTTTAATGGAAAGCACGAGAAAAACAGCCACCTTCTGGAAAACCACCTGACAATGCTGTATATGCTCTGTGCGTTTATGTTCTGTATAGCTTAATTTCAGTGAGAGCACATTCAGTTTTGCTGAGGGAGCAGACAGTATTGATCGAAAAGTGTTCTGAAATAGAATGACCCCAAAAATACAAGCCACATCATGGCAAACGCATCTTAAATTCTTCTTAAAAATTTCATAGCAATGTTTTTAACAAGTCCAAACTGTGAAATATAGAAATCTCCTTCACCCAAAGCAAATACAACCAGACAGAAAATGCCAGCAGAAAGATAAAGTGTGAATGATTAAAGCAATAAGTCGACGCTCAATTGGAAAAGTCTGGTGGTTAATGAATGGAAAACATTCCTGTATGATTTATCATCATTGTCAGAATAATAGTGCATCATCTATTAGCTTGTGAATGGAGTCTGAATCAATGCATTAATTGCCAATAGAGTTGGTATTTAGATCATAATAAACGCTAATACAACCAAATGGAAATTTATATCTCACTTTCTCTAAAACTCTTTAACTTACTTTAACTGGGTTGGACAAAAGAAATGACCAACCAATAAGCTTATGTCAAGCTCTGAAAGATGCACACTGAAGCTGTCCTGTAGGCCTTGCTTTAATTGAGAGAAAACCTAAATTCAGCGGAATGCCACCATTTGCCATTCTATCTAGTGGAGCTCGATGCTTTGATCAGGACACCTATTATCATAATACCTGATTCTTTCAAAGCACATCAAGGGTCTCTAGTTTATTAATGTGGTAGAGATCAGTACGTGAGTCTGGTACAAACTCCCCTGGAGTCAAGATTAGAGCTTGACTATCCCCCCATGTGAGATGCCTGGGCCTTTCTTACACTGTGGTAATCTTTTCTCTTCTTGTTGGGAGTCATGCCGCACAGTTTCAAAGTTTATGGCTGAGTCCACATTCATTGTTGAGGTGAAGATTAACAGTAGGTAACAGTGGCAATAGAGAAACACTGTCATGGCTTACCTGTTTCACACCTCTCCCCTGTAAATCCTTGTTGGCAGACGCAGGTGTTGGGAGAAACACAGGTGCCTCCATTTTGGCACATGCCATCGCACAAAACTGAGGATGTAAGGGAAAGTCCAAGTCACAATTTACCCCAAATATGACAGTTTATGATTGCAAGGACATGCTAATGTAGTGTATTTCGGGTCATCCTCCAATTTTTCCATTCATCATTTTTCATTCCACTGTCAAAATATATTCATAGAATTAGTCACATAATTTAAAAAAATCATACATGTAACATTGAAATTCAGACCAAGTACTTCAAAAAATAACCTCAGGGTATTATTTGCAGAGGTGAAAATGACCTAGATCACACAGCAAAAAAACAGGCCAAGCGAACACCATTTCTGCCAGGTGGGTTAACCTCACCTTTGCAGTGCGTCCCGTTCCCCGAGAAGCCGGGCTTGCAGGAGCAGCTGTGGCCCCCCACGGTGTTGAAACACAGCGCATTCTCGTCACAGCTGTGCTGCCCGGTCGCGCATTCGTCATGCTCTGAAACAGAGAGGACAAACAGCACCCTCATCCAGTGACCACATACTCTCACCTGCAACAACACATGACACTGCTGCTCGTGGACACCCACAGTATCAGCTACCCACAATTCCTTTCACATGCATGATTTAAAAGACAGCTGTCCTTACATTTGGGGGCCATTGTTTCTCAGTAGTTAAGGACCTGGGCTGGTAACCTAAATGGTGGAGATTCAATTCCCAGGTAGGCTACCTGCTCCCTTTAGGTGGACACTTTAGCTAAAGTAAAGTAGTAAAGTAAAATAGCTTTAAGTAAAGTATAATATATATAATCCTCTGTCAAGCAAACAAATGTCAAAGTGGGAACTTGGTTCATTGGCAAGGTTTTATACTTTTATTTTAAACAGCACATACAAGCTCAACAATGCTGCAGAGTCAGATGCAGAGAAAATAACCATATCAGCATTGACAGAACATTTCAGGCCGATTGGATGGTTTCTACATGCCGTTTCCCCTCCCACACTCTGCGATTCTGATGGCCAGGAAGCTTAACTGGCAATTTCTTATTGCCCTCCAAGTGACCATGAATACAAAAGCAGATCCTTTTCCTTAGGGACTGTGGCTTCAATCTATTCTGTTTGGTGCCCTGCAGCATTTTTCAGAAATATTGCTGTTAGGAAATTTCATCCTGGGTCCTAGGAGCACACAGTTATAAAACATGTCAGGCAAGCCAAAGAAAAGAAAATCCATTACACACAAATGTAAGATGCTGAATAAGAACAAAATAATAAGTACAACATTTTTTGTCAATAGTAGAAAGTTGATCTTGATACTGCATACAAGTGTGAATGCAGACCCCTCCTCCATAAGGTTCAGGGTCAAATTAAGCCTTCCACAAGGCTAGACTGTACAGTATGTACAGAATGTACAGCCGCACATTTTTGCTTGTGGGAAGAAACAGTGATGCCCCACTGAAGTCCAAATTCTCGCTGCCACCTGAGCAACACAGGCAGAGAGGGACATTAACCATCTCGATGCCTGAAGAGAAACGAATACAAATACGACACCATTAAAGGCAATGAATCTGGTGATGCTCTCTATTCAGGACCTATTCGGTTAAGACTAAGATTGTCACATTAGCTTCGAAGTAAAAACACACACCCTCATGCTGCAAGTTATGGTTAGACTACAAAACAAGTAAATGATGACCCCAGTGTACATTTTTAATTCCAAAATGATACAAATGGGGAGACAATATGTCTCTTGTCCATTTAATTTCTGATAAATGCACTCAGTTAAAGGCAGTAAGAAGAGATGATAAGGGGAATGGTGATGGGGAGTGGTGGGAACAAAATCACGCCCTCAGGTGTGGAAACGTGAGCACCCAGTCCACTGTTCTGGTCCAACTGCAACTGCCAACTCCTTCACACGCAATGACCGTAAATCTCATTGTGCACACAGAGCTTCCCAGTGAGCAGCCCTCTGATTAAAAACATCCCTCACTCCCCTCACGTATTCTGGAATCTTCTCCTCCCCTATAAATTCATACATTTAAAAGGCCTACATTTTCCTCGCCTGTCCACTACTGTATCACAGTTACGGTTAAAATCTGTGTTCGACAGGAAGGACGTGGTGGGCCCAGGACAAAGCTGTTCAGCGTTAACTACGTGCAACAGCATGCTTGTCCAGAGACCAGCACGGTCACCGGGCCATGACGGCATAAATGACACCAATTACCTTCTGCAATTGCAGATCTTTGCAATGCAGTCTCACTCTCTGCATTCATGCTGTGTTTTCAAATTTGTCTGTGCCGGTTGTGCACAATTCTGGTAACCACTGTGCTCTAAGTTCCACATCTTGCATTTGCTTGCGTTCTCACTGATATATATACATACACACAGACACACACACACACATACACACAGATGAACCTAAAACTAATGCAATTGCTTTGATACCATTAGCAGAAATATTATTTTTAGTGAACCTAACAATTGGCTGACTTCATAATAGCAGCTAACTTTTGTAACTCCCCTAGTCTAAGCACTGTTAGATTTTACAATCTAATCAGTTGCATAAAAGTCCACAGCAGAACTTGCCCAATGTGACTCTCCAACAGCTTATAGTATGAATGATAAATGATTAATTTTTTCTCAGCTGCAGAATTCTCTGGGGTTGTTAAACAGCTGCACAAAGTGGATGCATTCCTTACTTTAAATCTCAAGTGAAGCAGAAGGCAATCATAATGAAATCTTTCCGCTGAAGTTATAAAACAATGTGAAAGTTGAGGACAAGTCCCCTCTTTGTCACACTCAAATCCATTCAGTTGTTCAATTTGAAAATGTGACATTTCCTTTATCTCCGCTGAGATGGTGCAATGGCAGTCTGAACAGCACTTCAGAAACATTACTTAAAGGCCATATTACACTCCATATAATCTCTGGCAGCCGCAATAAAATTATGTTTAAAAATCTTTTCAGTCATGCTATTTCACCATGTCACTAACAAACAAACAAATACATAACATAAGTAAAATAATAATATTAGGGCAAGGTAAGGTCTGTCATTCCTGCTAAGGAATGATTTTAAAGTGATAGGAAGGTGGACCAGTCTCTGCGCAGACCCAGACTTCCTCCCGATACACAATCTCCTGCTGTTTTTCTCTGCTGCTGGAACCCATGCCTTCAACAGATAAACAATCAATTATGCAAGTGCTGTCACCAAAGACCCCCCCTCCCCCCCACACACTGTGCAGGCTGCAGTGAGGCAGCTGTGACAGTTATGAAGCGCTCCACGCCTGTGTACCTCTGCTTATGAAAATAAGGCTGAAAATACCAACCGCCCATCAGTGCAGGGAATACAGGAAAACTCGTGGGGAAGGCTGCAGCTCTTGGCTAAGTAAAACCACACTGCAGCCACTCGGGGCGAGGTCCAATGTATTACATTCCGATATCAGTGTTAAAGAATGAAACACAACGACTTTTAAAGTGAAATTCTCTCAAAGACACTGAGAGACACTGCAGTGTTCTCCAGTCTGCGTAGCACATTCTAAACCTGATGTACAAACAATGAAGATGGGGGAAGGGCTGTTGTCATGGTTGTGGCTCAGGGAAAACTGCGAAGACAACGCAAGTGAAAGGCACAGACCGGACACAGGGCTGCCCCTCTCTTCCTGAAGCTCCTGTGAACAGGAAATTCTCTGACTAATCTTCACCGCCCCAGAGGTGCGAGGCGAGACGAGGGCCCCCCCGATCGCAGGATTAAAGTGGCCTCTCAGCCCGCACCTCCAGACCGGCAGCGTAATAAAGTTCACACAAACCGCACCGCCTGCATTGTAGCTTTAATGGATTAAAGGCTAATGTGCGACAGCACAGAGCGCCACTGCGCAGGATCTGTGGTGAAAAGGAAGTTAAACCGTCCACCGTCAAGGCTTCATGCTCAAGGATAAAATGGAAAAACTGGAAGTCAAGAAGGCAAAGCAGATTTCCTGGATGGCGTTTAATGTTACATCTGTGTTTGGAATAGAGCCTATTACATTATGGGGGTTTTCTTCCATCATCCATCATTTCAGTATGGTATAAATGATGGGATAGATGGTCGACTAGGATAGGTGATGTTTTATTTTTAAAGTGATCTCTTATTGGGTCCTTTGTAAGACATAAATAGCAGGTTCTTAGAAATGATCACAGAACATATCAAAAGAATATTTGATGAAGAGCATTTAATGTCTATTACAGTACACTGCATGGGAACCTAATGATACTGCTGGGTCTATTTGACAATTTATTCATTAAACACTGGTTATGGAACATCCTCAGCCTTAGCCATTATCATAGTACCTCTCCACATCTCCACCATCTGCATATCATTATGGGTCATAACGTAGGTGGCTACCATTTGCCTCTACGGTCAGTGGTAGAGCTTTCTGTCACAGTGTTTGATCTTTGACTTGCCACAGTTCACTTCTTAGGACTTAAATTGTACTGTAAATTAACAAAATTCCAATACAGTTTAACATGAAATACAAATGATTCCCTCTCTGTGCCAAGACACTTGTGTGCAAGCAGATCAGGGTAATCAAGAAGGTTGCCTTCACCAAAGCTGATAGATTTACACACAAGACCAGACAAGAAAACGACCTGGTATCCTGGGTTATCTGTGTTAGCGATGTTGTCTATTGTTCACTGAAAGCAGTCTCCACATTTTCAGTATTAGCTGTAATACAGCTTCAATAAGTGCATGGTTCCCTGCTGGGACCTGAACCAGTGAGCACCTCCTTCTCACATCCCTCAGGACAGATAACGCTTGCAGATGTTTGCTGTGGGGAGCTGTATTATATAAATCAATATGGGTTTAACATCTTCAGTTCAGTACAATGATACAGAGCTTAAGCACAGTCAAAGTACCCACAACACCACATATATTCCTATAAATTGCAATACAGAAGTGATCACATAAAAACAAAAACACAACATCATTTCATTTCTACAGAGATTTTGGTATGGCCTGTATTCTGATTATAATTTGTTAGATGTGAAGAAAATACAGAGCTAGTTTAATACTGACTAGAGGTGTACTGCCCCTTGCTGGACCATTTCTGGAAAAACCTTTCCCTTAGGGCTGTATTTAATCCCAAGCAGATGTCCACTTCTATTAATTATCCATAGCTGCTGTATCTGTTATATACACAGTAATGGGTAAATCAGGCTAAAACTATGTGCAGGAAAACCATCAATGTTATCCTACTAGAGAAAAGAGAACATGTCAGAGTTTTGGTTAAGGATTCTCTAACTTCTTTTCTGTATGTCCCATGATACTATACTCAATAAAGGGAGAGAAATACTAACTGATGTAAGAAAGAGTTCCTTAAAAGCAATAGCAGAAGATTAACAGTATTAACAGTTCTCGGTACGTATTCACACAATTTGTGATTTTGCAAATGTTTTAGGTGCTCTTTCAGAATTTTAAGCTCCTTCAAAAATAATGATAATAATAATGTGATTGGAGGCTTTCATTTGATGTCCAAATGTCATTCTCCTGATATAATGGGTCCCATTCTGATTGCAAAAGATCAGCACAGTACCGAAATGCTGTTGGCACTATTCCTTTTGATAACCTGACATAAAGTCAGTCAGTAAAAATATCAACAATTGAAACAGCACTTTTCATCCAAATAGCTCACTGCCAGTTGCAGGAATAAGACAGGTGACCATCATACAACTTAGAATGTAGGTGTGACTATTCAGGGCTCAGTTATATTAGGCTAAGAAGTAAAAAACACCCCCTGCCCTTGCTTGACCCCTACCCTTGTCTTAGAGACCTGCCTTTACTGTGTAAAAACTGAGCCCATTATGTTATACATAGAGCATATTCACCCTCATCCTAGCGTTATCTTGGCAGCTCCATCAGCTCAACAGTACCATGAGGAGCATATGCAAATGAATTCTACTTCTCCTTAAAAAGACATACAGCTTATTGCATAATTCTGTCTTCGACTGAACTCATATCAGAATCAGATCCTTAAATATGAATTTAAATAAAATATAACCATTGAAACAAGTCCTACCCTTTAAATGCCTTGTTACATCATTAGGAGAGAATAAACTGCATTTATTACAGATTCCAGTCCCCACTATCCCTCTTTATTTATACCTGGAGCTGGTGTACACCGGAAGCTCCCAAAAATCTATCATAAAAAATGTAAATCATTGTTTTGATATGTCTTATCCGAAGCTGGTCTGTGGGTCTACATTAGGGTATTTCATATCCTTTGATTATTAGAAAACTAGAAAAGCAATTTCAGTTTCAAATTACTTTTTTTCAAAACAATTCTTTCACTGAGTGAAAGTACTACATTTATACGTCACAAAGATGTAGACACCCCATGTTAGATTCATTTGCATCTCCGTTTCATATTTAGAAAGACTTGCTGGAAATTGTGTAAGCTTAAAAAATGAAATGACATGAATTATTATCTTGGACACACACAGGTAGCTGTGTGATCCAGATCCACACTTATTAAACAAAACATAAATAAATAACTAAATAAATACTAAATTTGAATAATATTACCCCTGAAAGTCAGTTACAAACACTGTTACATAAATAATTACAGGATCCATAATTCTACCTTTGCCTAAATAATACCTAAATGTTCAAAACAATTAAAACACTGTAGAGATTTCTTACTTCCACTCATTATCATAGTTCAAAAGGGTCTCCTTTGACAGATGAACAAAGCTATTTTCAACTTGCATTACATCAATGTTAAAAATTCACTCCAGCACTGCCTATAGATGAATCATAATTGAAGTTGGAGAGATAATTAGTACATCATTAACAAGTGGAAGAGGACTGAATTAAAACATGAAAGATAAATTAATTCACATGGTAATAGGAACAGATTGGTAACACAAAACTACATGAACTTCCAAATAAAAAAGACCAAAAATTTCATTCAACTGTTAAACTCATGTTGCCAAGGTTACAGTGGAGCTGACTGCTTACCTCCAACAGATTCCAAAGTAGTCTTGGTTCCAAAGCACGCATTACTGCCAGATAAAGAGGCTTGATTGTGTACCACCAAGCCCCACTGTATAAACTTGTCTCTAAAGCTTGGCATCTATGAGGAAATGAAGCTATTACCGAACACCCTGGACTGCTATTACTGAGCCTGCACACTTATCAATCTAACAAAACTTAAGAGGGTTATTGTTCCAGTAAGAACACAAGAAAAGAGCATGTTATCAAACTGCTGTTCCATACATTTCTTTACTAAAGGCTTCTAATTCCTCATACTATATATGGGATATCCATCAGTACTGCCCATGTATACTGTGACAATTCACTGAAAACAGCAGGTGATGTGCGACTCACAGATTTTTCATTAATTTGGATGTCATAAATAATGTATTCTGAGACGCACAAATACAAGTATACAAGTGTAACTCAAACATTATTATTACACTAAGGAAGAATGGAAATATGCAGCCAGGGTGGCTAGTGGGCATGTAATCACATAACACATGTGGTGACAATAACTCTGCTTGGGTACTGACTCCGACGTGAATAATCGACTAGTGCAAGAAAAGTCATTAGATTTGCTCCTGTAAAAGCAGGAGTTTAATCATACAAATTAACTTTTCTACTCAGAAACGTTTTTGAGCGGTGCACATCTGAGACTTACAGACATTTTCGTGGTGATCTATGTAAATGCATTACAGTAAAATTCAATTCAGCCTGGGCTTCTATTTATCATCGCCCTACATCACAGAAATAAAAAGGTAGACTGTAAAGCATAATAAAAGAATACGTGTTTCTGTCATGTAAGATCTAAGAAAATGAACATCAAAGTGATATCCATATCTGCTTAAATATTCTTGGTTATATATTACAAATGTCTGCTTTGTTGTTTTCATTTAGAGTTGCCTTTTTTCCTGTAACCATAAACACACACACACACACACACACACACACACACACACACACACACACACACACACACACACGACCCACAGACTTTCAACAAACTCCGTTGCCACGCCTACCTTTGTTTGCCATAGCCAGTGGGCTGCTCTCTATGACAACCAACTGGCAGTCAATATAATACAAACAAGCCAAAGCAGATCACCCCACTTTTCCCAGTATTATAACATACACCACATAGACCTCACTCTTCATTTCAAAGTCAGAGGTTGCAGTGAAGAAATTCAGGGCTCCACTGGTCTTGTTATGGGGCTTTCCCCAGATTGCTGTTATATATCACAATTCCTGATAAAGGCATGTGGTGCGCCAAAATATTTGGCACACAAAACAATAAAGTATTATTTTACGATACAGCATGCTATTGTTCTTTTGCTACCCTGTGTTTGCTTTGCCAGTGACTGGCGCATTGCTATCGAAGTTCACAAAGTTTACAAAGTTAAACAACAAAATGGCAGTAGCACATTAGAAAAGCAAGGGTTGAAATCTGAATTTAACAGCTGGAGCAGAAGGTGCAGTGTGCACTGCATGTCAGATAACTGTCAGCAAACTAAATAGTGGTAGGATATCTCTAATAAAAAAATACATATACATTTACATAGAAAAGCAGACAGCGACAGTTTTTCATTGCATAAATACTGTAGGTTATATCACAATAAAGTATCTTTAACAAGAAAACATAAGTGCTTTCAGACTGCAAGAATGCCATGACGGAATGATCTGGTGCATGGCTAACAGGTTTTGCATGCCACATCTGCTGAGTTAGTTTGCATAAGTGAATATTGCTTTTTTTTCTTAATTACACGCTGAGGATAAATCGGTTGTACAGGCTCCAGAGAGAGCCCCTTTCCACAATTTGCTTGGCCTCATATTTAAACCTGCATCCAATAGCTCTTGAGTGGCACAAGCACAGAAATACAAAATTGCTTAGTAAAAAAATCTCATTACAGCAACCTGGAAGTGAGCTGAAGAAATTAATTTGGCAATTCTTTAAATTTATTTCCATAGTACAACCCTTTCAATACACAGTTTATAATCACTGATGACAGACCTGGTAAATATGTGCTACACAAAAAGCTGTTTGGTTGCTTTTCTTCAGATTATGATGCGTGTATATTTTTTAAATCTACACTTTATCATCAACCTCATCATTATCGCCGTCCTCACCAACAGCCAAAGTGATACAAACAATGCAAATTGGATATAGCATGCCGCTTTTGTCTGATGGCAGTGTCAGAGTTAAAACATAACTTCATTCTGGCTGCGCCTCTAGTACCCTGCGATACATTTGTGATTTTATGGCTGCTTATTGTTCTCCGTTACAGCTGAGCCAATGAGACTTGGAGCTGTGAGACTGGCTTCCCAGCTGGAGTATGCGCATGAGCACGAGGCACTGCAGCAGCGGTGGCGGCGGTAGCAGGGGCCGGGGCTCACCTGTGCAGGAGTAGTCATCGATCCTGATGTAGCCGCTCCGGCAGATGCACATGAAGGAGCCCGGGGTGTTCATGCACACCGTGTTCTCCCTGCAGTAGTGCTTCCCCTCCGCGCACTCGTCCACATCTGCGACAGAGACACGGCAGGCATGAGGCTCTCCTCTGTCCCGCTCCCCGAGCGCCAGATTAGCACCCGTCCGCCTTCATCTGCCTGCCTCAGTAGTGGCTCTCAGGCTTTGGGCTGATTTCCTGCGACATCTTGGTCACACTCGTTCTTTTAGCTAGTTAATGCATGCCAACTTCATTTTCCTGATACAGGCAGGGTGGGACAGACATCTGTTCAACAATAAATCATTCCTGAGCTTAGTCTCCCTGTAAACATCTATGATCAAGCAGTACCGGTGCTGTAACACTGTCATGGTCATTCAAATTCAGGAGTGTTTCCTACGATAGATAGATTCTGGTACATTCTACCCTTGGGGATTTTGTTGCTTAGCTTCTACACTAAGACTGCTAAACTGTCTGACCTCATTTGCAATATAATCGTGCCTGAACCGAGATTCTAAAATGCTTAAAACACAACTTAGTTCTGATGAGGCAGTACGAATTAATGCCGTTTGCACACTCCTGGTTCATCAGCTTTCTGCAGAATGCTGTATCGAATCTCAATGTCCTCATCGTTTTAATTCAGCTCCTTCCATTCGGCATCTCACAGCAATGTCCTTGGCAGCCTCTTCCACCCACGCCCTCCTCCGCCGAGCACGCTTTTTTATAATCTCTATCGCTCCTTTTCACACTCACTCCTTCTGCTCTGTTCTGTCTTTCACCTCTCCGCTTTTGTTGCCATATTTTCAGGGCTGTAGCGTTTCACTACAGCACTCGCTGAATAAAAACAGATCATGACAGAAAGCCCCCCCCCCACCACCACCAAGTGTCACACAAAAATAAAATCCACGACATCTGCAATGGTAACCTTGAATGGGACACAGATGACAATCGCACGGTGTCGCTGGATTGATTTAGTGGCCATTAGCTGTGGCCACTGTCGTTCACCCAAATGCCATTCTGTCAGGCGAGCCTAAACGATACGTTAGAACATGTCACCGCTAAGATTACACGTCTCTCAGCTCCCGTGGCTTGTAAGGAAAGAGAGGTGACTTCCATCTCCATTAGACAACTCCATTTCCTTGATTGTTCTGCCACACGGCGACACGTGACGGGTGGCCATAAAGAGCGCAGGAAATCGATGGCCGCTTTTATCTCTGAATAAAATTATGTGGGGTGGGTCTGCACTGCACCGCAAATAATGAATGGAAGCGGCATCTTTTTTTTTTTTTTTTTTTTTGCTCCATTACGGCAGAATAAATCAGAGTTGTAGCTATGAGACTGAGCTACGGTGCGCATATCTCCTCAAGGGTAACATTGGACCCTGTAACACAATAATGCAGCAAATTATCACACCTTTCCGGAGAGAACATGAGTTACCATTCCACAGCAGCCATGGGTATGCAGAAAGCAGGCAATCAGCTCACCTTAACTGGATTATCATTGCTACAGGTCTCTGCAAAGAAAACCATTCTCTGGTTTGTAAAGGCTGTGTTTGGATATTCCAGTGACAAATTAAACACCACTGTATTTAAAAAGAATGGGGAAAGAGCAGAAAAAACTCTCCCTCACCACAGTTAAGCAGATGCTAAAGTGAAGTAAATTTACGCACCAGGTTTGTCACAGTCCGAGGCTTGTCTACTTTAAAATCGGGAAGCTTCATCCCTGCACTAATTAGTGTTTGTGAAGCCCACGAAGTGAGCCGTTAGCACGGGTGAAGAGGGAGAACGGAGGCAGATATGACCGCATGGGGAAGCGCGCGCTGCGGTAGAACAGAAGGATACGGCTGCCCCCCCGCCGCGCTGTATGCGGAGGGGCAGCGCTCCCCCATTTCCCAGCCGTAACGCTGCCTGGGAGTGAAAAGATACGTCTGCCTTCCTGCCTGAATCACCATCCTGAGATCACATTCATTATCTCGCCGCCAACAGAGTCTCTGTGAGCGTCCTCTCTGCGGCGTGGAACATATACTCAAACAGTTCATTTTTCCTTCCTTCCCAGTTGTTGTGCAGGCCACTGCTTCCCGCTCCCCACCCCCCACCCCAACCCCCCCGGCAATTTTGCCAACATAGAGAGGGGTATTTGAGAACACCGTAAGGTGAAAGTGAACTGAAAATGCTGATTTGGATCTATTTTCACACTGTTTCATCTTCATCACTGCACTGATGGCAATAATTAATTTTGGTTCAATCTATGAAAAAAGTCCCTTCAACAATTTTATCTTTGGTGTGCAAAGCGCTGAATTAATCTTTAAAAATAATGATAGGTTTGCTATAATAATAAAGATAATAACAATGATTTGTTGTCCTGATCCATTGCATATACTTCTCCATAAATAATTATTCTAGCTTGAAATGGGAAATTTATCATTATTGTAATTAAAATGTTGGCAAAAAATCCAGCAATGATTCATATTGCCTTAATGCCTATTGCCTTTACATTTGCAGAAATATGGGCTTGCATAAATAACCCAGCACCATTTATGTCGCAGCACCATATATGAGATTGTAGTGCTATGTGGCTAGATATCATGGCTAAGTGTCTATTTCATTAGTTCTCTTTTCTTATTTCTCTTTATATGTATGTGCATTGTCAAGCCCTGTGTGGTTGTGCACCGTTCTGTACAGTGTATAGGTGTACTTGTGAGTGTAACCCCTTCTGTTTATTAAAAATAATGAACTAATTCACACAAGAAAAGAAGTGTTTGCTCATAAAAGCTTGGTCTGTATCAAACAGTAACCTGATGTTAGTGTTGCAGAGAATACGCATTTCAGTTTGCTTCACACCAGTATAGGAGGAAAAGTGCCAGCCGCTGTTGGAACAGTATTTTTGCAATTATCTATAGTAGTGAGGGGTCTGTGTGATCCTGCATCAGGGTGTCATCTGTGCATATAGTTCAGTTTTTACAGCTTCATTTGCACTGCATTGCACCGTACATTAGTTTTGAACATTGGGAAGATCATCTTACCTAGGCTAGCTTACAAAGAAAAGGTACAAAAGTGTACACAATCAGGTGGGAGCAAAAATACACAAAGGAAACTACAAGCTACACCTGAAACACGCATCGGTCTGTCACACAGAGCAGGTAATGCAATGTAGAATTACCGCTGTGTTTGCTGCAGCTACGTCCAGAGCAAACGGGGTTTCAGATTTGCACATTGATTACATCTACTCCGTTTCCTCAAGGGGGGCCTTATTACATGCCACTTTTGTATTCGCAAATCGAGCAGCGAATGGTCCGCTGCGAGACAGGAGACGGGCGAATGTGTGAAAGCTTGAGCATGCGGCTCGTCCGCGTCTCTCTTGCAGGTCCTTTCCGGCCTCGTAACAGACTATTCCCTCTGCCTTTTCCGAATGTGAATAATTAGATCCAATACACAGTACCAGAACAGCAGGGCGGATGTCTTGCTGAAAAGTTTTCCCTGCAGGCTACACAGAAGTAGACACTAAAACAATTCCCACTGTAAGAAAGCAACAGCACACTAATAAATTCTATCTAGGAGACGGTGGAGCACTCTGGTAGGTATTTTATAGGACATTTCTGATTAAAACTTAATACTTCCACCCTTCTGTTCTCTGTGGTGCAGGTAATTAAACTAATTTCTGTTTTCTGACAGGTTTCTTTTTCACCACCTGATTTATGTCATTAAGGGAAATTGCATACTTAAAATGAATCACTGACATATAACAGTCTAGCTCAAAACTTCTGGCACAACAGCATTTGTTCTCCCCCAAACCCGCTCTCTCAAAATGGAAATCTCCAGTAAAATTAATGTCTTTTTTTTATTAGAATGAACTTGATTCAACTGAAGCAGACATATTATTTTTCATTATGAGAACAGAAAAGGACTTAGTGAATGGAGATTTTAATGTTCAAGGGAAAATACATTTGCCATTGTATGGCAGAAGCATTATTTTCCAGTCCAGTACACTGTGCAGCACACACACCTCCTTTCAGAGCTTTCCATTCCCTGGAGCCCCCCATAAAGAGCCCCAAAAGAACAGCACTTCCTTCTCTCCTTTTAACCCCATGATGTCCAAGCAGCAGCTGACTGTTGGAAATGACCGCTATGTAAATCCACTCGCTCTACAGGAGCAGCAATCTACAGAAATCCCTTTCAGGCCCCTCAGACCTCATTAATGTGAACTACTGTCCTCTCATGTCTTTCCCCAGTGCAAATAAGTGGTTCTCTAAACCTGTGCTCAGCCAATCTACTCTAAACATAGGACATAAAAAAAAAGAACTTGACATGTTTTGTGTTGCCCAACATTCATGTCATTTTTCACTGCCAGTGTCTCTTTTAGAGGCTTTTGATTATGTGCTGGTCTCATTCTGTATAGCTGGAGAGTCTGGGGGGAATTCATATTAGTGGCACAGCAGAAATATGCTACATTTCATTCCATTCTCTGCCGGCCTACAGTGGTAATTGAGGAAAATGAAATGCATTTTCTGTGTTATGTGCTGCTTTTGTGCTGATCCCAAGAGCCGCAGTGTAGTTATTAAAGAGCTGCAGTGCTGGCTTTGGAGACGTCTAAATGTGCTTTTGGTGTAGCGAAAACAATGATTTTGAAACTTTAATGCTATTGCTGTTCCTAGATATCTCAAGCTGATGTGTATTACTGTGAGAAAAGAAGACCTACTGGTTGTTTTAAAAGTGTGCGGGGGCTTGTGGCAGAGGCCTGCAAGCGGAATGGTAATGGCTTTATCGTACTGAAGATCACCTTTACAAAATGGGGCCAGCGCTATACATGGAATAGCTATAATAAATCTGTGCTGCAAACTGTATGTTTTAGTCAATGCTGGCAAACATAACTTTGTACTTACTGCTGAAACTGTAATATCAAAGCACAAGATACACCCAATGTGACATAAGCAAAATTAGACAGATTCACAGCTACGGTGTGCCCACAGTATTAGAACTGGGCTCATACTGACAGAAGTTGCAGGTTCGACTCCCACATGAGCCTCTGTTCATCCCGACAGTCTGAAAGTCTGCGTCATTATAAAGCAAAGAGGGGTGCATGAAGCAGCACATTGCAGTGGGAGGACGGAACACTGGGTGGAAAAGACTGAACAAGCTCTTAGGAATTTAGCTGGCTTTGACACACCAGATTAATTATGAAGTATTCTGGCAGTCTGAAAAGCATCACTGTCTCATTATGTAGCATTCAGAGATAATAAACCATACAGGGATGTGTGAAGCAGCACCCCACAATGAAAGGAGTGAACGCAGCCCCCTTGGGCTCGCAATGGGCTATGGCACTGCAAGATTAATCTTAATGAATTTTACTGAGCACACTAAAACTTCTAGGTTACTTAATAAAAACAGCACAGGTTATGCACTCGGTAGGAATAAAGTGGGTTTGACTTTTTCATTGCATCTAATTTTTTGACAGACATTTCTCTTCAGCAATTTTTACAGCCCACGTTTTATTCCACATTTGAGTCAAGGAAGCAGAGGTTGAGAGCAAAGACTGAATCCAAGCTTCAAATACTTTATTGTTTTTAATGCTCTGTCGCAGAAGCAGGTCATTATGAAATTAAGTGATAATGGATTCAAGGATGTCTTTTATGTGGTGTTGGTATTTTGACAGAGTGAATTCCAGGTCGAATATCTTCCCCAGATTACAGTATGTGATGTACAGACCATGCAGATCTTCTGCCTCCAGACCAAAGTGCCAGTCTATGTGAGGGACATCAAGAAAGGTCATTTGGTCCATTATGGCATATGGGGCTTTCAAAGTAAGAGCAGAAGCAAACCCATAGACCTAACCAATCAATGTCAATTAGCCTGCCCTAACCTTGTGTTACAGCCCAATTAAATGGATCAAAATCAGATAAAGAAATAATGTACACATATGTCTGATGCACATATGGTGTTATGGTGAGATGTGCTGAATGCAGGTTACACAAAGTACCTCTAGATATGCAACAAGATGTAATAAAAAACTAAGGGAAAAAACACTTTAGATTTGCATGTAAACACCAGTACAACTACCATAGATATGACTACCTCCTTCTGGGATATGCTAAGGAAGATATTTGCATTTCTTTTCTTAAAAGCCGTAGCTGCGAGGGAAAAAAAAAAAAAAAAAAAACATTGTTCTAGAAGAGACCAGTATTAGACACCGGCCATATTTCACTGCCAGCGGTGGCCTAAAAATAAATCTGAGCCTCTCTTTAGATCTCATCTGTTGCTGCTTTCCTTCGGAAAAGAGGATTCTTCAAAGCACAATCACACACCCACCTTTACTGTCAGGAACGTGCAGCCGGCACCAGTAACCCCAGCAGTGACAAGCTGTGTTTATTACTGATTTGCTTTTGGTAGCCTTATTTGCTACACGGAAATGGACCATGACACTATTCACCAGAGAGATGTCATACTGGAAAGAGCGAGATAAAGAGAATGTTCTAACTGGATGAGAACTGAAAAATATTGTAAAGTAAAATTATATATTCACAGCTTCACCAGCCACATATTGGTATTTTGACTCAATTTTGGATTTTAGGTACATTACAGCCAAATTAAGAGGAAAAAACACCCACAATATGCCTCAAAATATAAAAAATTAAAGAAAACCAAAAATAGGATAATAATGATTATGAATTCTATATAATACTCATCAACTCCATCAACAGTAATGCACTGTAATCTGTGAGGATTTAGCCATTCTGCAGTGTTTCACTCTAGTTTTGTTCTCTAATGACAACAGTGCATCTGAGAAATACAGGAGGAAGCAGTAGGTTTTAAGTATAATATATCAAGCAATTCTCACAGGCTCCCAGTACCCAACGCCTTCGCTGATTGGATGATTTATGAGACTGCCTTGTAGCAGACTATTGTCTCTGCACTGGACTGTGTGGTTTCCATTTTCAACAGTTCCTAAGCTTGGTCAGCTGGCTAACTTTCTAAAATGTTCCAAACCTGTGGCCACAGTCATCTGACTTCTAACTGGATATATAACTAACACATCAATCACTTTTAATTAAGATCTTACTAATAAAATTTGAATTTCTTTCATGCCCCCCCCTCCCCCACACACACACACACAAAACTCAGATAACATCATTTTAAATTGGATGCCTATCACATGAAAAGTATCAAATTAACCCTGATGCTTTCCCCTTGGCTCATACTGTCTCCACTTCACGATAGCCCCTATGCCACTGTAATGGAGGCAGTTAACAAATAGCTTAAGACAGGGTGCTGTGTTGGAAAACAACTTCTACTTCAGTAAATTGGAATGGATGGAGAATGGGACACAGTGCTTTTCTATCTGACAGAATAGAGCTCCTACAGAGAGACTATCCCCTTGAGTATTTTACACCATTACTTTTATGAAAAATTCAAAGACAAATGATTTCATAGTCTATTTTGAGCACAGCAATGACTTAAGACTTTCTAAGCAGCTAACTCCCTGGCATAACACTGCAATGTTCCTGAGCAAACTTGTGTCTTGCCGTTCGCCTGGCCTCCCTTAACAAATACATATTTTAATCCCTGCCGACAGGTGTGATTCTGCATCTAGAAATAAGGACTGCACAGTGGTTTAACACCACGCATAAATAATTCTGCAGATGAACACACAAATGCTGGCTGTCAGTTCTGCTAGTTTTACAACTGCAGTGAAGCTGGACCTCTTAATAAATTACAAAGACTGCATTGTCTCTGAAGCCACCTATCAGGCCAAGGAGCTTTTCGAAAAACAACCAGACTTTCCTATTACATCGATCCTCCTTTGCCCAGACAATTTTCTGAGGGAAAAAAAGTTAATCATGGTTTATGATGAAAAAAAAACAAAAAAAAAAAAAACAAATTATTTTTGCAGCGGAGGTGTGATGAGGCAAGCCATGTGTTGACTCACCTTCACACTTGTCTCACACTGGACTGTTCACTACACAGTTTGTGGATTTTAAAGGGGGTGCCAGAGGATTGTGGTAATGAAATATATGACACAGGGGACAACTATTGGCAGCTTCACGGCTTTTGGAAAGTAGTGTAAGCAACATGGAGGCACCGAGTAAAACTGCATTTTTGCTTGTTTGTGCTGCAGGGAAAAATGATTCCAATAAGTGTTTAAAGAAAAACAGTTGAGATCTAACTTCATTTACATTTTCACTAGTACATATTCACTAGTACCCCAGTTTGCAAACGGTAAACAGTGAGAACATGTAATCGTTCTGTTCCTTTATAACCACAATGGCTTTGTGTAACTATAGAGATTTAGTCCCTTATAAAATTGTACTTTGTCAGGGGGGGTACTAGCCTTAGGTGAACCTGCACAGACCTGGAGTGTCTTTATAAGGCAGTAAAAGAAATTCTACTGACCATTTTAACACTGACTAAAGAGAACAGGGGAGTATATACATGGTCAAATGGCAGTGATCTAGATGGATCTGAAACAAGGTGCTCTCTTTATTTCAAATACATAAACAGTATTTGCATTATCATTAGGCATGAATATTAGATCTAAGCTCCTCACAACACTCAACAAGACTGTTTATTTCAGTTTACAAGTTATTCAATGGTACCAGCAACTCGGCCTATCTTCTGTAAGACGCGGTCTTGGTTAAATGGTAAATTATTGTCAGTAAGATGCAAGTCAAGAACCATCCTAGACCTGAATGGGAAATAAACACCTAGCTTCATAATGAAACACCGTAATAGTTACCGATTCTCTAAAATCATTCATGAAACAACATCGGTACTTAATTATGCTACAGAACTATTCTACATGCTCATAAAAAAGGTAATTGCCAAGGTAATTGTTTTGGCAACATAAGGGCCTATGCCTGGACATGCATAACCCCTATAAGACAGATCAACGAATGGTGAAGATCAATGTTCTTCCTGAACGGTGTTCAGTGTTCAGCAGAGTTTATTTAGTGGCTGAAGTCCACCTCACCTCATACTCAAAGTGGAAAAAGACTGGCTGCCAGGCAAAGCGAGGGTGTGGACAGCCTTAGCTACGCTGACTGGGCGCGACTGAAACTCTCTGCGGTACCTTCACAGTAGGCGCTGTCGTCTCGAAGCGCTCGGTAGCCATCCTTACAGCTGCAGCAGGATCCGGCCTCCAGGTTGACGCAGTCAGAGTTCTCCAGGCAGCCGTGGCCCTCGGCACAGAAATCATGGCCTGAGGAGCAGGAAGAGAGGGGGGCCCCACTCCATCACGTGCTCTCCCACTTCAGTAATCTACCCTCTGGCCTGCTCATTCCTTTCTGTTCTTTCTTCTACTCTGAAAGTGAGCTGGTCTAGCATTTACATTTGGTCTACCTAGTCTCTGGTCTGGTATTTATATCTAAAATCTCGTGTAGTCGTGAAATATGATCAAGCTGGTCTCATCTGGACTCCATTAAATATGGTCAACACACGTTCAGTTGGAATTCAGTCATTTTCATTTTTTAACAATAAAGGTGACCTAATACATTCTCAAAGAATTATCAATATATCAATACATACACACATTCATACACACATATATCCTAAATGTGTTGTGTCCAATGGAGAGCCAAAAATATCAAAGATGTTTCTGTTTCTGCTACTCTTGGTTTCATTGCTCATGTTTCCAGTGAGGTCATGTACTTTCGCAGGTACAAACACACTCTGTCAACAAGGCGAGCAAAAAAATCTAACATAAATCTGATGATTATGAAAACATTTAGCTTTAAATGTGCGCAGTAAGCATACCTTTACAGACTTTGCAGCATCTATCGGTCAGGGTTATCTGCTCGGACTCAGGGCAGCTCAGGTCAGGACAGGGTGTGCTCTCCACCCGATGCATCCTCCTGTCCTGTTCATAAAAAAAAAAAAAAAAAACAGCACAGCTTGCAAATGGGTTGCACTGCGAGCTGAGAGATGCGACAGGCACCTTGAATGCATCGATTGAATGCATTCAGCTCCTCTTCCAGGCATTCTGATGTCTCTTTCAATGGTCTGGAGAGTGTTTATGAACCAGCAAATGTGAAATGCTGTTTTATACAATGAATGTGACAATAAAACGGAAGCACTTCTCCTACACTTGGCAGAGCAGGCAGTTCTACATGAGCCAGTTAAATATTGAGCCATTCTCCTGAATGTACAATGTCAAACACGCATCAGGATGATATTGTAATCTTACAAATATCAGTTTTATACAGACATGCTGAATGAACTAAATCTAGAATCTGAGAACATAAACATCTTCTCTATGTCCCTTACGACTTCTTTCCTATAACCAAAATCAACTGTAGCTCCATGACCCCAGGAGAAATGGGCATGCCTAAAAATTGACTACACCTCCACAACATTGTCGTCGTCTTATTACATACATTATATTGCAAACATCATATAGCCGGACCATTTGGTAATCATCTGTAATGTAAGATAATTTTCTGGGTCACTTATATTATTGAAACAGTAATGATGTCTGCATGGAATGCAATGAGAAACTTGGCCTTGACTTGTCCTTATGATTGATAGTGTTGTGACTGAGGCACTTAAAATACTCCTTCGCAAAACACCACCGAAAACCATCTCACAAAACACCATCTGCTCTGCTAACAATGACTTGCACGAATGCATCCTGTCTAAAGAAAGAGCTAGAATATCCCTAGAAAGAGATTAGAGATTTGGCAGTCAGTCAACATTATAATTAGCAGTAGGTAAGACATTGTGAATTGATCCTCTTGGCAAGAGGAATGCATAGATGTGAAAAATGGGCGAGCAGTGCTTAGTGAGAGTGTCAGAGCCAGACAGTGGAGCTGGTAATCATGAGATGAATGTCAGTATTGCGCAATCATGCGCAGTCTGAATTTGTGCCAATGGGCAGAGGGTGACTGAGTGCATTCAATGAATCTGGCATTAAGCAGACAGAAGGGAACTCTACACTGAAAATTGAAAAAAGAATCCCCTTTACCACAAGAGAGACCAAAAAGCATGATATTTGAATTAAGATCATGGAATTGGCAACTTGCATTTAATCATTTAGCCAGCAATTGATTATTCTCCCTATAGTTTAAGAAGCACTTGCACTGAAAATGAAAAATTATAACTTGTAAAAGAGATCATACGCATCAAGTAGGGGGTGAAGACCTAATTTAGACCTGCCTTGCTGAAAGCAGGATTGGAATCAGTATTTAATTAACTAATATCTATTATTCAGTATGGTTTAAAAACTGCACATGAATGTAATGATTTTTTTTCCATGCAATATAATGTATTTAATGCATTGATCTGAAAGGAAGAATGAAATCACTTCCTTTCTGCTCACTCACCCTGCATTTCAGCAGTAAACACTTTCCTGTAGAGTCTCGTACGGCTTTCTTTTCACCCTCCACGTACACTCTCCCTCTGAACAAGCATACACCTGGTAACATGAACATTTAATCAGTCCACTGAGGCAGCCTGTAATTCTGAGTGCCATGGTTTTGCTTTGTCGTTTATATAAACTGACAATTAAATTACTCTATCTGTAAACTACAGATATGTCACATACTGGTATTGAGTCATTCTTTGTTTAACTTTAGATAACACATCTATGCAAGTAATGTATTCCAACAACTCGTGTGCAATATTTTTAATCAATTTCAGTGAACTTAAGTTTTGTGTGTAATTTAACCATCAATATTTGCTTAAATATTATTCAAAGTGCAAAGAATACAGGCCTAAATGTCATGTAAAACTAACCAAAAGCAAAAGTGGAGTACAGAATAAAAGGTTGACTTCAAAGAAAACTGAATAAAATAGCAACAACTACTATCATCAATGACTCATTTCTGTATGAAATGGAAGACTGAGAAAATATAGCACTTATCAAAGATGTCTGCAGGGGAATGTTTGCTTCTTGAGGGGAATGATCGACACATCTTCCAAACCAAGGTTTAACTTCAAGGCATAACAGTCATATTTTGTGTTTCATCTCAGTGCATCAATTTTGGGGCAGGTCCACAGGTTGGTATGGAGGCTACTGACAGACTCCTGACTCAGTGGGGGTAATCTTATCAAGCAACATGATGAAGATCCTACTAACACGGGTGATCACACAGAAGAGAAAACCTTATGTGTTGGCAGTGCGGACTGTGTTGTAGAAGACACCATTGACTATTTAGGAATGTAGCTTTGGTCTGACACATCCAAAATCACCCATTGGTGCGGAAAGTCTATAACGCGACACATGCATTGCTTTAATAGTCTCCCCACTCCAAAACCCAGAGTGTGACCACTGTCATTAACTGCATGTTTGTCATAGCCACAAAGTTACTTCAAAAGAAAGAAGCTCTGAATTTGAGCAAGCATGTATACAAGATTTATGTAAGTTGAAGACAGTTAAATTACAAAGCGCCAAACCCCCCGGAAGTCACGTGGCCGCTGACTATCACATACTTCTTTAATAAACAAAGCCTGACTGACTGAACTGATTCCTTAAAATGAAAACGTGTGTGTTAGCATATTCGGGAGACCTGGGACATGAGGGCTGGGCAGCTGTGTGAGGGGGAGTCAGGGCGGTGTCAGTGCGGAGACAGGAAGCGGGGAGCTGCACTCACTCTGGCATATTTTGCAGCATGCTCCTTCCATGTAGGCGGGAGCGGAGTCTGGGGGGCAGCGAAGAGGGGGACAGGAAACGGTCTCACAATGCACAGTCCCGTTCTGAGAGAAAACACACAGAGATCACGCTACAGGCAGGCCCGAGCACTGTTAGACATATCTGCCCCACAGATACAAACAGTACCCAGAGAGGCTTTTTACGGCACTCCATGGAGTGGTTCAGAAAACATTTCCAGACCCTTCTGAACACATCTCAGATAGAGGCTTCAGCAACATGCAGTATCAGAAACCAGTCTCTGATGATAAGAAAGTCCCCCTGAAATGTCATTGTGATATATTCTGTAGATTGCAGGGAAACAGTTCAAAGATCCTCATCTCATCTGACCCAGCCCTTAACTACAATCTTAGTCAACTGCCTTGTTGAAGTCCTCGATTGTGAAGATCGGAGCAAATAAGATGCCCTTACACATCACAGGTAATCAGACTCCTAATAACAGGGTCAAAAGATTGGTATAAAGAGGGCTTACAATTTTCTCTATGACTTGAAACTCTACCGAAAGCTACTCTTACCGCCATTATGAATAAAGTGCAACTTTAAGGTAAGTACTTCTTCAGTCTTATAGACCCACTCTTAAGAGTACCCTTAGATCGATACTCTAAGATACTCTTATAAAAGCACTCTTAATAATACTCCAGGCATACATCATAAGATGAATCTTATGAATATGGGCCCTGAAATACAGATCCATGACATGTTAAAAAGAACAGATGTGCACTAATAGGAACTGTGGCAACACTGTGGATTTAAGTGCTGACTGAGACAGTCAGCAGTGTGGATTGTTGCCCCCTTCCTCTATTCCCATTCTGTAGCCTCACGATCCAGCCGACTGATGGATAATCAAGGATGAGGGGTGACGACAAAGAGGGGGCTGACACAAAAAAAGGGCAGCGAGCAAAACAAAATATCCCGTCCCTATACAGATGACCTACCGTGCAAGTGCAGTTCCTGCAGCCATCTGTCCACGACTCGCCCTCCCTGTACACCTCCCCCTTCATGCTGCAGGTCCTCTCACAATAGCATCTGTCCAGGCCATTCATTTTCTCCTCTGCCCTGGACAGCTACAAACCCACATTAGAAAACAAAGACTGAGGAGGTGATCAATACCTGCATTAACACTGCAATCATCCACTGCTGAAGCGCCATGCAGGCTACCATTAAAGCTACTGCTCCATATTGAGAACTATCCTACACTAGCAAAACTGTTCTCTTTTGTAAGGTATGGTTATGATCTTATCTACATGGTTTGATGTTGCACAAAATGTCCACTGATCAAGTAATACATTAAATTATACCTTGCTGGATGTTTTGGCTAAGATGTCCTGCAATTCCATTATCTTTTGGACAAGTCCATGAAAGTCATTGCAAGTAGGGCAAGCTGAAAAAAGAGCATAATACATACATGTATCATAAGGTGACACATGACAAACCAATAACAATATCTGGAAATATCAGCTCACACACAGATTGAAGCAGTTTAATTGATGTAAGTTAAATACCTGTTATTCTAAAAATGGTATTTAAGCTCTCCTTCATGAATATCATGACTATACAAAGTGTTTGAACACAAGTAAAAATGATCAATTGGTTTTCAGGCCATACGTTTGAGTAACTGAAAGTTCCATGCCATCTCTAAATGACAGAATTGAATCTGGTCAAATTATATAAACTTACTGCGGTTCAGGTCTGGGCATTGGGTTATAAATCCTTGAGGCATAACAAGCAACTGAACATCCTGCATTATCCCCTGTGGACACAAACAGTAAAGTGCAAATGTAATGCCTTTTCAAATAAACTTACTCTCAATCCATTATAGGGTAACCCTGAGACAGCTGATAGCCTTAATCATAACCATTGATGGAACACAAAGCCACTACCTGCAATAGCAGAGAAGTCTAAAGCGAGGAATGATACAAAAGCCTCCGTCTGTATTCACAAAGATATAAATGATAGCTAGCTAACAACAAAGCATTTTAGCTTCCAAAAAGGCTGAGCACAAATAACTCTACCTGTGTGAACTATCTAGTAAGCCATTTGTAAAAACTGATATGCTAGTGTTCATGTAAAGCTAAAAAGGTCTGTTTATGTTCACAAATTTTATCTTGACCATGCTAATAGATTGTTGACGAATTTGAATGACCCTCTCTCTTTCCCTGCCAATGGTAACACTGATCCAATAACTGGTACATGGTACTGTTCATGTAAAGTAGCTAGTAAGCTGGCACCTGTTGGAAAAAGCAGTTAGAGATGTCAGTATCATGATGCAAAAGGTCTGTCCTCTACTCGCTATATTCAAGAATAAGTAATATTTTATCTCAAACACTTTAGTTCATTTCAAGCTCACAGATTAGTGCTATGCATAAGATGGCTGTGAAAATATATTTTCAACTCCTACAAGGCATGTGTGAGTCACTATCTGTCAGATTCAGTTCCTAACCTATCTTTTTCAAATCACCAGAGGGCTACACAAGTCGGTATTAACCTATTATGGAATATCTTCTACCTACTTGTGGGGTTTGTATGAGATGGAAGCTATACATTTCAACAGTAAATGCAGAATTTTGGAGTGGTCATTCAGGGCTCATGTGTTAAGTGACAATTTTCCTTGCGAAATATTCCAAAACAATAATATGACATCAAATAAACCGCATATGAATGAGGCATGAATCAGTTTACAATTCTATTTTACCATTCCACTTTGCCAAACGTGACATTTATTCAGTCCATTGTTTTACAGTAATACATACATTCATTCTGTATCCATGGAGACCTTTCACTTCATGCAGACATTATTCTAATGAAAAAGAATGAGGACAGCTCAAGAGAAATGGTTTTCAAAAGATGCTGCCAGTTCAATATCACATGCATACCAAAAATGAAATGTCACAGAAATGTAAGGAAATGCACTCAGATACAGGCATCAAGGCATCATCATCAGGCAGATCATCGGCCATCATCTGCAGCTTAGAACCAAAACTTTGTTCACACTGAAAACTGGTCTGAACCATATCTTCCAATGTGTAGTTAATAAAGGAATGTTTGAGACAGTGAAAAAAAAGTAAAAGTCTTTGGGATCAGTGTTAATCAATCATTGTCTATTTCAGTTTTATCCTGTGTAAAGCATGTATGTAAGAAATCAAGAATTATGAAACATAAACTGTTGTTTTCTGACTGTTTTCTTGTTTTTTTTTCGACAAGAAATGAAACGACTGAATTTTTCCATTTTTTTTTCCACTTAATGTCTAGAATGACGACATCCTAATGGTCTGTCGCCTAGGATAAGCTCATCTACCACATAAAGAGGAGTCATCTCAACTAATGAAACCCACAATAAACAAGCTCAGTTTACACTGGTTCTACAACATATAGGCCAATGCTACTCTGTGTGGGGATAAAAATGACCTCTGTGCTTTTCTCTGTAAAAGTGTTTACAAACAAAAGCACAGCAGTCCCCATACATCTTTAAGTGGAATAGTAACCCCGTAAGTATGTACTCTCATTTACAACTTTAGATGACTAGAGTAGTCAATTCTATTCATCCTCTATTCATAAAAATACACTACTCAGTTATCGAGGAACTGCTCTCTCAATTCCTTTGAGTCATATTCAATTTGCACTTTTCCCCACGATCTCTTTCCGATTTCTTCCTCTCAAATGATTCAGGAATGTAAGCACAGCTGCAACCTGAAAGTGTGTGTCGGGACAGGGGGGAGCTCACTCCCAGATGTATCTGTGTTTCTCAGTGCATTGACTGTTTCATGCCTTGACTATTCAAGAAAATATCATGTTAATGAGCATCTGAAAGAAAAGGGAGTATTTGTAAAACTCAAGTAACAGACACAGACAGCACCAAGTCAACTTTGCACATTAAAAGCAGAACAGTCAATCAAAAAAAAAACATAAAAAACAACTCAGAACTATTTACAATACAAGAGATTTCCCAAAATCCCCACGACAGTTGGCATTCAGTTTTTACACTCTTGATGTACGGCACGGAAGTGTGCGAAATTTACATTTACATTCATTCATTTTTCAGCAATTCTTCTCCAGAGTATCTTAGAAGAAGTGCATTCAACAGGGTTAGGCAATTAGCCTCACAAATACTGAATCGCTTTAGCGGTATCCTTGAAATATAGTGCCACTGTGGGAAACACTGTTACAACAAGAGTAAGTGCTGTCATTGCCACATAACCTTAAACTACGAATGCCAATTTCCAGCCATCAGGCTTGGATCGCCATAAGTTTATAGCACCACAATGCATTTACCACTGAGCTTATGCCACTGTAAAAGCTTTAATGCCACTGGGCTTTTTTCTATGCTTAAATCACCATGTGATTGTTTGATGCCTGACTTCTCGAGCTTATTACAGTGTTCTGAGGGTCATGCTGGGTTCAGAGTTTGGAGAGCCCAGAGGTAGTCTGGATAGGTGGGTCCTGAGTTGGTGTCAGAAAATGGACAGCTATCCCGAGCCTTGTAGGGAGCACTTTCCATTGCTTGGGGTCATTGACAGAGAAAGGACAGGGACAAGATGAATGAAACTCCAGGAAGGGATCACTAAGTGAGTGGAGTGATCTGACAGGTGTATGCAGTTTTTCTTCCTGCTCAACTGGTGCGAAAAAGAGTTTTGAATTTTATCCAAGCCATAAGAGGTAAACAGTGTACAGTGATGAGGAGAGGTGCGATAGCACAGTAGTTTGGTTGGCTGTAGATCAGTCGAGCAGGTGCATTATGAATCAACCTGAGAAGTCTAATGGCACTTCCTGGGAGACCATCCAGCTGAGAGTTGCAGTAGTCCAGTTTTGAGAGCACCATAGCTTGAAATGTGCTTGGTTTCACTTAAGTTAACAGCCACTGCTTAATCTTTTTGTAACCCTAGGGGTGTGACTTTCATATTGAATCCCTTATACAAAATGCAAATACAGTACATTAGATATACTTTGCTTCAAGTACTGGGCAACTGGGTCATATTATACCCTATACAGGCAATGTTAAATGTACTTCAGTATTGAGTCATTCAAGGTGTTGGTGCATTTCACATCAAGTTTTGAACACCAGGGTAACGAGTAAAACTTCCAGCTAGCACCTAATTTCGTCAACATAAATTGTAGTACATTTTGTGTAACATGAATACATTGGCACTGGTGAAATGAACAGAGGAAGCACCAAGTGGCACTGAAACCACAGAAATGTGCTCATCAAGCAGCTGTCACCTTTGATTGCTTTACTGAAAGGCTGCAAATGTAATATCCCCATGTTCTGTAAGGAACACAGAGAAAGCTACTTCCTTTCCACATTGTACCTGCTATGTAATTTGTTTGCAAATCCACCTCTACAAGAGAGGGCTGGTAACAGAGTACCTGTGAATTTTGGTTTCTCCTTAGCACCATTATTTGTATTCTGAGGACAAGCTCATGCACATTCAACTGCTGTGGGTATGTGCGATATGTGATTTGTCCAAAACTGCTCTGAAGAGTACCCTCCTACTTTTTATTATTTCTGTGCGATTTCGCGTGCCAATCTCTGAAACAGTTTCTGTCCGGGATCATACACAGCGGAACCTCACAAGCATCACACTTCCAAATGGTTTTCTTCTTCTCCTCTGTGCACAAGACACAATACCTCCTTCCAAAGGTGGCCTTGAGGGAGGCGTCAACAACTAAACCTTCGGTGAGGCACACAGGAAGGCAGGCCTTCTTCTTCTCAGCTTTTGCAGGCTTGACTTTAACCGGTGCCGGTGCCTCTGGCACGACAGGTGGAGGTGGCTCCTTGTGCCCAATGTCAACCAGCTGCTGACAAAGCTCCTCTCTGAAGATTTTCTGAGAGAAGGGTTTGGCGCACTGCAAAGCTGCCAGCTCCTTATGGAGCAGGAAGGCATTCACTACAGCTATGTCCACAAAGTGGTAAAAAAGAGTCTTGTACCATTTCCTGGTCTTCTGTGCGACATTATAGTATTTTATCAAGGCATCCGATAGGTCCACTCCCCCCATATAGCGATTATATGCCTTCACTGCTGCAGGGACTGGAACAGCGCGTACCGTCCAAGTCCCATCTGGGTTCGGCACCCGCCTCTGGACGACATCTCCCTTGTACACTGTGTGAATGGACGTACACATAGCAACTTCCCGTGTATCCTTCCACTTGATGTACAGCAGCTCTCTGTCCCGAATCCACCTCATTTCTCCCCGTTTTGCATTTTTGGGGAGGCAGTTGACTTTAGTGCGGGGGAAGCCCAGCCTATTCTCCCGCATGGTTCCACACGCGCCAATCTTCTGACTATACAGATCCCGAAAGAGAGCAGTGCTTGTGTAAAAATTATCTACGTAGACATGGTACCCTGTTCCGAGCTGAGAAACGTCCATCAGGTTAACGACCGAATTATAGCTGAGCCCCTTCCCTGTATTTGAGTAGTTTTTCCCTTGGTAGATGGTGAAGTCACAGGTGTAACCATTGCTGGCATCAGCTAGAACAAAAAGCTTGAAGCCCCACTTTATAGGTTTTTCCTTCATGTGTTGCTTCATCATGACTCTCGCCTTCGATCGTACCATGCGCTCGTCGACTGACACGTTTTGGCGAGGGTGATAAAAGGCTTTGCAGGCTATGACTACAGAATCCAACAGCGGTCTCAGACAGAAGAGACGGTCATACTCAGGGGTTCCCCTCTTCTTCTTGTTTTCATCGTCTTGCTCCGGGTCACTCATGTGGAGGCTCCACAAGATTGACTCGAAGCGTCTCCTCGTCATCACCGTGCGACAAAACGGGATGCTGTAAAGTCTGTGGGCGCCCCAATAATCTTTCAAAATGTTCACTTTCAAGAGGCCCATGAAGATGACCAGCCCAAGGAAATGATAAAACTCTGTAACGGTCAACGGAACCCAAGGGTTCTTCTTCCCCTGAGCTCTTCGCTTTTCTGCGTTTTTGTTGGTGTTTGCACACAGGGTGAGCACAACAGACTGATCGAAATACAGCTGAAACAGGTCCAGCGGGGAGTATTTCTTGGAGGTGTCCAGCTGCACGCCGGGTTTTCTCGCCGGACAGAAGCGAAACATGTGAGGTTCTTCGTCGGGATCCGTGACATTATTCCACGCGACCTCCGCCGGTCGAGGCGTTTTGCGTGCGTTTGAGGTTCTCCTCCGGTGCTGCACGGGTGATGCAGAACCTCGTGAGGGTGTGGAGGGGGGCCCTGAGAAGGGTCTCTTCATTTTCACCGGAGTGACAGCTGGGCTTGTTCCAGCACTACGAGCTGAGGCGTGCACTTCCGTGTTCTCGCTGAGGAAAAACGTTTATTATAAAATTGGTGAATAACAATTACAATGACTACACAATAATTTATAAAAATTGACACATACACAAAACTGAGGAAAGGAATGAAATAAGCAATCACCATTATCCAGGATGGTGTGTAATGTCTGATATTCACACAATTTAGAATACCAAGAAAAAATTACATATGCATATTTTTGTGCCAAAAGGCAAACTAATTTATGGGCATTCAAATACTGGAGTGATCTCAAGATTGCTGACCCATGTGTTAACAGAGGACAGTGCTGTACATAACAGCATTATCTCACTGGCTGACCTTCACTGCATTTAGTTATTCATTCACAAAAGTTGGTGCCAGCCATTTCCCCCATTCAGCAGCCTTCCATTCAAAAAAATTTTGACAGAATGTGGCAAAGGCACTACAAAAACTATAAAACTCCAATTCTGTTCCAGCTGGGCAGAGTTCATGAGCAGATCTTTAAAGGGGAATTTCACCGACAACATTGCTAGTGGATGTACTTTCTTACATTCAGAACAGTTGGAATATTTTTTTTTTCATGTAACAAACTCAGCACTTTCATGATGAGGCAAGTCAGTGGAGCTGTTTACACTTACTGATACTCCCTCTCTGGCACATTATTCTGATGAGAGAGACAATGCTTTTTTGGAAAGCAAAAAAACTCAGAAAGTCTCTGAAGAATCACATACTTGCATAGCAGAATCCATTTAGAGGAAAAAATATGTGTTTTTCCCATGACCAAGTCTTTACATTACATTACATTATTGGCATTTAGCAGACACTCTTTACCCAGAGCAGTTATAATTTTTTACAAAGTTATGCATTTATACAGATGTATATTTACTGGGGCAATTCTGCCTAAGGGTACAGCAACAGCGGCAAACCAAACCGGCAACCTTTTGGTTACAAGTCCTCCTCCTTACCACTATGCTACACTGCTACCCACAAAAAAACCGGATTTCAGACATCAAACTTTATTTCTCTGAGGGTCTGAGATAGATCATGGTGAGACTATGCTCTAAATGAAAATGTTCTGTTCTGGGCCATTTTTTTTAACTCAAATCACCCAAAGTATTGAAACAGCAGAGATCTTAGTGTAGAGTAAGGTGGGCGTTCCCAGCATCAAAGGTTGTAGCATCACACGTGCTCACAGCCGGTATTTTGCTAGCATACCTATGCAAGAGTACAATGCAACAGCACAAAGCCCACCATCTTCACTGGTGTGCTGGATAATTTTCTGTTTTAACTGGCTACAATAGCTAGTTGTTAGTCAGGGAGACATAGTCGTGTAAGATTAACCAGCTATTAATGGTGCCACACACATGCAAGTATGTCTGCATGTGGTGTATTCAAGAAAGCAGTGTAATATACACATTTGACACCAAAAGTTAGCTACTTCTCTTGTTCTCCATATTCCTTTATTATTGTATTTATTTACTACCCAAAAAGCACATTCAAACAAAATGTCATTCATCACAGTAATGTGCAGAAAGGGTGTCTTTCCAATAAATAAAGTAGCTCCAATGATACACTTCATTTTTGGACTACAGCAATGGATTTATCAGATGACAAAAAAACATGTATCAACAGTACTAAAAGCAAGAAGGAAAATACCTTTGTTTGATATTTAGGTGGGATTTTTCTTTAAGTGCCCCTCCCCCTTCCAATCTATACATTAGATTCTATTGAGACGGTACAGCAGATTCAAAATAACGTAACAACACGATAATACCCTAACCTTAAAAACACCATGACGTCTGGCTCCCTAAAATAACAAAATTATAAGTAGTATAAGCAGTAATATTATTTTCCACTGCCACTACTTCTACTATTACTAACAATCATAATAACAACAATAACAATGACCATGACAACAATGCCACCATCAATGCCATTATTATAATCCCAGCTATTGCACTTCTGCTGTATCTGTGGTACTTACAGGTCCAGTTGCGGATCCAACCCATCCTCATATACCGCTTCAATGCAAGAATCGTCGGTTTCTAAATCAGTTGGTTGGTATTCACTCTCCTGGTCACTCTCGCTTTCGCTGGACTCCACATAGTTGATGTTTTTCTTTATTCGGTGAGATCTTCTCCCGGTTTTTTCCATATTGCATAGGTGAAAAAATGGAAAAACTCCAAATATACGGATTTGAAGGGTTTGTTTGGACCCTTGGGCTGTCTCTTCGATTTCTTTTGAGGCATGCGTGTAGCACACATTACTTTTTGTAGGTAAGAGCGAGAGCATGCACAGGCGCCAGGAAAGACATAAAGATCATGCGCGCGATTGTCGTTCCACCGCCCTCTGCTGCGCCAAAGACAAGCCAGGATTAGACTTCCAGTTAAATGCAGCTGACCATGCCTCATCAAAAATGTTGCATGTTGTATGTTTTCTCATAAAAAAGTCCAGAAATGCTTTCATCAAAAAGTGCCTTACCTATATATTTCACTTTTGTCACAATGAGGTTAATGGCTCGCCAAGCATTAGAGGTTTAGACACTCAAGGACAACAATTCACCGATGTGTGGGAGATGGCTTGGAAATTCCAAGGTTAAACATTAGCATTAGCGTTGCAGCAAATGGACAGATGGCAATGTCCACGAAAATGCAGGTTATTTCTTCCAAGTCTGACATTTCATCTGGTTTATACAGATTGCTTTGGCCAGCAATAACAAAAAAATATCAATTAACATGTTTTTCCAAGAAGCATACATGGCTTTAGTGGCGTGGTGGCTACATTACAATAATTTAAAAATTTGTTTACCTATTTGCTAGTTAATTGAGGCCAATTTATATGGATGTGTGGCTGATTTGATTTCATTTTGCTAACAATTTATTATCGCTTGCCACACCGTCAAAACGTGGTTTTCTTCTGTGTTGTTCATTATAGCGCAACCATTTAATGTTCAAATTAAATCCATTACACTTAGTAGCCAGCTTGCTATATATCTAGTAAAACTGCAATGTATATAGCTCTCTCCATGGATTACATGTAGAGCTACATAAGCACGCTTCAGTCTGATTTGAAAATATTGTTCAGCGCAGACTTGAAAATTAATGAAATGGCAGTGGTCTAAGCTAACGATCAACGCACGCAACGCAAAAAAATAAAGGTCATGAGATTCCGCTAATGCTCAGATCCCATTTTGAGTAAAGCGTATCAAAAGAGAAGAAACCCGTCTATCGTGCATTGCGGTCAATTCTATTCGAGATGCACAATGAGTACTGCATCTTAGCAGTCACCTAATGAAAAGACTATAACAGCATGGCTCAAACACCGCGAGGAGATTTTCAATGGATCATGGTGTGCCATACCTAATTAATAAAATACATTTCTCTTCATACATCTTAATTCAAACAAATTTGTATAACACATTTAAAATAGCACACACCTTAAAACACTACATCTATTAATGTTTCTTACCTTCTCATGCATATCAAACAGAAAATCATTACTTATTTTATAGTCTTACAGATAACGTGGTATTGAGCAGGTGCACCTACTTTAGCTAGTTAGAGGTAATGTTACTGACTGAGAACAGATAAATTCATTCTTTACTCAAAGTACTTCTCTGGGATTTCCTGTGCAGTATCCTGTTAGGCCTGTAAATATAGAATAGGCCTAGTTGGATTTTGGATTTACATGTGTTGCCAAAGTGGTGTTTGCATGCTAAAAAACATTAAACATTTGAATATTAACGGACTGGAGGAACTTCACAAAACAGTTCGTCAGTGAACTGGACTCTCATAGAGAAGTTTGGTTCAGTAAAAAATAAACATCCTAAATATAATGAAGTGAATATATTAATTTCATAATGACTTTATTCCTGTGGAGACCTCATCACATGCTTGGACAGGTCCATCCAATTTCCAAGGAAACTGTGGAAACTTTGTTTCGGTGTAACATCTCTGATATAATAGCTCTCAAAATTTGGGTACTTTGAGAAAAATTAATGACCATCAGTGAAAGGCATTGAATACAGAGAGAATTCTGCACTACTAACACATGCAAGTGTGTATGAACACAGAGCCATACATAGTATGGATAATCAACACAGTCTTTACTGCTTTAGTGCCTTTTAATCAGATATCAGGTTGTTCAGAATGTCCAAATTTGCAGGAATGTATGGCAGGAAAACCCATCCAGTTAATCTACCGATTTAATTCCACAAATAGGAAAAAATGAATCAATTCATTTTTTGATCAACTGCACACAATATGATACAATTTCCTATATTTTTCTAGTGCCTATTCACTGTCTCAGTCTCAATGAAACAGCATCTGATAAGTTAAACGTCCAGAAATTTCATTTTTCATTCCTACTCTGTAGGACTGCCAATACTTGAAGACACATGAGAGCCAAAACTTTTTCCAAATTTCATGGAAAACTACACTGGTGGTAAAATCTTACAGCACTCTGACATGCTTCTGACATGACAGTTCACCACACAGCAGCATGATGATGTTCGAAAACTCTATTAATATTTCATGGTTTTTCAAAATTCCAAAATGGTTCCATGATTGTCTGCATTATCTACTGAGTAAGCTGGATTTTAAACTGGAAGAACATTTTTTTTCTTTCTTATTTTAGCATGGCTATGCTATTTCTTAGTACTTCAGCACAGTTGGTAGCAGTCCCTGTGTATCTAAATTCACCTGCATGTGTAGGTATATTTTCCATTTAGTGGAACACTTCTAATCAATACCAGAATAGCCGCGTATTCCAGGATTCATCATCCATCTGTCAGTGAATTTTCTCCCCCTTTCCAAGAGCCAGACACCTCTGTCCAGCAGCTACAATAGGTCAGAGCAGTGCAGGGGCAAAGGACAACAACAATAAGGTTCTTAATTCTGCTGAAATCTACCCACTGTCCGGAGAGATGTGAACTGTCGCCATCTAAGACGAGGTGAACTTTCTCTGCAAGTGGCACTGCAGAGCTAACAAAATGTAGAAATTTAAAGCTATAGGGGCTGAGAAGGACTGTGTCTTGTATGAAGCAGTCTATTTCCACCTTGTTCCTGGTTTATGTTCACCACGCCTACTTGCCCTAACAACCACAACAATACATGTTGAGCTGTAACATCCACCATGGCATTCAAACATGTATATTTAATGGAAACTAATAAGAACCAAGACAGCTGATGTGTGTGCTTTACCTGTGTGAGCTAGCAAACTACAAAGTCTAATATTGTGGGCTATTACAATGAAAATATAATTCCATATCTGAATCTTAGGGAGATGATTCACAAGACTGCTACAACATGAATTTGCAGAAGCAACTTTTCCCACTTATCACCAAAAGCCCAAATGACTCCTCAGTAACACCTGCTGGGGAGAGACGATGAACCCTTAGTCATGAATGTGCTTTGGTGGTTCTGAAAGTATGGTGCAGAACAAACACCCCCTTTTTTCCTTGCAGATCTTACACTTCTCCCCTCATTAATTTCATCAGATGCCTTTAGAACATCAGTGAGCACACCCCTGTATGTAACCCTCATACTGTAATCCGACAAATACTGAACAATCTACCTGTTTATGTTGTACAGGATCAATTATAGCAGGTGTTACGACTGAACCAATATCAGGACTCAAGGGGTCTGACTTCCAAATGAAACCAACACTGATAAACAACCTTCCTGCAAAACAGCTTGTTGATACACCACAATTTCCTACAAAAGGACATTTCAGTGAATTTATAATAAATAGACTGCGTGAAGTGTGGAAAACATCAACAGTAACAAATGCATAGCCATTTAAAATGCAGACATAGGAACAGGGGTAGATGGTGCTTTTGCACTTTGAATTGTCAGGCCTCTAAACAATTGTAATATTTCTTTCTGATGCATTTTGAAAGGATACCTGCCATTTCTTTTTTTTTCCCTCAAATAAACCCCTTTTCAAACCCTTTTTTTCTTAAATAAACCCTTTTTCAACATCAAAGTGCCAGAAACAAGAATTATCACATTGCACTTAACATTGGTAGAGTAATTACTGTATCTAGCTATACCTAGTTTGGTAGAACATATTTATTCAGCTGTAGGCAAAAACCAAATAAAGATCATAACATGTTGTCTCACAACGATAGCTAATATAGAAGCGGTTGTGATCAACATGGGGGCATGGACTTGCAGTGCTCTTCATTTCCCCCTAGTGGCCATGTCAAAACTTGCCAGATCATACTGAGCTGAGGGACAGCAACCACAATGCAAACAGAGCTCCATCTGTTCATCTCCATGACAACTGAATGTATATACCTGATGCTGTGAAATATTAGGCAGACAGTACCACTGAGGTACATTTTGTACAGAGCCAAGCTACAGGCCTCCTGTGAATATGCAAATCAGTTTGATTTTATAAGCAAACATGTTTCAGTACATGAACATTCTCTGAAGCAACATTACAGAGAGCGGTCCATGCTGAGGCCTGGCTGATGCTACTCAGGGACTGGGAGCTGAGAATGCAGTGGAGAATGTGGAAAAGCTCAGGTTTTTACATCAGCTAATTAGTGCAGAAATTTTACAACCTGAGGTGACAGGTAGAGAGTCTTACTGTCACTCATAGTCTTCCAAATACATGGTATAAATGTGTTAAAATGGTACTGTTTCCTCATTACTCATCTTTACAGTCCACTGCCTCACCCACAGCAAAGAGCGCAGGAGACATGAAGGTGATGTCAATGTAAAGCAAAGCCTCAGGAGGACAATGACATCCTTTTACCCCACAAACACTGAGCATGAAGTGATTTCCTTGCGCCGTTTACTCTGATGGTTAAGGAGAAACTAGACTCATTCCAAGACTGCTGATGACTTGTCTTGAAAGTGACTATTTAGTGAAAATGGTAACTATCAGATAGGATAATATGTAATAAGATCTTAATTATCAAGATCTCACTGGAGATCGCATTAATACTGCAAAAATGTCAGACACTTAAGATCAGTGTTTTTTCTACATATCCCACCTCAACTGGTCTACAATAAAATTTTATTCTTGGTCAGGATATTCAAATACTGCATGGTTACATGGCTGAACTCCAAGCATATTTCAGCTCCTACCTTAAAGAAGCCATGCGCGCCGTTTCTTTGTCCAAGCCAAAAGGATGCCTCTCTGGGTATATCCATGCTCGGTGTCTCCACCACTCTTTCATAAATCCTACAGGGACATAACACAATCCGGTTGATGGACAATATCCGTGCACTCAAATGTGACCCCGTTCCCGCAGCTCCCTCGGGGGAACGTACCTGTTGCAGTCCACGTGCAGCAGGATGTGGGAGGCACTCAAGGCGACGGACACCTTGTGCCACTGGTTGTCTGCCAGGGTGTAGGGAAAGATCTCGCTGTGCGGCTGCTGGCTCCGGGTGCGGTAGTGCAGCCGGATCTCATTGCGCTGACCGCTGCTCTCCAGCTCCAGAAATCTGGGGAGAGAGCCAGGACATGAAGCTGGATCTCCGAAAAAGACTTCAGTAACAGTAGCAGCAGCTGGAGCGGCAATGTGGTAGTGCTGGCAGCACAATGGACTCCTGGGGACTCATTTATCAACCATGAGTACACACACATTTCATCCTTAACTGTGAGGATCATTTTTTACTCATAAAATGTAATCTACCAAAAAAGGGTTTTCTGATGTGTTAGAGCAGCGTTTCCCAACCCTGCTCCTGAGGGCACACCGTCCTGCATATCTTCTATCTATCCCTGCTCTACCTACCTGACTGAACTCATCAGTGGCACTTTTGATTAGCTGAGCACACCTGATTTAGTCAAGCAGGAAGGATACATAGAAGATATGCAGGACAGTGTGCCTCCAGGAGCAGGGTTGGGAAACACGGTGTTAGAGGATCTTGTGGCTCAGTAACAGTACTACAGGGGAGAAGCATGGCATCTGTATTATTGCATATTGACAGTAATGTGAATGTCCAAGCACTGAATTTGCAGTGATAATTTAAGAGACCAAGAATTGAAATAAGGTCCTTAAAATGAAATATGTTGATTACCAACTATCTTGTAATGTAATCAATGTGCACTCAAAAACTGCTTCTCTACAAATATGACTTGGACTTTGAAATCAGCTCATCGTAGTGCAGCATTTAAGCAAAAGAGTCTTCAAGTCTTTTAGTATTTTTTTGGAAGAATGGCTACCAGTCACCAGGAGAAATGAGGTTAAGTCTCTTCAATAACGTAGCCCCTTCATTAAGAAGACCAGCTTGCCACATTCATGCTATTCCCCCTTAAACAGAGGCTATCAATCCTTGGCTTTATGGCCATAGGCACAGTTTGGGGACATAACAGAAATACGAGAAACCTATGCCACCAGAGGACACAAGGAGAGATGGCCCACCGCCAGAGGAGCCACTTGCACAGCCTCCAAATGACATTATAAGGCATCTGAGAGACATAATAGATACAATTTGGCTAAATAATACATTAGATTTGTTATTCCTTCATAAAGAATCATAATCCCTCATATTTCCAATTGACTGTGTTGAAGAAATAACACAGTGCCACCTCTGTCCTTTATTTTCAGCATGTTAGACAATTTACAAGAGCCTCCACAGTGACATTCACGGCTGTGCGAGTCTGTCTAAACTCAGCTCATTTCATACATTGGTACTACCTTCACAGCTCTACCATTTTGCTTCCAAGCAGCATTTTACCTCTGAACATCTTTCAGATCTGAACATTTTTATTTTGAACTCAAACTCCACCTTTAAAATCTCAATCTTAATCTTAATCTGAGACACATTTTTTTTCTTGAACTTCACTGAGGCCACTGTATTACACATTATTCCTAAAGGGATATGATCACCATATAAAGCAGTTGGGGTGTTTTTTTACACAAAATCAAACACCCCTGCATGAACCAGAGAATGTGGAGCACTTGGGAATTATCAGTAAGATAATCTAAATGCATGGAGACATGTTTCATATGCAGGATCTATCAATTATGCAAGCACACATTGTACTCTTAAATGCATTACAGACATTAATAAATGTGCCCGCTGAACCCATCATTGTGCATTTACGTCTTGCATGATGCCGCTCCCTTTAGCAGCATATGAACAAGGGAATTTACTTGGATTGTTCCAGAAAGAATCATGGCCAGGTGTACTAATCTCCTGCCATTGTGCATTAGTTTACTCTGATATTTTGATTGAGTAATTGATTATTACCATTGACAAATGCAACATTCTCACATTTGTCTGCCCATGTTTTGCCAATGGTTTCCATTTCTACAATTTTTGGCATGAGAGGTGACTGATGAAATGCATAACTATATAAGTACATATATGAAAGTCTAAAAGTTAACCCAACCCCTGTGAAGGCTATTTTGGCCAGAACTCACCATTAGTGTCTTATTTTCCTAGTTTTTTAGTTGCTACTTCTGAGGACCCTCGTCTCCTGTGAGTTAGGCTTTGTCATTCCAGAACTACCTTCAGACGCACAGTATGAGATCCCAGTGATCTAAAGGTCTTTCAGCACATGAGAGATCAGCTGTGCCTTTACAGACTAGCTTTAAGATTATGGCTAAAAGTGCTTCAAAAAGATTTAATTACAGATTTGAAATTCTAGATTTATCTGTGAAATGAATCTAAAGAGGTATGCCACTCAGTGATGCATATTCTTGCAAAGCCAAGGCATCTTAAGGAGAATCATTTCATGAATTTCAATTGTGAACCACAGAGCCTGATGTGTGAACACTGTGAGTCTGTGAGTCAGCTAATCAGCTGAAGAAAAGTAATTAACATTGCTGAAGGTCTTTGCACTTAACTGGCTAAAACGCAGACACATCAATCAATGTGTGCTTAGTCCTCTGAACGGCAGGTCTGATCTCTAGGCAGCGAAACTGCTCAATGCATATATCAGCTGTTTGGCTAAAGTCTGCTGACTAAGGCTGACTTTTATCCCTCTCAATCATTTTATACTCTTTCCTCATCAGCAAGTACAATTTCAAAGCAGAAAGAAATTGCACACTTGCAAGTGTTCTCCAAACAATTTCTGATTTTTTTATTTAACATTTATTGATTTTTAAGTTGTTAGTTTAGACCATACAAGGGTCATCGTATTTCAAGTTCAAGTTCTCCTGCTCAGTTTCGGTGTCTGGTGAAAGTCTCACATCACACAAAGTGCTAAAATTCACATTAATTTATGGGAACCATTAGGGGATTACAGTGCCTCCTGGAAAACAAAGGAAGGAGCAGGATCAATCTGACAAAGTGGTAGAGGATGCTGGGGAGGCAGAGGACAGTTAAATGCCTTTTCAAAACAATGGACTCAAATCTTGATTAAATGCATGTAAACTGCACAAGCTACTCTGTCTGGCTGCATAATGATGGGTCAGCTGTTTAGTGTTTTTTTATTTTTTTGTTCTGTCTGAGTTGTCCCCTGTGCTGAGAGTGCCTGGGGACAGGACGCAGTGATTTACAACGGCATCACCGGGAACACAAACTCAAGCATCTATGACCCTGAGCATCTACTGTGAGACTGCTCTTTATAACTCCTGGCAGAGCTCTAAATGATTCCATCAATTCATCCCTGCAAAGTGAAATTAATGCCACCATGTATGCACCTCTCACAAAGATGATATTCGACTCCTAAAAAGAGAGCACTGCCGGTCAATGTGCAGCTCGAACCAATCCATCCCGGACAAAAACAACTGAAAGACTGACAGAAAACTCTGCAGCAAGAAAAAGTTACTTTCATCTCTCTACTTGTGATAAACTTGCATAGTGTCAGGGAGTTTATTAGTGAGCAGAGTGGTGACCTCGACGGGTAAAGGAAATTACATGTCTGCTCTGTCTTGCCTGCAATGTGATCATTACAGTATGTTAGTGAAATGTCACTGCTCTTCCTCTTTTCCAGTCTTCCAGCCATTTCATCATCAGAGCCACTGGGCTGTCTTTTCTTTTTTCTTTCTTTATTTTAAAAAAGGGTCTAACGCACAATGGCAATGGCTTGTGATTGTTTTTGCACAAGCTGTACCTTCAGGCTTCCAGTAAGAAACATAATGTTGCACCTCAGAGCACCTCAGTATACACAAACGATTTAGCTTTTGTTATGACTGTGAAGGCGGTGTATCTGTAAGAATGAAAATGCTTCTTTTCTCATAAAGTAAGATGTATGATCTACTTGCTGAGTATTAGAAAAAAAAAAAAACTCATTACCTCTGATTGCTTCCTCCCAAATAACATTTTTTAAATACTAAAGCTCCCCAGCAATAAAAAGAAAATCATTTTGTTTTTGTACCAAAATGATATATCAAGTTCATTATTATTGACTGCAACTAAATTTAACCAGTAATCAGAAATGAGTTTCTATACAATATTGTTTTAAAGGCCAATGGAATTCATATTACTGCATAAACAACAGTCAACTTTTGTGGAATATTGTGGAATATTCCTACTTTTTTTTTTTCCAAGGGGAAAACACCACCTCTATAACAAAAGAGAATATACCATGTAAGTTGCTGTCAAGAGGACACAGCGGAGAGTTTTAAGAGTCTTTTATCTACTGTCTCCCTCCACTGACTTTAGACCAATGGTGGCCCATGAGCGAGAAACGGAGGCGGCAGAGAGTTTTCCTTTAAACTGATAAAAGCTCATCCATTTTTGTTTACTTTTCTCTGACTCTGCTGTGACATTTCAGGACCTTTGTGTATGTCATATTAACATAATTACACCAAGAACACCTTGTATTACATTCAGTCATTTTATGATAAGAAACACATTTCAGCTACAGCAAAAGGACTTCAACTAAAATGACTTTACACAAAGTCCAACCACAGTGGATATAATGAAGGAAATATCAACCAAATAGCCGTTTAATTTTAAACGTTTAAATTTAAATTCATGTTAATCACTCAAAGCAATTAAACAACATTCAGAAGAATTATCCAAAGAAGGTAACTTGTTCATCCCTTATTTGCAGCTCAACAGCCAGCATTCCCTGTGGACCTACCTCTGTTTTGCGTGATGGATGGAGAGGATGACTCCAGAATTGAGCTGCTCCTGCTTCAGCGTAACCAGGACGGTGAATTCATTCCTGTTCCTCAGCTTCTCCAGCATCCGCTCGGCCGCATCAGCAGGAGCTTTCAAATTCCTCTCCGTACCTGAGGACAGAGGAGCCAGGACTCTGCTCTTAAAAACAATGCAGTGATGCTAAGCTAAGATTAACACTCGCATACAATAGGTAAAAGCGTTTACTGTACACCAGCTGTAGGAGTAGCACAGTGGGTGTCTAGTGGGTATGTGGCTGTATAATTTGAAATTCATTAAAGCCAGGATGTGTTTGCGCATGCAGGTGAAAATGTATAAACTTGAGAAACAGATTTGTCTTTCCACTGATGCACTGCATATGCCCTAATCAATGGAATCTAATCATATTAATCTGGCACAGCTGGGATCAGTAATTCACAGACCTACAAAGGCTACAATGCAGGGAAAATGAGGGTGGGAGGGTTCAGATCTGCGGTGTCTTTTGTTCTTCCACCAGCCTACAGCCCGGTCCTCTCCATTTAGACACCCGTGGCACTTTAATGGAACGATCAATAAATGATGAATCCCCTCTGAAGCGATCACATCAAAGTGTTCATTTTTAGCCGTGGCACGCAGGCACGGTGGCGTGACACAGTTCCGAATTCGTGCAGCTCGCAACTCCTGTCCCTGGCATAAACATTTTAGTTCCAGCTGGTGGGAAGGGCCAGTTAACCCCAAGGAAGCCACCTTGCCTTTCCATCCCACGATTAACAAGGCCACGACTGAGGCCGGAGCAGAATGATACCGCAAGCGATACATGTATAAAAGGAAGGAAGAGTCACGTATGACTCATAGACAAAAAAGAGGGGAGGCTAGGACTGCGTTCAGGTTCAGTCTGAGGCATTCATCTCCTCGGGGAGGTGTGTTTTCAATCAACTCTGTCAAAACATGAGGAGTGTCTGGCTTCAGCTCCTCCAGTGAGACAGAGGCAAACCTTGAATGACACCAGCATACATCCTCAGTGCTGCCAATGCTGTAATGCTACTGGTGAACAGTGCAGGGCTCCTGTACACAGCATTGCAGTTAGTCAGTCCAAAATCAGGTGCTTTCTCAGAACGAATCCAGTATTACTATTAATGTTAACACAGCACACACGCTGTGTTAATGCCCGACAGAGTCAGAAAATGCAATGCTAACGCTGTGCCTGGCAATGCTATTGGGCCTTCCAGATGTGCAATGTAATTTTTTCAACTAAAACAGCCTTTAGCCGGTACATGGTGTGCTTTCAAATAACAGTTGGAGAACTGCTGATTTAAGCCATATCAAATCATATTAACTTTGCCCTCCGTTTATTGAATCTACCAGCAGGTTGTTTCTATTTTTTTATCACAATGATATAACGCCAAAAGTCCACTAAACTAAAAGCAACTAAAAGCAAACATATAGATTTATTAGCTAAGGAAGCTCAAGAGTTGCTTTCTTCCAAGTCGCATTTCCTCCAAATGAGCCAGACAAAGAGACGGCCAGACCAAGTCACTGGTCTGCTCTGTGCTCACCATCAGGCAATACCGTCTTCGCTGTGACATGAGTCTGCAACACTGAAGCAACCTGCCTTGCGGACACACCGGAGCCACATCAAAACACAGAGAGTATGGGAAACTGTGCCACAGCACTTACACTTATAGCCATCAGGTGGTGATACAATGCTCTGCATTCTCAGTAAACAGTCTATAAACGCAGGAGTGCACATAAGAACTGAATTCCCATTGTGGCTCAGCACTCAAGATTCCCTATAGCTGAATGAATATCTTGTGCAAGGCCATCAGCTAGTTCTTTACGTTGTAAGAAATGTTAGCCATGATTTGCTGAGTCTTCTTAAATGTTCTTGCAAGTGATTAGAACAGGTTTAGATTGTATTAATCTTTTCTATGGGACATGATCTCACAGCTGTGACTGTTAGCAACTTTTGCATAAAGTTACCTTCGACTCCCACTCAACAACAAGCCAAAAATGACCACTGATTCAACGCCTACTGCCAGCTGACTAATTTAACCTTATAACAGGTATGTTTAGGTCATTACCCTCCACCCCTTCCACACACATAAAGTCAGGAAAAGAAGATGTTACATCTCAAGACCTTTTTCCCAAAAAACCCCACACATTTCTAAGTAAAATAATTCTGATTTTGTTGAAGAAATCCACCAGGCTGCCCCATCATTATTTCTCTGTTGACTGCCTGTTTTCTCAGCCGTGGCTGTGGAACTGCAATGAAGAGTCTCTCTGCTGAATGCACACCGGCAGCACCCTCAATGGGAATAACCTCATTTCCTTTTAAGGCTTTTCCTTGGTATATAATGGCCCTCGGTCCTAGACCTTTGCCAGCAGCATCTCTGCAGTATTGACCCATACACTCAGTGGACCTGCTTCACTGGCAGTTGTCTCCTCCTGAATGCACTAAAACGCTAAAAATACCCACTGCATTGACACAGTGCAAAGCTTAAAGGTCACATTTAGCTGCTCGTCAAAATTAGGAAAAAAAAAAGCTTAACGCTGCTCTGGTAATGCCAGCTCCAGTTTATCAGGGGTGTTACCACGAGCAGGGTTGTGCAAAGTCATGAGCTTTTATGCCTACAGTTAGACAGATGTAATCCATGAGGAAGAATACTAACCAGGGGAATGCACAGGAAACAGATGTTGATAAAATAATGGAACCTGTATTAGTACTCTACTCAGAGACAAAACCAGAAATATGTGGTGTAAACCTACAATGTATTCTCCCATGGAGTAGCTGCCATGAAGTGATAACAATGAAAAAAGTATTAAAATGACTACTTGAAAGAAGCTTTGATCGTATTCGCATTAGAAGCTGTACACTGAAATTTGTTTTGATGAATTCATCGTTTTATGATGAGGTTTAACAAGCTACAATGCACATAATTAGTTTGGTACTGTAACTAATCAGAAGTTTCTGAGCCATTATTTATTTTATGAAAAATACCTCAGTATTGTGCACAGACTCAGGTAATACGACATCTAGCAAGGATAGCTGTAGCTTGTTATTAAACCTATTATTTACTACGATAAATTGGCTGACAAATATTTGTCTTTTAAAAGAGAACTGCAGTAAAATCTTACAGCTTGTTATATTTTCTAATATGCATCAGGTACAGTACACACTTGAGCTTAGTGCTGATTTCTTTCAAAATTAAAATGATATTAGAGATGATGCTCACAAATCCTTTTAATGGAGACAGACATGCTGAACATGCAGACTGGCAGAATAAAAAATGACAAATCAGAAGCCAGGTATTGACAGAGGTAGGTAGGAAAATAAGGCAAAACTAATACAGTATGCGCACTTTTACAATGCAAGGGATATGTATTGATGTATTGTTGTGAACACACCTCCCAATCAGCAATGTGATGCACTTTACCAGACCTCATTACCTCCAATTGCCCTTTTGGACCTGTCTGTAGCTCCTGAACACCCCTTGGTGCTGAAGAGATCTGCACGCAGGTGAATCGCTTCCCTGTGTAACCGTTCTACTGGAACAAATGATACCCTGTACCGAGGGCACTTTCCAATGCTGCTGAAGAATAACAATATCCCAAACTCTCTGATCAAAGACTGAGTGAATACAGTGATAGTCCAAACAGACAACCCAAATGATGCTTATAGGTTGAATGCCCTCTGTGACTGGGACACAGAAAATGGCTTCCACCAAGTCATGCATCTTCTCCAGAAACTCAGAGTGGAGTGAGCTAGGATAATGATTACCAAAAGACTCAGAAAATCGCCAGCACTCCCACAGGAGATAAAATGTAATTAATATCCCCCTGCTTCATCATGCATTGCTGCAGAATCTTGAGCGTCTGACGAATACATAGCAACACAATTGTAGAGAGCTCAAACCCACCCACCTGTGAGCAGTTCGTTACTGTTGCTGCACACTCATTTATGTACCCCCACTTAATGGGAAATTGATGTTTGTCTATAACAGATTACACCCCCCCCCCTGCTCTGTGCTCCAGCAGAGCTTGCTTCTGTTTCAAGGGGCCAGCGACTAGCAATGCCTCATTCAGACTCAAGGACATCTGTACACCAGCAAGGCTTTGAGCATCGCTATTTAAGAGTGCGAACAAAAAAAAAGGGAGATAAGCAAAGCCATTCTCATTAAAACAGCCTTTACATAATCCTAATGAAATCCAAATAACTCTCTGCCAGTACAGAACATCAGGTTCATTTCTGATACCTGGGGTGAAGTCACTTTTTTCAGGTTGCAGCTGAGCCACCTGCCCTAATTAGGTAAGACTGATGTAGCCAGGAGCATTCCAGTTTTATCATGCCGGTCCCTGCGGCCCCCTCTTTAATGCCACTCAGCGCAGTCCTCACAGGCCTTTTGCTGAGGGATTCTGGCTCGCGAGCCCCCGGTCTGGCTTTCTCACACTGCCCGAAGAGATCTACCCTGCGGGAACAGGCTGAAATCCATTCAGGTCCCAAGCTAATGAATACAGGGACGCCACGCTCCTGTGTTATTGCAGCCATACATCTAGCTTACGTAAACCCCAGCAGCTTCTCACAGTTGTCATTAAGAGAGAGGGAGAGACTGCCAGCAAAAGGGAGCAGCTCTTCAGTAACACTTTCAAAATGGATGATGTCAGCCAGTGCAGTCATAAATATCTCAGGTACACTCTCCCTCGTAATTGACTGTGCTTGCACTCTATGCAAAGGAACTCCATAGAAATTACCGCTACACTGAGTCGTACACAGACACAAGGCCCACGCTTCCCAGTGCACAACATTCACAGGTGAAACCAGGTAAGTGTAGTAAAGTGGTCATTGTACAGTCATTCATGCAAGCTGCATTGAAACGATTCCAAACAGAGGTTTTGGGAAAAGAAACAAAACTATATTACCTGACTTTTACGGTATCACAGGGGAGACATGACAAAATGCTCCATACCTTCTACATGTGTGATGCAAACTAATATGTGTCATTTCTTACCTACAAACATAGATAATGTAGCCTGCATTTTAGTGGCTAATATGCTTTATACATGCAGACAGGAACTCTTGGAAAGGCAACAATCACAAAGAAAGACTCCCTCCTAGTGTAAGAGGTAAATTAATAGATGTAGTGTGATCATTGGGACTACAGTGTGTGAGACTGATGTCATAACTGGGATTGTACCATGTGTGAGACTGATGTTGTGGAATAAGCTGTGGGGAGACCGTGGAGTTCTTTCAACACTTTTTTGCATTTACATTTGCATTTATTCATTTGGCAGCCACTTTTATCCAAAGCGATTTACAAGTGAGGCCCATGTAAAATACAGGTTTCACAGCCACCATGAAAATCATTCATCTTCCCTCTCCCTTTCCATCTCCCACTCTGCAGCTATCTACCTCTATGCATTCAACATCAGGGCAACATCTCTAGAACAACCATTAGTAACATAAACTAAACATGATGCATGGTATGATCACATATGACTGATGTCAACTCTTCAACCAGGAGACAGCAGCAAGTAACAAGCCAAACACAATCAGACATACCCCAGCTTCAGACAATTTTGATAGCAGTCTATGGTCTATGGCATAAAAATGGCTATACACCGCCATATCAATCTGCAGGGTACCCATTTCTTTCTGGAGAGACTGGTCTCTGGCTTGAAGTGGACACCTTAAGGCTCTGACCATTCTGTGACTGAATAACAGATTCCTATGCACAGCACCAATGATGCAAATCATTTAAAGTCAAGAAATGTATCTATTCACATTTCCATGCTGCACAATGGAGCTAAAAATCAATGAGACACAAGTATTGTTCCATTGATTCAGTTTGCTTTCTCTAGTTACACCTTGAAACCACCAATCAATTAAGAGTTTTTACTCAATCCCCCAGCTGCCATGTATCAGCAGTGGAGTCTGGAAAGAAAAGAAAAGATGGCAAGTAGTGAAAGGCACTATGCAACAAGTTATAGCACAGGGAACCACACCCTTGCATGGAGGTAAAAGCCTGCTTATTTGTTTGAATGATGTCATCGTTGTTCTTGAGAGTAAATTCTATAACAGCGACAAACAAGAGGATGGATAATGACGTGAAGAAGCCTCTTAGCCCATCTTAGCCCAACATCTTCCTATTATCTGAGGGAACCTATCAATAGCTACATGTCAAGTTTGGGTCTAGCAGGATCCCAGAGTCTCTAACTGAATAGCATCTTGGCAAGTTTTTGCATGAATTATATGAGTCTGTGTGGGGGAAAAACGGTGTCAGAGTGAAAGTAACTCATATCTTAACTCCACTTAACACTAGCAACTGATATTGGCATTGACATTAAAGTACAGTGCTCCTAAACCAGACACAGGTATGAAGAATTTGCATGCAGTTGAATTAAAACTGGTTCTACAAGGTGTGTGTAAACAGTGGGTTGTGACAGTACTATCCACGGTGACTGCATTGTCCGAACTGTGCTCTGTGAGTACAATGCATTTATTTAGACCTTCTCCTGTATGCCACAGCACTTTACAGAGAGGAGGGGAAGATGACTCATCACTCATCTCAATCGCTACCAATGTTTAGCAATGTGTGCAATGCACAGTGGACCTGTGGATTCTGCACCAAACAAAATGCTCACCACACACTACCTTGGGTCAAGCAGGAGCAGTTTAATTATCTAATTATACTGGGGAATAATAAAACTGCCAGACTGAGAATTTTGCTGACACCAACAAACCCCCTTCTCACTCTGATAGGCGCCATAGGGCTATTAACTCCATTGAGTCAGGACCCATCACAGCACTGGGGCATTGGTTTTTCCACTTGATCCAGAGGGAAGGCTGCCCCCCATTGGCCCATCAACACAACTTACAAAAGGAAAATGGTTTTCCCAAGAGGTATCCTATCTGTGTACAGACACTAACCAATACCTGTTGTTTTTAGGTTCATCTACCAGGCAGAAGCAGGCAATTGCTCTTTTATCATGTGAATGCTTCATCTTTGTATAGGAATTAAGATTAAGAGAAAATCTTAAAAGCCATACTGGTATGCCACCACTGTTACCATTTATTATTATTATTATTTTTTTTTTTTTTTTACTTTTTTTGTATTTTATTTTTTGCACATGAAATGCAATGCCAACAGTTTTATTGTAGATTTGTGTGCTAAAGCAGTTACAATAAGTGAATGTCCTCATCTAACATTTCTTTGCAACCTGTCTTTAGAGCTGGGGGGGGGGGGGGGGGGGGGGGTTATATACATCTGTACGTCTTTAAAACTTAACATTTCAGTACTTGACTATCGGCTGCTGGTATTGCGTGACAGACTCAGCGGATTCTAAGTAAGCGTCCATCCTTATATTGCCCTCACGGGTAAAATAAAAGATCATCAGCAATTTTAACATACATGCATTCTGAATTGCAAGCGCTCGCAGGCTTACCTTGGAACAAAAAGGCTCTGCTCTCGTTGTGGAAGCCTTGAACTTGGGAAACTCCAGCAAAGGACTCGCCAAGCTTAATTTCATCGAAAACGTTGATGCGCAAAGCGGGATCGACCCCAAAACCTACAACTTAAGAGCACAACCACGGAAACAACAAATATGCCAAGGAAAATCTGTAATCATTTCGGATGACTTAATGAATTAGCTGCCTCGAAGCAAGGTGGCAAATTAGCCATACTAATAATGGATGCAATGACACATTAAAACGGCATTCCAACAGATACTACCACAAAAGCATTGAGACATCATGTAGAATGACAGACTTGACTTTTAAGTGTGCTCCGTCGTTCTTTTTAAAATCGTACAACAATGGCATATTTATGTTCAGACAATGGTCGTTTGAACGTAGATATATGGATGTATCTTTAACTACTAGTACACAGAAAACGATTTAATTATTTTATTTTAAAGTCTTACCTGAAAAGATGCAAAATATACAGAGCAAAAAAGAAAGTCTTAATAATCCCATTATGAATCAGAACAAATTAGTCCATGTTTTCCTGTCCAGTTTCAAAATATTGATTATACTGTAAAATGAATCACATGAGCGACTCAATCACACAGCCTCGGTATTACACATCTCCAGATTCAGCGCAGCACATCATCTAAACTTTAAACGGCAAACGGAGCGGAAAAGGTAGAAGACAATATATATTCCATTCAGCCCAGCGCCGCAGAAGACGAGGGAGCCGTTCCTCTGTGACAGCGGTGCGCACCAGCTGAGGGAGCGTTTTCTGCACGCAGGCAGTGAGCGCAAGAGGGGCGAGCGCTGTGTTCAGGGCTGAGGAGACAGAGTGAGGTGCGAGGAGCAGTACAAATCCGGCCCCCTTGTGGACTTCAGCGGCGCATCACCCCCAACGTTTTGACAGTTCCATCAGTAGCCTATTGTACCATGGAGAGATTCAGAAATGCCGACGAGAGCCGAGACAGAATGGAATAAACAGGATTGGTAAAGGTGATGGCGATTTAGGCATTTGCTGATTAATAACGTTTGGTTTATATAGATTACTGAAATCTTAGTATACATTCATTTGCGCGTATTAACAAAGACAATTCTGTATTCGAACAGTATGTGTGATCTCCACAATTCTATTTAAATTAATTAAATCAGGGAAATTAACTGAAACTCAGTTAGTTTACTGAAAAATATTCATTCAAAACTATGGGCAATTTTCAATTCATTAACTGCATTTGAATGCATTCCCCTCCCCTTGTACAAAGACTCCAATTTAAGAAACACTGAGCAGGTGTATTGTAGCACCTGTTCAGTTTGTGCCAGGTAATGACGCCATTTTTGAGTTAACCTGGCTTCATTTTTTATGCTAATAATGTTAATGGCATACCTATTTTTGTTTGTGTTTCTACTGACCTAAAAAGAGTAAGTAATTACGAGAAACTTGACCATCATTTGTTTTGGTATATACGCGCGCGCCTGCGCGCGCGCACACACACACACACACACACACACACAAAATGTGTGTTGTGTCTGTGTGTATGGGGTTGAGGTGACACATAGGACTGATGTACTGTAACAATAACACTTGCAAGGTAAGTTGTTAGCAAATTCAAGAAGCTTGTTAGCTAGCTAACTAGCAATTTCAGAGTTTATGTTGTGAGTGTTCATTGTCAAAAGCTCCATTACATATATAAATAAAATCAGTAATCTTAATCTCAGATTTCCTTTAATAATAATAGGATGATAAGGAAAAAAGTGAAAATGGACCAATTTTGTGTGGCCATACGAGATTGTATCTACATTATGTACATTATGTTTAAATGGCACAGAACTTACTAATGAGTCAGAGCCCTGGGTCATTCTAAAACCTCCCAAAAGCACTTGACTCTCTATACTATGTAGGTATGGGGTACGCCCTGACAACCTGTGCTTGGTGGATGACATACCTGCCATCCTTCCCAGCCCAGTCTTTCAGACATAAATAGCTTGTGTGTGTATGGTAAAAATATACCAGTAGTGTTCACTGTGGGATAAGAGATGATGCAAGCAGGCTCATCACATACTGCAGTCAAGCCTATCACCACTTCAGAAAGCACTGGCTAGGTTACCACTGCTTTAAATGTGTGTGCACAATTGCATGAAATAGCACTGCAGTCAAAATCCAAAACTGTTTGCAAAATAACAGCCGCATCATGCATGAGGAATATGCATCTTCAAGTTGCTGAGACCTGAACATATTATTGGATACAACTGTTACTTCACATAAATTTCTTGGTGTATTTGAACTACAGGGTCTCAGAATGTACACATTTAACTGGTTGAGCCATATTTTTAGTACCTGACAAATTTGCCAGCAAATTATTAAATATCTCCAGAGTAAAACTGCCTATTCTTTTGTTTCTTATATCTGCTGAAAATATCATCATGTCATATAACTGTTATTCTATGTAAATGTTTTTAAAAGTTTTGAAATGTCTTGAAGGGTCTTCAATGTTATATACATGACTGGTTAGGGGCATTTTACAGGTATTTTTCAATACCTGTAAAATATAATTCCACATAACTAAACATTTCTACAGTATGACTGATCTTCAGGTTCCTGACATCTGACACATATCTGATATTTATTACTTTGGGTAAAAATGCTGATGGGTTTGAATTACAAGGTCTCAGTAGTTGTATATACGATTGTTTAGGAGGATTTTTTTAGTAATTGAAATTTGGTGCCTAGTTACTCAATCTTTCTACCCTAAAACTGAAAGATTTTCAGCTCAGACCTGAACACACTGCACAAATGTGACTACAGTATTAATGCATGTAATTGCACTCACTAATCTTAAGCCTGACCACAGGAACAGACTGACTGCGTTCATCGAGTGGTCAGCTAAGATCCCACAACACATAACACTGAACACTTCAATTTGTCTCTTAGCAGTGCAAATTGAGATAACAACTCTCTAGATGACATAAACTGGGATCCCCTCTGCTTTATCTATCAAACTTGGCATGGTGATGAAATTAAGCTAGGGCGCACATTATGCTCATAAAAATGAAAAAAAAATACTTTTCAACTCACCCTCACAGCTAAATTGAGGGAGACTTCAAGGTCATCTTATGGAATGGCCCACAGGGACTAGATGACAAATGGTGCTAACTTCAATCATATGAACCAATAACTGAAAAAAGAAATAATACAAAGAAAACTGTTTAAAAACACATGCATACAGTACATTCACTGTCCACTCTCTTCAACACTAATTTAGGTAGTTTCAGGGGTGCGTTTTCCCAATCCTCAACTGACAAGTCATATTGTAGTGTGGGCATATAGATCACAGTGGAGACAACATCTTCATAACATGACAATCAAGGAATCCCCTGGTTTCCATTTTTTTTTAGAAGCAAGTGCTGTCTGAATTGAAAAATATTGCTTGGAGACTTAACCAGCAGACCAACAAATAGTTTTTTGGCATCATATTTGTCCTTTTGGACAATAACAACAATAAGAATAAGAAGAAGAAGAAGAAGCATGACTCAAAGTTAATGAATGGCTGAGTGACGCAGGGTGCACCACCCACACCTGTTGTACAAACATACATCTAAACCATAATAAATGGGCTGATATATTGCATTGAAATAAATACACTTTGAACCCAGCAGCCATTATCACTGTTGCCCTCCCCAGTTGTGACTTCATTGGAGGACAGGGAAAGGGCAAGCCTTATGCCTTCCACAGGCTCATCGCTACCTGCCTGCAAGCCAAACGATGATATAAGAGGCCATGCCATTTTTAATACATCTCTTCATAAAATCCCAAACACAGCACTGCAGCAAGTTATTTGTGGTAGCTGAGTGGAAAATGAGCATATCTTAGTCCCCCTTATGGCAAGCTGCAAACCAGAATCTGTTCCTCCTGGTTACGAGAGGATTTACTGGGCCCTTCACTTAATGAAACAAAGCACTGCCTGTCTACATTAAAGCAGCATCTGTTACCTGCTAGGCAGTGTTCACATTGAAAACTGCATGTCATTGTCATTCTTGTAGGCATTAGTGCAATACACATTTTCAAATTGCTCCATGTTTCTTCACGTTTCTGGAGGTAGACAAATGAGAAGTTTAACTGATTTTTAAACATCTCATATTCTTTCCACCCTCCCACTCTCCCCATCCTACTATTTGCGATAAATTCTTTCGATTATTTTAGAGAGCCAGTCACTTGCATGTGCCGTTGGCTCTTCTTAACTATGATGAATCTTAGGTGTGTCATCGCTGCCTAAGGATGACCCATCTAGTCACAACACATGTAAACCAAGTGCAAGGTTATCATAAACAACTGGGTAATTTAACATTCTGTTGTGATGTTTTGGCTCTTTTTGACCACTTAACAGAGCTCTATCCATAAGTCTTTATAGGTCAAAGAAGAAATAGCAATCGATAAAATATATTCTTCTTTTTAAAAAAGTAACCATTTGTGGACTTTGATAGCATCATATAACTAAGAACTATATATGGTACCATTGATTTAGGAATGGGACTTTTCCGGTTTTGTTTCCAGTTAGTTCATCAGTACAATATTTGGAGTTTAGCTTCTTGTTGCCATGCATGAAATTTCCATACAGAAATCTGCCATGAATTTCATTCAGAATCATGGCCATTATTTACTAAGAGCAACTGATCCCGATAATAAAGTCAAACATGTCTGGCTCCCTAAAAGTGGTCAGCTAAGTTCAGTGCCATATTAAACTTAATCCTCAAGTCAAGGTTACCGCTGTTGCTTCCTGCTAAAAACAGGGCACAGGTTGGGCATCCTCCATCAAGCCAGGTGATCACAGTCAGCAATCATATACCCCTACACGACTGGGCCATGAATTCAAGCTGAGCACAGTCCAAGCTTTTGACACAGCCTTCTCTGAAGCAATCACACTAAAACAATGTTGTCTGGAGAAGCCTTGGATTGCTGAGAAATACTCTCCTTGGCCCTGTGGCCTTTCTGAAGGACATGACAATTGGAGGAATGCATTAACCAAAAGCCAACAGCCATCTTTTGGGGAGAGGCTTTGGATCTACTGCTGGGGAGGGATTTTCAATCCAATTAAATTAACAGGCCTTCCCAAAAAATACTGAAAACAAAAATCCTTACAACATTAGTGATCTCATAATCCAGCAGCTTCCCATCCCTGTCCAGCTGGTGAATTCACGTTCTAAGGACACGTGTCTCTGGTGTCTCTGAGTGACTAGAGCTCCTCTGGCCAGAATGAGTGCGCTTCTCAATGTGCTGTCATAGAGGTGCAGACACTGACAGTTTCTCTTACATCCATGTGAATGCTAGGCCTTAGATTGCTGTAAAGGTGAAAATGGGAGCATAGACTAAATTGTGTAAAACTACAGTTAAGTGTGTAGGGCACATAGCCTACAGCAATCAATCATGAGTTCATCCGACCGAAATTCCTCAATAATGTGCAGGGCTTTTTTTCCCTTTCCTTTCCTTTCCTGTAATTTCAGCACTCCTCACATATTCTGTGCATGTAATGTACCCCTTGTGTCATAATGTTTACAATACGTTGCAAAATATTTAACTTCCATCCAGAGGAAACCAAACTAAATTCACTGATAACATACAACAGCAAAGAAATGAAATTAGATAGTGAGTGGAAGCCTCAGGGTAAATTGGAGGGAAATGGAGTGAGGAGAGATATTTGAGATTTGATTGAATCCTTTAACAGCAAATATGATACAACTCAGAAGGCAATACACAAATTAGGGTACTACTGTAAATCACAAACAAGGATGTGAATGATATTACTTAAAAGTAAAAAACATGTTTTATTAGTTGTGTGCTAATGTTTGCTATACTGACATGTTAAACAGGGCGTAGTTTTCCAAAAAAGTATACAGCATGTTCATATCCTGAAATATCATGTATATTCATGTATCATGTGTGTTTTATATCATGTATTGCACATAACAATGTTTGAATCTCTGTGCTTGTTTAGTTGAATGACTAAGACTGTTATATTGATGTTTGATCAGGGTAAGCGCAGCATCTTTCTGAATTTGTCTGGTAGAAGCACTCAATTGCCATATGTAATGTCTAACATTGAATAATGGATGGTGTCATTCTGAACTAAATGTTTAAAATGCTTAAAATGTGCTTCCTCTTATCTCACTGAAGAAGGGGACAAAATCCTTGTCTCCATGCCAAAAACAATCACACCTTTTTTATGAGAATGCCTCTGACAGTCCATGCATTATTAATACTGTGTGTCACCCATCAGGAAATGTAATTACATTGTTTTGCCCACAAGCTGTTCCTGTGCCATTATGAAAAAATAATATGTAATACTCACATCAGGCAACATGTAAGTGAATTCAGACAGAATCTCCCAACTAAGAAACCTCTTGAAATGGGCAAAAACAGGTGCAGGTTATTCAAACCAAATGAAATATTCCACCCTGTGTGTTTGAAAATGCATTTTCAGTTTTCCTCTCAATCCTCATGTAACACAAGAGTGATATTAAAGATCTAAAACACCCAGGGTCAGAATATGAGCCCTTTAGTATTACTATGAAAACGGTTCCAATGAACAAGTATCACATCCCTTTAAGTCTCTAACGCTCTCTCGCGGAGACTGATGAGCAGGAACAAAGACAAGGGACGAACAGGGTTATTTAAAGGGTACTGCAATTTCACAGAAAATATACAGATGAAACATGCTATTTCCTACGCCACAGTTTAGTGAGTATGCATATTGATAAAAAAACTGGTGGTACCTCAGTGCAATCTCAGTTTCCCTCAAATTACTTTTCACACTCTGGTGTGTATGTGAGAGAGAGGAGACATTCCCCTCTCTAATGGGTGAGCAAAGCGTGAGTGTATTATTTATAACTCCTTACTTGCAGTAAGTCATTTCATATGTTCTTCATATCAATCTCCAACATAAGTGCAGCCCAGACCATTTAGCCCTTTACTTTTTATTAAGATTAAAATTTTCTTTAAATGTTAGCTGTGACGTTAAACCTTCCATCTCCAGAAGTGCTTGTCAACATACGCCAACATACGCCTTGTCAACTGACGCCTACTATTGTAACAGTGAAGAATAACAGTTTTAAATTTAGATTTGGAAGGATAGATGAGAGCAATAGCTTGTTCAACATACAGTTAGTATAATGCAATAAAGGAAGCACTTTTAAGATAATACACTTTTTCACTACAAATCATGGGCTATAGACACTGATAAGTAATGACAGTTGAAATATGTCACTAAATTATGTAAGCAGTTTATTGTTAAATAAAAGTGGAAATATACAGAATGTGCTAACTTATCAGACATGGAGAATGGGTGCCATGTTTTTATCTTATCTTGCACCCACATGTAAGGACTGTGAAAAGTCATTCCATACTGCTAGAATCTCAATCTGAACCTTCATTTTAAATTCATTTTAATTTTTTCATTTGCATTTTATAGTACAGGAATAAGCCCCAAGCTTATGGTTGTATCAGACAATAAAACAATTCAGCACATCCCAGTTATCTAAATTTGGGGAAAAACCCTCAGTGTAATCTACCCTCTTTTTCTGCAGGAGATTTTTTAAGCAAAAACTTCTGAGTCTGAGCTGTGTTTTATGAGATAATTGCTTCTTAAGTTTCTAATCCTGAAATAAATTGGAATTTAGGGACTCTCTCAAATGATCCCCAATGTACTGACCAAGAACCACATAAGCCGCGTTGTCTAGAGACCAAGAAATTGAATAATTTGTTGCAGCCTTGTGATTTCAAGCCCGAGAAATTCTTGGACATATGTTGTCCAAACGCAAGTATGAGAATGACGCTTCCATTATAAACGACCGCAGTTGCAGGGCACATTTACCAATCATCCGTAATATTGTGAGAAAATTGGCACCTGCTCAATCAATTTAAAATAGCTTGAGGCTATCTGATCCTAAATCATAGTTATGCAAAGAGTGCATAGAAAATTGAATTCTTCGAAAATGCATCCCTAACCTCAGGCAATACAAACACAACTGTTTCAGAAAGTGATATGTTCCTGTAGGACCTAATAAGTTTATAATGTATCCAGTCCAGTGGGTCAATAACACGAGAGGATTGAAACTGCAATGAGAGAAACACTGAAACAGAGAAAACAGTGACAACATCTGACAAAAGTCATAGAAAAAAAAAAGAGTTCACAAAAGAGAGAGACATTTAGACTGACAAATTTAAGGTCAGTGTGTTACAAGCCATTCATACAAATTAAGATGAGCAAAGCAATATCCATTAAAACGTAAAATTTGACAGAACTGTATGAAACTGAAATACACATTGTGCACCCAATAGCCATGAATTTAAGAAAATAAACAAATTGCGACAAAAGTTTAATACGGAGAGATACTACATGATGTAATTCATTTTGGCTCACTAAAATTGTGCCCTTATCTTACACAAATAAGATCGCGATGAAACGCTTTTTCATACATGTTCAAATAATCAGACTTCAGGTCAATAGCGTTGTCATACGTTCAATTGTGTGTTTTAAGCGCCATCTAGTGTACATTGCACTGCATTAATTAATCCAATGAATGAATCCATTGCTATTGAAGCCATTGCTCCACAGTGCAATGGCTTCAATTGTTTTTGGTCAGTTCCCTCCCGTTTGAATGTAATTGGGTTGGGGAAAGTGTTTCAAAAAAAAAAAAAAAAAATCTAAGCAGTTGCATGTTCGTTTAAGAAACACACTATGAAATAATAATAAAATAAATTTTAGATAATAAGCCCAAAAAATAAATAAAAGCGAATATTATTTACCTTCACCTTTATGCCATGAGTCATGAATGATATGTAGCCTACTATAAATGTATGACACAAGTCATGCACTTATCGTAGCCTAACTTCGTCTATGGTTATAAAGGATGATTTTAGGTGTGTATTATACAACGCTGTACAAAAGAGTTTGCAAAAGGAATGCTCTTGGTTAGCAGGGTGCGCTAGCCAATGCGACTCTATGATCAGACTTAAAGAAGATGTGAATGTCTGTTCGATGACTGCTAATAAAAAGAATGCATCCCAATTCCTGTGATAAGAAGCACGGTTCATTTGAGGGGCACCGGCGATTGCTTTATGATTGCTGTCTAAACAAGAAATATGTGGGAGAGGAGCATCGGTCGGTCAGAAAATGTGATATGCGTTTATTCGAGCAGGCATCCATAATCTTCAGCAGGATCAGATATTTAGATGGGGCAGGTTAGTGACTATTATGACAAGACACTGAATAGCACTGGAAATGATAGCACTTGGCATTCCATAACAAAGTGACAAAAGGCAAGTGTGCCTCTCCCGTCGGAGACCAGGCTGAATATCATCCATTTGATGGCATTAGATAGGGATATCATTGGCTAGTGTGAATCGAATCTGTTCCATTCAAAGGCAAAGGCTATATATTTATGTAATTGTGAACGATTAATATTTTGTTGACAGTCACACATACATTAATGTATATTCTTAGACCATTAATGTCATTTATGATGCATATAAAAACACCTTCCTCTGTACCCCCATCTCCTCAGGAGGACCAGAAAAACAGAAGGCTAGCCACTGGGGTCTGCAGTTACCTGCAGCTGCTCTTCTGACAAGAAGTGGAGTGAAAATATCAGTAAATGTAATATCAAACAACAATGACGGACATATTTTGCAGAGAGGTGCATACTGCAAAATACGTTTTTGCTGCAAGAAGCAAGGACTTATTCTGAATACCCACAATCTGAGTGACCGTGGAAGGATCATGCAGCATTCATACAGTGACCATGTCCTCACAATGCCTATTTTCCCATGGCCAGAGACTTTATACATCCTGTATATTTTACATCCATAAGTGATACTTACTGTTTCCCTGGATTCTTGTGTACCCACTGAAGGCACCAATTCAAGTGTTACTAATGGTTGGTTGATGGACTGCAAACATTTCTCCAACTGGAATGTTCTTTGGGGTCATTGATGATACTCATGCGAATTGGAGGGTAGTGCAGCCCTGTGGCGCTTATGTGTGGACTGCAACACACACATACTGACAGCAACGGGCAAGTGCACTCATCTTCCGGCAATGTATCAACACTCCAAAGCATTTTTTTTAAATAATTCTGAAATCGGTTCCTTATCTCCATCTTTAAGTTAATACTTTGATGCAAGAACTCGCAGGAAAACCTAGATTGTTGCTAGAAGCAGTTTAGGGTCGTGTTGGGGCCAAACAGAAAACAAAATGCTCCAGTTGCTGTGATGGGATGCCGTGCTGTCAGAGATGTCACCTTTACATCTCTGTTGCAAAATACCTGCTGCACATCGTGTAGGTGGATACCACACATTGATGGCGGTTGAAGTGAGTCAGTTTTTTTTTTTTTTTTTAATGTGTAGGGTATTTTGAAATCCATCAAAGGTACTATTTATCTATCTATTTATCTATCTATCTATTATTATTATCATTATTATTATTATTATTATTATTATTAGTAGTAGTAGTAGTAGTAATAATGATAGTAGAATACTTCATTAGTATCTGTAGGAGAAAATGTATGAGACAGAGATGAAGGACCGATAAGAGGCAGCTATGTGTGATGAATAAGATGGAAAAATACAGCTAACATGACATGAGGTGCATCTGTTCAGGCAATAATAAATGTTTTCTTTTGTTACAGAGAATTGTATATTATTGTATAATATTTGCATGACTTGTTTGCGGTGTATTATATACGCTATGGTGAACCATCCAAATTGGCTCTAGTTTGGAGCTTACAATAATTGAAACAAGGGCCATGTGCTACACAGATGTATCTCTGCACCTGAAAGAATTGCTTTAATGGGAGACCCAAATTTATCCAAACTCTGCTGCTTGATTTTGGCAGCTCTCATGTTTTGCAGTCTACAGAGATGATGATCAAGGGAATAGTAATTTAGATAGATGAAACTCTGAATGCCAGATTCACTTGACTTGATTCACATGAAAACACATCTTTCAAAAGTTCTTATTCATTTTTTTGTAACAATTATTATGATACCATTATTTCCTTCACAAGTTCTCCAAATGTCAATGCTTAATAGATTCCTTACATTTGACAGGATATCAGTGATTTTAGTGTTTGAACACAGCCAACTGAGAGCTGGAACTTGATGTGATGACTAGTGTTCATGTGGATAAATACAGTATCTCATTTAAACCTAAACACAATGTTGAACTTTGAGCTGAGTTCTTGATTAGTACATTTCTGAACTAGCCAAGTCCCAGTTTAAGCTGGAATTTAAACCTAGCTATTTACATTGTTGCAAACAGACTTTATGACACGTTGCTGTTGTTCACTTATATTTTCAAATGCAACTGCAATACATCATATTGGGTTTGGAGGTGGAGTCACTTTCTCAGTTTTCCTCAAATCTGTTCATGGAGAGCATGAAGATACCACATTCTAGTGCTTTTGTGTGTGTAGTTTTTTATGCTATTCATTTTAGGTTTGGGTTAGTTAAATTTAGATTACTTTGGCTAAGGGCTGGAAATAACACGGCCTATGGCAGACTGGAATCTCTTACTCCTTCTTTCGTCTCTCAATAATTTCTTGGATTCAGCCTCTGAATGTGAGGTTGGCTTCAGCTCTTCAGCTTCCCTGCCCTCCTGTTCTTACTTCCTCTCTAAATAAACCCACAACACCATCAATCAAGTCTCAGTCCACTGGCTTTCCCATGTTGTTTGATTGTTCTATTTGCCTACATGGATATGAAGTGTTTGAGTGTAATCTGCAGCTCAGATCTGGCATGTGAGTGTACCTCATTCGAAATATATTCTGGATGTGTATTAGCATCATCATCTTCCTAAGTAATTTATCCAATATGGTGACAAGATCTTTAGAGATAATTTGCAAAAGCAGTTTGAATTAAATAATCCCGGTCAGAGCAAACTCTCATCTTCACTTAGTCATCCTTCGTACCATTTCTTCTTTTGTGTTTTTCTCCTCCTTTATGCCAGATGCAGAAATTCTTCCTTACTGTACATTAAACACAAGCAATCTCAACTGCTGGACCATGAGCACTGAGAATGGTCGCTCTGTGAAGGGATTTTATATATTCAGCAATGCACTGGGACTTGGAAAAGAACAAAATAAAGACTAATATGAAATATTTATGCGATTCTACCACACGTATGACAGAGATGAAGTACAGGTCAGCTGCAATTAATAGGCTGTTTGGTTCGATGGACCAGTTTAGATGGGGAGCTGATGGACACTGCATGCCTAATGAAGCTGTAGTGGTTTGGTTTGGCGACAGTCTGAGGGAGGGAACAGTAGTGTCCTTAAATTTTCCGTCAGTTCTTTCTGCTGATGTCATCCTATTCCGCCTGATTTGGTGATGGCTGCTTGAGGGTGTGAAAAATACGTACACTGGAAAGCTATGACGAATGAAAAACCCAAATCTGCGTGCCTTTTCTTCCCTCCCATAAGCCCTTTTAATGAACATATCCATCACCACGGTCTAAGGGACTTGCGTGCCTTCAACCTCCAGCTTTAAGCGCTGAATTAGGAGCCTGGACTAAAAGCAACCACTGTTGGCGAGAACCTCTAGAATCTTGCAGAATGTCCAGGGAACTGAAGCACGGTACTTCAAAGACCTGTACTTATGTGCTACGTGAAAAAGGATAGAAACAAAGCTGGAAGTGCATGCTCATTCTGGTGTTCTGCTTACTTAACGTTTTCTTCCTCCTGTTTTTCTGTATTTTGCAGTGTCAGTGCTGTTCCTCATTCTTATATGCCGGGACCTACGTGTCATAGTTCACTCAGTGCCCATCTGCACCGATGGGCATGCAGGGTGCCAGCCCGTGTCCTTGGCGGATCTTTTTGACAGAGTAATCCAGCATTCTGCCAGGATGCACGACCTCTCCAGTGATCTGCACTCAGAGTTTGTGAGTCTCTATGTTTTGTTTGATTTTTGCAAGGTATTTTTGAATGTTTGGGCAGTCGCAATGTTATAAATGGATGTTTATGTGCTGATTAAATTGCAACATCGCATCATAGTTATGTTTACTTGTTTTTCGCAGTTAAGCATTAAAGCTGCTGTCTCCTCAGATTTCTCTTTTTGTGCTAATTCTCTTCTTCTCCTCTCTGTGATATTTGCCTCCCCCCTTTCCTCCTCAAAGGAGCAATACTCTCTCCCCAGTAAAAACCATGTTGGCAGAATCAACCGCAAATGTCACACTTCCGACATACTAACACCTAATGGCAAAGAGAATGCCCAGAGCCTGGCAGTGAGTACTGGTTAAAATTCTCCACTGCATGCCATTCAAGGGGAAGGGGTGTGAATACTGTGTTGCTTGGATGCGTGTACTTGTGCAAGATACATGTTTCCCTCCACAGCCCTCTTTGTAACTCCATTTCGCAGCCCTCTTGAATCGTGTATCACCCTATAATCCCTGCTCTGTTCTTCCCCAGAGGGAGGAACTGACAGAGGTAATTCTTCGGCTCTTGATGGCTTGGCGAGACCCTCTGTCACAGTTCCAGCAGAGCATGGAAGACCATCAGGACATCGATGGCTTCAGCGGTGACAAGGCGCGGGCAATGAGCGAAATGGCTCATGAGCTGAAGGAGGGGGTTGAGAAAGTGGCGGAAAAGGTAAGAGACTATCGACTTTTCTGAACTTGCAGCATGTTTGTCTTTAAAACTTCTGTTGTAAATAAGAAAAAAACTGAGCACTTGTTATTGTCTGTGATAAATGCTTTTTTAAAAACTTTTTTAAATAGAATTAAATTGGAAATTTGAGAAACACATCTGTCATGATGGATTTACTGACCCATACACAAAAGAACACTGACATGGATTCCTTGCATATGTAATCTGCCTAAATGTCATATCAAAATGCAACTTGTGTAAATAGCTTTTTAGCTTTTCTCTCATATTCATATTCACAATGTTATCATCATATGAACAAAAGTTGTTCAGTTTCATGAAACTTATGTCTAATATTCTTTCAAAAACGGAGTATGTTTAAACTTGAACGCATGAAAAGTTTACATGACAGATTGATGATTTTAAAAATGCAAGTGTTCATAGGTGATAGCTGCAAAGCCTATTATAAAAGGTGACATATCTCTTCTATGGCGTCTAGACATGAATATGATTGGTCCCTTTAGCTAGGGACCTGAAAAGTGAAGCCAAGATAACAGGAAGTGATTGACTTGAATCGGTGTGTGGACCCCAGGACTTGGTTTGATTGGCTGAACTGGTGCTAGTGTGTTAGTTTCCAATTGCACACATGATCCCGCAGTTTGAGTGCAGTTGTTTCCAGGCAGACCCAGACACACATTCATGTCAACATGACCCTCTGTAAGGACAGGAGATGTTGTTGCTGCGTGGTTTTGTGAGGGAATCTACAAAAGGAGAACGCTCCGAGCGATTTGCACTGCACTGAAAGACTTGACGTGAGACATTCTACCTCTTTGGCTTGATAATGAGCTGCCTCTCCGTGTGCTGTCTGGAGCTGTGTGAACCGTGTGCCGCCAAGGGTTGAATACTAACTGTAGCTGTGTATTTGTGTGCTGTAAATGTATTGGTGTCTTAGTGTGCTGTGTACTGAGTGTATTTGAGTGCTGTATATGCGTCCATGTCCTGTGTATGATTGCTATATATATGGTGGTGTCATGTGTATGAGTACTAAGTATACGTCTACTGTGTGTTCTGCATACTATGAGTGCTGTATACAGTACCAGTCAAAAAATTTGGACACACCTGATTAAGATAACGAGAGACATGCATTCAAAGACATTTTGATCTAAAGACTTATGCTTAAATGCTTGTTTCTTAGAAAAATATAAATAGTGAAGTTAATGCCTATGCATGAATGCCTTTCCAAAAAAATCTAATTTGAAAACTTTTTTTGGCTATTTTAGAGAATCTAAAATATAAGATCGTTTTGATTTGTTTATAACAGTTTTTTAGTCACTGCATAGTTCCATTTGTGTTATTTCATAAATTTGATGTCTTTACTATAATTGTAAAATGTAGAAAATAGTAAAAATAAAGAAAGAAAAGTGTATCCAAACTTTTGACTGGCACCGTATGTATCTTGTGTCCTGTGTGTGAGAGCTGTGAGTGTGTCTGTGTGTTCTGCGAGTTGCTACGTTTGTGTCTCTGTGCTGCATGGAGCTGCATGCTCAGCCACACGGTGTCCATCTCTCACAGATGCAGCTCCTGGGCATGATCGGCAACTCCCTGGGGGGTCTGTCCTCAGCCGAAGCCCTGCCGCCCTCCTCCGCCAGCGGGGAAACGCGCTCCATGAGCGACTACGACCTGCTGCACTGCTTCCGCAGGGACTCCAGCAAAGTGCAGAGTTACCTGAGAATCCTCAAGTGCAGGATCATCCCTGAACACGAGTGTTAAACGTACAGGAACGATAGAGCAGCGGCCCAAAACTGCGGTCAGCCGTGAGGGCTTAGTGTTAGGGCAGGAAGGAAGGAAAGACATATAGTCCTGCGATAGTATGTGTTTCAGTATCATTTATATTGTGAGGTGCTCAGCTGAAATTCTGCCAAAGAATTTCCTTGCATTTGTTTTTTTTTTTTTTTTTTTGTAAGGTAGCAACACAAAAAATAATAAATAAATAAATAAATAAATAAATAAATAAATAAATAAATAAATAAAGTCAGTAGCAAAGTCGTATGTCAGTTTAAGGTTTTTATTTGAATATTTTGTCCTGGAGTAAGTGTGCGCATGTATTTTAGTAAAAAGGGTTAACACAATCCACTTTTCATCAGTATGTGTATGAGGGCAGCCCGGATAGGTGGCTTTATACAGTACCAATCTGTATGTTTGTGAGCCAGTTACATTCCTGTTTTCTGTCCAGTAGAATCTGAGATTGTAGCATTACTAAAAGGCCTTTAAAACAACGCAACAGTTGTTTAAAACATTTTGCCAACACAGCCATACCAAATTTCCATATCTCAATGAACAGGAGGTCATGTGAGGTGAGGTACTTGCAAACAAGATCAGGGTTTAACAGCTGTCTTGCTGAGGTGTGTCTCACTGCAAAACAACGCTGTTGATTCATGCATATTGTAACAGAAGTACTGACAAACATTCTGTTATGCTGCCCATCAGCACGGTTACTAATATTATATTCAGATTTCTGCTTTTTGGTCTGTTGTTTCAAAAATGACATTTCATCTTGACATGACATCTTGCTAGTCTTGTCTCAGTTCACTGTCATATTTGCTAAATGCTTGTCAATACATTTGTAGATGATCAATAGCCCTTAGTAGAAAATATCAGAATGAAATGATAAAATAGCAGTCCAATAACATTTAAGCATTTATTGTGAAACCGATTGAGAACATCTATGTAAGTTTGTTGTGTGTTTACTGTCATGTCATTCAGAAATATAAATACAAAATACAGATGTTGGTACTAGCACTCAAATTAATGACGTGTCAGTTTGAGGTTCTTGTGTATATTGTGTCTACGTTGTCTACACATATTAACAATGTGCCTGTCAGTATAGCAGTTCAAATTTCAGACTTAATAAAATATATGAAGTATATGAAAACATTCACTGCATTTGTAGTGTAAGAGAAGTATTCTTGGCAAAAGTGCAAATGACAAGCAGTACAATATGTGGACATGTTAACTCAGGTCCTGCTTTCGATAATGCACCTGTTCTCAACTGCATCCATCAACACACATTATAGGATTAGAATAATATGCCATACTTATATTAAGAGAAAAGTAAACCTGGTTATTGGTGTAACCCCTGGATTCAATCAAAACTGCCAAGTCATCTTAAGAGAAAGAGCTAGTCAATCAAAAGAAAAATCTTTCCAGATTAATATGGTAGTGTATTACAACAAAGTGAAATTTCCCTTAAGGTGGTTTAGAGGTTTAGACTTAACCCAGGAGTTATTCTTTTTATTTGGTGAGTTCTGGCACAGACTGAAAAAGAGGTGCCTTCCTGCTACACAGTGTTGCATTTCCTTGTGGCTATGTCCATGTCCAGGACCAACATATCCTTCTTTTCAAACTGGGTTTGAAGAGGTCCAAGTTCTTTCAGTTGCTCACACTGTGCTTCTGAGGTTTTCTGTGCATGGGGCTGCTTTGCTTTCGGGAAGCCCCGCTCTGTTTCCCGGATTTTACAGAGGGAGCCCTTCTGTGACTCCTCTCTCCTGTGATCACTCCTCACGGGCATTTCCTCCGAGCTAAGCCTCCCACAGAGTGTCTCCTTCTCCTTTGAGTTCCTCCACTTCATCCTTCTGTTTTGGAACCAAATCTTCACCTGAGCAGCGGAAAAGAGCAGAATTTAAGGATCACATGGATCTCACTCTTATGAGTGTAGCAGCCAATGAGAATATGAAAATAAGAAAACATGAAATATTTTAGACATTGGTCTGAATGTTTAACGCACATGAAAGTCAACTCGGTCTGAGAGCTCAGGCAGAAACAAATATTCATGTCACAATCCAGCTTTAGTTATAGCATTTTTACAGTTTGTTGTGTGCAATAGGCAAAAAATGTATATACCTCTTAGAACACAGCTCCTTTGCGAGTGTACTATGTTGACACTACCAAAAGCCAAGTAGTGAAAAGGTTTGCATGGGTTTAGTTGTAGTTAGGTTTAGTGACTATATGGTACCCAAACAGTCATCAATGCAATTGCAAGTGGCCTTCTTGGGCCACTAAAATGTTCTAAATGTATTGAAATACAGATCATATTAAGGAGAGAAGTGGAAAAAGGAAGAGGCTTGTTCATTTGGGTGAGCACAGTTTCCGTTGAAAACCATTTTAAATCAAGCAGAAAAGATGTATGCTCACAGTAGTCAAGCATGCTAATAATCTAAGGCAGTAGTGCCTTAATGTTAATTTTGTAATGTAAGTCATGTTGAAGCTAAGTTAATAGTGATAACAGTATTCATTCAGAATGAAATATTCTTTTGCAATTAACATTTTGCTCTTAATCTTGTTTTCGGAGGTTCAGGAACTCATCCCTGTATATGTTATATTATTTATGTGGTGGCAAAATTGCTGATATAAGAGTGACCTTATGGAACGCATTTACTTCATTAACTGAAGTAAAACTGCAGTCCATTTTGCTGAGCTATGGTCATTTCATTACCTTTCCATAAGCCAACTTATTCATTCACAGAATGCCCATAGAAAGCCTTTACAGTGTGCTGTTTGTGGTGAGCAGAGTGGTGGTGAGGTAGAGCTGTACTGTGAGATTGATAGGTGTAGAGATCAGTTATATTACATTACATACATTATTGGCATTTAGCAGATGCTGTTATCCACAGCCACTTAACATAGGTTACAATTTTAGTTGTTATCCATTTATACAACTGGAAATTTGCTGAGGCAATTCTGGGTTAAGTACCTTGCCCAAGGGTATAACAGCAGTGATCCAACACTGACACAGACACGAACCGCGAGCTGCCGTGTTGGAGGGCTGTGGTGGTGACTTGATGATAACCAGATCCTACCTGGGACTCTCTGAGCCTGAGATCAGTTGCCAGTTTGTTTCGGTCAGTTTTGCCAATGTACTTCTGCTTCTCGAAGGTCTTCTCCAGCTCCTTTCTCTGCTCATCTGAGAAAACCGCCCGTCTCAGGATGCCCCTCCGAGACTTGGGGCTGGTGTCTGGGGACCACGTCACAGGGCTCAGTCCCTCTGTTGAGGTTCAGTGGTCACAGTTTATCACCAAGGCTGGCCTACTTTACATGAATGGAAATGAATGGATGGAATGAATGAAAATCCATAGCCCATCCATATTCTTAGATCTGAGAAATCTTTTTGACATCATTGACTTTTTTTCTTTTTTTTTACAGGACTATCTGCAAACATTATCATAATTGCGAAATGCACACTGCGAGGGAAAGACAGTTTGCTTTCCAGGCTATTCAGTGCACTGTGAAACATGACTAATGCTATGGCTGAGCATCTTCCCATCTCATGTCACGCAACTGGCTAGACTGCAGCTCAAAGGTCAGCTCAGGGCTCCAGCTTGCTCCTGTCTCCTGCTATTGCTTAGATGGGCTATCCATTGTGTTTGGTTTGCATTTATTACTGACAAAGAAATAATTCCACACCCAAACTGAAAATAATAAACAAGTAAAAAAATATGTTTTGACCAATAATATTGCAATTTTTATGCCCTCATTTGATCATTTGATGAAAATTCTTTAAATTTGTGCCCAGAATGAAACACCGAAGTGGAAATTGCATGAATTTTAATGCAAAGCTTCATGGATTATTTTGTGTATTATTTGACTTAAGCATGTAAAGATCAATGACTGTAGACCTGGCATATCATTTTCTCTGCACTTATCAAGGGAGACAAGTGGACCAAAATATTGTAATTTTAATAGATTAGATTGTCATATTGTTCCATGAATTATGTATGTATATAATTATGAATGTGTATAATGTGAGGAAGAATTATTGTTTTTTAAATTCCCCCATTCCCCTCAGGGTCAAATATTTTTCCTTTTTATAATGAATCCTGACTGATCACTGAATAGAGACTTGTACCATTTCTCACAACTATGACTATCCTTAATTTGCATTAAATTTGTCCAATCTGCCATCACACATTGCCATATATGCAAACCAAATGCAAACTTGTGAAAGAATGAAATTGTAGGACTCAATACATTCTTCCCATAATTTGCTTGTTCGTGTATAGTGAGAGACAAATTTAATCATGTGGATTTTTTTAATCATTTATGTTTGCACATTTAATTTTGTCACTGAACTTATAATGTTGAAAGAAAAAGTAACACCAAATTAATCTTGTTTGATAACAGCAAAATGGATGGAATTGAATGGACCCCTTAGTCTATTTATACTGGCAAGAATAGACATTTAACTGCTACAGAAATCAATCCCAGGATGCCTTTCTCACAGGTGCATTGGTAACAAAAGTCAAGTGGTACAATTTAACAAGCCCATTGATGACTGCCTCTGTACTACAAATCTGCAATGGGGACGATAGAGAGACCACCCCCCTGGGGCACCTAAGACGGTTAGTCATGCTCTCTATCCCTCCATTTTGCAGCAGCGCCTTCAACTTAAACGCCAAATTAACAGGTCATTCGTGAAATGCAAGTGTATCCGCGCCGCTCAATGCACGCAAGCCCAAAAGGCCTGACAAAGGATCTCTTCATTCAGACTCAAGCCTCCTTAAAATACCCCCCTTCCCCTCCTTCACAAAATCTTTTCATTTGCAGGTAGGGCCAGAGCTCTATGGGAAGATGAGCTAGAATAAGTCTATAAAAGTCACTTTCATTGACTTCTTTATGTTGCAGTCAAGGGCTATAAATGGCCGAGGAATAAGACTGAAGGACAGGTGAAAGGAAGGAGGCCGGGAGCAAAGGGGCAGCTGATCCCAGGCCAGCCCCTCCTCGGCTGTGGAATGCCTCTGAGAGCTCATTGCTGTGGTTTGAAAAATGGCGCCGAGGTCGCGTGTGGCTGAGTGGAGTGAAAGTGGCAATTGGTCACGGGGCCGTTGTGCTTTGTTGCGCAGCCCCGGCTCTGTGGGAAAGTGTCAGCCCACTGAAAGGTGTTTAGGGCCCTCTGTACTCTCCGGGCGCTAACATTTGCTGCCTCACTTGTCAAGAATCAGTGGGCTTAGCAACCTGGCCCAGAGACCTAGCCATCTCAAGAGAAAAGACAACTGGCTAGCATCAGAGTCTCATTTACAAACTAAATGACCACACTTGTTTCCAAATACTGTTCATTTTTAAGAAATTATGCTCGACACCTGCTTATTAACGAACTGAAAATTGATCCAAATGAGAAATTTGACATTTTAGCGCTAAAATCACAAAGGTATAAACAGCTAATCCCATTAACAAGTTCATTTTGCAGTTTGGGCACAAAGAGAAAGCTATTAATGGAAGGGCTTCTTGCTGTCTGTGTGTCCATACTAATGCTCTTTATTGAACATCATTAGTTTAAATCCTCCCCTTTAAAGCCACATTACTTTTTGTGCTGAATGCCCAAGGAACTGACATGAAAGGCCATTGGTAAGGAATGCTATGAACACTCTACTATGCCTGATGTTTATAGTGAACCATTCTGGCAGAAAGCAGGAGGTTAAGGGGGACATAGTATGATAATAAAAGCTCTTTCCATCCAATAGATTGCTGTGAACATCATGAATAGCACAGGCAAGGTTTTATTGGAGAATTAGCTCTTTGGCATTGCATCTGTAATTAGCTCTTCAGAGCACATGAAGTCCCGCTGTTCTGGTTTAGAGGTGAACTCAAGCATTGCTGATGAAGCATAAAAACTTACTTGAAAAATCAGTGGGGGGGGCAGAGGGGGGTCCAGACCCACCGCAGCATGCTCCAAGTAGGGGCAGGGACCAGGGAGAGAGGCCAGTCGGCAGAGCTAGGGAAAGAGGGGGCGAGAATACTCAACAAATCAACCTGCTTATGGGTACTGTATGTCACCTGACACAGCTGATGTCTTCATAGGTCCTCATTGTTAGCATTTTCTAATTCTAAAGCATGCAGGAAAGGCATTACAGTGGAAAAGTCTCAGATACATTCAGAATTTAGAATATACAGTTGTATATGGATAAGAGGATCACTACAAAATTATGAAACTGTAAACCAGTAAATGCATTGAGGTTACATCACTAAATTTTCAAGGTGTTGTAGTGGAGCTATAATTAACAAGCACAGAAAGAGCTCATCTACAATTAGGAAAACCCAGTACTACAAGTGCCAAAAAGTTATGAAAGAGGGATACTTTTTTATGATGGTAAAGTCGGGTCAAGTTTATTTGCTATAAGGCATTTTCACAATTGTCAGAAAGATATTTACAAGTAGTATTGTGGATTTTCCAGAGGGAATTAAAAAAAAAAAAAAAAACTCATTGGGCAAAAAAGGAACAATTTTTCCCTGACCCCCATAAAAGGTGGTCGGGAGACTCCCAGAAAATAGTGGAAATACGAACATTGGGATACTCATAAAAGGTCTTAAGGAATAATACATGAATGATAATGTCCATAAGGAACAGGAAGAAGATACTGATGAGAACTGATGAGAGGATGTATTTTAATTTAATGTTAAGAAAGAACAACAAAACTATGAAGCATATGTATGAATATAAGCAAAATGTTTGTGTTTTTTGTCAATTACAGCATAAAGCATGTAAAAAAAATGTCAAGGACTTGCAAGTGTAGCTTTACCTATATGGACATATTTGCAGTTGTCCATATAGGTATGTGTCTCCTTTCCGATGTTAAGAAATTTGTACCCAGATTTTTTGTGCATTTAGGCTATTGCATCTTACTCAAAGGATAACTTTCTATCCTTAACTGCGGTAAAGACCATTCACATGCACTCAGAGCATAAGCTAGCTTGTTAATTCACTGGTGAGCTGTCCAGAGGTGGTAGTAATAATCGTCCTCTGCCTTTTTCATGATTACTCTGAACAAGAGATTTTGTACCCTGTAACTCCAGGTATTTATAGACAACAGGTTTCTCCACCTGAAAAGGGTGGAATTTGACTTTACATCCCTCTGTTTCCTGAAGTCATCTCTGATCATGGTGGCAGTATCACCGCCCCCCCTACCTCTGAATAGCGAGTTGGCACTCATGTTGGAAATTGATGCTTTCTGCCACTTTCTCACTCAAATATCACTTTTAGTGTGATCCAAGGTGAAAGGTGTGTGTCATTCTAACCTTTCAGCCCTACAGCGACGCCAAGCAAAACACACATGACTGCATCTGGGGTGATGGCTTTGTCTTCTGTATTTGCAAGTTAATAAAGCTTGCCTGCTGGAGCAGGGCAAACTGAAAAACTGATCAGGAAATGAACATTGATCAACTAACAACTCTAACAAATATGCAGTGCAGAATAAACTACAAAGGTTGAATCCAAAAATATGTTATAGCATTTGAAAAATTCTATTGTCATGTGCATGGTTGTTAAAGTAACAGTGGAAATGAACAAATACAGCCAAATTAATCAAACCAACGTACAGTAGAAAAAATGAAATCTCATCTTTTTGATCAAATAACTGAAGCATGTTTAGGTTCTGTACTACACAGTAAGTTATAACATAAATATTGTAATGCTTTTATTTATCAAGGAATCAATTTATCATTTTATGAATGACCAGACACACTGTTATACTATACTATTTTATATTAGTGGCTTTAGCACCATGGATATATGTCATTTCCTAACAATACCAGCCAAAATGAACATTATCTTCATCCGTTTCTGATATTTAGCAGATCAGGAAGGAAGATCACCTCAAAGAATTGCATTCACCATTATGGGTAACTTCTCTCCCTTCTGTAATAACATTTCAATATACGAAAAGTTTTTCAGAAGTTTATTATAGATACATATGGATAATAAACCTCAGCATGGTATTGTAAAATGTTAAGCTTGCTGAAATATTGACCACAGTATTGTTCCCAAAACACAAATTTAATGTTTTCTATTAGGAAAATTAAATACTTGTCTCTCTGTCTCTATTTACACATGGAGTGCCAGTCAAAAGTTTTACACACTTTATTTATTTTGACATTACATTATTGGTATTTATCAGATGCTCATATCCACAGTGACCTACATCAATTACAGGTGTTACAATGTTACAATGTTATCCTTTTATACAGCTGGATATTTACTGAGGCAGTTGTGGGTTAAGTACTGTGCCCAAGGTTACAGCAGCACTGCCTCCGTGAGGAATCAAACCAGCATTCTTTCAGTTATGAATCCTGCTCCTTAACCACTATGCTACACTGCCATCCAGAATAATAGTAAAGACATCTAAAGTGTGAAATAACACAAATGTAATTATGCAGGGAGCAAAAAGTGTTATAAACAAATCAAAACTCTTATCTTAGATTCTTCAAAAAAAACATTTTTTAAATTAAAATAGGTATCAACTTCACTACTTATATTTGTCTTTGGAATAAATTTCAAAGCACAAGCACAACAAAAAAAGTCTTTAGAGCTAAATGTCATTGAATGCATGTTTACCATTATATTAATCAGGTGTGTCCAAACTTTTGACTGGTACTGTAATTTTGACCTTTTTAATTATATTGATAAGAAACATTTTAAAAGTATTCAACTTCTGTGGTCTGAGAGCAGTGTGGACAGATACCCTATGTGGGCACCTTACCTGTGTGAGACTGCTGGATGAAGCCTTTGGCTTTTCCTTGAGCAGAGCTCCAGTCCCTTGGGGTATATTGCTGAGAGCTCCAAAGTGCCCCATGGACCCCTCCCACAGGCCTGCTGAGGTGTGCGGACAAAGGCGTCCTCAACAAGAGGCTCGCAGGCGTCCAGGAAACCAAGGGGGATCCTGTGGATGTCAGCAGATTGTCAATGAGGAAACTTTTCCCTGAACTCCCGAACCCAGGGTGCACAGGGGCACAGCCCTCTGTTCCTCTCGTTAGATTCTGCACCGGGATCATGCTGTCTGAGCTCATATGCTGACAAGTCACAGCGTCACAGTTTTCCTTCTGTGAATCCAGTGACAGAAGTCACATCTAAAAGTTTCAGACCAGCGGTGATCCCCCTCAAGTTATAACAGACAAACTTCACGAATTCTTGGAAAAAAAAAAGATTTTCTCTTCCCTCTCCCTGGGTTCACAGTGTTCTGGGTGTGCTGTGATTGGCTCGGAGACTCTAATGTGATTCTCTATTCGGATAAGCAGAGGGCCATTCTAATGGGCGGAAGGGTGGGTCCGGTTCATTCATTATGTCAGCTTGTCCATAAAATGATAGACACCAGAGACAATGGACTGCTGGCCAAAGTTTAATTTGTGAGCCAGAGAGACTTCTGCAGTTAATAGTGTTCAGCCTCTCTGAATCAGAAGGTTTCTTTGGTCTAACTTTTGTTTTGTAAGGTTTTGTGTTTGATTGTGCCACTGAGGTTTGTGCTTGATTGTGCCAAACTTATAGTGCAACGTGTAATTATGGTATAAACTATGGTGCAACATTCAACATTCATGTGATCTCTCATTATAGTTGTCAGCAGGATCCAAACTAAAGTATTGTTCTATGAGAAATCAAGTGACATTTAAATTATTTTAATATGTATGTAATGGTTCATTGAATGCTATCAAGGAGAAAATTAATGGATGGTGGCATAGTTTATATTATATATTATATATATATGTATATATATTATATTATATATATATATATATATATGTCACTTAAATGTCACTTGATTTCTCATAGAACAATAGACAAACTTTGTTTGTTATTTATATATATATATATATATATATATATAAAATGATTTACGCAGTTAGATGTCCGTAGTCAACTTGTTTGAATCATCTGGTGGACTCTGTCCCTCTGTCAGTCTGGGCTGATGCACTTAAAGGGAATGCATTGGGATTACATGGCAGCCTGATGTGTTTCACTCTGTCCTGCAGCACGGGACGCATTCACAGGAACTCTCAGCAGTGCCACAGTGTCTCTCAGTCTGATTCAACGATTGGCTCTGAGCTGTCACCTCCAGCAAGGTACGTTCCCCTCTTCACTTTGAATGACACACTTATGATACGCGTGCTTTTGTGGTGACATAAATTCTGTGCATATTTCTTGAGCTTGGTATCCCAGGGCCAAATGTCAAGGATGAATCTATCATGTTTGGAAACATTGTAATCCATACATGCCTTCAGTGTAATATAAGCATTGACAGGACCATACAGGGTACAAAAGAGGGAATCTGCTTGACAGAATATGGAAGGCACTTTGGTAGTTTGCATCCTTATCCATTACTGAAGGTTCCGGTGGAAGTTCGAACACATTAAAGGACATATATCTCTAAAGTTTTAAGTGTATACTTTACTACTATATTAATATTATATTTTATTATATTTCACACTTTCTTTTTACATCAAATACATTAAACCTTAAGCACAAGCTTATCTGTGCTTTGTCAGTCACTGTCTTTTTTATTTTTGATTAGCATAATGTAGTGAAGTGCAGTCATATTTTTAACTGGCTTATGTATACAAATTCCCATTGTTATGCTACAATATAAGATTATGGCATTGTTTCAACTCTGGGTTCAACATTTCTTTCCCTTCATTTAATTTTTTTAAACAGCCTTGGTCCTGGCCTTGGTTTATTTTTTTAGACCTGCAGTCTTGTAACGACATGGCGCAAACCAACTGTCAAGCTTTTTATGTGTCCCCCCTCCGCAGCAATCGGTCTGTTCCTGCTAACGACCCCCTGATTAATAATGGAGGGGCCAGAGAGGGCTGATTGAAATGCCACCGCTGCAGCGAACAGTAAACAAGCATGTCTGGCCGAGGGGGGACACGGATACTCCATGCTGGGCATGGAAATCGCCTCAGACAGCCCGGCCCTTTGTTCCGAGTGCCACAGAGCCAAAGGTGGCTTGTAATCAAATCCAAGGTTCCCCCGGTCGCCGTCGAAGAAATGCTCTTGCGTGTTGGACCGGATGCTGCGCTCTCCCCCATGTCTCCGTCCCCACTAAACGCCTGTTCACCTCCTCCCGATGCACGGCTGTGTGTGGCTCAGGGTGGCCTTGTCCTTTCATGGAAGGACGCATGGGGAGGAGGGATGCCTCGTTGAGCCATCAGCAGAACGTTCTGTTCTGTACTGATTACCACAGCATACGCCACTTCCAGGGTTTGCTGCAGGGATTCATGCCATTGTCTTCATGTCCTCTTGCGTTTGAATGATCTAGATTGGTCTTCAAAGCACAGAAGATTCCCAATATACAGTAGTAGTTTTTCTAATCTACTGTGACTAGGTACTATAAGATAACCATTGAATCTGAAGATTTAAAGGATAATGGAGATGTACACATTTGAGGACATTTGAGGACAAAAATAGATACACATGGTACAGTAAATGTATCATGTGTATTTAGGAAATTAACAAATCACAACTTGAGTTCTCAAAAAAAAGTAAAAAAAAGTCAGTCACTTAAGAGAACTAAATGACTGGATGGTAAATGTGTAATAAATCTTAACATACGTCATTATTTCAATGTAATCTATGCCATTGACGATGATGTGGTTCTTTACTTTGAATCACTGATTCATTTTTAAACAAACTAAACTTGGCTGTAATACATTTTTTGACAAAAAAAATCTTATGTTCTGTGTGTGTGTGTGTATGTGTGTGTGTGTGTGTGTGTGTGTGTGTGTGTGTGCCTGTGTGTGGGTTTTTTTTTTTTTTCCAAGGAAAATGTGGTTCCTCCACTCAGCAGATCAACTCAACAAAGCTGCTTTTTCGTTGAATCTTTAGAAGATACTAAGCCGCTGCACACTCAATTGATATTCCACTACTTGCACTTCATATTGTTAATGGTCAGCCAGGCTCCATGAATGAAAGGACAATGAGTTACCCTGCGCTAAACGGCCACTTTGTGCAGACACTGTGCTGCAGTGCGGAAGTTTCTAATGTGCGAGTCGCAATTGTGTTTCTATGGAGTTCTAATAAGCTTCTGTGATGAGAATGAATACGCCACACCATTCAAACTTCGTTCCACAGACTGAACTTTATGCACATTCAGCTCCAGACAAAAGCCAGCGGAGCAAGGGAGCCACTAAAGCACACCATATTACCATGACAGAGAGCAATTTGCAGGACCTTGAGACAGGAAAAAAATGAGACAAAATGCTTTTATTCTTAACAAACCTTGAAGCGCCATAAACTTCGAATTTTGTGGACACTTTTTTTTTGATGAAGTTATTAAAGTAAATCATACTTTTGGTATCAACTGGTTTTCCTTTTATCTAAGTTGATTCATAAAAGCATTCAACTCACTGAGAGAATTATAGAATAATCATGGACTATAATTTAGGGGTGGCCTATAGATATTAGTTTTCACCAAATGTCCATAATTCAAGTTACACAGTCTGCTGCAATGAAGTAAACTAAAACAAGATATATGAGGACATGAATGTAAGGACAGGTGATGATGGTAAAACAGATGTCTTGAACTTTGGATCTCAAAGATGAAGTACTCAGCAGAGAATATAAAAATTGAATAAGTACTCCCAGGCTGACTATTTTTTTTTCAAACATACTTATAAGGCTGCTGGATCCATACCCTGCTGGGGCACTACTGTTGTACCCACAGGCAAGGTACTTTGCCTTAGGAAATATCCAGCTGGATAAGAGCATTGCTAAACATATAAATAAATTGTAGATCTAAGGATGTTTGAGTCCAAATGTTTAGCTTCTCTCACGGGGAAAAAAAATCTTTAGAATGTTACAATTGAAACATATATGTAATTGGAAGAATCAAGAATTAAATAATGCCCGATGATTCATGGCTATGAAGAATTTTAAATTGTTAGTACTGTTTTGTCTGTGAAGCCAGGGATTTCCCAAAAGAGGTATGAATAATGTGACTGAAAATGGCAAGTATTTTGTAAAATCCTAGCCTATATTTTCCCTTAACAAATGGCAAAGGCAAAATTGTAGAAAACAGGTCTTGGGCTTGTCCACACACTGCCACCTTGTGGCACTTTACATATACACAAAAACAAATGTAATATATATACTGAGCTAGTAAATAATCTTTATGTAGGTCTGGAAGAGGTCTGGGCCAGCAACACTTCGCAGATATATTGGCCTGGAATATTGCACAGTAGTATTAATGGACAGGCAGGTTGCTATGACAGGTACAAGTTAATGTTGTAAACATTATGGTGATTGTTTAGTTTCATGATAAAAGCAATGAGGAACATATCCTGGTAAAGCTTTACATTAAGGTTCCAGGTTCCAGCAGTCAAGAAAATAAATGGAAATTTTATCTGGCATGAGTTACCCTTGTGGAAGAGAGAGTAACCATAAAACATTCTGAGCACAAATGCCACTGTTGTGACATTTTCAGCAATAAATACATTTTCTTTTATTAAATAAAACTTAATAGCTATGTACTCCCTACATTTCAGTTGTCTCCAACACCCTGCCCCATTTTCTGTTTGAAAGTGTATTTCACAAGGCAAAGTTTGCAGATTTAAGGCATAATTGAGAGAGAGTGAAATCCAGATGCAGATTGAGGTGATGTGGTTTGTCATTTTTATTTGAACAAAGTAACAAAGCCAGTGCATTTTAAGTACAGGCAATCAGGGCTTATTGGTGATGTCAGCAGCTGATAGCAGTGGGAAAAATAGCTGCCTGTAAATTAGGCACTCAAATACAGCAAGAAGGGTGAACGTTATTGCCATCTTTATTTCTACTGAACTGCCAAAGCTGTGGGTGTTTTGACAGATTATATAAAGATGTGTTAAACTGGCTGTTGCTTCTCACAAAAAAATGGGAAAAAAAAACGTACAAAACAATAATTTAAAAACCAACTAACACAGGAACCAGCCTCAAATACATAGTACACACCAAAACCTTATGTAATAACAAAAAAAAAAAAAAAAAACTCTTCTGCACCCACACACCTGTATTTAAGGCCTGCTAATTAGGGTGTGTGTGACTCATTAACCAATCACATGCAGAGAGTAGCCATTACTTATTAAACAATCAACCTGTTTGGAATGCCATTGCTTAAAAGGGATCTGCTATTTTTAGATTTGAATGGGATGGAATACAAAGAGGTTCCTTAGACATTGAACATTTTTACATTTCACACTGAAAAAATTAAGTTTTTGGGGGGACAGAAGGTTCTCCTTCCCAAGATAATTTTGGCCATTTGGCCATTATTATTTGTGTTGACAGCGCACATTTTCAGAGCAAGGTGAGATGAGGTGACGCAACTCTTCACAAGATCCCAATACCAAAATCCAACAACAGAATTAATCTGTTGCAACTTAGATGTGTGAGTAATTTGAGTATTTCCAAAGGTCAACACTATTTTGATTCCATTGGAATCAAGTGTGGATAATTGTGTTCTGTCTGTACAGTGCTTAAATGTAGATAGTAGAAAATATACCTGTCAAATCTCTACATTCAAGTCTGAAACAGAAAAAAAAACATCCAATTTGCCTATGAATGGGAATTTCAATATTGTTACACAACAGCTTGCATATTCCACATCTTTGAGGCTTGTGGAATGCAAAGCATTCTGTGCAATCCAGACAGCATTTGGTTCTTTTGCAGAGTTCCCTTTCCTTGGGGTGTTTTTTCCTTGTAGTTCAGCAGGCTAATCATGCTTCTTGTCCAAAGTAAATGGCAAAGGCCGCAGTTGACCTCAGTCGTATTCAAACCATGGCTAATTATTCTGGAAGAGATTATATAAACCCTATAATTGCATAATAAGAATAACCAGAATAACTGAATGCATATGCATGCAATGCCACATCCATTAGCTAATTGAAAAGAATGGCAAGAGTGTCAAAATGTGCATTTCGGTGTATTGTACAGTGTTAAACACTAGATGGCAGCACTGCTCAGGGTACAGAGCTGATCACATGGCCATGGTCGAGAAGGCAAGTACACACTGAGGAGACCACTCTGTGTGCTAAATGTGACAGCAAATCCTTAACAAAATGCACAAACATTAATAAAATGCACACCTGACATTCAATACCATTAAATTGCATAACAGCTTTCTCCCTGTGGTGCCCTCAAGAACTCTTTGCATGTCTGGGAATAAATATGGCACGCAAGCCATGGAAAGGCAGACAGGGTCATTGCAAAGAGTGATGTGCTGGAAGCGGTGAATCAGCTGGCTGAACTGTTCCTCCTGTCTGTCTGTCTGTCTGTGGCTGACCTCCGGCTATTCTAGGCCGGCAGACTTTGGCAGCAAGCACCATGTTCCATGTCAGGTGATCCCGAACCTCACACTGTGTTGTAAGACTTAGTAAAGGCGAATGCCACCATCAGTCAGCTTTGACAAGTGAGCTTTGGGCTCTGACATTTTGACCGTTGAACCTGGCTTCTTTCTAGAATTTTTCAATCTTGCTTACCTGCACATACAACATTACATTACATTATTAGCGTTTAGCGACTTACATAGGTTACAATGTCTTATATGTTACCCATTTATACAGCTGGATATTTACTGAGGCAATTCTGGGTTAAGTACCTTGCCCAAGGGTAGTGCCAAAGCAGGGAATTGAACCGGCAACCTTTCAGTTACAAGTCCTGTTCCTTACCACTATGTTACACTGCCGCAACATAGAGTTCTTCTCCTTTTGGTGGTTTTATTATTTCTTGTCACAGCATTACAAGGCATTTTATGTCTCTTGCATAATTGTGTACAATTGATTTCTATTATCAGGCAGCCTAAAGGTACCAGGGCTGTTTCCAGTACCTCTGGAAGAATATTTCTTATTTCAGATATGAAATAGTCCATTGTGCGTCATCTCTACATGCTTTTAGTTTGTTGATCTTGAAGTGGTTACTTTGAGTGGCTGCTGCCAGTTGTTTTTAGGGTTATGAATACTGGAATAAAGAGTCCCAAAGAAAGCATTGTTCTAGACAAAAGTGATTTGTTAATTCACCAACTGAATGAGAGGTATGCATTTTTCATGTTTCTCTTTTTGACACTTCTCCAGCATCAGGTTATGTAATGTCCCTCTGTTTTGAGTTAAAACTTGCGCTGTCTTGACTTTCCCACACTGGTTTCATATAGGCTTAGTCACATACCACTGCAATGCAATAATGAAATTTCAAGTTTCAATCACTTACTGTACGCATTACATTCTGAGGCTTCCATGTGTATTTGATTATGAGAATCCATGGATTTTAGTCAATTTATTTAATTTAAAAGATGCTCAGGAGCCCTACAATGTCAACTCAGGCCGAGACTTGTTCTTTTGTCGTCTGTTTGTTAGTTAGTTTCCTAGGACTAAAATGTTCCAACCACAAGTGTGGTCATGCTTCAAATGTCATTGTCATCAACACATTGGTGGCGGCACAGATATTTTTGCTAGCGCTTGTTTACAGCTTGTGTACCCTGCATACATGTTTCCAGTGGATAGGGATATGTCTCTCTGGGAGAACACTATATGCAAGTGGATTAATGCTTCTTTGACAACTGCAGTCTCTCTATTTATAATGCACCGTGTTTATTTCCACGGCTGCTGTCCAGAGGACATTTATATGGATATTTGCCAGCTGTTTCCTGCAGTCTATAGTCTGTCTGTGGGTAACTCCGATTGCATCATTTTGGCTGAAAACTGGAAACGCACAATCTCTCACATCTAAACCCCTCCGATGTCTGCAAAGGGAAAACATTTTTGTCTTCCTGTTGTTGCTCGCATCAAGTTCAAAACTTTTGTGCTGGCATACGGGACAGTGAATGGGACAGCCACCTCATACCTACAGTCAGTCTTCAAACCATATGTACTGCCCAGATCATTACACTCTGCAACCATGGAGTGACTGATTGTCCCGTCCTGATGGGGTCGCTCCTCCCAGACACTATGCCGGCCTGTGCTGGTCCCTCAGTGGTGGAATGAACTTCCCACAGTGGCCAGGACAGCAGAATCACTGGCCATCTTCCAATGCAGACTGAAGACCCACCTCTTCAGATTGCATCCCAGTTCCACTTCAATCTCCACCCTCTAACACCTGTTACTTGTATTACTTGTATTATTTGCTGTTTATTTTACATGTAATATTGCAATGTGTTTTGGATTCTGTGATGTAGTGACTGTGATGTATGGTAGTATGTGTAAATGGCTTGCCTACTTGTAGTTGGCTTAGTTTCTAGGCTGTCTAGTCAGCTTGCAGAAGTTAACTTGTGGTAGGGCTTGAATAATGCTATGTTCACACTCACTGGTCTGTGAGTGTTGTTAGCCGGGTCTGACACTGTTGCTTATTCAACTTGATTGGATACAATTCTGTTCTTTTGTGCTGGAAGTCGGTCTGGATAAGAGCTTCTGCTAAATGAATATAATGTAATGTTTTAAATGGCTAAAAGGATTTGAGGGGTGAGTTCTACATATAAAATGGCAAGACATGTAATGAGGTTGCTTTGAAAACCTGGGCTGCATTATAATAAGAACTCTCTTATGCTCAGGCAAATAGATTTGCAGATTTACATACGCAGATTTGCAGTACAGACATTGTTACATTATATGTCTACGCTTCTGTCCACTAGAGGACAGTGTTTGATACCCATTTGGGTTACATGTAAGTGTACAGATTCTGTGCCTCTAGATGCAAAACCTCAAAAACACACTGACATTCACATTCAGTTATTACTGTACATAATGGCCACCGGCCCAATCTCTCACATAATAACAAAACAAGTAACCACCATGTATGTTACTCAGGTGTTGTTTTGACATCAGCTTCCCCTTCCAAATCGTCACGGACTCAGACAAACAACAGCGAATCAACCACTTTCCACTGGGACAGGTTTCAGTTAGTCAGTCCATACACCATATGTTTGAGCATCTCTGTCAGGGAATATACTGCCAACATAGGCTATATGTTAACACACTGACTGCATTCACTGCATCCTGGTGCTGAAAGACGCGGGTGTGGAGAACACAGAGGGGTTTACTCTGTGAAAGCATAACCTATAGGACAGAGATACAAAGCAGGTGAGATCTTCAATCCTCGAATATGTTATTCTGCATAAGAATGCCCTCTGTTCACTTCTCTCCTTCCATTACGGCGCTCAATAAAAGAAAGCACACTTACACACCGACACTGACCACTAAATCTCAGTTACAGAGAAATTACGGCCAGGGCCTGTCATAACCTCTTTTATGTGTTTTAATGATTTACAATTTACTCGTATGTGTGGTTAAAACAGCAATGCACAAAACTATGAATAGATCCATTGCATGTCAGCCAGATTCACTGATGATAATTCATCTTTTAAAACAGAGAGTTTGAAAAACTCAAATTAACAATATCATGTTAACAGTGGTCACAAGTACCTAACCAGATGTGTTACCCTCAGAGGACACCAGTATTGATTTATTGCACAGATCTCAACAAACTGAGCCCTGCCTGGATTAAGTGAGGCAGAGGGAATTCTCCAGGGATCAGAAGCGCAGCCATAGAGGACAGGGGTCAGTGATTCAGACTCTCTCATTTAGTTCCATATTGTCATAACGGCGCAAGAGACCAAGACACACAAATTGTGGAGAATATCAATGACACACCCCTTATGCTGCCATATAATCAATATGGACGCCTGTATCATTGACAGGTGGACTGGATCAAAAAGCAACAACGAAATTAAAGGCATTGATTCTTGAATGGTGCTCAAAAGGACTACGCAAAATGTGTTACAAAGTGTACGTACCTCAGAAACGGCACAGAGGCGAAAGTGAGCTGGATAATGTTAAATAATTACAGTATAGCCTGGTGTGTTTCACTGGGGAAATTGAATCTTCGGTGCTCATTATGACATTGCGCATTGGCGGTTTACTTCTCGTCTCTTTCTCCAAATGAATGTCCATTAACCGTGCACTCTTTATTTCCAAGCCTTTTTTTGTTGTGTCATTCAGCTTTCCCTCTTATTTCTCATTGTTAACACAGCTGGGCTTGTGCACTCCTTTCTGCCCGCCACCAGTAGGGAGGGGAGAGAGAGCGCTGCAGCAAAATATCAGCTAGAGAGAGGTACAAAGACAGATGACTGTATAACTCCGCCTCCGGCTCGCATTCCTTATTCACAGCCCTCCAGATTAGACAGAGAGAAAGAGTGTAGAAGAGGGTACAGGGGAAGGCGAGCACAATGACTATGGCATTGCACAGAACATCTCAGCTCTCGAAAACCGAACACCACACACCTCTGACGACGATTTGGGCATGGATCACAGGCACAGTAGTCAGAGTACTGGTTAATGACGTTACACCTGGTCTGGGGACAAAATGAGGGTTATCTACATCCAGAACGCCGGGTTCGTTGCTGCTTTCTCGGGAGGCAATGACGGTGAAGGTTCTCCGTTTTATTTTTGACTTCATAATATAGGTAGCATTATATACTAGATGGTAAACACAACCCTAGATCGACTGAGTGAACATGTCTCTACACGAAAAGAGAAAAAGGAAAAGTAACTACTATATTTAATGTACTTAGAGATATTCTGAATATTTTACATTTTTTGCGCATTTTAAATTTGTGTAGCTTTTTCTTTTCTTTTCCTTTCTTTTTTGCATTATCATCCGTACGTGAGGACGCTTTGTCTGAAATCGAAAGTGGAGGTAGCTGCTGACTTAGGGTATTTTTTAAAGATAACACCATAATTTGATAATTTGTCGTAATTTTTTTGTACTTGTGCACACTCATATGAAGTGCTAAACATTTTCATCTCGTAAATACTGATGTTATAACAAGACGCGAATACATTCGCCAGCTGTTTTTTTTTTTTTTTTGTGAGGGAGTTGTCAGGAGCCTAGTGTATTGGCATGTTAAGAGTTGTGATACTCCAAGCAAAATGAAATATGAGAATTAGTGAGCAGAGTCCATATGAAATGAACGACACATTAAAGATTTGGTTGCCAATGTTAATGTTTTTAACTACGCATTGCTCGTTCTAATTTATTTATTTATTTGTTACGGCTATTATTATTATTATTATTATTATTATTATTATTATTATTATTATTATTATTATTATTACTACTACTACTACTACTACAACGACTACGGCGACGACAGCTATAACTACTAATACTAGACTACTACTATTATTCTTGTTAAAACTGGGTAAATACATACAGGACTGTAGTGGAAATAGTCAGGGTTTAGTTGCATCCCTTGAGATGGAAACTGCATGTCTATCACCCCACCGACTGTCCCGTCACGGGGCTGACTTAACCCAGGGCTCTGCGGGAAAGTCTTGGGGAGACCATGCGTCTCTGCCGGTACCTGCTGATCACACGGTGACAGACACGCCGACAGCCGGCGAAGGCAGAAGGGGATCGGGGGTGAAGAAACACCTCCACAAACATAACCTGAAACACCGCTACGAGCTGCTGGAGACTCTGGGAAGGGGAACATATGGCAAAGTGAAGAAGGCCATCGAAAGACACTCCGGGAGAGAGGTGAGTAAGAAATTGCACCGCCGGCAGTTGCACAATTAACCTTTAGAAAGAGAAACAGTAGTCGTCAATATATAATCACCTTTATTTTAAAAAGCCTAGATTTTGGGGTATGCCTATGACAGTTCAAAACGATTTAAATTGCAACTTATCACGGTATTATAAACTTTAGCCCACATTTTCAGAACAGTCCGCAGCTATTTAAGAAATGCAAAGGTGATGCATTTGAGTGTGGAGTGGCATAGGTAATTCGCGTTTAGTTCTTTTGAAAGTACAGCGTTCATGGAAATGTGAAGCCTTGTAATTAGTAGTGAGATATGGTTGATACTGTACTGTCGTTCCCAGTTGCCTATTCCGATGGGAATTCCCCTTCACTCAAACACATTCCAGAAACCATTGCAAACTCGACAGCACACGCTGTCTCCAGCGGTGCCCCAAGCCAGATGTCTGCGTGCAGTTCTTGAGCCATGAGGCCAAACGCAACCATTGACGGTACTAATGTGGCTTTATGACCCCAATGTCACGCTTTATTTCTAAAGTCAACAGCCTTCGTAGACGTTTTCCGCCCACCAAAATACAGCTTAGCTACGAGAAAAATAAGACCATTTTTTAATGTTGGGTTTCCGGTAGACACATATTGAGAAGCTAAAAGACTGCTGTGGACCTGTTTGATTCAGTGTGAAGAAAAAAATGACAAGCATACTGTTCTCATGATGGGTGGAAACAATACTGCCCATTCCGATTTAGCGCTGTTGTGGGTCTGCACTCTGATGATGCTTTTACCTAGACTCAACTCACCGTTATATCGAGCCCATTAGGATATTGGATTACAGACATGTGATGCTGAGGAAATGAGTAATGTTACAGCAGTCGTTCTGTTGACATGCATCAGTGCTAAATTTGCAAGGTTGAGCCTGCCACACATATCGCCATAGAGGCAAAACATTTTCATGTGCTACATAATTTGGCCTTATTAAGCACTGCTAGATCAACGACAATTTTCCAAGGGTGGAGTATGCCAGGAGGAAACAGTAACTTTAGTATGTCCTTGCTCTTTTCCTGGCACCTGTATATAAAAGCACATCACCCCGCCCCCCCCCCCCCCCTCCCCTTTAGAACCCAAGCACAGTAAATTCAGAGCTTGTGTTCTTGCTTGATTCACCACAAGACCATGGACTCTCCATCCTTTGTCTAGCCAAGAAGGGGTATACAATTGTAAACCACCTTTTCTATCAAAGCAGTTCACCGCACTTCCCCTTCGAAGTGACCCGCTGATCTTGTTCATGTGTGCCACATACTTTGAAGGCAAGAGACCAATCGAAGGTCATTTCACAGCACAAGCACAGTGGGAATCTCTTAACAGATTCACCCTGACAATTTACGCTTCAGAACTGTAAAGAAAAGCTCCGACAAAGCGTGAGTGTCACTGTCAATGTGTAAGATTTGGCAACCCTTCAGTGGAGTGTTAAATTAGACCAGAAGCCCAGAAGATTCAGATGTCATTTTGGATAAGTGCTGCGGTCAATGCTCTGAACAAGCAGCAGGAGAATGAGGTCCAATCTGAATGTCAGCCATGATGAGCTTAATTTCAGATAATTTGTATCAGCTAAAATCATAGACACATATAAGGTTGCAATGGGTCCTGAAACTGAGAGGATAGGCGAGACTGCGTTCAGGATTAGAGTGTCAGCCTCCACAGTCATCTTACACGGCTCATGGTTATCCTTGTGTCACTTAGTGACATTTAGTGCTACCTTCATTTATTAGAATGACACAACATGCGGATGTGTCTCAATTTTTTGCAATTATTGCATGTGAAGGAGAGCCTTTTGAGAAGTGTCAACCAGCTTCCTGACAGTGCAGTGCTGCATGGAAAGTCAGGCTTTTAACTAAAAACGAGAAACCTCTGATTTTGCCTGAATAGCAGATGCTCGTTTGTATGGTTAGTGTATATTTTTACATCAAAATGATATGGACGTGTGGAAACATCAGATGATCCGTAAAAGAACATCCAATGGGAGGCAATCTGGGGCTAGTGCTTCATGTATGAGACTGCACCACGTATGCTGTGTCTTTGCTTTTGGGATAATGCTCATACAGCACCTTGATTAACATATTAGGCACTATAACCTATAATAACCTTAGCTTAATTTAGCAACAATCTAGTCAACAGTGCTGTATTAGTCCCATACAATAGATGCCAGGTCCCAAAACAGAGTGACACAGAGAGGGTCTCTGTTGTTTGCTCACAGGCGTTGCGTCAGTCTAGCCATGTATTTCTGGGCCCATGGCCAAGGCCACGTGTATTCATCTCATCTCCTAAACAGCTGGTAGATGCAGTAGGAGTTTGACAGTTTAACAAGGCACCCATAAACAGTCAGCCTGGAGTTATTATTTGTGTGTTGGGAAAGCACGATGGCTTGCGTTCTTCGGTGCTGGAAAATTTTTGTTTCATAGTAAAGGCATAGGACTAAAAATAGAATAAGAACAAAAGCAGGTGTGTATGTCCTTCACAGTTAGATGAGTACCTGTTTTTCTTCATTTACTGGAATGCAGAAATATCTTCCAGGCACGTTAGTTTCCGTAAAGTGTGCGTTTCCTTTCTGTGGCTGTTTGTACATGGCTGTGTGCAACTTCTGTTCCACATCTGCAGAATAGCTTGCCTTGAGCCACTGCCTGTACCACTCAATGTGGTATTCTGATTAAGCCGAGAGTAAATTAGCACAACTCCCAATCCTAGTGCGCTCTACTTCTGCTTCTGGGACACTGGTTTCCTCTGATTGATGTCCCACTCCAATGATGCCCCATATGATACAGGGCTATGAGCACCAGGGTCTCCTCCCCAGTGACAACCGGACGTATGTCAGGGAGAGACAGCCTTTTTCCCCCATCAGTGACAGTGACCAATGGGGCGGGAGGCTTTCACACAATTTGCATGTTAGACCCAAAACCTTGGGGGTTATGAAGCCTGATTGGTTCTTTTGCTCTGTCCGGTAATTCCACAGGCCGCCCATTGCAGTTGCTAGGAGCCACGTCTGGGCAACCCCGAGCAGATGTAGATGAATGATCATGGCAGTTACTAATGTAAATAAACTAAAAAAAAGTCGACATAGTATTGAAGACCCTGTATGTTTTAGTCACCATGTAGTCACCAGCTATAATTCTGGCCCCAGACTGAGTCTTGAAAGAATAGGAGCTTCAGCAGTTACTCAGCCAAGCACAGCATGTGTGTGCGTGTGATGATGCATGTCACCGGCATGACCATACAGGGGATTGTGTCGATGCTGTCTGTGACTACGCTCTGTATTTGTACATGACCTCTGACTCACAGAGACATATGCAGACCTATGGTAGAGACAGTAGCAGAGTGAGGGAAGAGAGTAATCTTGCTGCCCAGATGGCTTTCTCTTGCCAGTCAGTTTCCTTTACAGAGAAGAAAACGAGAAAGAGAGTTTACCATAGGCACAGGAAGTGACTGGAAGACATGATAGTGTGATTGTGTGTGTATGTGTGTGTGTGTGTGTGTGTGTGTGTGTCTGTGTGTGAGCGAGAGAGAGAGAGAGAAAGAAATAGAGAGAGATAGAGATATAAAAAGAGAGAGGGAGAGACAGATAGACAGAGGTAGTGAATGGTAAGTCACAGTGAAAAGGTTGTGGTGACAGCTGGTCCTAAAGTGGATAATGACACATGAAAGACCATCTTCAGCAGGAAATGAAAACTCCACCGAAAGTTAATATCCTGCAAAGAAGCTGCATGGGAGAGAGGGCGGGAGAGAAGGGGAACACCGCGAGGGAGGGGAACGGGGCTTCATTTGGGGGAACAGAAATAGCTCATGTGTGAAAAGTGCACAAAATTAGATGGCTCGCAGCAAAACATGTCAAGTAGGATATTTTTGGCATTGCATGAATTTTAAGTATTTTCTGCTGTTTTTATTATCTTGCTGACTGAAGGTCTACTCTACCGTTTAATACACAGACGTTCTCCCCGTCCTTTAACTCATGTCGTCTTTAACTCATGTAATTTTGCAGTAGCTGTTATACCTCATCCATGTTTTATTCCATGTATGTGTCCTGCACTACTGTTGTTGTTTGTTGTATCACTACTGTTGTTTGGTATTTGTTGTTGTCACTTTGACATTGTACGAAAGCACTATGAGAGACATTGGAACCGGAGTCTACTTCCTTGCATGTGTAAAAGCAAGCTTGGCCAATAATGTCTGATTCTGATTCTGAGAACAGATGCACAGGCATTACCACATTGTTTCAGGTGCTTTCTCCCTGTGCAGACACCTGGGAATTGTAGTCTTTGGTCCTTCAGGAAATTAAATATAGTGGCTGATGAAAAAATATAAACCCTCATTTAAAATTTAAGTATGCACCACATAATTTATTATTTGACTGTAAATTTTCTTTTCATTAAGAGCCCCAGCATTTAACCTTTGTTTGATATCCATCAGAGGAACACACACACACACTTGTTAACTGTTATTGACAGGGAAGAGGGCTGCTGTGTTGATAACCCACCTCATTTGCTTTAATGACCTGAGAAAACGCAACCTACTGTCGAGCTCCAAAGGAGCCGGGTATATCCTTTCACATCAAACAGATCCCATGGTGAACCACCCCTGGTACGGATGGCAAACAATGCAGTGCTTTGTTTGCCTGACAATGATACCACTTCACCTAAAGCCACAGCCTAGAACACAGCAGCCAAGTGGGCCAGCTGGCATGTGGATCAAACACAATTGTGTCTAATGGTCCAGTAACACGGCCTCGGAGAATAGGAGGGGTGACTGCCTCTGTGTATTAGCTGTACACTGGAGGCGTGCCACGGTGAGTTTATAATTAGTTTACAATTTCAATCTAATTAGCGATGGAATCAAAGGTCAGTCATGACCTCACCATGTGCAGTGTGCCCATCAAAGCCCCATTATCCACACGTTTCAAAACAAAACCCAAAAGCTATGTGCCAACGGTGTATCCCTATGGTTACTCAAAGACTGTATGCACCATAGACAGCATTTCTCTGAGGTGCACAAACTGGGAACTTACTGTATGGTCTCTGGTGAAAATCTGCCATGAGGTGAACTGTTTAGCACCTTATGAGGTGATGGAAAGACAACTCATGGTACCAAGAATGCCATGGAACATGTGTAAAAGGGTCCTTACCTGTGTTTGTGTTTATATTTTTGTTGCTTGACCTGAGGTGGTCCAGCTTGGGTTTCTTTGGGTCACTCTAGAAGCTAGTACCGTAGTAGCATTTCAAGCTTAAGTTGAACCATCTGTGAAAGGACAAAGCACCTTGCCCCCACTGGAGCTTTTTTGTTGTTTTACCCAGCAGCAAACACAGTGAGCTTCACTGTATCTTCTACTCTCATGCCTCTTCTGCACCTGTTGCATTCATATACACTTACCCTGCTATGGCTTCTATTATTCATCACTTTTACTTCTGACTTCTATTATCTCCCTATCGTATTTACAGATATCTGCCCTATCTGCCCCTTGTCACGCCTCCGAATTTGCACTTTCCACTCCCCCTCTGTCTCACTTGTTCTCTAGTTCCCTCAAAAGTGGCTCATTTATTAATAATCAGACACGATCTGTCTGTGTGCGCAGGGTTTTGTTACCAAGGCGATGTCTGGGTCTCTGTGTGTGTATGCAAACTGTGTAGGAGTTAATGAGTACATCTACATGATTAAATATAACATATGTCAATATATACATGTACACGGTATGTATTCAGTAAAAGTCACCAGGTTCTGCTGCGTTTACACTTCCCACACACCCCGCTACGAAAGCCCCTCAGGATACAGCCATCAACGGCTGAAACGGTCTGATTTCGTTCTGCATTGTGAAACTCTTACTGCGTTCCCTAATAAGGCCAAGGAGCATGACTGCGGACACGGTGACGCGAGTGACGCAGGTAGACAGGAAACGGCTCTCCTGTGATTTCCTCCTGCTCTCCTGTGATTTCTCTCCTGCCGTTTCCTCTTCTGCGGAGCTGAGTCCCACCTCTCCACTTCCTGTGCGAATGATGTCTACATAGATCATCTTACCCTCTCAAGCCTCCGTTCCCCTCTGTGCAATTCATATGCAGCAGGAAGCTGTTTTAAAGCAAAACAGTAAAAGGCTCTGGTGATATGCAAAAAAAAAAAAAAGTCTTAAGGCTAGAACACTGAGCAGCCTCCATTAAGTAATGTAATTACGCTGCTCACAGCGCACCATGAATTAGTGTGACACATGGAGCCAATAGCCCAACATGATGTACCCATATACACGCTGTGTTCCATTAGGAAATGAGTCACAGTGATCACAGTTATTTATGAGCGCTGCACATCTTTGTTGAGTTGAGTTTGTGCTCTGGAAGTGGAACTTCTATTTTTATCACCCCACGTCCTTTTATAAACCAAATTTCTCTTTGGTTTTGTAATAATCATCACCCCATCTTAACTCCTCCCTGAAAGGAAGAGAAAGAGAGAGATTCTTGCTAAGCTCACTTTGAGATAAATGCAGCGCAACACAAGATAATAACTGAAAAGATCTTCTGTGCGTCACATAGGCAGTGAAAGTAAGTGTTAGGTTTACTTTTCAGCTTCAGATAAAATGGCTTGATTGGAGTGCATGACAAAAGTGAAGGTTGATTCACCTTTACATAACAACTGAGATGCCCTGACATCAGGCTTGTGAATCCAGCAGTGGTCCAGTTGGGCTGGAAGGCCAGGGTGAATCCAGCAGTGGTCCAGTTGGGCTGGAAGGCCAGGGTAACCATGCCCATAATCTGCTATCTGATCCATCCATTAGTCTGTGATTGAGGCATCAACAGCAGTGGTAGTGAAGACCAAACCATGCTCTACCACCCAATAATACATGGTTAATGGGTTATACTGGACTGCAATTAACACAGCATGAGCTGGTTATTTTTTCTAGTGAATACCCTTTACAGGCACTCTGACAATTACACTCAGGGACAAAGGGGCTGATTACAATTCTTTCTGCCTATTGCCCTTCTCCTGTTAAATTTGTAAAGGATATTTAAAGGGACATTGCCGTAGAGTGCCAAAATATAGGCCAAAAACTGATGAACTAAAGTTACCCTGCATGGGGTTCTTTAAGACCACTCCCACTCATGCCATAGTCACATTCATCAGTGAGTCCTCAGACAGATAGAAGTCGGCAGTATTGGGCCATCCACTGTATTCCATTAGAGCCTATGTCTCATTATTAACCAGACCTTAATGTCATATTTTAAAAAATGTGATCAAAAGAACTAAGAGTAGGTAGTTGTTTTATATATAAGGGTGAACTAATGCATTTCTCGGGTCTGAGTTACATGGCATGAGTATGTGGGGGACAGTGTGACGCGTTGGTAAGGAGCAGGTTATTGGTTCAGTTCCCCACTGTGGCACTGCTGCTGTACCCTTGGGCAAGGCACCTAATCCACAATTGCCTCAGTAAATATCCAGCTATATAAATGGAAAATATGTTTAAAATTGGTAACCTATGTAGGTTGCTTTGGTTTAGAGCATCTCCTAAATGACAATAATGTAATGTAAAATGTCATTGTAGCATGCTGCGTCTGACAGTATCATCTTCTGGTTCCCGGCAGGTGGCTATCAAGTCCATCCGGAAGGAGAAGATCAAAGACGAGCAGGACATGGTGCACATCCGCAGAGAGATCGAGATCATGTCGTCCCTTCGCCATCCCCACATCATCTCCATCTACGAAGGTGAGTCCGCCTGCTTCACAGACCCAGCATCCACTCCTGTCAGGGCATGCCAGGTGATGTGAATTGTCAGAATAAGACAAAGGTCTGGACATAGACAATCAAGTACCCATAAGCTGAAATAAGCCTGGATCCAGGCCAGCTTTGGGCAGAGTCGTGCATCCTTCTGGGTCCAGGGAGCTTCTCTCAGTTTACTGCGAGTGTGGGTGTCAGTGGGGAGTGAATTCCACATCAGACGGCATTCTTCAGCTCTCTGGCTTTGCTTGATCTCACAGCCAGACATCTGCTGATGCTTAAAGCACCGCAGATGGGAATCACACACCGCCCCACAAGGGAGAGGTTGCACCCCTGCGCCCGGGGGTACCGTGTGCTGCACAGGGCTCCCAAAACCAACGTTTGCCTGCCGCAACTCATTTGTGAGAGCCATGAGCATCACATTTTGTATCCATACCCAAATTGCACAGTATAAGCAACTTTGAAGCAGGACTATGGCTTCGTCCGTGCATACTAAAAGAATGTCTACTCCATTAGGGTACAAAATTACCAAGCAACATGACGCAAATCAAAGCAAGCTGGAAAAAAGTGAGAAAGTCACATTGCGACATTGGGTGTAGTGTGGAAGACATCATTGTCTAGATTGGAGAGTGACTTTTTTTTTTTTTTAAACCCAGTCAAAATGTCTCCCTTGTACAGATGGCTTGTCACTGTACCCCTCACAACCAGTGCCATGCACTGGAAAAGAGCCACTACTTCAGAGCTCTGTATATCACTAGTACCACTGAGATAGAGGCACCACTTCAGAGATCAGTGTATCACTACCAATGTCCTGGCTCTGTGTACAGCTATTATATATCCACTGTGACTTGGCAATGACACGCATTCTGGTGTGTCTGGTGTTCTTCCTCGCACCAAACACACTGCAGAAGATTGTTTGTGCCGCATCAGGGCTGTCATGCTATCTGGCTCATGAGTTAAACAGACTCGTGTTTGTGTTCGCAGTCTACATCTGCCGATATTTGTGAGCCCGAGTTCAAAATCAGGAGTGTGTGATGTTGGGACCTGAACTTGGACTACCATATAATTTCAACCTTGTGCATTGTGGGACACCGGTGACACGCATTCTGTGTTAAGCGAAGAGAGATCTGAGGAAAATGCCCTGTACACAAAGTACTGACACACTCCTTTTTCCATACATTCCTCTTTGTCTCTGTCCCCACCCAGTTCAGAGGCTTTCAGAAGCCTTGGTTTACGAGTTTATTGTTGTGGGTTGGACGCCCCCCAAAAAACCATGGAAACATATAGGCACGGATATGTGTACCTGACAACACCCTTGTCAGCTGTTAACTTCTCTTGCACAGCAAAGCTGAAACAGATGTACATATGGATTCTTTGTGTTGCATTCTGCATCAATCAACCAGTTGCAACTCCTAAATGCATTGTCTCTTTTTTATAATTCATAACCTTGTTTTGAAGCTGCAGTTATAACTCATACTGCATGTCAGTTTTAGTCTACAGTGAACACAGTTGACATATTCAGGCATGAACTTTGAAACAAAAGAAGAATGTAGACATCAGAGATGGAAACTAAAGTGGAAGCATTTTTCCCTCTTTTGTGACCTTCTGTGAGAGTAGAACTGCAGGTCAGCAAAAAAGCCTGCTGTTTCTGCTCTTCAAAGATAATGTTCTGGCTTGTGATTGTAGCTGACCCATCCAGTATACATAGGCAGAGTGAGAAAGAGTGGCACAGCATGTGGGCAGGGTTTATTTTACTGATCTGAGACCTGCTGCTGGAACATGGGTGAAAGTGACACGGCAGTTAGCACGCAGCCAGCTGTGTCTAAAGCAGTTTATGTAAGCCAGGTAATTTTCCCACTACAAAAGGAAGTGAAACAAAGCCCAGAGGCTATTGCTAACAAGCTGCCAGCCTGAGCTTAGACTGACACAGCACCACCAACCAGTCAGAATCCCCTTAGATCTGATGGCTTCATACAATTGCAGGTGAACTTACTATGAATTTATTTATTTGGCATACGCGTCTATCCAAAGTGAGCCATATTAGCGCATATAATAAGGTCAAGTGAGCAATGGTACAGATTCAGATATCATCAGTAACACATTGGAAGTTTCAATTTGTAATGCAGCATCACAACAGCTATAATATCTCACCAAAAAAAAGTGTAATCAGTGCTGCAATAACCATACAGTACCATACAGACGAGCAAGACCTATGCACCAACTACTACAACAGAGTGCTTGGAAGGGGGAGTCAGGGCAGAGTAGACAAAATGCAGTCTGAAGAGGCGAGTTTTCAATCTGCAATGGAAGATGGCCCTCAGCTCTGTCATTCTGATCATTGTGGGAAGCTCATTCCCCCGCATGGGGGCCGGAGCAGACAGGAGACGTGGCCGAGATCTATAACTCTGTCGGGGAAGCACTGGCATCCCGAGGGTGCAGGGCAGAGAGGCTAATAGAGTTGATAACAGAGGAATCCTGTTAAGTCATTTCAGGAAGTGCCCTCAGTCACCATCTGTGTGCTTTTGGGAATAATTATCCATGGCTTTTAAACCTTGCCCGCAACTGCGGACGTGGCGTTGTCCCCCAGGGAGGGTGTGTGATCCTAGAAGCCTGTTGTGCAGAGAAACTTCACACTGTGAGCAGGGTGACCATCTGTCATGCCTCCTCTCCAAATGGAACCGTTTGCTGTTACATTCACCTCCCCGCTGCCATGGCAACACTCTCTGCTTGCATCGGATACCGAAAAAGACCAGGAAGGCAAAGGCTAGAGTGGCAAAGGCAGACCGGAGTCTAGGAACTGCTGTCGCTACACTCATTTGATAGCTTTAGATTAAATTATCAGCAATTACATTCACTGCTGTTCTGTTGATTCACTGTTGCTCAGCAATTCACTGTGGTCTGTGTGCATCCAAGTCTTATATCAGAGCTCAGATGGGTGGAGTGCTTAATTGAACACTCTTTGAGTCTGGATCCCAGCCAAAGTGTAGCTGGGCTGCGGACCTAACCTCCCATGGGAGGAGCTTACCTGCAGTGCGTAGGTGGAGAATGTGTGGGGGGGACCTGTGATGATGTGCGAAGTGGTGAGAAACATCTGATACAGAGTCCAGTGGAGACTGACTCCCTGCTCCCCTGTCACTCACCCCTCTGATCTCTGCCTCCACTTGTCATCTTAAATACTATATGATAGAAAACAGAGCATTCTGTCAATACTGCTGAGTGGTGCTGGGTGGTGCTGTAACAGTGAGAGGGGAACAGAGATGCAATAAGTCTTCTGGATGTTTGACAAAGGCTGTGTGTTCCACGCCTTGGGTGGGGCACACATTTAAGGGGGATTCCCCTAGTCCCCCATTTATGTTATTGCCCCACAATGAAAGCAGCGGATTACATTCAAAAGCTGAAATGATCCATCGTCACGGCCCTGTTTTACGTGGCGATACTGCAGATGAAGCTCTTTTTTCAGTTTTGTAGGTCAGTGCTTACCCTTTCCCCGTCTGTCCCTCAGTGTTCGAGAACAAGGACAAGATCGTGATCGTCATGGAGTACGCCAGCAAGGGCGAGCTCTACGATTACATCAGCGAGCGGCGCAGGCTGACCGAGAGGGAGACGCGACACTTCTTCCGACAGATCGTCTCGGCCGTGCACCACTGCCACAAGGTGAGCGAGGGAACGGGCGCCAGCACAGTGCGCTTTCGCAACGTGACAACAGTGCGCTGTCGCCTCGCGTTTCCGACAAACAGCAGATTGACCACATCGGTTTCACATGCATGGGGTGCTATCGTGCTAATCGAAGCCAAAGCTGGTACCGTTTTACAGCACCCAGACAGCTGACTGAAGCACAGCGTGATTACCCAAATTGAGTCAGGAAGTACCTTATAAATTGCATAAGGCTTCAATAAAAATTTTACACAAATTCGGTGCTGTGCACCACGTAATGAGCTGGCCCCCTGTTGCCTCCGCTGTCATCTAGCGATCGTAAAATGACGGAGCCAAGCAGAGTGAGTGAGTCCAGACAGGAGGCCAGAGATGCCTCAGAGAGTTCCTCTCTCCCCTCCCCTCTCTCCGTCTGCCCTCTCCCTGCCGAGTCTCTCTCTGCTTGGGTCCAGAGCACAGAGCTTGAGGGAGGGGATGTCGAGCGGGCATGCCCATTGTCCGCACATCTGGAAAGAGGGTGATGTCATCCCTTCAGCTGGGAAAGCCCAGTTTCCCCGGCAACTGCCAATCAGAGCGCAGAGATGAGTCACCGTGGGAGGTGGGGTTTGCAGGAGAGAGTTGCAGGGGGAGAGCGTAGTGGGCAGACTGTCGGAGTGCGAGGATATTGGCTGCTGCTTCATTTGCCACAATGGTTTCTGTGTGAGCATGTGTATCTGCTGTGGCGAACCGATTAGAAACACATTGCGCACGGCCGCATTCGTAATGAAGTCTCAGTTCCAAATCCAGCATGGCTGCATTTCCCAATCCTGTGCGCCACATGTTAATGACCGCTTCAAGAGTTACAATCGACGCTGTTGGTTTTCAACCAAGATCTGCTGTGAGAACATATTTTAGTCTGGTTGACAATTAAAAATTTTGATTTTATTTGAGACATATGTGGATGAGGAAAAGCCATGGCTGATGACATTATCAACACCATTGGGGAAAGAAAATGAGATGCAATTTGCAAAATGCATAACAGATCGCTTGAAATTTGTTGCCTCATTAACTTCAACTATTGCCTGCATTGCTGAAAGTTTTGTGCTGAACCATATCTAATAACTGTACATGGAGCAGTGATTCCTGAAAGTCAGAGGAAGTGCTAAACTAAGCTATTCTCGCAAATGTAAGAATGCTGATCATGTGTTATTTTTCAGAATGGCATCGTGCACAGGGATTTGAAACTGGAAAATGTGCTACTGGATGAAAACTGTAATATTAAGGTAAGAAAGGATCTCGCGCTGTCTCTCATCTGATTCAGCTACGCTCTGGGTAAAGCAGTATGGGACTCTGGCCAGTGTTTGTCGCTAACTTCCTGTCCAGACCATTGGTGTCATAAGGTTATCTGCATATGTCTTCCTCCTGTCAGTGATACAAGGAGGTGTGGCAGAGAGGGAACTGAAGTGTGGGGAGTCCAATCTTATGAGTCTACACCCGCTATGAACTCTCTGCCAATGGATGGTGTCGTTGTTGAAAGATGACCACCTTTAGAATGGCAGTGGAAGATGAGGGAGAACCTTCACCGTTAATGAAATGTTTCTTATTCTTTCTGTCCCCATTCCTACAGATCGCAGATTTCGGACTTTCCAACCTTTACCACAAAGACAAACTCCTGCAGACTTTCTGTGGAAGCCCACTCTATGCCTCGCCAGAGATTGTGAACGGGAGGCCATACCGTGGCCCAGAGGTAGGCCACACGGACTCCTAGCACTACCTAATAACACGAGCGCTTCTTACATTGTAGTTAGGTGAGAGTTGGCTAATGTCAAGCAGTTATTCCCGTGGTTCATCGTCATGGTATTTAGCGAGTCATAGATGAGAAAGTAGATGGAATTTTAGGGATTTTTACATTAATTTTTATGGAATTTCCCCAACAGCTGCACAAAATACCCAAAGATCTGCTCCTGCACACCAGAGCCAATGAGAATGCTGTGTAAATGGCCTCATAAAGACATCTAAAAAGATTTACATAATTTAAAAAAAACCTTTATTGCCTGAGGCTGGCCTAGTATGGAACAAAAATAAAGTTGTTCCTAAGTCACCTTCCAATAACTATAGGAAGGAACTATAGCTGAGAAAGTTCTTCATTGAAGTCACATCCTTATTTTTAGACTCAAGTTACACACAGTCCTCTTGAATTAATGTCCGATAATCTTCTGTTGAGTACAAAAAACAACAACATAAAGATTAAAATCAAAATTCCACAGGCCTTGTGGGAGAGTCAACAAATTATGGCTACCGCTGAGAATGAAAACAAAGCACAATAGCACTCACACTGCGGCTCTCCTGATTTCCTAATAAGCTGACATATCAAGAGAAACTCCTCAGTGAAAATCTTCCGTAGGGGAAGTTCACACACTTTCAGCCCCCTATCTGATTTCCTGACCCCAGGCACCCTCTGGACACATCAAGCTTTGAAAAGAAATTCCTGCAGACGCGCCCCACCCAGACGCGGGGCAATCAGTAACCATCAGTGAGTTGCCACTGACAGGATATCACAGCTCGCCTATCCCAGCTCGTCTCATTAACCCCCCAGCCCCTTGGCTTATGTAACTGCCACTCAGCTTCCTGAGAAAGGTCCCTTACGCAATGCCAGCGGTCAAGGAGCGAGGGAATCCGTCCAATAATCACAGTCCCGCTGCAGGCCGGCCGGGTAAAGGGGGCAGAGGGGTTATCGTCACCATCGGCATTCCCAAGCGCCTGCTTTTAATTGCAGCAATCAGCAGGTCTGGCGGGGTTATCGGTAGGAGTGGTACATTGTGGGGCCAAAGTCATTAGCGGGGCTTAATATCGTTAATAAAATACGACAACAATAATGATGCGGACAAGAGACATCCTGCTACACCAGGACACATTACAGGATTCTGCTTGTGGTTGAGTTCAAACCTAGTACTGAATTTGACCTATTAGTGAAGCTGTGAGTATAAGATAAGATAAGATAATTGCTAAGCTAATTATTTACACCCTTTACAGTGGAGGATACATGTGCCTCTCATGTATCATCAGCTGATACTTAATACTGATAGTTCATGTAACATATTAGGCTTCAAAGAGCTGTGTCTCTGTAGGTTCAGCAACAGACTCAGTGTGTGCTTTGTAGATACTATTGTGTGCTGTGCTGTATAGATACCAGTATGTGTTGTTTAGTTACCATTGCATGTTGTGAAGGTACCAGTACTCTATAAATACCATTGTGCATTATGTAGATATTATTGCATCCTGTATGGATACCTGTGGTAATTGTCCTTTGTAGAGACACTGACATGAGAGTCCTCTGTATCCACAGGTAGATAGCTGGGCACTGGGTGTGCTGCTCTACACTCTAGTCTATGGGACCATGCCGTTTGATGGTGGAGATCACAAAAACCTCATCCGCCAAATCAGTAATGGCGAATATCGAGAGCCCACCCAGTCATCAGGTAGGACTCCATCCCGTCTCCAGCCATTTCTCCCCTTCACTCCTTTTCCCACTGTGACTGACCTCCAGCCTTAATCTGTGTCCATAATTGTTCAGACCCTTTTAACCTGTGCTCAGCATGTGTTTCTAAGCATACAGAATGTGCTCTATCCCTACCCCCTAACACCTGCTACCTCTAGGTTTTGAATGGTGTTATGCTCACACTCACTGGTCTGGGAGTGTTGTTAGCTTGGTCTGACACTGTTGCTCATTTAACTTGAATGGATACATTTATGTCCAATTGTGCTGGAAGTCGTTCTGGATAAGAGTGTCCGCTAAATCCATGTAATGTAATGTGTGTAATGCAAATGCGTGTAATGTAATGTCATTTATGTCGCTTTATAGATGCACGTGGTTTGATCCGCTGGATGCTGATGGTGAACCCCGAGAGGCGCGCCACGGTGGAGGACATCGCCAACCACTGGTGGGTGAACTGGGGCTGGAAGAACAGTGTGTGTGACTGCGAGGCCCAGCGTGACACGGGCTCCCCCATGCTGGCCCGGTTCATCGACTGGCAGAACCGCACAGAGTCCAAGTCTGTCAAAGTGACGCGCCCCGATCCTCCCCCTTTCACCCGGCAGAGATCCAGGAAGTCCAAGAAGGAGAACAGTGTGGGGGCATCCCATGTTGGGGTGGAGGAGAAGGCGGGGCTGAAAAGACCCAAGGGGATCCTAAAGACAAGGCCTGCTGGAGACCAGCGCTCCCACAGCCTAGGCGAGCTGGAGCTGGCTGCGACACTGCACATCCAAGAGCCAGACTCAGGGTCAAGCCCCGAACACGAGGAAGAGGAACCTTCCCTGGCAGGGGGCTCGCCTCCCAAAATGATGCCCCTGCTCCCCAAGAAGGGCATCCTGAAGAACAGCCAGCAGCGAGAATCAGGGTACTACTCCTCCCCAGAGCGTAGTGAGTCCACCGAGTTGCTAGGGGGCGCCACGCTTCTCTCACGATCCAGCTCGCCACCGAAGAGAGCGGCTGGCCGGAAAGGCATCTTAAAACGCAACGGGAAGTACTCCAACTACAGCGCCCAGTCAACTATGAGCTCCCCAATGGAGCCCACCTCCAGGGACTTGGGTCTCTCTCGCAGTCAGAGCCGACCCTCTAGCATAGTGGGCGATGACAGCGGCCTCGCCAGCACCTCTTTCAGCGGGGCGGACTGGCCACCCACCGCCCCCCGGCCTGACATCAGGGGCTGCGTCTCAGCAGAGGATTTGCTCCAGCTTGCCAATTTCAGAGGGCTCCAGGCTGCTCCACCACTCCATGGGGGCAAGATTAGCCGAGGGCGACGCGGCTCCCCGGGGGACAATGGCAGCTTCTCCCTGCTGGGCGACCTGGACGATATGACTCAGGTGTACCAGCAGGCGCTGGATATCAGTAGCAACCTGACTTAGGGGCTGAGGAGGGGAGTGGCGGGGTTGAGAGGTGTGTGAGAGTGTGTGTGCGCTTGTTACTGACGACCAGTATATTTCTGGGATGCACCATGTAGGGGGATACGCTCACCTGTCTGTTAGAGAGGGATATGCAAGAAACATCCACAACAGGCCCCCCAACACACACACACATACACGCACATACAGACACACCCACATGCGCGCACACACACACACACACATCGGTCTGCCATGTGGATGCTATATTCTGGGGCTTGAAACAGGAGGAGTGTGGAGCCCAACCCTGCCAGCAGCCCAGAGGCATTTGTCCTGTTCAAATGTTTACATGCTCAGCAGAAGGCAAATCAGCATTTACACCTATACACTAACCATGCTGAAGTGAGCTCTCAAAACAAAGCCTGATGGGGAGCCAACGTCAACTTTAGCATCTGAAAACTCAAGCAGAGCACATGTTTATATGGCTTTTTTTGCCTGAAATCAATGAACCAGGGTCTTGTTCCAAATGACTGCCAACGTCAATTTTTAGTAATTATCTTTAGTCGATATGGTGATACAAAACTTGTGTGGTCTGGCTTTGCTGGAAGAGTCCTAAGCCCAGTTTCTCTGATCCTTTGCGGAACTGACATATATGATTATTGTATAGCCTAAATTAGCCAAACTCATAGTTGGTATGACAGAAATGATTAATATGTAATAGATGAGGTCGCATATATCATAATGAATACATGTATGTCCTATGTATGGTGTTAGAAATATGTATACCCTCTGTAGGAAGTGCCTTTTGAATCCAGATGAAATTATGTATGTCATTTCCTGAAAGTGGAGAGAGATGCCAGGCTAACCTGTCCCCAGGCGTATTGTCTGATTTGGGATTCTCAATGAATGTTCTAAGACCCAGGACCTGAAAACATGGGACTTACCACAGCAGTCAAAACAACAGCACTGAAGAGATCATGGGAAGAGAAACCATCTGATTTCAATCCATTTTCCGCATCTGATATGACATTTGCTGATAAGAAATGGAAAGATATAGATGTTCATCTCAAATTTGCACACACACACACACACACACACACAAACACCTTAGAAAAGAAGATTAGCAGTAATTACTGATGTGAAGGCAACCATCTACAGTCTGAGTGTTCAAATAAAATGTGAGCTTTAGTCTAATTTGAAAACCAAAAGCCTCAGGTAGATTTAATGCCGAAGCAGAAAACAAGAAACTTTTCCATCATCCTCAGCTTGTTATCAGGCCAGGGCTGTTGCTGTTGCCATAGTTACTGTTTAACCTAAGGAGACCAACATCCCCTGGCTGGATTTGTTTCGGTTCAGTGATTGCCCGGTAAATTCCAGAAACAATGTTGGGAGACATGTTTGTGTAAGTGATCTTATCAGAGCTTTGTAGGGAAAATGTGGATTCTTTAGACCGGATCAGTTTTTTTTCAGACATTAATCTGCTAAGGGTGAGAGTTTCTGTGTTGTGTCTGTCCTAAGAGATAAGCACTTGGGGGAAATGTTTTTTTTCTTTAGAAAGCAAGAGAAGTAAAGACTGTAGAGGTGTAAATGAGAAAGGGCTTAGAGTTAGAGACATAAAATAGACAAGTGCAGTTGGTTGGAAGACAGGACTTTTCATCTCGGGGGAGAGGGTTGCGGTGAGTGATGCCGCTACCTTCTTTCTCCATGAAAAGTTAACAGGGATTTAGAGCTCAGCTGAGTTTAGTCGTAAGGTATAGCGATGTAGAGATGAAATAGTGGGAGTGTGAATGTGAACAATGGGTAGAAAGAGTAAAGGAAGTTTTGGCTTGAGAACCAAAGAGGGAGCAGTGCTTTAAAACGGGGGGCAAAGCAGCTGAAAAAAAAACAATTAAGCCTGTGCCACTCATAGCTCTGTGTGGAAGGCATTTCCCAAGCAAAGCAGAAGGGTTGCATTTTATGTTGGAATGCGCCAAAGAGCCTGACATGTAAAATGTTTGCAGTGTGTCTCCTCTCCCTGCACAGAAGGGCAGTTTGCCTCCGCTTTCTGTGGGAGGGCAGTTGCAATGGCCATTGTAGTGTGGCTGATGAGGAGCTGTGTACTAATTGTCACTTCTGGACTTAATTCAGTTATATGAGTGACAGAGAAAGAGTAGGTGAGAGGGGTTACACATTGAACTGAGTGACATGGACTAAGTAGCAACAGAAGAAACACGTGACATGCGCACTACATGACACCACAGCGATTAAGAGATGCATGAATACTGTACTGTGGGAAGCACAAAAGAGCAAGTGATATCAGCACAACACTGTATAGCTTGTGTACAGGACAGCAATCTGCACATATAAACAGCATTGGTTGCATTAAATGTCAAAGACTGAAATAGTCAAGCCTATTTCTGTTGAATAGCAATAGAATATGGAAATGCCACATACAGTATATGTATAGGAACACATCAGTGTCACGTTGAATGTTTTCAAAGGCTGTGTTTAACAAGGTCCTGGGTACAAAAAAGCAAAAAAAAAAAAAAAAGTACAAAAAAAATTAAAAACAGACCCATTGTGTATTGTAGCGTGCATTGTATTGTATTGTTTAACTGGATTTACAGTGATGAAATTATACTATGTTAGTATTTTGTTTTATTATGCTTCTGTTTTTGATTCTCCAAAATATAGAAACTTTATATTGCTTTATTTTATGGCAGAAACTGTACTTGTTTCTGATTTGGCTGTAAGCAGAGACAGCACTGAACCTCAGTGTAATGCAGCCATTTAACTGTTTAGGGATAAATGGGAGGGGCCAAGGTACAACTGACCAATCCCTGTCCTTGCACAGTGGTCACATGTCACACTGCCTGGTGTCCCCAGCACTCAGCACGAGCACAGTGCCTCTGTAAATCTTATCCCCTTTCCAACGGCAATAATTCAGAGGTCAAAACCTCAGAGAGGACTGAGACTCACTAAAACACAGTACTGTAGGCAAATGGCCAAGGGTGTGACAGTTAGAGGCAGCTTGTTAGAGCATGGCCGTGATCTTACATTCTTTAGCCTCATTTCAGCACTGGACCCTCTTGAGCAGTACTGGGGACCCAAAACTAATAGCCATGGTAAAGACCAGCTTCTGTGACACAGTAAAACTGTAGATTCAGCAAAGAGCTGCATCCCATTTCTGCCAAAGCAGAATCAGCAATCCCAAGGCATAAAGTTTCACTAGATGGAACTAATCAGACGTAAACTTGCTTTCTGCCAAACTGGAAAAAACTGGTACATACTCACTAGTTAGGAGGAAGTTGACTAATAGCAAAACTTGACTGGATATTGTTATGACAATAATAATAGTATTATTATGTTATTTAAGTATTCTTTTTTGTTATTGTTCTTTACTGTTGTTGCTATTGCAAGGATTATCTTTTTTTCGTATCAATATGTAAACCAGGAGTTCTGAGGTGGTTTATGTTTAGTGCCTTTGCTATCACTATGATTATGTTAATTATTATAATGATAATTATTATCATTGTTTTTATACTTCTATTTATTGGTGGTAAAGCCATTTCATTTGGTGTAATGCTACCCTGTCCTTGCTATGCCTTGTGACTGTGTGTAGCTGACAGATATCGTGGAGGTGGCAAAATTAATATTGCTGTATTGTAATAGCTTCTGTCAGTGCAGAGCTTGGGGCTATCTGTGCTTATAAGTGGATTTGTGTCATTTTCTGCTCCAGGCGCCTCACTGGAAAAGAACATTTGAGGACCTGCAACCCTCTGTCTTCTGACAAACAAAAATGCCACCGCAATACCAGCTCAAATAAATGGATCATTTCAAAACATCTCCAGCCTCCGTGTGAAAATGCTTATGTAAATATGAAAGAAAAAACTAGACAAAAAAAGCTCTTAAATATTTAGGGGTACTAATTTTATAATGATTGCCTGGGATTTAACTACATTCCTTCCACAACTACATGATATCGCTGTATCTGTAGTTAATTAGGGAAAGTGGAGTAACACAATGTTAAATTGACCTTATGTGTAAAACCACTGTAATCGCTGTAGAAATGAGTGTGCAACAACACAGGAAACCATGCATTTAACATGGGAACAGCATACATAAGAGGTACTGTTGTCCCCACCTCTACTTTTTAAAATGTTGAACTACACCATATGCTTGGCTGAAACATTCTGCTGCAGCTGCATGTCTGACATTGTTTTGACCTGATTTTAAAAGGATTCCTCTCTCCCTGCCTTCCTTTTAACTTTTAAATAAAATGCAGCTGCCACTGCATCTGTGCTCCTCTGAGGAGGCGAGGGTGTATTTGCATTTGGGTGAGTGGGCATGGGTCAGACGCCCGTCCCTGACGCTCACGGGTACGCGGCTCAGACGAGGCCCTGAGAATAGAAGGGTGACACGTAATGTATCAGGGAGGCATTTTCGAAAGCTTCGAGCCCCACTTCAAACACAGCCTCCCTGTTTCTTCAAAGGTTCCTCCAGGCAAAAAAAAAAAAAAACTCAAATGAGGACGTTGAATGCAAAGGGAGTGTGGGCAAGAAATGCAAATAATATCCCACTGTATATTTCTGCAGTTATTTTGGAGAGGGAGCTGAGGAAAGAATGGTGCATTAATGAGGGGAATGGAAATGGACCAAAAAAAGTTTAATAATTGTAAAATGGGCCTAGTCAGTGCTTTTTTTGCAGCTGTGGCCCAAGTACCAAGCAGGATATTCCACACTGAGGGCTGGGAGAGAAAGGAAAATCTAGCAGCTAGTTCATAGCAGGAAAAATAAACATTGAAACGGGACTAGAAACAGTGGGACGGAGTTGAGTGTGCATTTGAAATAGCCAACGCAGACTGTTTTAAAAGGGCCGTTAAAGCCTGGCCGCATGTGGGCCGCTAACTCAGATTTCTACAGAGGTGTCCTCTTCGATGCTGCCGTGATAACATTGTGAACGGGTATGAAACAAAGCCCCCTCCCCGCTAGGCCCTCCTGTCCGACGCACTATTTTTAGCCCCGGCGCTGCTATTCTGGAATTCAGCGCTGACTGACTGCTGCTGGAAGTCTGGGCTGCAATACTCTCAGGAATGTCTGGCCTGCATTAAAACCACTACAGAGCCTGAGCGGGGAGCCTGCCAGACCCACACTCTGATTACAGATGCACACTTCTGAATAAGAGTGGGAGACAAGGGCGTGAGGCGTGTGTATGTGCATGTCTGTGTGTGTGTGTGTGTGTGTGTCTGTGTGTGTGTGTATATATTTGTCCATGCAAGGAAAATAATTGGTGCTAAAATGGAAGTTTTCCCTTTCCTTGACCAACTTTCTAGTTTTGAAGGAAGCAGTGTTGCAGTGGAAGCGGTTAAAATCCAGCTCATCTGGTCCTGATTGTGCAGATCCTTCAGTGATTGAGAGAGGCACACCATGCTCCATTAGCAGTGCAGGTCCACTTGGCTGCAGTGTGATAATGTGGTCTGAAACAACGAAGGAAGAAGCAGTGTGGATTGTTGCATCGGCCTAGGAGAGGATAATTGTAGAGTACAGAGCGAAATTAGCTTTTGTCCACAAAGTACATGGAGCTTTCGTGCTGTTCTGATGGTTTCCTGACCTTTCTCGTGCTAGCATCAAGTTTGCAGATCTGTTTTTGATAGCGACAGTTGTGCGAGCTTATGCGGGCATATCTCTGCCTCTTTGTGTGGTTTCCGCTGGAAGTGTAACACAGCTGTGAGGTTTCACCAAGGCACATGGTCTCTGGCATCCTACAGCTCTTTCAGCTGCACTGATCTGCCTTCTGTCTGCTTTAATAGATCACTGCATTTTACATTCATCCTTTAAAAAAGCCTCTCCATAAAATAAATACCACTGGCATTTGCAGTATATGTACATTCAGCTTTTTCATGAAAAGTGGGTGGGCAATGGAGTGACAGGAACAGTTGTCACTGCAGGGTATACTGTGCGAGCAAGCAAGTAATTTGCCATGATAATTTTCAGGCAAAACTTTTAAAGCAAAACACCGCAGCTTTTGATTTCTCAAGGGAATACAAAGCAGTCATTCAGAGCACTATTTTGTCGGTGATCGAGTGTGACGTGGAGGGATGCATGAAGCAGCATTTGGTAGGAGGGGAGCGGATGCCTGACAGACAGCATGGTCATTTATCCGGCCAGTCTTGTAATTAGAATGAGGCTTCCCTCAGTCTGTTCCCTCCCCGGAGCGGGAACGCGTTCCAGAGGCCAGCTTGGCCAGAGCTCAGCTTGTGCGGTATGCAGCGCCGGGACTCTGTCCAGAGCCGCAGAGTTTAGGGGCTCTGGTTTTAGCTCATCCTTCAATTTGGTTTTGTTTGGAGATGTGCTTTTTTCCCCCCTCCTTTAAGTACAAATGCAGTAAAATGTGCTGAATGCTTCTCCCGGAGCTGGCGCGCATTCCTCTGGTTTCCACTTGTGTCTGCCTCGCCTGTTCCTGGATCAGCGTTTCTGTGATTAAAGGACCTTTTCCCTTTCTTTTCTTCCCTTTCATTCCAGTCCTTCCCTTTTTCACACTGAGTTAAATGTCAATAATCAGGCCGAAAAACATTTACTCAAGGCATTTACCAAAAAGGATGTGGTCTTTGATTTATTCTTGCTACATGGCATACACATATATATATTTTTAATTGAAGAGTAATGGAGCACAAGATCTGTTGGTACTGTGCAAGCTCAGACATTCTGCCGCACTGTTACACAAGATGTTTGAATTAGTAAACTGTAAATACTGTGACTGCAGCACCGCCATTCGTCCGTGTTGTCGCTACTCGTGTCGAAAACACTCGCAGAGCACAGAAACGGGGCCACGCGTACCGAACGCCCAACCCCGCCCGTCGTCTCTGCCTCGCTTTCTCACACTCTGCCATTTCGGCGCCGTGTGTCACCATCCCCCCTGTGGCGCCCCAGGGGGGCTGCGCGCTGCATGTGCTCAAGGTGACATCATGGTGGATTGATGTCCAGGGGTGAGGTCACGGGGGAGGGGCGGCCCCCCCCTATTGATCAACTCCGCTCCTGTCTCGGCCCTCCCACCGTCTCGCTTCCTTCCTCTCAGACAAAGTGCCCCTTCACCTGGGGGAATTGGGGAGCGCAGGAGCGGCTGTCTCACCCGTAAATGCTTAAGACTTATTGCGTCTGGGTGAGGGACAAAGGCAGCTGCATATTAATTACAGTGGTATCTGTGGGAAAAAAAGAAACTGTATGGACTGTGAAGATAAGAAGGCACTACCTATCTCTTGGAATGCCTGAGCGCATAGCGCAAAGCTCGGCTGGCTCGGGTCAGAGTTCTGGCCAGCTCCATTGGGGTGGTCGTCGCGTGTCAATGGTGAACGGTTGAAAAATTAGTGTTACCTAACATCTACTCTTCCATTAGAGCAATTGAAGGCCATAAAGGACCCATAAAACAGTATGATACACAAGGTAATGATGTGCTAATTACAGAGGCAATCCCCCCAGACTTTTTTGTGTTTCTTCCCAGGGTGTTTGTATCACTGTGCTTGCCAGACACGAAGGGTTACTTCAGATTCCACAATCTAGATCAGAATGTGATTCAACTCAATCAGACTCACATAAAGAAAATTGTGGGCTTGTTTGGCAGTCTCTTGGGAGGTAAGCATTGAGCTTGTTCTAAATAAAAAGGATCCATGAATTTATTCATTCTATTTAAAAAAATACACCCTTGCAGACACATATCCTGTTTCCAATGGCTCTTGAGATAAAGGAGAGGAGCTCGCTGGTGGTATAGAGTTCCAAACAATAGCAGCAGTTCATCAGTTTCCGATGAGCAGGTCTTCAAATGCATTCAAGATGACAGCCGTTATTGATTTGCACACCACTTGATTTTGGGTATGCATAATATCTTAACGAGCTGCTACAGTTGGAGTTGGGGGGGGTAGTTATTTCTTTATGTCAACATGTAAGGTAACCCCCGAGACTATTTCCTTTTATGACCGAGGACCATCTGGACATTTTTTTCTGTGTCCAAAAACAGCAATGAAACCTTGAAGGAAAACAAATGAAAAGGTATCCCTTTGAAAAGGGATCTGTCTCACCAGCCAGTTCACGCCCCCCCCCCCCCCCCCCCCCCCCCTTGTCCCCCACCCTTGTCCCAGGGCAGGAGGGGTGGGGTGAACGAACACATCTCTCATATGAGTGCCGCCGTACACGATGCCCCAAAACCCAACCTGGGAAAGAGAGAATGACGGTCAGAATGGGGAGGGGTTTGGATAGGGTGAGGAAGAGGAAGAACCTGGGGGAAGGTGAAGGCTTAAAAGAACAATGGCCGTGAGGCAGAGGAGAAAGGGGAGTGTGAAAAGCAGGGAAAACATGAGACAGACACAGGATGTGGCAGGAGGGAAGAGGGTTTTTTTCCCCATGTTGGTTATGGACAGCTGAAGGACATTACCGATTCCCAAATGATTAAAGTGCCAGGGGGCAAGGAGGCAGAGAGGGGATGTGGTGTAGGGTGTCACTGAGGGTACAGGGAAAAGTACAGACAGGGAAAGGGGATCTGGGTCAAGTGCAATGTTAACCCAAAATTTTAACGCAACCTCAGATTCGTTCCGGCCAAGGCTTTGTTCTCACTCAAACCAAAAGGCCATGTTACTGTCTATTAAAACCTACTATATAGGAAAATGCAGCACTGTGTTCTCAACAATATCAGGTGGCATCAACAGACAGTCGTTGTTACTGACATTGTCACAGAAGAATTAAAACAAACCTTCAATATGCCATGGCAGTTCCCAATGTGAATATTCCAAGCCTACTATACGCCCCAGAGAGAAAACCTCTCTCTATCTCCCAGGGCCCAGTAACTTACATCAGAGACAGAAATTCCGTGCCTCCACACAAAGAAACCTCTGGATGCGTGAGCACTGACCTTAAACGCCAGGCCAGCCGGGCCTCCGGCCAGTGGTGATGTCAGCATTCCTTGCATTCAGCTCCCAATCAGACCGGCCGCTCCGGCCACACGTGGGGAGACATCAACAGATGCTCTTGGAGTTACGGGGCATGAGAACGTGTAGCATGGAGGGTTTGCCCAGAGAGCTGTGACCACAACTGTACAAACAAGTACATGCCAATGTCCTTCTGCGCACGTCTTTTTCTTACTTCTTAGGGCCTGCCTTGTTCAAAGTTCAGATCTGATGGAGAAGGACTGAAGAGTGGTTTGATGAGCGACTGGTTCACATCCCAAGGACACAGTTACTTTCTGCCTTGGTATAAGCAACTTTTTCTGTATCGTCTCAGTAAAAGAAGAGCTGTACAAGGAGACCACACAGGTTACATTTGCTTAAATGAATGCTGAAACATTGATGCTCTTTGGGCATTCTGCTTTGCACAGTGACATGAAAATACTGAATGTTACTTTGGATGTGATTGCCCATTCAGCAGATAAAACTGTTTTCATCTGAGCATTGACCGCTGCAGTCATCTTAACAGAGACACATGTTGTCCATTCACACCTCCTTTCCTAGATGTTATTGTACTTTGCCTACTTGAGTTTACTCACCAATGAATATGATGAATTTCACACACCATGTTCGATCTAGGGATTCTACTACCTTGTATGTTAAGCTTGTAGAACATTAAGCTTTTAGATCTGCTTAGACATCCAGTCTTCTTATTTTGAGATCCATCTCCGGAATCACAGACTGGAATCAGAAAGAACAATGCTTTCATGCACCAACCAGCCTTGGTGTGAAAAAGCTGCAGATTTCTACACAGTGCAGCGGCTTTTCTGGGGTAATTACAAAGTTTTACTCACTGTTGCATGCAACCTCTGTATCAGTCAAGCTCAGCTTGTTTAAACTGGAAATTTCCTGTTGTCAAAAGGCAGCGAAGGGTTAATCTGGTGTCTACTGACCCACATAAACAGTCATTTATTCATTCATGTCGACTCCCTCATTTCTGACCCCTGAGTCACCGTGTTCAAACGTGAGTGGGATGACCCCCTTCGCAGGTTCTCACCAACACACAATTCACCCACACCCTGACTCCTCTGCCTCCTCCCTCCTTAAACTCTCATCTGAACCCCGGTCATACAGCTGTGAAAGAGAGAACTCAAAGGAGCTCTCACTGCAAGCATGCAGATGAACTTTATATCAGAGTGGGAGCTGGAGATGGCATCTTGGGGTGGCTCTCAGATAGGTAATCATCTCTTTTTTTCAGGGGGTGCAATCTCTCTTTAAAAAAAAAAAAATCCACCTCCTATCACTTTTTCTCAAAACAACAACACAAGTACAGCGGCATTAGTCTAAAAGGCTAAACGCTGATCTGTCTCAATGTCATCACTCTGGAATGTGTTATTTTTACTGCCACTATTTTTACCTACTCTTATATTTGTTTTGTGTTTTTATGTTGGAAAAAGTTATGCATGGGGTTTGCACCGTAAAGGACTTATCTATAAAACTGTTGTTAAAAAATATGCTTAATGACACTATGTAAGCTTGTAATGAGTGTTGGGTAACAAGTCCTGACAGACCCAGAGAGCACACCAAACTAAGCAGCAGCTTAAAGTTATGGCTTATTTGAACGTTGATATCTGTATTGTGCTTTACCATTACCCAATGGGCTTTATGAGCCATTTCCTGTCGTATGAAATCTTGACATTGGAGTGGTTAGGTCATGGCATGTCTAATGTATGAGCAGTTTCTAGTCAGACAGAATAACAAGATGAATGTCAGCTAATGGAGACATAAAGAGAATAAAGCTATTTATGGTGTGGGTGCTTGAAAAATATCCTAATTATGAAGACATAAGGTTTGTTTACTGGTATTACTAACGTTCTGTTTCGCCTCCCCCTCCCCCTCCCACTCCCATCCCCACCCCCACAGATTCCATGCCCACCATCAGCATACACGCAGGGAGGTGATCAGATGTAGCCACAGGGCGGTCTGTCTCCACCTGGAGAGGTAGCGCTGCCAAAGCGATCTAATCTCAGCCCCGCAACTTCGCCCACACGGGTGCTGACAAACAGCTCCGAGAGGCCAAAAGCGTTCACCGCAAGCATCACGGAGAACCGTGACACAACAACGGCAGAAGCAGGCAGCCACTGTCATCCTGCGCCGGCCTGTTTACGCTGAATCTTCCAATGGCAGCACAACATCTGACTAAAAGAGGCAAACTCCCTTTGCAAACCTGATTTCATCTCTTTTTTTTTTTTACAAACCTGTTTTCATCACTGTTTTTACTTGATTGCTTAATCTGATCCGTGTTGCTTTTGTGGTCTGCGTTTGATTAATTGAGTTTTGTATTTGGCCTTCTTTCAGCTCGATATGAAGAAATGAGAGGTATGTAAGTGTTTACAGTTCAACCTCTACACTTGGCAACCAAACAGTCTTGCTCTGTTTTGATTTTCCTATTTCACTTCCTCGTAAGAAAACAAGAGAGCAGACATTACAGTCTGGGAGCCACAAAAAGCCCCCTCAAACAAATAAATCACTTCCTTCAGACTTGCAGTCACTGACAATATTTCTTTTGCCTTTGGAGTATTAGTGACAGTTGATAGTTCTTGAGTGTGTCTCTACAGAAATGTATGTGTGAGTTGGTGTGCATGGCCATGTCAAATTTTGCAATCCAAATCCCATGCAGTAATTACCCTTACGCATAAACTTATTTGACATGACATTCAAAACACAAAAGCAAATAAGCGGAGCTATAGCTGTAAATTTTCAGTGCAAGTTTACTGGGTAAAAACAAACACAACTAATGGTGCATTTTATTCATTATTATTTTTTTAGAATGGTGCATAGCGTAAACATAACCTTACACAAAGTGGGGCTCCCATGTGGCTCAGTCAGCAAGCCACTTGCCTTGAGTGCAAGCTAAGCCCTACAGCCCAGGTTTGAAACTGGTTGCTCAATCTGCCAACAATGAGTGGGAGTCCACAGTGTCAGAAAGCCTGGCTTCTTTCCACCAGGAATAGGGGTGTGAAGGTCAGCCATGGTTTCTTTGTCTCACTGCTGTTAGGCAAACCAACAGACGCCTGCGAGTTGTTTGAGTGATGTTTGGGGGCCAGCACATTTCCTTCAGCTGGAGGAATTCACTGTGGTGCATTGTGTGACTTGTAGTGTCCAGAATAGCTGTTGGCTGCAAGGAAACATCTCATTTCAGCACTCTTCTCTGAGACAAAGCTAATGAAAAAGAACACAAATTAATTCAAGCTCTGATTTAGTAGACATTCGTTCAGATGAGCAAAAGGTTGCAACTCATTCTGCTCTCTCTCAGACAGGGTAGGTAAAGGGGACCAAGTAAATGTGGATTCTGACTGACAGGTGCTGAGGTGAACTGCAGGAGGTTACCACAACATAGACATAAAAACAAAAAAGAAAGGCTAACTCAGAGAATTACAAACCCATAAGGCAGTGAGCAGTGTAAGTTTGATGCAGTACTTACATAAGTACATGTAAACAGACATCTGAAGGCCATGCCTTTGAAGCAAGAGTTATGTGTGCTTCACTGAATAGGTAGCACAGTCTCACGATGACGTAAACATTGGTATTTTCGCAAGAACATAACAGCAATGTTCACAGCTTTAATACTGACAGAGGGGTAATAACAGAGTGGATACTTAAAATTATGTAGACATCTAATAGGGTACATCTAATAAAGCATAATAGCACTGCATAACATTTCAACTTTCATTTGAAAGACTGCAAGGCCTCTCGTTTTTTTGGAATCTTTCCCAAGCAATGTATATAGGCCTAATGCTATGTGTCATAAAAAATAAAATAAAAAAAATCATATTAATGTGCATCACCATTGGAAGATCTAGATTGTTCATCTTTACTGTCCTGTTTGGTATGAATACATTGGTAATAATTTCAAATAAACTGAGGATAAACTGAGAGAGCACACTCACTCACTCACTCACTCTCATAATCCAGGAGAAGTGACCTGGTTGTACTATCACAGAAGGACAACGTGCAGAAGACATCTGAACAAAAAAGGCAAACTATCCCCATTGAAATTCTGATAAAGCATGGGGTTTAACAGACAGACACAAATGTAAGTGCTAGTAATGCTCCATTTGCCAAACTTGGCTGAGCTACTTTTCTAGCACAAGAAACTCAAATCAACTGCGATTAGCTTAATGAATGGAGCACTATGTCTAGCATTCCAAAGCTTCCTTTCTCCCTGTCAGTGAGTGAAAGCCAGCTGTTTTTTTGAGCAGCATCTTCTCCCATTGCCCACCATACGGAAGGCCTGTAGGACCAGAGCTATGGCGGAATTACTTCCTGGCTTCCTGTTCTTCTCTTCTTTTTTTGCAGATAAGATAGTTTCACAGTTATTCTTTTTTGGATAGGTGGGGTCCCTCCATGTTTGTGCTGAAAACCACAAAGCTTTGTGTAACCAAAAGTACTGATGAAAATAGAGGCTTTATTATAGATTTTCCAAACTAAAATTTAGATGCAAAACAGCTCCTAGTTATATATAGATAGCTGCAGTTATATAACTACTCTGGAGCAAATGAAACTGGCAGGTTGGCATGTTAGGGTGTTTGGGAAAACTTCAGTTCCAGGGTTCTGTTTATGAGGACAGAGTAAAGAGTATGGAGAGGACAGAGACTCAGAGTAAGTCTATTTCTGTACAAGTGGAGCATGCCAAGCACCAAGAGGCAGCTTGCTGGAGTATTGCGATCAGGAAGCCACAGCATAACCAAAACAACATAAGATAGTTACCATGGTCAGTATAAGGCCTGATAAACATATCTTTCGTGATCAAGTCATTGTAATGCCTTGGTGAAAAGCACTGTGCGTGGCATATGATTCAAATACCCAAGGATTTCAGCCAAGTATTTTTACAGTATACCCATAAATGGACAATGTTTAAATTGCATGCATAAACCTGTGGTCCCCGGTGGGCTTTTTTGTGGTGCATATATTTTCCGAAGGTACCACAATCTCTGTGCCTTTTCTGCCAAGCCCTTTGATTCACAATTCAAGTCAAGCAAAGAAACATCACTTGAGACTACAAGGGGAAAAACAGCAAAGGAATGTATTTTTATTGGCCTGGCGTGCCCATACCGGCAGTGGATATGAGGCATACAGTGTGTCAGGTGAAAATTACAGCTCTGTGTCTTGAGTGTGACTATGGCCCTGGAGAAGGAAATTAGCTACAGCCTGCTCAGCACTGGCTAGGATTCTGCTATTTTACCATCTTTGAATTTCCCTTCAGGTATATGTCCATTGAACATACATGTCCATAGTACACTACAATGACAGCAGCAGCTACCTGGACTGGTGTCACTTATTTCTGAAATACCAGTATATTCTTCCCTCTTTATTGTTTTCTAACAGTTGATCTTACTGTAGATTCCTGCGGTTTCATGTGTCATGCATATTGTACTTTATAGACATTTCCAGTAACGCATATAGTATTTAGGCATGCTCTGGCAAAGTATTCAGCTGACAAATACATATTTCATGAAAACCAATCAGCATTTCTGTCTGATCCACTAGCTTCCAATAATAAATTAATGACAAAATAAGTGTTTATAGCAATAAATGAAAGATTATTTACTAAAAGCCACACAACTTTCATACATTCACACTTTAGCATAAAGACAGATCCAGTCTGTCTTCACCGTCATACTTTCCCATCTAATCAACACATCAGACACATATGTATGTTTACAAACAACACATTTATTTTAAAATAAATGCAGCCTTGTTCAATACTTGCAGGCTGCCGCATAACTTCATACTTTCATAACTTTAGCATAAAGAAAGATTCCAGCCTGTCTTCAGTCACACTTTCCCATCTAATCAACACGTCAGTCACATTTATTTACAAACAACACATTTATTTACAAATAAATGCAGCCTTGTCAAATACTTGCAGGCTGTCGCATAACTTCATACATTCATAACTTTAGCATGAAGACAGGTTCCGCCCATGTCTTCCCGTCACACACCCATCTAATCAACACATCAGATCTGGCATCCGCGGGGCTCACGGACGGCTTGCTCCTCGGTATTTTCCTGCCTAGTCACGTAGCTCCGTCAGCTGGCACCTGCTCTCGTGACCCTCCTGAGGGTCTGCGGCTTCCACGCACCGGCTAGCGGTCTCGGGGCGAAACGCAAACAAATCTTCGAGCGTTCTTAAAACATCCTCTCCGCCTGTCCGTCAAACCCTCCTTCCCTCCCCCAGTGGCTCTGGCAGAAAGGGGCTCTGGTTGGCAGGAGGGAGGTCTTTCTCCAGCCGGTTGGAGGCCACCTGCTCCTCTATGCCCTCGCGTGCGTGTCTTCCAGAACGGCAACGCTGGATGCACCGCGGGGTCGGCACTGTGGCGGAAGGTCAGGCATCTGCTCTGGGGGGGTGGGAAGGGGATTGCTTGGGACTGGGGACTAATTACCCAGAGTTCCTGAGTTCAGGCACGCTGAAGCACTTTGGGTAAGCAGTGTAAGTGAAACCTGCCATGTACTGGACCAGTCTGGAGTGGCTGATCATCATGTTGTGGTTTTATTTATCTACTGGTCTTTAGAATTCGAATTAATCTGCACTGGCTTTGCAAGCATCGCATCACATCATATTGTGCAATTTCAGTCTCCATATAAACTACTCTACCAGCTCACTGATCCTCATGTATTGGAGGGTCATGCACAGGTTGATGGCATTTAATAAATCACACCTACACACTGATGCAGAACCTGGACTTGCAGCATCAGGAGGCATATGTGTGAAATTCAGTGGCATCTTGCCACAGATAACATTATTGTCCATCTTTGAAAATGAGCAATACATAAAATCAATGTCCCAGTTGGAAATGAGGCAGAAAAACTTTTAGTTAAAAGATCTTGGAATTTCATTCAGTGATACTGAATATGTAAACAACAAATCTGTCAAAGTCAAAAAAGAACAAAGTTGAAGCCGTGACAACACCCAGCTCATAAGAGTTGACAGCCCTTCCTGATAATCTGATAAAAAATAAATTCTTTTTTTAATTTACACTGGAAACCAGCCTGGACAACCACAGAGGAAAACAGAAGTACCCCCCAGCAGCCACACACCTGTATTTAGGGCTGCTATTATGGAGGCGTGGCTAATTAGTCAATAGGTAAGCTTCACATTCCTCACATGGACCATTACACAGGTAATTACACTTAAGCAGTTGCACATGGAGGAAACAAAGATCCTTACAAACAGAACTTTCATTGCACATTGTAACAAATAAGATATTACTGACATTTAAAGACTTTTTAAGTCAGTATATTGCATAGGTGCAGTTTAATAGGTTTAATAGGATAGGTGCAGTTTAATTTTTCACAAGTCATTATCTCTGGTGTGCTAAGCAACATTTTTTACCTTACATATAATGTAGTGCTGCTTCAAATGAACAATTTTTCATGAAAATCTTCAATCAATACCAACCAAGTCATATTTATTTGTACCCACTAATTAGCTGTTATCCACTCTCTGCCCATGTAAGACCAGTTGTGGGCAGGTGTTCAATTCCAATAAGGTCCTTTAGTGCATCATTTTTATGATACGCAAATCAAAAAATAGGGGTATGTTTACTGGTACCTGGTTGTCTACAGCAAATGCCTAAGAGGATGGTAAACCTTGGATATGCTTTGATATAATGGACAATTATGTCTGCCTTTCATTTCTTTCCCGTTCAACATGAAATGTTAAGAATATGCCATGATGTGTCTTTGCAAAGGGCATTAGGATCAGTTTTGAGAATGGGAAAATGAGAATGTCCAAGGGTACAAATGTGCACTGAGGTTTTTTTGGGGGGTTTTCATTTTCTTTTGGTCACATCTGTCTATGTTTAGCTCTGAGTCAGTGTCTTCCCTGAGGATAAAATCATCTCTGTATTGTTTTAATAAACTTATTGTTGAAAGTTATGTAACATTTACATTCATTAGAAATTTTTCTGGCCTGCCTTGTACCGTGTACCACACAAATCAACACTGGTACAATGGAAGGATGTAAACATCTATAAACCTACAATGATGGCGTATTGTAATGTTTCATACAAGTTACCTATTCTGTCCTAAGCCAAAAAGAATGCAATAATAAATTACATCATGGGGTGCCAAACTTGGCAAAATTATATTTTAAACATGTATTTTTTTCTTACATTCAAGGTGAATGTCACTTATCTGACATTTAAAGATTGAGCATCTAGGATGTTTAATATTTACAAGTATTTAAAATAAGGAAAAAGAACATTTTTTTGATTAAATGCAGGACAAAAGATAAGGGAAGATATTGAAATAAATGTATTTTAGATTACATTTGGCACTCCATGTTGTATTTAAGGAGCACTTGTCATCACTTTTTTGGATCGAATTGAAGTGATGACCTCACCTCAGCCACCGCCATTATGCGGCACCTACCTGGATGATGAACAGCAGGTATTTACATCAGAACGCCTCATCACAAACGAAAAGAGGGAGGGTTTTACTTGGGCGATTAAACTGGCTAAACTGGATGATTACTGTAAATGAGCCCGATTAGGAAGGCATTTCAATTTAAAATCAAATACCTTCCCAAAATGTCAGTCTGCCGCTAACATTTCATTGTGGATGCATGAATAACTTTATTTAGCTGGTTGAAAGGAATCTCACACACCCAAGGTAACACTACATAGGGTGTGGGTAAGCTAAAAGGAATACATCATTCACGCTAGTGATGCTAAGCAACTTGGTCTTCGCAAGTGTAGAGAAGCTGGCTGCCACTTCTCTCATAAATGAGCTAAAAACAAAAGGTTAAAGACCAATAATTGATTTTAAAATCCAAACCAACAAAGAAACCAGCCTATGTAAGCCCACCACAAGCACAAAGTGAGCCTGCTCTGCTCCCTAGCCACACCTGTATTTAATCAGGTGTCAATCAGTAAGGTGTGGCTCATTACCCAATAGGCTAGCTCCCCAAACAAATTGCCAACATGTGCACATAATTACAAACGATTGACACACAATTGACAATTTACAATTACCATTTCGTCCAAGGAAGAGGTGGTAAAGGCTCTCCTTCGCAGCGAGCAATGGGACTCCTTCAATTTATTTCAGCGTTCTGCATGTTCTCCCTGTTTTCACCCCCACGATCCATAAACATTCAGCGGTTGTGTCTGTTCTCCTGGGGCTTGTTGCTAATACACTTTCAACGGGATTGCTTAACTTTGTAAAGCTGGATTCTCCAGTGACCGAATCCATCAGCAGTAGACTGCAACGCCTGTTTGTTAGCATGGGTTTCCCAGATTCCCGTTAGCGTGACTCAGTGTAAGAGCGAAATCTTAGTGAAACAAACTGTCTGTCAGACAAAACACACATGCACACATGCACACATGCATGCGCCCACCCATCCACAGGCACGCACACATGCGCGTACCCACATAAACATCCAGTCTCTCTGTTCCTCGGCTTTTATTAGACAGTAAATACATATTAGACTGTAAATACCTGCGCCAATGGATTGGGAGTGAGAGTTCTAATGGGAAGGAGAGCAGCTGTGCACCAGGTGTGGCGAAGCCCCGTGTGGACACGGCGTTTGCGGGCTACCAGGCCTTGGGCAGTCTTTATTGTGCATGGCATGTTTATAATCCCTCCGCTCACAAACCCTTCATCTCCATCCAGAAGTGCTGTGATCACCTCTTTCCCTGAGATGACTTTATGGCTGCCTGTTAAAAGCTTTAACCTCGGAATCGAAGGCTGAGCCATATATCTTGGCCAGGCCCGGGCTTGTAACTTTTCATCGTGAATCCCCCAAGTGCTTTGATCTGTGCTGGTCACACGTGCCTGGCCACCTGCTGCAGGGAGCTGCTGTCCATTGAAGCCTGCAAAAGCCTCGCACTGGAGTCATCCGTGTCTTGAACTGCACGGAAACTGTCTCTGCATAGCACATCGCGTTTTCAAAAAACCGCAACATTGGATGTTTCGGTATTGAACAATCAGCGTGGTTTATGAATGTTAAAATGTTTGCAGGCAAAGCTTTTTAGGAACCATAAAATTCAAACAGGAGGTGAACTGAGGCAATCTGATAGGAGGGCTCAGACAAATTGGCCAGTTGTTGGCGCTGTGATTTTGTGATATATACTTTCTTTTAAGCTCTGGCAGGGCATCATGTCCTTGGAAATATCTAAGTAATGAGATGACAGCACATTCCATGTGTTGGTCTTAAGTCAGTTAAACATAACCCTTCTGTTAAATTTCAAACAAATCCAAATTTGCTAGCTATTTTCTGAAAATAAATCCACATATGAAAAGCATCCAGATATCCAAGTATATTTGTGAATACGTTTTGGACTGAGGTGTTTTTCTCTAATGGGAAATCACTTCCATAATATCCAGTTGGATGGGTCGTGAATTTAGCCGGAAACTAGTCAATTCCCATCCCTCCAGTAAAATAGACCTCTTCACTCCCATGGAGTCCTGCCTTTTGTTGTCACTAGTGATATAATGTTCAGGGACGCCATGTACTTTAGGACTCACCACTGTTAGAGAGAGTCATGCCACACTTTGAGAACAATGGAGAACCAAGAGAAATGAACATGGCCTTTGATTAATTAGTACTAGACAAGATCCCAAAGTTGGAGGCAAGCATGCTTCATTTGCCCTCCTGACATATCATGACTGTCAAGATTGTGGTGGGAGTTGATGTGGGCCAGCACAGTTTTTTGAGTTTAATTAACGCTGTGTTTGAGCTTAATGTGCTATGATCTGCTCTAGGTTGACCTGTTGTTCGGGAGCAAGGGTCATTCCAATTCCTGAAAACATTAGCCGGTATCCTAAATTTCGAAAAGCAATACATTTTTTTACTGTTTCATTTTTTGAAAACCTGGAACTCCTCTATGCATTGAAGTAAAGAAGAATTGGTGCCTCAAATGTAATTCTACCACATTTTTTCTGCAATTACCACCAAATAGCTCTTGCCACCACTGCAACACTGGGCATAATATTGAATGTGTGTCTCTTCATAGCTCTTAGCAGTGCAACTACCCCTAAACATGAATTGTGAAAAAGCACAAAGGGATGGTGACAGTATTCACTGTGCAGAGGAACGGATCACAGTATTAAAAATCATTGCCTTTGTCTGACCCTGTTATTAGAGCAGAATCGGCGTGACTGCTGCTTTTAAGAGGCTACATACGTGTACTTTCCCTGATGACTCCTAAACCACTCCTCCACCAAAAGAATTGCAACGAGACTTAATCACAAGAGAATAAAACCATTTGTTCCCAGCATCTCTGACCCTGTTGTGAAAAGACCTATTCTGCATCAGTGCAGACAATAACAGTGTCATCAGATCATGACTTATGAACAGGCTTTCCTGAACTTTCAATTCTTCTCTTTCTGGTGGTTTATATTCAACATACCTGTTGAATGAAACAGTATGCACAATTCAAAACACATGAGGCCAAATTATCTTTAGGGCAAAACAAATGTAATTGTTTCAGTCTGAGGGAGACTTCTCCCAGTACATTCAAGCAGTTAATACTGGTGAGAGGATCGAAGAGTGATACTTTTGCAAATGTATCCATCTAAACGGCAGTCAGAGAGGGAGGATGAGATGATATTTGCTGAGGATTCCTTGTTTCACCACACTCCCTGGCTTTTGTCCAGTCGTCCTCTCGGAAAGAAGTCACCCCAGGTAATCTAGTCACTTCTCATCAGCGAAACCACCGCAAACGAGTCCCAGCCCCACGTTGCATCTGCTCCGATATCATTCCCCAGATCAGAGCCTTATCCCTGCTCCAGTGCGGGTTTACTGCTGCCCTGGAATGCGTGGCATGTCCAAGACACACCCTCCGCTCACGGAGAAGAGGGTGGGGGGAGTGGGGGGGGGGGGGGGGGGTACGCAGGTCAGTGCTCACAGGCGCCTCCTTCCTTTCATGTGGAGGGTTTCATGCGCTTCTCTGAGCACCGACCAGCAACCGCAAAGACAGACATATCGCCGCCGCAGACGCGGTGCGATCTGACTCTACCAAACCGCTTAGAGGGCGGAATAATGCAGAGTGAATTCGAGCAGGTGGCGCTGGAGGTGAAGTGGGCCGCTCCGCTTCCCACAGACGTACCTTTTCTTTGTCGACCGCAGCACTTTTGAAGCATGTTGCCTGTGGGAACGCATAGTTCCGATCTTAATGAAAGAGTGCATTTCCCCGCCCTATCTGTATGAGTGAAAGCCTTCTAGCCATGTGTGTGTGTGCGCGCATGTGTGTGTGTGTGTGTGTGTGTAGAAGGAGGAACTGATGTCACACCTTTACAGAAAGTGTGTCGAGAGTCCTCTCACCTCCATACTTTGCATACCACAACGTGAGGAGTACGCGTCTCATGTATACGGACTGTTGAAATGATTCTGAAATGATTCGGGTTCCATAACTCGGAGGCATCCCAGTCATTTCCAGACGGCTTCATGAGGGAATAGGAGAGATCCCTTTAGGCCCTAAACAAACATGGAGTAAACCCACCAGCACAGCTGGGAAGTTTCAAAGACAACTCCAATACTTAATAACGGGCCATTTTGCCAAACAAAAGCCAAGTTAAACAAAACAATTTCAACTACCTCCCTCTTGTTTTTTTGGACCATAAACACAGACTCTTTCATTCTTTAGCCCAAAGTTCACTGTGCAGCGGAGCTGTGAATCAAAACGGTCAGCCGTGTTCCCTGTAAAATCATTGCAACATTGGATATAAACACAAGGAGCAGGGGATGAAGGGACATTGGTGTTGACCACAGAGCATGCTGGGATTGGGAATCATTGCTCAATACAGCTTAATTATCCCACTGTGCTGAAAGGACATTCACATCTACTGACTCTTAAATTTACTCGCTTGGAAAGATTTTGCAGCGCTAGAATACTTTGTTTTATGTTAGCCGTGTTATTTGGCATTGCTTGCTCCATTGTCCTGATTTACATCTCTGTTTTCCAATGTAAAGTTCATTATTTCTATTTGATCTGTGTTCACATAAAATGGTAACCCATTCTGGAGAGGATTTCATTTGCTCAATAAAGCAATATCTCAAGGCAGTTGCACTGCCATTTTACAACTTTACAACTGTCCATGATGAGTGTCCGTAAAGTGTATGTAAAGTATGGAGTGAGAATGATGCTTTTGCATGTGATTGGTTGCTCTTTGGCCACTTGCAAAACCAGCAGCATTACACTGTCTTGCCTAGAGCTGCGTTACCTCTACAGACACATCTGACCATGGCTGAGGGCTGAGGACCCTCAGACCTTTCAGATCTGATGAGATGACCTGGGATGACCAACGTGGGCGCACTTCAGAGCCCGAAAGCAGAAGCAGGTCATGTCCTCGCGTCACCCCTGCAACCGAAGGCTGGCAGCGTCCGCTCCCTCGCTGTGCAAGAAGCCACCACTGCAGGCGAATTAACAGGGCTGTTATTACATACCCTGGCATGAACACGAGGTTTAACTGTTAAACTAACTCCTGCAGAGTACTGGGGTTTTTTTTTTTTTCCGCAGCCAAGTCGGATCTGCCACAACGACAAGAAAAGAAGAAGGGGTGAGATCATCAGATCAACTACTGCACACGCATCTTCCATGCCTCGCTGAAGCCTGCTCTCGTGACGTGAAAAATGAAACAAAAATACTTTCCTTTTAGATTTCTCGAGTGAAGAGGTATATGCATTTATCAATTTGATTCTCACCTCCTCATCTTCATGGACCTGAATGATCTGTTGAAAATACAAGCTCATGAGGAAATCAGTGTTTCAGCCTGTATCTGTGCAGATTAAATGAATTAATTATTGCACACCTGAAATGAATGAATGAATGACAAAAACATACGCCTCTGGCATATATCAGAGTCTATATATTATCCTCCAACCCTTGCCTTTTCAATATTTCCCAGATTAATCAGACTGAAAAAGATATTCTGAAATCACTTTGCCATTAACCAGCAGTGACGCATATAAGGGGAAGGGGTGTGTAAAAGTTATCGCATAATTACCACTTACATGGGAAAAAAAAGCCACCACCATCCCTGAGGCAGTTTGTTGGTTGTGGCTTTGCCTCTGTGAAAGTGGTAATTCGGCAGTCTAACACAGGCACATGAATTTGACCGCATCAACCGGCATTTCCCATTCGCACTAATAGTGGGCCCAAATCAGACATGGTCATTTGCTTTAGTGTAAACACATCTTTGAGAGGTGCCAGTGGAGGCTAGCAAGTCAAACAGAATCACCCTGCCAACAGAAATACTGAGCAGAAAACTAGCTGGGCTTGGATATTGCGGTCATGGAATTCTGAAATTATAAGCATAATCTCAAATGCCCAGGCCATTCCCCAACATCACCGGTCTACACATCATTACACTTTCAGACAAAAAAATAGGTCCCATAATGTTGGGGGAAAAATCTAACCCTTACCGTTTCGTTCCATACTTAGATACAGTTGGCAGGTTGAGTGGAATTCCTCTTTGGAAGGAAACCATGCAAAGGTCATATTAATTACTTCAATATATGCAGCAAAGCAAGACAAGTTTCTCTTAGTTTTTCTCTCATCTTTGATTAATCAACTCTTCTCTCTAGGCCAAGAAGTTCACAGCTATGAAAGGAGTAATCTTCCTTTAGTCTGCGTGTGCAGGGGTGTGTGTGTGTGTGTGTGTGTGTGTTCTGTCATTGACTTTAGACAGCAGGACCCTCTGGTTCATGAACCTGAGCCTCAGTCCTGCACATTGCCAACGCCAGAATGCTGCCTGCAGGTCTGTCATGTAGGTCTTCTCTCACGCAGGTGTTTCTGTGCCAGACATATCCAGTGCCAGTTAACCTGATGAGGCCTGTTCCCTGACAGCTCCACTTCCCTTTGCCCGTTAGAATCAACTTCCACTCTGCTTGTGTATCCACACTGTTTCTACCAATTATACACTGCATCTGAACTCAGATCAGCATTATGTATTGGATTACAATATTATGAATATTGAGGCAACAACCTGCACAAAGAAAGTATAAGATGTTTCTACATGAAAATCGTTTTGCAAAAAACTCAATCACTTCAAAATGACTGTTTAAAAAATTAATTTTAAACCGAACTTATGAGGGTATATTATTACAAAATAAAAAGAAGAAGACACATGCTCAACTACTAATGTATGTGCTGAAGTACTTTTTGGAACCTAAAAAGGACAACCCTTTGAACCTAAGGGTCTTTTCCCTAGCATCTAAAGAATAAAAACACTCAAGACACGTTTTGATGTGCACATAACAATCATTGGGGCATTAGAGCAATGTGTGGACTCTGTTTATTCTGTTGGAACCTGTTTAGCATACGTGGTTTGCACTCTACAAGAAAAGTGAGGGCATGCCTCATTTTGACAGACGTGAGGCTAATGCACTTGCAGAAGTGCTGCTGTTTCATGGCCCGAGCCCCAGCAATCCAATTAGTCAAGCTGCAAAGGAAAGCTTGATGACACAGTGCATTGTTCACAGCTACCCTCTACTGCTCCCCCCCGTCTGACCCTCTCTCACAGGCCACCCTGCGGGCACCCAGCTCAGCTCCCCATGTCAATCCTCTGCAGACCTGACACAGGACAACCTCATACCTCACACGTCTCTCACACCAGAGGTTTCCTGTGACAATTCATTTACAATAAGCCGTAATTGTCACATTGCACAGAGTAAGCGTTTTTGGGGGAGGGTCCATGGGTCCGCCTGCAAAGCTATTGATGGATTCCTACCCTGCTGGGAATAAATCTACATTTAACCACTCTGAAGTGCAACATTTAACCTTTTAACACCATCTAATTCCATAGTGACGGCTACAGCAGCAGAGGTACTTTCTTCTGAATGAACGTGTTCCCTGTTTCTTTTGCTGCTTATTAGAAAGTGAGGGACGTTTCCTGGAACCCTCACCATGACACCCTGTTGAAAGAATGCAACATGGGTGAGCATGTGTATGAGTAACAGGAAAGTGCTCTCGGGTGAAATTCTCTGGTTTTGTGTGTGTGTGTATGTGTGTGTGAGAGAGAGAGAAACAGCAGTGTTCCGTGTTAGCACTTGTGTGCAGGCTGCGAGTGAGCCTCAGAGTCATGTATCAGTCAGACCTCCCAAACTCAGCCAGGCTCTACACGTGGGTGGTACGTCGCTGCAGGAGGGGTCGAGATGAGGTCGCGGGGTATTGACTCCTTTGGGAAGAGTGGCTCAAAAGTGAGAGACAGGCAGAAAGACAGAGAGAGAGAGAGCGGGAGAGAGAGATAGAGAATCCTGGCCCATTTACTTGGAGAGGAAACATGGTGTTGCGGAACATTGACTCTTTTTGGGAAGAGTGGCAAGCGAAGTAGTGAGAGAGAGAGAGAAAGAGAGGAAACGCAGTCTTGCCACAGAGGGGAAGGAGATCCACCCTGAGGACAGGGCCGAGCAGCTGAGACCAGGCGTCTGCCCCCGAGATCAGTGTCTGGGCAAACTGCTGACAGGGACGTCTGGAGAGGCAGCCTCCCAAGAGACCCACCCCATCCTGGAGGAAGAAAGCCATAAATCGAGCACTGTGGTGGACATTCGTTTATTCCGGTGACACCTCCCCCCCCAACACAGACAGGCTTCTTTTCCGAAGGCTGTGAATAAGCACCACTGAAAGGAGTGCTGGCCACGATAAGCCTTAACAACAGACGCCATCCAGCATGATTAACTCTTCAAGGTTAAATCACATTCCACTTATTCCTCTTATCATCTCCTGACTCACTCTCTTAGGAAGAAGCGTCATGCACTTACGGAGTTTTGGAGCATTTGCTCAAACTCTTGAACTCACCCACGTTGCAGTGTTACAATCTTCATCTGCGCACACAAACAAGAGATGATAAGGTCTTCACTCTGTTGTGTTGAAGCTAAATATTTGGAAAGTTACGAGCTGGATCTCACAGCTCGCAAGCAACGTAACCTGAATGACCACCTGGACGTCACTAAGGGGCCAGACACACATGACTCAGACCTACTGAGAAGTGAGAGCTGGGTGTAGGCCCCACAAGAGCCATGCATACATTGTATGCTTATTTCATGCTTTATTCTGTCTTCCCTATTCTATACCAGCAACTCCAGGTGATTGATGGTGGGACATGTCATGGGCGCTGGACCCATGGATTGTACAATAAGGGGGATTTGACAACATACATTACCAAAGCCTTTAACAAAATCTGCTTATCTCTTAGCACTGTTGTTGTGTTGTATACACACACTGTTCAGTGGAAATGCAAAAAAACAAAAACTAAAATCTGACGCTGAAGGGCAATACAGGCGCCTGTCCAGAAAAGAGGTCAGTGAACATCTGTCCGACTGTAATTTTGGTGCAGTTTGTCTCTGAAGGAAAGAGGGAAGGTGACACATAATGGGATCCTGTGGCACACCTCCCAGAAATGAAGCAAAAGCGTTGGAAAGGGCCATGAGACTGCAGTCAGAGGAGGAGGCAGGTCACACAGACACCTGGGTGTTTAACATTCTGTCAGTAAAGAGGAAGCCTAGGACTGTGCTCCTCTCTGATGCCAACATGTACCTATTCCACTGCTGATAGTGGTCTTATGTTGAACAGCTCCTGAGCCACACTCTCTGGGAGTGGTAGGTGTGAGTGCTGTAGGTGTGAGGTCACCCAGAGTTCTGTGCTGCAGCTGAGCTCGGGATTATCACAGTGAGCAATACCATGGCTGCAGGACTCATCATAGATGCGCTCTCTCCCTCAGTTGTTATTCATTAAAACACTGAAAACTTTACGATCAGGGTACATGAATCTTTGGGGAGAGCACTAAATTTCACGCTTCCAAAAATCCTGAGAGGTCGTGTCTGTTCTGCACCCCAGGGCCTCTTTTGTACAAACTCTTTGGTATTTATTCAGTCTTTTTTTTTTTAATATGTAGGGGTGCTTTGCTTGGAGCTGCAGCATCATTAGAACAACACGAGTAAAGAACAGAACAAAAGTGTTTCTTTATTTTAGAGGATGCAAGGAGCAAAAAGGCAGACTATGCAGGGAAAACACATCCTTCAGTGGTTCCACACTTCGCGTTGGGTTTTATTTCTAACCAATTCTGAACAGTGATGACTACTCTCCAGTATCTGAAACATCTGAAACATCCAAGGCCCCATCGCTGTTCCATATTACAGTGGTCCATTCATTTTGGCCTGTCTATGTTTATAATGGGTTTCAGACCATCCCCGCTTCCTCTTTCTTAAACTGGGTCGTATAAACACATTGGCATTTGATCTCGTTATTTGACTTACCTAGATACAAAGGTAGAGGCTTAAAAATCTCAACAAAGAGTTTTTGTGCCATTCATCACCATAAAAGCCCATCGTACTTCAGAAGTAATAGAAGACCCCCACTATATTGAAATAATATTTTCCATAGTGAATAGTTTATAACCTGACTCCCTGTTTTTACAGAAGAAAGAGCTTCATGTTGGATGGCTGCACATTTGCACTGCTCATGTACTATGGGTAAAAGAGGCCTTTTTCCCACAAAAGGACCAGGAGAAGAGCGACCATGTGACAATGATCAAAAGAGGCTGTTGTCTCATAAAAGACTGGCCGCTTATGCCTCCACTGAAGTGAGTGCTACACACTTGCATTAACAGGTTAATTAACGAGACACATGGATGCCACTGCATTAGTCTGCTTGACCTGATGAGTGAACTGCAGCAGGTCCCAGACACAATCAATCCCAGCGAGAACTAATCAGACAATGGTATTGAGGCTTGCAAATGCCCCCGAGGGGCTTGTCAATGGGCACGGCCATGCTGCACGCTGTATGCTGTCTGGTGGTGTGTTTGTACGAGGGGGCGCACTTAGGTGGACGATATGGCTAACGTGGGAGCATGTGAGGATATGCTAATGAAGCATTCAGTAAATTCAGTAAATTTCTCAGTTTTAATGTACTGATCTAAGAGATGATTAGGTAACTGACCAGAAATACATTCCACTCAGTGGATGTAACATTGTGTAAAAGCCACTTTGAAAATGTGGCAACCTCAGGCAACCTTCTCCAAAGGTATGAGAACATTGTACTCTGTGATTACTGGTTACGCTGCGCATTGCCGCTTTTGTTCATATAACCTTCAGGGCTTTTGAAATGGATGCAGTAGAACGTGCATGTATTAGGCTGAATATGAGAACAATCTAAAGCAGCCCAGCTCCAGCCCGGGCCACTTACAGTAATTGAAACTGACTCCAGGAGTTTTTAGCTCTACTTATTCTCCGACATTACGTCTTCTAATTCTTACTCTACCTGAGCAATAAATTTAAGCAAAAGCAAATTACCCATTTTCTCCACTGGCCAATAACTCTACCCCCTCTCCCCACCTTCCAGCCGTCTGTCCCCACCACTTAAACCATTCAAACCTATAAACCTTCTGGACTGCTGCCTTTGACAGAGTGGAGTGAGCAGGGACTATTGTAATAGAGGGCAGAGGGAAGTGAAAAAGGCCTACCATAGAGAAGAACATAGGGAAGTGAGAAGTGAGCAGGAACTGCTGCAGAGAGGAAATGGAGGAATGGGCGGTCAATACAGTGGAGAAGGAGAGGTGGGAGTTAGCAGGGACTAGAGTGGAGAACAGGGGAGTGAACAGGGACCGCAGCTGAGAAAAGGGTACTCCAATATGTAGGTCAGCGAAGTAGGGCTCCGGCCCAGTAACTGCTATGATTTACATGTCTGTGAGGAAAGCATGTAGTTCATCACTAAGCAGCTGCATATTCAAACAAAAGTCTTTGTTTATCCAGCCCAAACACTCATCTCCAGCGCTTTGTCATCAAATTCAAGCTTCATTATAATGCTTTTTTTCAGTTTTTGTAAGGTAATAACAATTCACATATTGTGAGTGTTTTTCAAGGAGAAAGGAGTAGAGGAAGGGATTACAATGTGTGTCCTCATGTCAGGGTATGAATGAATGAATGAATGAAACCCTCATGTGCCATTGTATTTCACTTGTTCACTATGCTGTCACAGGGCACATTCTGAAGACTGTCCCAGTTATGTGACCTCCTAAGGCTAAGTATGTCAACCACGTAGAGCTTTCCCCACTGAGTACTTTGAGGGAAATTAACTTGAGTCCCACAGACACGCGCACATGCATCGTCCATCTCTGGAAAGTTAAAAATAGATGGTAATTGCTTGACGAAGTGCACCTCATGCATATATGACAAAAACAGCCCTTCGTGCCTAGGCCGTTGAAGGTCACAGGATGCATTGGGTGAGGTTAATTGCAACACAAGGGGCGCGACTCACAGGTACTATTTTATGGAGTAGTGACCCACTAAAACACATTGGGGGTGTGCCAAAGGTTCCAGGCCAAACACTTTTGAAAGGAACAAAAAATGAAGCTGATGCGGAGTTGCCAAAGTTAAGTTCCATCCAGCATCACCACCTTAAAGAAAAGGAACTGGGGAAGCTAAGGGCTCTATGTACTGTTTCACACTAAATCTAGATGCTCACCTCTTTTGACACAGAATTTCCTATAAAGGATCCAAAAAAAATCAGTTCAATTTAATTCATTTCAATCCAATTCAATTCAATTCAATTGAATCCTAACCTATGCTACTAAGGTGTAATGATAATTTATTTGCTCAGTGGAAATTGTTATCCAAGGAAACCTCTTGTAAGTAAGATGGGGACAGATCTTTACAGAATAAGGCTACCTTTTCCTTCATGTGAATGTAATTACATTCAATTTGCAAGTTCCAGGATGCCTCAATATGTTATGTATTGTATTGAATGGTAAAGTCCTGTGTCTTAAATGTACAGGGCGCCTTTGCACACCACACCACATACTAACAACTATACTGTGACTTTGTCCAACAAAGCACAGCTACAGTAAGCATGGTGGTTGAAATGTATTGTTCACCAGTGTTTTGCACTACATGTAATGTTCTGTGTTCAGGGCCTTTTCTGCTCTGAAACCCCTCTAATTAATCAGGATTCGCACCGCTACAAATCTACTCACCCGTATACTGTAGCAGGCAGATTATGACCCCCATCAGTTATAGACCTTTAACCCTGCCTGTGAACAGGGGGGTATTTTGAGTACTGCAGCCATCTCACATGAAAGAGCAAAAAGAGTCCACAAAGCGCAGGTGTCAGAGATGAAAGGAAGGCTAGAAGATGTCTGACCAGCCATGACCAAGTGGGGGGCTGCAGCTCCACCAAGCCAATCCATCAATTCTGCCCGCTGAAAATAATTAAGCATGATCAAAGTCAGCGGGCATGTTTAAATATGAACTAAGCCCTGTTCAACAGGTCTGTGGCAGATACCACTTCAGAGCGTGAGGATTAAGATGGAGGAGAGTGAACACATGGAGAGTGGTTCTTACTGAAGTGCCAGAACTTGTGGCTGAGACACATTCAAACTACTGCAGGCCCCAGATTCTAAAAAAGAAGTTTGCCTTTACCTCAGTACCATTAAGGATTGCTGAAACACTGAAAAACATATTATAAACACTTAGCTATTATACATATGATTGCTATTTGAATATGACCTTAGCACTACAATTACAATTGAAGTATTCTAAAATGCACAATAAGTGCAGTGGTTTGGTGGGGGTTTTATAAAAACACAGGGGCTGTTTTTGGATGACAGAACTTCTCGATTCATCTGCCTGTAAGATTTTTTTGGTCTTTTAGAATTTATGATATCACTTCCAATGTTCTGTGGTTGGAATAACGCAACGCAGAGACCGAACTAAATAATCGGAGGTTGAATGTGATGCATTAAAAGTGGGCTTTGCACTCAGTACTTCCATGCAGATGGAAAAGGCTGTGTTAATGGGTGAGATGAACAGTAGTGCGGCTCAGGCAGGGATGTAATGCACTCCAGACCCACTGCGCACACTACCCGCTCCCTGCCGGCATCAACCTTCTCCCCTTTCTTACAACAATAAACCTGCTGCCACTTAGGAACAGCTCCTTTCTGCCATTAACCAACCAAAAACAAAACTCCTTTTTCCCATGTTTCCTGCAGCCAGGGGAAAGCAAACAGGGCCCACCCAAAAACGCAGACACAGGGCGGACCCGGTCTCTCGGATTTGACCCTCCAGAGGCCAGAGTTATACGCGTTATCAAGAGTCTGACAAGCACCAGCTCTAGATACCGTATCTTAAGGGCTGCATTTGAATTTAGGTCAAGACTAAAATAAGACACCATTCCACACGTTTTGAAGTCAAAACACGCGGAGACAAATTTCCTCGTGTAATCACAAAGCTTGACGGGACCCCGATTTTGGACCCCAGACTGAACTTACTGTACAATTGCACTGTTTAGACTGCCGATCAGGTATGTGGCTGCCAAGTGGATTCCTTCAATACAGAGCCTGTCCCATGGAAACTGAAATACAACACAAAAAGCTTTAAGCAGAAATACTCCCACTAATTGAGTCACTGTTGGAGGGATGGGGTAACAAGCACAATGTCTGTGAACAGAGCTTCCTGGAACCCAATGCCTGACAGTGACCACCCAGGATAAGAGGGACAATATGAATAAAAGAAAGCTAAAATAGAGGCCCAGTTTGACATCCCTTAAGGGGGCACATATGTCAGTCCCTCCCTGCTCGTTCCAACCCTTTTTGAACTAAAATTAGGGTTTTGAGGGGGGTGAAAGCTTGTCCAAACTGGTTCTGACAGTGATGCAAAGCAGCCATTCTCCGTTCCCGTTCCCCTCTGCAGAGCTTGCCCTCCGCTCTGGCCAGGTGAATGGAGAGGGGAGACCAGGCGGGTGGGGGGAGAGAGCAGCTCTGCGCACAGACCACAGCCTGTTTCTCTGCCCTTCAAGGTGCAGAAGGAGCACTGAGACCCATGCCTCTCTCAGGAGTGAGCGGATCGCTGCCGCTTGACCTCATTAAGGAGGAATGCACGCGCGCACACACATGCGCACACACGCGCACGTGCACACACACATTCCCGCATAAACACGCACACACACATACTCCCTCCCCATATTATCTCAGTTTTCATCACTCTTTTTGTTTTAATACCTCTTTCTTTCCAAGCATCCGATCACCCGGACCCCCCCCTAACACGTGAGTGGCAAGTGCATTCCAATTTCCCAAACAGTGGGACTCTGAACCCCTGGTCTTTTCCACATCAGATGGGCTGAGTTCAGCAGTCTGTGAAATGTTCCATTGTAGCTGTGGACCATTAGAACCCGGAGAATGTGAACAGCATGCCTTAATTCCCTGTAAGTCACTTCTTGGTTTTATTGACCTACTTTTTTGTGCCATATGTATGATATATGAGGAGGCCTCGGTATAGGGCTGGTACTGCATGCTTTTCTCCATGTACATAGCATAGGCTTTCCCCTCCTGCACTGAGCAGCCTTTGTCTTTGTCGACATACAGTATATCATCAGGAGACTCCGAGCTGAAAGAATGGGGCTCGCCGGAATGTGGAATGTTTGTTGGGGTTTAAAATGTTAACTGCTGAATCATGCGATTCGTCTCCTGTGTTTATGAGAGTTGGCACAGTCTGCGCTCGCCAGCGCTGTTTTATCATTAATCTGATGCGTGGTGCTTCCTGACGTCCTCGGGTCTGACACCATGCCGAGACACAATCCTCCGTCCGACAGAATGACCTGACGAGGCACTATTTGACACCACTGAGTGGCACATCTAACAGATTTCCCATCTGTATCTGTGAAAGTCTAGAAGGTGTTTCCTTCGCAGCTTCGAGCCTGCCTGTGTGGTGCCAGAGGTTTCTCTCCGCAGTGGTGGTGGCTGGTGAGTTACAAAGAAAGCATACTTAACTATTAGAGAGAAGGGCAAGGCTGGTCCCTAGTATCAAACCTGTAAATTAGGAAGAGACCTCAGACATTTATTTGAAAATTCAATTAGTCCTTATCCTTAACTTCTCTTTTTTTTTCTTCACAGACACAGTTCAGTAAGTTCAGTGATCATTAAAATGAATGGAAAACTATATTTTTTTCCCTGAAAAGGAGAGACACTCGAATTTATTACCCAGGCAAAGGAAAGGACAAAAATATCGATTGAACCCAGGAATTAATTGCAGCAAAACCAGGCAATCAGGCAGCATTTTATTGAGGATTTTCCATTTATAAAAGGGATTAGTAATGTGTAATATGTGCGGCAGTGTAGCATAGTGGTATGGAGCCAGGCTCATAACCGAAAGGTTGCTGGTTTGATCCCTGCTGGGGCACTGCTGTGGTACCCTTGAGAAAGGTACCTAACTCAGAGTTGCCTCAGTAAATATTCAGCTGTATAAAGGGATAACACGTAAAAATTGTAATGTATGTAAGTCAGTCTGGATAACAGTGACTGCTAAATGACTGTAATGTAATAAAATGGATTAGAAAACCTGTTACCAGTTGAGGTCTGTCAGCAGAACAAAAGGGCAAGGTAATTGAAGGTATATTTCAGAGTGACACTAGAAAATATTTTTTTTCAGAGAACTATTAATGTATGGAATTGCTTCACTGAAATTGTAGAAGTAGATCCTTGTTCAAGAACCAGCCTGACACAGTGCTAGATGCACTCCTAGACTATAGGGAAAATTACAGGCCTACATATTCTAAATGGCCTATCTATCCTCATCATAATATTTGTTATATTCATAACAAGTGTCCTGATCCAAACCTGTTTTTGATTGTTGTTCCTGATGAGCAAGCATGCCAATATAAATAAGGAACACCCATCTGAAGAGGATTTCTTTTCCCTTGTCATCTAAAGTCATGGCTCTGTCCTAAAGTATTGCTTCACATAAAACAGTTTTAAGACATAACAAAAAACACACATATTTACAGCAAGTGATTTTCAAATAGTCCCCAGTCTCTTTATTTTAATAAAGTTATTTAGTATAATCCAATCTCTTTGTTGTAATTAAACAAGGGGACAAAGGCAGTCCATGCTTCACACAGTTACATAATTAGAAATCAAGCAGAGATCCTTACTAAAACCAGCCAGGTTGTTAATCATGAACAAAACAGGTTATGAAACCTCAGATTAAGTAATTCCTCTGCCTCCCCTGTTTGCACCGCACCAGCTGCTGTCGCGCTGAGGGTTCCTGTGCGCACGTCAACGAGAGCTGGCCTCCAGCTCCGACACCGTGGTGTCAGAATTGGCAGCACCCCGAGAGTGCCCACGGGTACACAACACTCAACAGAGCACGCAGCGGCAAACAAGAGCCCAGTGTCGCACAGAGACGTCATCAGCGGAGACGTGACGTTAGGTGTCACGGAGGCCACGCGCAGGCAGCGGCCAAAATACTATGGTATCATGACACATAGTATTCAACAACATATTGTGGTGAGGGTTGGGTTGGATGGGAACTGATATCACAGATTTGACTAAAAAATTCAAGAATAACATATTATGGGGGATTATTCTCATCATGAATAAGCCATCACTGAAACGGTCAATGGATTTCATCCCCTACACGCGGCATTTTTTTAGTTCCCAAATTCCATTCATGAAGGACATGCTTCCAGAAATGTTTCTAGAAAGCATTCCAGAACCAGAGTAAAATCACACATGTGTACTGCAAAAAGCTTTGGTAATAACCCACAACATGACAAACATTGTACAGCTCTTCAGTCTTCTTGTCATCAGTCTCAGTGAGAGCCAGCATAGATGGTGCAGATGGGTATCAGCCATCCCATAACTGACTGGAAACCGAGGCAGGCTCAGGCAAGCAGAGATCTCCAACAGAAGATGTTATTCAGTGTTCCCACTACTAAGATTACATAAGACCATTCAGACCAGTACAAGGTATCCTCACAGGTTGATTTATGCATACTCAAACATTGTACAACATGGAAGTGAACAGCTTCTGAAACCCAGGAAGGCTGGCAGAGCATAAATCTGACACCTTATATCAGTTATGAAGGTGAACCGTGTTGGAACAGGTGTCAGGCTGCCCAGGTGCATTGCCATGGGCTCCATAACCACAGTAATAAGTAGGCAGAGAGGGTAATAACAGGGCTGCCAGCTGGGTCAGAGACAGACTCATATACCGTTCCTCATTTCTCCCCTGCTCCCCCTCCCAAATCTCACAGGTACGTATCAAGAGCGTCAGAGTGCTGATGAACCAAAGCAGAAGCCAGCGAGAGTTATATAAGTGGTCTCTGTCTGCTCCCAACCTGTCAGCACTGCAGTGACACCAGCCGGCGTGGGAGGTCACGCACTCCCCGGAACAACCGAAAACAGCAAACAGTCGTCCAAGCACGTGGCAGGGGGTAGAGAGTGAGGCTTTCTAATTAAACACATTGTGCCCTTAATTAATCCAAACAGCAGTGTCCCCACAACGGTTCACAGCTATATGTCACAGCGGGTCCGTCAATGCACGGCCCATTCATTAGTGCTTGCCTGTCTGCTGCAGCGCGGGTGATAGCAAGAGCAGCCAAATGAGGGGGAAAGGTCGGAGGAAAACCTGGAACGTTAAAGGTATAACTGCACCCAAGCACACCCGCTGAACTGCAGTTAACCAAAAAAGGTGGAAACTGGCTGATTCTGACTGGTTGCGTAAAGCCGGCCCTCTGTCGCTGTTTTCGGAACATTCTTTTTGGAACAGCATGTGCCATTTTTATTGCATGCTTGCATTCTTCTGCTATCATTCACGAGAAGGGGAGATGTGGAGATGTGAGCGCAGTGCTCAGGGGCACTACAGCAATGACGCCACACTTCCTGTCTGATGACAGCCTCCCTGAAACAGCGCATATGTAATCGTGACAGTTTCTCACCCCAGCCTTTTCCTGAAACAGAATCGACAACAGATGGATTTATTTTCCTTTGCATTTTCACCATACCAATGTCATATGTGCAGCAGGGTGAATAATGGCTATGATTGCCGATAAGTCAGAGACATCATTATCAGAACGCAGGCCGCCACAATATTTTTATCCATCCCAGAGAGGCCCATCTGGTCTTGTCTGGGTTTATTGTCTCAACTATTTTTTTTCCCAAAAGAACTCCAAAAGTGTTGAGCTCAGGAGCAGCCCAATCAAACTGTAATCAGTCTGCAATTTTTCAGGGAAACCTGACTGACCTTTGTGTGCCTTTGAGAGACAGTGAATCCCACATGGCAATGCCTGGGAGCTGTGCAGCTAGATGTTGGAGCTGGACTTTATAGATGCCTAATGGAACCCTGATGATGAGTTAATAATGCACTAACTTGTCCCTTGGAGTGGGAAGTGGGAATTCACTTTACATTACATTACATTACATTATTGTCATTTAGAAGACTCTCTTATCCAGAGCAACTTACATAGGTTACAATTTTAACATTACCCATTTACACAGCTGGATGTTTTACTGAGGCAGTTCTGGGAAAAGTACTTTGCCCAAGGGTACAGCAACAGTGTCCCTGTGGGGAATTGAACCAGCAACCGTTTGGTTATACGTCCTCCTCCTTACCGGTATGCTATACCGCCACCCCCATCTTTGTCTTATGCAACCTCCTTCTGCTTAGGAGTATGGAGGAGGGGTGTGCATGTGTCCCAAACAAAGCCTGGATCAGGCAGCTGTCAGCTAAAATGGCTGGTTCTGGATTTTCCCCTTTGTGTCCACAGTGTACAGCCACACGGACCTCAGTGACGATGGGGTTTAGCTGCACAGAGGGAGACAGTTAGCATTATGGCTCCTAAAATAGGATAATTAGAAACTCGGAGCTCACCACATCCATGTTTACCATGATGTTTGCTTTCCTGTCTTTCCGGCTACAAAGTGTGCTCTGTTGTGATGCTGGAATGAACATTTATGTAATTCTTTTAACTTCATTTTTTGGATGTTTTGGGGGTGGGAGTCATTAGTCGCAGATTAATGCAAAGTAAGCAAATGAATATGTCATTCAGAGTTGGCTGAAGGACTAGACTGACAGATTACTCAAAGGCAGCCTCCCTTTGCATAATTGGCAAAAAAATAAAAAGTACAAAATCATTACATATTTCAAAAATAAAATAACTGAATGGAAGACATTAATGGGGTGTTAAAATGAGTGACTGTGTATCAAAAGACCTGAAAAAAACAGATATTCTGATGGGTGGATGACGTTGTCTGTCTCATACTCTGATTCATATATCATTTGCACTTACATTTAGTCACTTGGCCAGAACTGTTATCCGGACAGAAATACACAGCAATGGTATACAGGTGCATATAATAAGACCACATGAACAGCAATACATACAGAAGATGTCTATCTGCATCAGAATGTGTCAGTATGACACATAATGCCGTAATAGCTGATCCCATGCAGAACCCAGACTAAATGCTTCAATAAAAAACATCAACGCTTATTGTCAAAGTGCATTAATAGTACCCTAAAGCGATATACAAGCAAGGCAATGTTATAACATGTTATAACTAGGAGCAAGGTACAGTTTGAAGAGGTGGGTCTTCAGTCTGGCCTAGCCTCTATCAGAAGCTCATTCCACCACATGGAGGCCTGAGCAGACAGAGGGTGTGACCAGTATGTGTGGCCCAGCAGGAGCATCACAGAATGAATAAATACATTTATTATTTATACAAGATCCTGTGGTTTTAATGTGTACATTGATTAATGTCTGGTGTACAGAAAATGAATGAAATTGATGGAGTCATTTTTAAACAATTGAAATTTTTTTGAAGTCACACTCTTTTCCTTTCCCATAGAACTCACATTGAGGTAATTAAATTTGCTTCATTTCATTAAATTTTCATTAGAACTCAAGCCACTGTGCACTGTTGTTATAATCTTGATAAAGACATCTGGGCCAAAAAACTAACTCTGCCTCTCTGTGCTGATGATTAAAACCTTGGTTGTTTAAACAATATCAGAGACTCAGACAGAATGGTTAACAGACTCTTGTATGACACACACATCTTCCATGAGATGAAAGTAAAGCAATCCTCAAAATAAATCCTCCAGCACCCTCCAATTGCCATTAGGAGCATTTCAAAAGAGGATAATGCCCCTACCGCATATTGCCCCCTGAGAGAACCCATTCATCAACCCCACCTACCATCACTGAGGAGGGGTCAGTGCAGACACGCTGGCTTTGATATTGTAAGTGCAGAGTGCTTTAGTGCCTGCTAGATGACGTACTGAATAGAGCAACTAGTAAATTCCTGGTGATTCTTGCACTATGCATGCTGGTTAATGGACTTGCTTCGTTTTAGATGTTTCTCAACCCAAACCAAAGTTCACCTGAGGCAATTTGCTTCTGATAGCCATGTTTGGCGCATTGCTGCCCCGCACCAGAGTGATGTAGTGGAGGCAACTTTGAGACAAGCCAGTGGAGAGGTCTGCAAGGCTACTGAGTTCTAGAGTAGAAATCATTAGAGGGTAAAAATGGCCATGCAACAAGGCAGAAATGGCGCTAAGCCAGACAAATGACTGACTGTATGTTTTTTTAAAACCCAGAAAAAAATTATCCATTTGTGTTGAAAGCACATGAGTAAGTGAATTAAGGGGTAGAGGGCAGCACTCGCAGTCCACTGATTAGACATGATGCATACTAAGTCTCCTGGAGCCCCACTTCCTGTATGGGGAAACCACTTCCTGCTCAAGGAAGAGGGGGGCAAAGGCCAGGCAGACACCCCTGCCTGGGTCATCCTCTCGAGGACAGTATGCGGTGTTGCACGCTGCTAACAATGCGTCACACTATGAGCAGCTTGGCTGAAAACAGAGTGACCTGGGGTGGACCTCCTCCTCTATAACACTCACTTATCATCAGCAAAACTCAATCAGCAAATCCAAAGGGCAGCGCCAGGGGTCATTTTGTCCACCCAAAGAGGTGGGTTTCTTGAACAGATTACTGCAGCTGTGTGTTATTCAGGTTGCCAGACTGTGATCCTTCCATATCAATACTCTTCGCCAAACAGTCTGACCTTTTTCAATTTGCGCCTTATTGAGTGATGTGAACCTCCAACCCCGCTGTCATTTTTTTTTTTTTTTTTTAAGAAAACGTCTGTGGACTTTGAGGTTACATTCACTGAGTGAAGTGTAGCCTGCCCCTCACCACCTCCATCATCATGGCAGAGTGAGCTTCCTTTTGGAAAAAGAAGAGTCAAATTATCTCTGAGCTTGTGACTGCCTGCATAGGAGAGTGAAACCCTCAGTGAAAGTTTAGTCTGTACTGTAATGCACACAATACCAAGGACGTGAACAGAGAGTGGGGAGGGGGGGAGAGCCAGACAGAATTGCTATAATCACCTTCAGACCAAATCCCTGATGGCCTGTAATCCTCTGTCTCCTGATATTAGCTACAATCAGCAAACAAAGCAGCTGAAAATTCATTATTTCGTAGCAGTACATTGCAGGGCATTGCTTTTTGTGTGAATGACTGGCATCCATTCTGTTCCATCTGTTTTGAAGGGAAAAGGAAAGGAAAAGAGGTTTGCACAAAAGAAACAGTGAATTGTGCAGAACCAACAGCAGATTCAGACAAGTTCTGGTTCTGTTTCCATTTACAGAAAATGGACTGCAGAAACATGTTAACTTTACCTTCTGGCTGGACACAGATGTTGCGCAGAGGTTGTGTTAGAATCAATGAGGTAATAGGCACAACGCTTTAAATTTGGGTTCAGTGTGGTTGCCAAGCTAACAACCAGTTCATTACAGCTAGTTATGTAAAGCAGGTAGTAACACAGTCACTGTAATGAAACACCAGATTTTCCAGAGCAGAGTGGACTGCACAGCACAGTGCAGAACTCAGCCCAAGCCATAAGGACATGCAGTATTTGAATTTTTCCCAGGGATCATATAAACATACATTACAGCGTTGGAATATAAGAGAAGCATCTGGAATGCAGTTACGAATTAAATGAATGCTAAGAAGAATAGCTGGAAAACTGAATAAGGTTGCATAACATACTGAGGCACAGAACTGGAAAAATGTCTTTTAATGTGGCATGAGAACATGATGAAGTCCACCTGAAGAAATATCTTTGACATCTTGAGCAGGCTAGAACAGGTGCATGGAGAAAAAGAAAGAAGCTCTTGATATATTGCTGATGTGGTCATATGAAGCCAGACAGAGCATCTGCTGGTAAAGACATTTTGATGTTTTACACAATTTACAGTATGGTGAAACTGATCTGACACCAGTTATAATTTACATGGACTACACCTATCTTTTAAATTGTAGTATCAGGTAAGGTAGGACAAATCCATCAAGTAGACACTGGCAGCATATACAGGTTTTCACTTTTTTGTGCTTATTCATGAACAGAAAAGGCACACAGTTACACTTTCCATGAAGAACAGTTGTTATTAGTGACTTTCATGCTTAATGACTGATTAGTGACACACACTATCTCAGTGCAGTGTCACAAAGTTCTTAGTGTCTGAGCATGGCCCGTAGACATGAAGGGAAAAGATTGATCAAGACAGGTTGGAGGTTCAGTGTCTATACTGATGGATTTTTCATTGCTTGTCAGGTGGGGCATTCTCAGGCATTGTTGGCCTTTCCTAAAGAGTAATGCTCGGGGCCAACCTAGTGTATGGTTTCTTTTCACTCCCAAGAAACAGGGCACCTATGAGTTTGCAATTTACCGCTTTAAATCCACAGCATGCACTCACAGAGATATCTCTGCAATCTAGAGGAATGTTTAAGTTTTCGTATTAAAGCGCATTCTTTTCTACATTCAGGAGCAGCTGCTTGAACCATGTGGGTGGAAGAGTCCTTCATGGTCAACAACCTCTCGGAGGTCCAGTGGTTAATTTTGGTTCCAGGGGGGAGAGGACCTTATACCACATTGCATGTGCGTGAAGAGAATGCCTAAAGGCTGGTATTGTGAGGTACTTAAAGTACAAAACAACCCCCCCACCACCACCACTACCACCATCACCACCACCTCCGTTCCCCCAAATCACATTATGGATTTCCTAAATGTTTTAACAGAAACACCTGGGTACCTCTGAGCCATTGGCCACGATGGGAATAGCCTATGGATTCCCTGGTGGAAACCATAACAGGGGTTGCGAGAGGAACGGCAATAACAATAACAACCATGACAATAATGATGCAGAGAGGGCAGCGGAGCCCCTGTGGCGCTTTGAAGTGGTCTGTGCGCACCAATGCGGTCGCTGTAAGAGGAGCCGCCGGACCGCCAGCACCCCCGCGGATTAGCTGGCTATGATTTAGCCCTGTTCTCTCCGGGCCCTGGAATGCTGAGGATGACGGATCTATTTTCCTACATTGTTTCACCTGCTCTAAACAGACCCACATGCTCCCAGGGCCGCCCCTCCTTTGTCTTTAATTGGAAGCACATGGAGTGTGGCTCGTAGCTGGACAGTGCAACACTCAATGTGGGGAGGGGGAGGAGCAGGGACTTGGTGGGGGGGGGGTTGTGACCACTCCATCTCAGGATACCTTCCTTCATCAGTCTGAACAGGGGGACGCACATTATCTTCACCTGGCCCTCAGGCTTGCTTTAGCTTTCAATGGCGGTGGTGGAATATAAAGGGTACAAAATGGAATCCACAACTCAAAATCTGGCCTGGACCTTAATGGTCCTTTAAGTAGCCTTAAGAGCCTAAAGTAGACTGACCCTTACCTTGGTGATGGGTGCAATGATCTCAGACTGCTAAGGAATCTGAGATCATCATCATGCATCACAGGACGATAGCACGAGGATGAGAATGCAAGATATCAGTTCAAATCAAATCAAATCAAATACCTGGTTTTTGTGTGCTGATTGTGTTTATGTGCACACGTGTGCGTGTGTGTGTGTGCGTGTGTGTGTGTGTGTGTGTGTGTGTGTGTGTGTGTGTGTGTGTATGTGTGTGCATGCGCACGTGTGTCTTCAAAAACATATCAGGGGATTACCAAAATCTTCATCACAGACACACCTCCACACAGCCAGCATTGAAAAAAGTCTTGTACCAATGCAGAGATAAAACATAGGTGTAGCAATAGCTCTCTGCATGTAATTGGGTTAATAGGTTAACCTGCTTTCACTGTTCATTGACCTTCATTCTAATTTCCACAGAGATCTGCTCTCTATAGGAATTTGCAACCTGAAAACTAAATTTAACAAAACTGCCACACTTTCCTCTCTCTCGCCTGGTTTTCTGTGAAGGTTGTGAGCTATGTAGGTCAGCTGAGATCTCTGATTTGTATGGCAGCTCAGGTGACATATTGAAGATAGGTCGGGGAGGAGAAGTCCCCCCAACTACTTTTATATCAACTTCTGACAGCTCTGAAACCATTTTCCTGATTAAGACTGAAAACCAGCCATAAACATACCCCCGAACTATCGGAAACAAGCTGAAAATGCAGGTCTGTTTCATCACTTTGTCATTAGCTTTGCACCCACGTTCATTTAGCTTGATTTGCTCTTGCAAGCTTCTTGACTCTAATCTAATGCACCTCTGTGGTACTGGTGTTTCTCTCGCATTGTGAGGTACGGTGTCACAGTCCAATGTATTGGAAATGTTTGGTCTTAACACAGATAAGGCATCATTCTTTTTCAGTTTTCTATGAACTCAATATACCTATGAGCACAGAACTGTGATGAAGGCACTGTGAAATACAGAATAAGGTAGGCATATAAAAAAAAAATCAAGAACAATTCCTCTGTTGTGCACTCCTGACACCTAGTGGGAAAATATGTAACTGCAAGATTAACTGTACAGGACCCATTTTCCTCTGGTAGTGGCCTAAATTTCTTCGCATTCTAAACCAGGCAACACCTATTGGAATTTAATGTTTCAAAATTCCTCAAACCTCCTAGTATGGTGAGAATGTGATTAGATTGCATATTCTCATGATCAAAAGTAAAAAAATGTACAGATGGATGAAATATCTCCTCTGTTTACAAAACGGCTTTAATCTGGATGAGGAATTTCTTTGCCCTAGGATGTTGTTAATCTAAAAAAAAAAATTGTCCATGCTGCAGATGTGACTGTTTGCTAATGTTACAGAATGTCTGTGATTTTTCTTACTTTCCTGATGCCAGAGTCAGACGAATTGAAAGGGCCCTTTAATTCAAGCCCATCAAACCTGCCTTATCTCCTGTGTCTGTGCTGAATGAATCACTGCAGGTGAGCAGATCTCACTTAATTTTTCAGTAATTCCCCCCCCCCCCCCAAATTCACTCTGAACTAAATCAGCGGCATCAATAGTAAAGAGAGTCCTTCGTATGATTGTCATTGTCAGAATGACTGATTCCGTTACGGTGCTTAGTTAGGCCATATCATTTAATTACCTAGGAACACAACAATGAACTGTGCAGACTGAAGTGGAATAAGCAGATTTTTGGGGGAGTAATTGATTAAAATCATATTTGCTGTGATGCATGTCATATCTCACTCGATTAAATTCCACTTTGGCTTCTTCTTTGGTATGCGTGTGAAAGTGAGTGTGTATGTGTGGGAGACAGTTCACATGGGAGAAAGACAGAGAGAGAGCGAGAGAGGGAGACAGTGAGAGGGAGAGGGAGAGACATATTTTGGCCGCCATTATACACTCATGATGTATGTATATTAAGCATTTAGTCAAGCCTTCAGTTCCACAAACCCCTTCACTTTGGTATCACATGACATATAGGTAGCCAATCAGTACAGCCACTGCAAATGGAAAATTTTAGACTGACAACAAAGAATTCACGCATTTCCACACCCACAAGTACATACTTGATTTGTATGAGACTGTGCACATGTGTATAATAATTTGATATGAAATACCAAAATCGCTAGTGCTTCTAAAGTCCTGTTGCAATACACAGCTGCACAGCAATGATCATGTGGGAGATTTTCCCATAGTGCAAGACAAACTGAGGTGATCTATACAGGTCAATACTTCCATTCTGTGCCTAGACACATCAAAAGAAGGACAGTGTTAGACAATTGAAAAATTTCCCTCTGGGAAATCATTGTCATGTTACACACCTGAAAGGTCTTTTAATGATTTATAGTCTGTTAACTACACTCTCAATACCTGAGAGACTGATCAGTCAATGTGCCTATTAGCCTTTCTGATACACAATCAATAGTGACAATGTACATACCAACCTCTCGGGTAGATGATCGATAAAGAAATTGTTCCTCAGCAATACTCAGTTCATCTAAAGAATCAAGGGATGCATGGATTTGTTATTCATAATGTTAATCGTGCACAGAATAGAAACAATAGAGCCAACTGTTTTGTCATAAATAATAGTCATACAGAAGCAATGAAAAAGACTTTATTCATAGATGTTTGTATTTGACAGTGGACTATAAATTCCAGTCACTGTTTTTTGTACCTGATCCCAATTATTTAAATATTCAGCTCATACGAGCCTTGAGTTCGGTGAAAATCTGCAATAAATGACCTGCAACAACTTTATGTACCACTTGTGTTGTGTTGATAATTCCATAATAAATCAGGAATATGACCAACCAAATATGACATTTGCTTAAACATACATAATATGCTTCTCTATTCTACCTTTTCACAGTTCAGGAGTATTGGTAAAGTATAAATATAGAGTTCTGCAGATCTGTGAATAGGTTCACTTGACTTGGACAATCTCCTCTACATTTAGTGTTCTGTAAGCAACAATCATCATCTGAAATAGCATCACTTTAATTTACAGTTTAATGGTGATGGACTAGTGAGATGAGAAATGACCACATGAAGGTGTGAATGTGTTAACCTATTCCTGACAAGAATGTTAGTCCACCCTGGAGGCATAGCTCATCTGCTACACTGGGGCAATAATGACCTTGTCTGCATCTCTCTGTTTGATTACTGAAAGTTTCTTGAGACTAAAAAAACATTGGTAAGAGCAGAGCTTTGACTAAAACAAACCTGGACCCTGATGGCTACATTCATTGTTATAGACCAGCGGTTTTAACCAGCCTCGGTTACTTGTGGGACAAATGTGTTTGTCACATCATGTGTTGTGGCAGTCACTTTGGAAAGCCATACTATATTTTCGCCCAGGACTGTGCTGTGTGCTGGATTCCCCCTTCCCCTAATGCACCCTCCTGACTGCCCGTCTCACAATGTCATTGTTTTGACCCGCATGGTCTCAATGCAGTATCCATGTCATTAACCAGCAAAGAATTATGGTTAGGGATCAAAGCAATCAAGAGTTCTACATAATGAGCCTCATAATGAGCCTCATTATCCTTACCAGGACAGCCATATAGAAGGTGAGCCACTGTGTGTTTTTAGACTTTTATGTGACACAGGGTGAAACTAAGCCCAATCATGCAGTCCCCTGCCTTTTCTATTTCCATTCAAAAACTGTGAACTGATGAATAGGGGAAATATTATCATTCAAACAGTTCTACGTATGTTTATATTGTCGCCCCTTTCCAGCACTTCTGAAAGGAACTATATAACAGTGAGGTTGCCAATGTAATAGTATTATATTAATATTAGGATTCTTACCACTGTAACGAATTAGTGTGATATATAGAATTATGCTATAGTATAGGACTATTATATATTTATTAATGTATGAGAACACTGCACACCATTTGAACATGCAGGGCTTTGTAATGCCATTAAACTATTATGGGACAGACAAGACACAGAACATTTTAGACGTAATAAGGATGTGTCAGTAACAAGCTAAAACTGATTTGTCCTCTCTCAGACACAAAAAGCTTTGTCCTGGGCGAATTTGAGCAGACATGACTTACGCATCATCTAGGACAATTATCTCAAATTGTATTAGTAGTCTGGCTTACAATTATAGCTGCACGTGTACATATGGCAGAAAGTTTGAAAAAAAAAGTCCATGAGTACTTGAAAATACACTCCAGGGGTAGGGTTCATTTGGCCATACCGAGCACTGATTTTCATTGCACTACAGTACAAGCTTATGACAACTTTACAGCAGGACACCAGAACAAATGTAGAGATCTTAGAGGCTGAATTTCTTTTGTAGTAAATGTACAATTACCAGAGTCGCGCTTACATACAGCAAAAAAGAAGCAAGCAAGTGAAAAGGGCTGTTGAGTGGCTGTTGACTAATGAGATGACAGGACACTTGTGCTATACTAAGTCAATGTGTGATTATGACTCTTGTGCTGGAGACTCAGCTCTCTGCCAAGAACATCACTGGGGTATGTCAGACACCGACAGCTGGTAAATATTAACTCTTTAGGCTCGGTCTCATTGATCTTAATGTATTAATGTACCAAATCAGTTGTATAGACCAACAGAAGTACATTGCAGGGCAATAGACTGACATGGTTGATGATGGGCATGTAGCACTGATAGGTTTCATGACATGCCCTGTCAATTTATCTCTCCTTGACTCTTAAAGGCAATGTTGCCGTGCAGCCCTACACCTCTATCACATCTCGTTCTCACTAGCATTCCCATTCTCATTTTTAAATAATATCCAACACTTTCCTGCCTTGCGCCACCATTTTAGCTTGCAGTTCATCAATGCACATTGCATTTTCATCAACATTAGACAACTACAGACTGTGTGAACACCCGTACAAAAAAATATTTACCGAGAATATATTTTAAGATCAATTAATATATTTAAAATATTCAAATTATTGCCATTTTGACAAATATTGCTAAATATTTCCAATTTCCATCCCATTTGTAGTATATCCTTGGGCTGAAGATATTCCTCCATATTCCTTAATATATTTCAATGTATTTCATTTTTATATGGGTATGGTGAAAGTCAAGCCATCTGAGCCCAAAGCAGTCCTCATAACCATGCATTAGTATTCCAGTGTTGCAGCTTATTTTGTTGTCTCATTCCTAGCGCCCAAAATTGGGGATCTCGGTGGATTCATGGTAACGCCCTCTACCTTAAAGGGTTATAGAGTAACAGAGAGCAGGGTATACTCCAGGTGTGTCCATGGGGATAAATAACTGGTGTTCACAAGCAGAGAATGTGCCAAGGAAAGCACTCTGGAGAGTGGAGAACTTTGAAAGAAAGGCCTTGTGTCACAGCAACAATGACAAGTGACCTTCCCTTCAGATCCCATGAGTGTGAGCGCTGGCCTACTTACCCTCTCCACCGGGATCCTACTGCTGACACATTTTATTTAAAAAAGTCCTTCAAGAACAACCTTCAGAAAGCCTCTTTTCTCAACCCCTCCACCTCTTATGGTCTATGGTACCAGAGAACATTTGTATTACTGTATTAGAGCCAAATTAATGAACACGGACCTACATTAATGTGGCTATGCACTTTATATTACAATACTGACAAAAGCTTATAGTCTCTAATGCAAGCTCAAACTACTGAGAATTAAACGCTGCGCGCCACGGTGTCAGGCTAAAGTATTTTAGGATTTCTAATTTTGGTTTGCATTTCTCATCCAGTCTATTGTTGACAAATCTGAAATACATTTTTTAAGAATATTTTAAAAGTATTACGTGACAGCCTAGATTAAAAAAAAAAAAAACTGTGTCGCAGTTTTTGTTCTGTAGTCAAGGATTTTCTCTGAGCCTTGAATCCTGGTTGAGGAAATGTTCATACATTGCAGTGCTCTGTACGTTCCACGTGGCAACATGGTGTGTGACGTGACAATTCATTGGTATTGCACAAACACGCGTTTACAGTGAATCACAATAAAGGCGGAGGGTAAAATGAATAAATGAGAAAGAAATATGTAGGCACCATCAATGGCAGCTACTGGGTTACAAAATGTATTACATCTCCTTATAACCACAAGCAGTAGTGGCTGGTGGCTTACGGAGGAGCAGAAAAGTCACATTAAAACGTATAAGGACCCTGACCCCGTTTTATTTTGTGATTAACAAGCTCGCTTTCTAATTTTAATAAGGATCTTCCATCAGTTGCTAATTCTTTTTTCCTCACAATCCTGCAAAATATAGTCACATTACCTTTGTGCTTCTTATGTTAAATACATTTAATTAACAAAGAGCTTCAATTACATTGTAGAACTAAAATTTTTTGGGGGGTTCATTTTAACTTAATACACAGATGCAACCAAATATAAAAGCATACGCTGCTCGTGTTTGATCCTTATTTAAAATGGCTGTTTGTGGACCATTCAAAACTGAAAAAAACAGAATCAAAGATACTTACCAAATTCTCTGGTTGCCCTAATTGTAGTTCACCTGCCACCACCGTGAACGACAAAATTTTACAATGGACTTTAGAGCAGTCAGTTCTTTCTGACACATTTCTGAACCCATTACCAAAAACAATCTGAAGATGACAAGTTCAAAATTGAAACAAACACATCATCTTATGTGGTCACATCACAATCTTGATTCCACTAACAATATCCATTCACAAACCATACACCTGCTGTTTACATCATAAGAGGAAATATACCTATTTCATTTTATTTTTCACCTTTTTACAGTCTTATGTTTGTAGGTTTTTAAATGGCAAGAGGGACAAATTTATTTTAAAAAGTGAGTTTCAGTGTTTAATGTAGCCCAGTGCCTAGTGTGATGGGAGGAGCTGATGAGTCAGAAAAATGTGTGACCCTTCCTGTGCAGCCTCCCTTACATTTTTTGTCCACCTCTGACCTGAAGGGGACAGCACCTGGTGAAATGAGCTCACCAACAACACAGCATCACTGAGTAGGGCATTCTAACAATGGCCCAGACACTGTGATTACAAAATTAAAATTGGGGGGGGGGGTATCCTCATCACATGGAATATAACAGTTTAGCTCTGCAGGGCTACATTTATCGTGTCTTTGGTCTTTGGTTCACCTCTCCCATATGTATAAATGGTATACTGTAAAAAATAAATTAAAAAAAAATGTCTGAGAGCCATTTTTCTTCCTGCGCTCTTTAGAAGGAAAATGAATACCTTTACCAATTATTTCAAACCGTCTAGATCAATCGTTTGCTTTGTGTTCCTCCAGAGCTGTCATCTTCCGCGGTACCCTGAGAGAACAAACCCCTCCAACACCCAGGACGACACGTCAACCACACTGCTCATTGTTCCGGTTTCTATGCAGCAGGTCTTATTCCGGGGGCCCATTCAGCGAGAGCGAAAGAGGACCCTCCCAAGGACAAAGGCTCTTTTGTGCGGGGGCTACGCCGCTCAGAAACGGCCTCCTCAGGCCTTCTTTGTTTCAGGGCCATCTCTGACATCGTCCATGCCTGGTACCTGGATGTTGTTTTCCGTCTTCATTCCTCTGAGTTATTATTTTTTTTTTTTTGGCCATCCCAAACAGGCACCTTCCCTGCATTCAAATGGCCTGCAAGCACCTGGGAGAGACTCAGTCCCACTGACAACCCACCCACAGAAGAATGCCTTAGCCGTAAGTTTGTCTCCCGGTATGTTTGAAACCTCGCATACCCGTGTGATCATTGGCTGCATCTCATGGAATCTGTCTGTGGTTGAGAGGTGCGTAATAGAAGCCCTTCTGTTCATCTGTGTGTTTGCGGGCCTTTGTCTTTATTGCCTGGTGGACTACAGCCTAATTGTAGACGTTTCATCTTTTAATGGTCAAACTCCTCCCCTCTGGTGGCATGTGGAATGCCCTCAGCAAACATAACTTGAAGAAAAACACAAAAAACAGACGAAATGTTCAATTTTTTATGAACCTATTCAGTATAGCTAATGGCTTATTTAATTAGTTTTCCATCAAAAGAATCACTTCAATGGAATTTTACATTTAATGTACCAGATGACAACATTCACATTTGATTTTAAGTAATAATTACCCATACCTGTTCATACTAGGCCTTATTCTTTAATTTTCTTTTTCATTTTTTGCTAATCTGTTGAAGAAGAACAGATTAAATGAGTCTGTACGAAAAACTAAAAAGTTATTATGAATAATGGAGGAAATAATTGTCTTACACAATGAATTATCTAACCGATTTAATTAAAACAAAGAATAAAAGCCCCCATTTCAGAGCACTATTATTACAACTCAGGAAGTGTAATAAAAAAATGAACACTCCGCCCACACAGTTCTGAGACTGGATAATATAACTGTGATACACAGCCAGGCCTGTCTTGTTCAGGTGAACCTGTGAATCTTTATTTTAAGCTTACACAAGCAGCTTACCTGTGCTCTTGAGATCGGGGGGTGTGTATTATTATGTGCACTCTCAGTGCTGAGTGATCAGGAAATTTATAGAGCACCTCTTCCCTGGGGAGGAGGGGAGGAGTGCAATTCTAACCCCGCCCCCCCCCCCCCCCCCCCCAACACCACCACCAACCCCAACAACAACATCAACACCTCCCCCCCCCCACCCCCTCCCCCGCCACTCCAGCTCCAACTCCAAACTCCAGCAGCTTCATTAGGAGCTCCCATTACAGAGCGCCCCTGCAGCGCAAAGCTAAGCATTTCACCCCCCGCGTCCCTGTTGTCTGTGCCATTACCAATTACCAGCTGCTGGCTCCCGGCTCTCCTGGCGCTAACCGCGCAGGGCTGTCACCTCATATTCGCATCAGCATGGAGCCTCTGCTTCATTTCTCCCTGTTTTTCAGATCCACCATCACCTTATTTTAGGATGGCGAAGATTACTTATGGCAACACCGCAGCAAACAGAAGCAGGGATTCTGAGTGAAATACATAGTGTGTCTGTGAACCTCTTGTGAGGTCTAAAGGACTGGGCTGGGTCTCTTTATACTGGTGTCACAGTTCACAGCTCAATGTAGTGTGTAACACACAAGGTCTCTCTCAGCTTTCAGTAAATGTTCATATTTTCATTGATACTGTGCAACCTTCATTCCAGGATGAAGTGGTGAAAAGTTAAAAAATACCTCAAACAGGCAGTTAAAAATTACATTGTCTTCCTTTCTCTGTGTGCTTTGGCTTTGATTTCTGCACTTTGAGGACAGTTACATAAACCATGGCCAATGAGGTAAAGTAACAACAGAGCACATGAGGCCAATGGGGATATTGAGCAGTGCTTATTATGGGGGACTAAATTCAAGTATTTTGACCTTCAGTATCATTATATCACATTTACATTATTGTCATTTAGCAGATGCTTTTATCCAGAGCAACTTACATTTTTACAATGTTATCCATGTATCAATAAATGTTATGGTGCAGACTCTTGTATTATTTGATATAGTTGTTGGCCTTGAGTAGAACTCAACATCACCATGGTATCCACATGTGTACAATTTCTTTAAAGAGGAACCAGATTTCATAATCATATTTTCCATGTGTCATGTAACTGCATAAACAGCCAATATACAGCAAATGTTCTTATATTACATGTGCCTTCCCCCATATTTGAATACTGACTGCACTGATACGGCAAAACCAGATGATATGAGCAGCAGTCCAATTACTTCTCAGATATGTCTACAATTACCAAGCATTTCTGGTAGCTAATTGTTTGGAATGAAAAGCTGAGATTATTGAGATCCACATGAGGCGGACAGCCTATCTGGCTATCACATCTTTTAAGCCCATTAGCTAAATACCTCACTTAGATAGCTTGCTTCAGTATGGAGGGACAGCTGGCTGGCAAGCAATGTCTTTCTCTATTTACGATGGATTATGAGCAGCGTAATATAAGATATATGGTGTAACTGCATGGGTACTGCAGGTAGGGCCAGTCCTCAGAGGAAGATATACCCTCTGACACCTGATCACACTGACAGGACCGTGAACTGGAAGAACACAGCACTTGGTTGTATTTTACAACAACCAAAACAATCACTGTTGACAATTATATATTGCGTATGTCAATATCAGCACCAATACGGCAGAGGAATTGCATCTGATATGCATTACTATGTTGTCATGTAGGCGTTGCAGTCCTGACACAATGTAATGGGGAAAAGGGATTTCAGCATAATGTTATTTAATGGAGGCTTTAATGCTGGCGAGCAGACCCACAGCATGTGTGCTCAGTGAAATAAACACATTAATGGATTGATTAAGAGAGACCATGCAGATGCACTCTCAGCCATGTCCTCACAAGCATAGGAAACGCAGAGTGATTATCAGGTAGACAGTTAGGAAGGCTCTGTTTGGGGGGGGAGATGTGCCCTGCAGAGGCAGTCTATTCCATCCCTGCACTGTTTACCCCTGAAGATCACCTTCCCTCCCACTGTTCAATCTGCTCCTCACTCCGCAGTGGCACCGCCACACACAGGCTGCTCAAAATAAAACCCCAAAGGCTGCCTAGTTTTCAGCGCACTCAATGCTGTCAGTCAGGATGCTGGCTCGCAGCGGGGGGAACAGAACCTGCAGGTCACTCCGTGATTGGAAGAGGCAGGGGTCCATTTCCTGTTCTCCTAAATCTGATTACTGGCCTTTAATAACAATATAGTTGGACAACAAAACACATGTACCTACTAATGACATTTAGTTAAAAGAAAAAAAATGGGCTTTCTGACTCTCATAAAGAAGCAAGTGTTAGAAACGTAATTTCCAATATGACATTTAAGGGTTTTATTTAAATTCAGGATAAACATTCTAAACTTTAATTCTACCTCATTTTCTTGCTGCGTTATCTTTCAGTCTCACAAAAAGGGGCTTTAGGTTGTGAAAGTGGAAATGGGATTATAACAGCGGATTGGCACAGGAGGTTTCTGCCCTTACCTTTGCGTGTGGACTTAGACTGGCTAGCAGCGACGGCGGTCAAGTCGGCCGGCAGACCCACGTACACCCCGCCATAGTTCCTAAAGAAGGAACACAGCTTAGGGTATAAACACACACACACACACACACACACACAAGCACGTGCACACACAGAGATCAGCACACAGACTAACAAACATAGTGCACCTCGCAGATACAGCCGTATTGAATCAGGTAATACCAGTCAGTTCCAGTTCTGATCTTAAATAGAACATTAAAGTGCTAAATTAATCTTTTGTGCAAATGAAGACAATAAATACCTCGTTAGCACATATTTAAGCTTGGAAATTCAAATGGATCAGTTGCTTTGGGAAGCAGTATATGGGCATCCGGTATATGGGTGAGCATGTGTGTTTTCATGTGTGTGTGTCCCATTGTATAATGTATGTAAGTATAATATAACCTTCAGTGGATGTGAGTGAGGAACATGCCATGTCACATACCTTCTTTTTTCATCGTCAGGTGAGGGGTCCTCTGTCCTGTTAAAAGATAAGCATAAGCGATCGTTGACTTCCTTCAATTCTAGCACAGGGACTTACACATGATGCTGGGATGGAAGGACACAGAACAATAACCTGTGTGATACTTAGCCTTCAGCGCTAGAAAAATAAAACAGAAGTGAACAAAGAGAAAGCTCAAGCTGTATTTGTGACAATATGCTGAATAATCTGACCAAGGCAAGTTATGAAAAAGACAGCCGTGAGAGCATCCCAAATAAAAGACTAGGAGATGAAAATGTACACAAGTGAGGTTTGGCGAAGTCAGGGATAGGAGCACAGTCTTGGAAATGGCATGTGTCAGAACTGGAAATACATCTTATAGATCCTCCTTCCAAATTACTGGAATAGTGTCACTCCCATTGTAATTCCATATGCATAGTCATTATCCTGATTAGTGAGTGAGTACAGTGTTTTCAACAGGATGCACCACAATAATGCAGTTAACTTCTGTGGTTTGCTCAGCACTGACTTAAATCAACGAGAGTGAGTTCAAGGGCTCTTGTAATCAAGACATGCAAAGCATCCTGGATTGTGGCTCTCTTGGGGAGAAACAGGCCACTCTTGGCACCCAGAACAAAGAAACACACAAACTCTTTGTGTAAAGCAGAAAAACACTGTTTTCTGTGTTTCGAAAAAAAAAAAAAAAACAATAGAATTGCTGTATGCATCTCTGGTCAAGCATGAAGAAGAACTCAGTCAGACACTACAGTATCAGTAATGTATCTGAGGCGATTATTTATGTTGTTATGTTATGTTATATGTAACTTATAATTCATCTCAAGTGGCTAGGATAGTCAGCAGACCTATATCATGGTGAAGGCAATACGTGTATTTACAAAAGTACAAATTCTTCCTGGTTTTTGTGACCTTCCCTGTCATGGGACAGGTTTGCAAACAGCTTTGTGGCAGCTGGTGAACAACGAATTGGCTGGGGAGGTCATTGCCTGACTGCCTGATAATAGTCCTGTATCTGTTTCTCTTCTCCATTTTAACTAACATATCTCATGTTGATGTGAAGGCAGGGCAATCACATTACATGTAATCATATTAAAAATGCTGAGTTCCTAATGGCTGAGTCTTATTTTATCTGCCATGACCGTTAAGCATACAGTTCAATTGCAAACAGATTCAGAAAAATTTTCAAACAGGTCATTTTTCTTCCTCCCCTGAGTGTCGCTTGCTGACTGTCACCGAAATTTTATCGCATAAATTGATGCACATGTTAACTTTTCAAGTACACAAAGCAGCATGTGCCAATACAGGGAATGGGGCATCTAAACAATTTCTCCTCTCAGGTGTGGTTTGTAACAAAGCAGTCCTGAGCTAGAAATTCAATTAAAGTTGACAATCTGGATGGCCTTGTTTCTGAAAAACCCTTTAATTCTGAAAAAATAATGCCGCCAGCTTTATCTGGCTACATTAAAGCAAAACTTGCACCAATTTGTTTTCCTATTAACTGCAATAACCACCCCCCTACAATAAAAATAATAAATCCTTAATTTATTTTTATCTGAAATTGTGGAATTTCCATCCTTAATTGTAATGAACTAAAATCTCTTACTTGGTAATTGTATTCTTCATGTGCATATGTTACAGATTAGTCACATTCTGAAGATTCTAGGTACCTAAGAAAGATATCACAGACCTGCTATTAGTAGCTAGGAGTTTTCTTTTTGTAAAATTACTTAACTTTTATTATATAAAGACACTGAAATAGTCATCCATGCCTTGTTCTCCTCCTGGATAGATTATCACAATGCCCTTTTGTATGAACAATTGGGCGCTGTTCCGTCTACTGTTAATTCGGAGCATAGTTAGAACTCTAAAATAATTGCAATATTTGTATTACATAAAATATATACAAATACATATTACCCCATTTTGGCACCTCTACATTGGCTCCCAGTCATTTTTAGAATTAAGTTTAAAATTGTTCTCACTTGCTTGTATGACCTAGGAATATATTTTACAGTCATCAGCCCTGTATGTGGATGCTAAACAATCATCTCAAGGTCATCTGTCTGTTCCACCTACCCCTCTGTCGACAAAGGGTGACCTTGCTTTTTCAGTATTGGCCCCTAAATGATGGAATGCACTGCAAACACATGAGAACCGTAAAATGTTTCTTAAATTCTCTTTTAAAGACACATCTTTATTATTGTACTTAATTGTTTATAATTTCACTGCTGTTGTGTACCTTTTCCATCTGTATATATTTTTGAATTTGCCATATTTAATAAATTATGGATTTATTCTGAACCTTTTGCATATAAAGGACAATTCTGCCTGTGCGCTGCTTCATTACGTGCGTGGAGACAAATGGCCTGATGGATTTTCCCTTGTGCCACGATGCTGTGATTGTGCTGAGCTCTGAAAAGCTGCCTAATTAGCCTTGATTGGCCTGAGTGCAGCAGCCCTGCTCTGAACTTTGTGTGGCAGTGGGGCCGGTCAGATGTTTATCAAAGAGCACAGGCGGCAGCTGGCTCACCCGTTCTGAGAACTGATTTGCAGGGGGGGTTTCCTGCCCGTGCGGTCCCGCAAGCCTTGCTGACTGACAAAGCAGTTCAGGTGAACTGAGGACAGACAGTGGCTTTCAGCTCCTTTTCAGCTTGACGGGATGGAAAATGCCCCTTTTCTCCACAATAAATATTTTCCTCAGCAAAGAGACACACCAGTGGGGATTTAATGTGTGGCTACAAAATTGATGCAGGAAACTGGGGTTCAGGATAATGGGGCACTTGTGTCAGGGCTGCTAATAACAGAAGTGAAGGCCTGTCAAATAAAGTGCTAAGTATGATCAAGAGCTAAGACCAGGGAAAAAGAATCCTGAGAGTGCAGGATACTGCGAGAATGGCCCCCTAAATCCTGGCAATGACATCTCAGTTAAATTGGGGCAGGGAGGTAAATGAGAAGAGCATCAATGTAGAAATAAATATTATCAGCTTCTGGAAAGAGATCATAACCTTAAAACCTTAAAAACCCATAACCTGGAGTGTAATAAATATGACATAATATAATGTATATATTGTACATTGTATATTGTATGTACATATCACCCAGGAAGATGTCAGTTATATGCCTGCAGTTACATCTGATACCCAGGAATAATTAGATAATATTGAAATACAGTAAGTACTACAGTGTAGTCCAGTGCTGTGTGCATTTCTGGGCACCACACAATAAGAATGACATAGCAGCTGAAAAATTACAGAGAAGGGAAACGATGGATTCAAAGTGTCAAAAATTTTTGTTACAAAGATAGACCCCAGACACTTCATCTCTTTAGTCTCAGCAAAAAGAAACCCATTCGAGCTTTGAATGAAGTTTTTTTTTTCTTTTTTTCATTTTTAAAAGGGATATTAAAGTGGACCACAAGCCATTTCAAAAAGAGTTATATCAACTGAGGAGAACATAACTGAAAAGCAGTTAGTTAAATTTCACATTGATACTGCATAATTTTTTCTCTAAATGCATTGAATAGCATACCAGGATTTGTAGAGGAAACAGAATGTACAAGATAAGACTTGGCATAGCGCATATACTCCTGACATTGGGCAGAATGATAAATCAGGTAGGGCTGAATAGAATGTTCTTGTCATCATACTTCTTATATTCTTATGTGCTCTTGAAATGATTGATGCATATTTTTCCACCACATTCATACCATAGATGTACAAAGGCAGAGCAAAGTAATGGCATTTCCTTGGAGGAATGTTAGGTCACTTCCACCAATCCTCCACTAAGGACTCCCATTTATAATATATATATGCTGCCTCAATGGACATGATCACAATATACACAGACATGTAAAATGTATCCTTGACTCAAAGCTAAGGTTATGCCTGTGATTTTAAACCAACATAAAGTCACAACCATTGAGTAACCAGATAAACACATCCCATTGATGAGAGAGAATCAAAGAGCTGACATAAGCCTGCCTAGAATGCTATTTCACAAACAGTTGATCTCCACATTGAGGAAGTTACTGCTAAGACTACTTCAAGAAATTAGAGACTAACTAAATTCCCACTAGAGCACTGTTCTCTGAGCACAAATCAAGAATGTTGCAATTATCTTCCAATTCAAAGCACTGGCCACAAACCCATTCAAAGGCAGGGCACTCATCATGGTGTACACCCGCTGGAAACATTGACATATTGCAGTCTAGAACCAAGAATATGGAAAGTGAACACTATGAAGTACAGAAACAGAATGTACACAATTCCATGTTTCTGCAAATTGCATTGCTAAGAAGTTAAAGTTAACACAACCTTTAGATCCAATGAATAAATGAAAAAAGGACAAGTGATTGCTGCTGTAATTGAGACAAATGCATGTTGAGTATAGTGGAATTTCTTCATATAAAAAAGAAAAACTATGAGTGGTGATGTTGGTTGAACCTAGGCTAAACATTGCATGGCTTTGCCTGAATGACACTGGCAGCATGTGGCTTGTAGATGAATCAATGGAGCCAAATGCCAGCCCTGTCTCTCTCTCTCAAGATCAAGTTTACCTAAGGAGTCAAACCTGTATGTTTTGCTCCAGTGCTTTGTGAGCTGTAGTGAGTTTTATTAAGACCTCCCCCTGTAATACTTACACATCTTTTGAAGCTTCGGCAGGACCTGAGGAAAGAAAAGAAATAATAATGTAAGTTTCTTTCTTCCTCATAACATTGCCACAATTTATAAATTTAGATACCAAGTTTTCATATCCTCCTCCTGGAGGTATAGGTTTCTTGTAGTGACAACAAATAACTATTTATGATTATGAGACCCCCCCCCTTTTTTTTTCTTCCAACTTTTGTAAGTACCAATTGTACATTAGCTTATTCCACCATGACAACCTCTGACCTACTGCAGGAGCATAGGGTGTGGCAAATGCAATCCTCCAATACATATGCATGCTTTCACAATTCTGTTTTCACACTACAAGCCTCATGGTGCACCAGGAAGCAGACTCTGAACAGAGGATAGGTGAATCTCTCTGATGTCATCTGAGCATCTCATAGGTGCCCAAAGATACCAAGAGTGTGAAAACAAGCCCTGGCCAACCTATCCCTGACAGAAATAAGCCAATTTCTCCCACTGCTGTGGGCTCCCGGTCATTGTCGGCAGATGACACAACTGGGTTAAACCTCAGGTGATCGGGCTCACCCCACGCTCGGAACAAGTGCCTTAACTGTCTGAACCGCCAGTGAGCCCCACAAAATGTTTTTGTCCACAATTGCTCTCAGGCTGAACGAGATAGGGATAGGAAAGATAATTGTGCCTTCACTGCCCTGTGAGCATGAAAAACTTTTAACTTTGCCTTTTGTACCAACTCCCAGTGGCAATTTATTTTAAGAGGAAATAAGAATTATTTGAAAACACACACAGGCTCACACACTGTTTTCAAACACACAAATACACAGGCACACTTTAACTGGAAGCCTTCCAACCAACACCAACGCTCCCAGACAAACACTTACTCACAGGCAATAAGAAGCAGGCCTGATTCTCAACAGGTGGGCAGGCACGTCTCTCAGTAGTTCGCAAGAGTCACACACAAATAAACAGACTGTAAGCCATGTGTCAAAATGCATTACATCAACCCAACTATGAGTCATCCCTCTAGACACCTCTGCTGTCTGCTGCCGTGTGTTTTGTGTGTGTGTGTGTGTGTGTGTGTGTGTGTGTGTGTGTGTGTGTGTGTGTGTGTGTGTGTGTGTGCTTGTGGTTATTCCTGTGTGTTTGCACTTACCTGAACATGTGTGTGTGAACTTACCAGTTTACATATTGACCTGAACGTACATGATATCATTTTGTAATGTTGTAGCCCAAAAGCAACATACAGAGTCACGTTTACTTGGTATTGTGCTCCTTTTTTAACAGGTGAATACCAGGGCAGAAGTCAGAAAACAAACAGACATTCTGACAACATAGAAAATGTTCAGTCAAAGCTGACAACAGTTTAGCTGCAAACTAAAGAATTACAGTAATAAGCCACTGTACATACGTAGCATATGATCAAAATCAAAGTTACACAATTGCAGATTGTGAGATCTGTAACAGATTGTGCTAAAAAAAAAAAGATAAAGCTACTGAGTTTTGCATCGTGTTGTAGATGCTATGCTACATTGATCAGGAGATAAAGAATTAAAATAAAGCCTTCAATACACTAAGTGCCTCCCACAGTTTTCACAAAGGGTAGAGCAAGTCTCCAGCGGCACTCAGATACTCTCCTGAAGGACTGGCTGTTACCGGCTCTGCATCGCGCAGCTGCTTAACACCCGTATACATTGGGTAGGACTCGACCACCAAAACCCATTTACACTGAAGGAAATTTAACACCCAGAGCTGTTTTTACCTGGAAGTCACAGATAACACTTTCAGTGGGAAAACTTCACCTCAGTTAGTATGTGTTTGGTCTCAAACCAAACACTGCCTATCTTCCTAAATGGGTGCCTTCAGGTAAGTGGACTTTATTTTTTAAGAAAAAAAAAAAACCATCATGGGTTTGACTCCTAGATAAAGGTTTTTTTCAAACAAATTCAACTATTCAATTGTTTGTGAACAGTTCTATGTGGCTTGTGAATGGCAAAGACATCTATTATGGAGGTAGACAATAATAGTTGTGGGAGCAAGAGTGAGATCTCTGGCTTCTTAGCTAACAATAACCAACACCTTTTTGTTTTCATGCACACTTGTTCCATTCATAAGTCAGTGGTTACATGTTATACAAGTGCATGATTATGCTGACACACAGCTCCCTGCCTCTTTGGGCTATAGAAGTCATTCCTAACACTTACAAAATAATTTTTTTCCAAGCTGGTTGTAGTGGGTTTTACTGCAATCAGTCTGAACCTGTTTCAAGTAGCTTCAAGTGTGAAGAGAGCATACAAGTCAATGGGGTCTCAGACCAGTGAAAACCGGTCTGAGAGATGACAAGGAGGATGAGAGAGACTGTGCTGAACCATCACTGGCCCTTACATTAAAAGCCATCTGGAGGAGCTCAGTCTATTTCAAAATGAAATGGCAGGAAAAACAAGATGGGGCCAGCATGATGACATCCAAGGGCTCAGAAAGATGAGGATCTGTTTGAGATATTCCATCCTTCCACTCTATGTAGCTAAGGATTACCATGTGAACATTTAAAAAACCCAGATGATGTTCCCTTTGAGCTCACCCTGTCCACATTATGATAATTTGCAGCCATTCACAGAAATTTCAAGGACTCAGCACAACAAAAACAGAGTATGTTCTACTGTGCAGTGGTTTCTGGGGACTTAATTTTAATTGGCAAATATTCACACAGAGAAGCTTAATCAGTTTGCATACCTCAGAGGCTATCTTGGCAATGGGGGACTGGAAGAAAACACCCCCGCCACTTATGTTACAGTATGTGCACAGTAGCAGACAATATGGTACACCATTACAACCTGTCTGAGAACAAATCTGAATTGCTATTTTTGCCATTTCTTCCTCTGCTGAGACCATGTCTTGCACACGTCTTCCATGTCTTGTGTTAGCATGTAAATTACGCAGACTTTTATGTCTTTAGAAAAACATATTACTATTCTCTGAATATAGATATATAGATATTTGAAATACATGTACATGTATACATGTATATATGTCATTTGTATATCCTTTTCATTTTTACAGAGGTTTTTAGAGGGAATATAAATGCTGTTATGTTGCTATATAAAAAAAACACAAATCTGCAGGACAGAATAATTGTATATAGCATTAACTACATACCTAAAACCAAATTATTAAAATGTCATATTTTCAGAAAAAAAAGTTAAAATCTGAACATTTAGAAGCAGAATCTAGAAGACTGACCATTAGATGACCATTAAAACACAGCTACATAGGCTATAATTTCCAGTGATGCACCAAGGCAGGAAACAAGAAATGAAAATGACAAAGCAGGAAGTGTGGCTCCCACCCCTATCAGAACAGTACTCACTATGCCACTGGGTCAGACAGCAAGACACAGTAGCACAATACACAGTACAGCAGTACGGTAATACAGAGCAATGTGGCACTGCGAACTTGTTGAGAAGGGTTTGTGGGTGTATTTCCTTGTCCATCAGTGGCTTGCCATCACTGACCCTAGCCATAGTGATTTAACTTTCTTCAGTATGTCTTGATGCCCATTTGGAGAAACAAGGTAATTTTCACAAGTTGAACAGGACCATCTTCACCTGTCCATTGTGGCCACCCCCAGGAGCTTCTGCAAGACCCCTATTCACATGCTTACTCCGAGTCACCCTCATACAGATAGGAAACAGCTCAGACCCTCACCTGCCAATGAGGACTAAGCTTGTCTCTCCATTGACACTACTTTTAATACTCTATATAAAAACTCAATTTTCTCAGATCCCCCTCATGAGTGTGATTCTGTGAGTCACACTGGGGTTTTGATGCCTGAGGCTGACGCGTAGCTTCAGTAATCTGCCTGAGGTGTTATTACACAGGGAGCATGTCTACCTCTTCAGTGATTAGCCCTCACTGTTGCCTCTCATTGGCTCAGAGGATGGTGCTGCTCACGGGTCTGTGCCTGATAAGCAGTCCTGGAATATGGTACTGGAGGGCAGTAATACTGGTGACACACATACTTACATAGAGAAGCATACATGCACACACACACACACACATACACAGAAACATATACACACAAACACACACGTGCATGTGCACACATACACATTCAGAAATCCACACTTATACACACAGACACCCACATATAAAGGCTTGCACAAGCACATACATACACATACACACAAACATACACACATATGAGCAATGCACACATACATATTTATACAGAAATAAGCACACAAAACTAAACACACTTAAACACAAATAATACGTATACATAAACACACATACACACACACAAATACACACTCACAAATAGAGGCATACACACACCTATGGACACACAAATAGGAATATGTGCACACATACATACACAAATTGTATTTTCCTCATCCATACAGCAAACACTCATAGGTGAGATTTATTTCACAGAGGGAGCATCTTCCAAAAAAGACCTCTTTTTCAAAACGTTTACATATCACTGTAATCATGCTGTTCTGTGGCTGAGTCTGACCACCACCCCTCCCCCTCCAAACAGCTAAAGAGATATTTCTAAATACAATCTTCTCTGAGAACACGAAGGGAGCAGGTTTGCAATGCTGGGCTGGAGGTAGATGAATACAGCGAGCGCGTTGTCCTTTGTCTCTTACTGGTGAAATGAAGCCTGACGATCAAAACGTGCTTTCATGGGCTGCCGCCCGTCACAACAGTAACATCCACAACAGAGGACAGTGCAACCTCAGACTCCAGGAGGATGCAGCTGGAGAGATACAGCGAGCACAGTGCCGTTCGTACATTCAAACCCCCGTGTCCCTCGGTCTCCTGCTCTCCTGGATTTCTATCACAGATTAAAAGCTTGACTGATGTAAAAACCAGCAGCGAAATCCCTGACAGCCTTCTTCTTTCTGTAGAGCTGACTACACGGCACTGTCAGCGCTGCTCTGGGATCCCGCAAAGGGCTAGCACTGCCTCCCCTCCCCACACATTCCCCTACTCTCCAGCCCCCCGGTGACCCACAACCATTAAAGGGATGACCAGAGGTCATAGCCAGACCCAGAGATGATAGCGTCCTGCAATGACTAACCACAGGTGTATACCTCTTTCTCTCTCACACACAAACAGCGGGCATAACGCTGGCAAACTCACCCCCTCCAGAGGTGCTGGTGGCTGTGGAGTTCCCACAACCCATCTCACACGGACACCGCTCTGACACAGTGAAAGGCAGAAAGAGGAATTAGGAAGAAAAAAAAAAGAAGGAGAAAAGAAGAGAGGAAGACAGGGGGGAGAGGCAGATTAAGGGGAGGTGGAGGGAGGGAGAAAAGGAAAGAAGGCTGCGGGGGTATACAGTGTCTCGAGCTTCCACTGCGTTTTTCCTGCATCCACTCTCTTTAGCGCTCCCTTTGCCTCTTCCTCCCGTACTTGAAAAGTGTGCAGAGGGAGAGGATGGAGGCAAGCACATATAGAGGGAGGAGGAGAGAGGAGAGAGGGGGCAGAAATACAGAGGGAGGGAGGGAGGGAGGGAGAGAGAGAGAGAGAGAGAGAGAGAGAGAGAGAGATGTTCTTCCCTCACATGCTTTGCTCTTTTCTGCCACCGTGACAGGGTTGTCCAGGCAACGGGGGAGTGGGTAAGGGGGGGAAGGGGGGGAGGGATCTCAGCCAATGGCAAGCATCCAGTTTTGTAACAGAAATTAAGGAAATTTATGTAGCATCTCCAACCTGAACATGTTCCACAATTTTTCAGTTCCTCACATGGTACCATGGGTGTTTTAGTAACACTGGAGTGCATTTATGTTTTCTACAGATAGCATGCTCTCTGTATTGATTTTTTCACCGTATCAGTACTTTCTGGACCCATTAACAGTGAACAAGAAGAGAAATAAAAAAATGTTTACATCACACTTACATTAAAACAATATTTGTTGCTGTGCTTAGTAGTGCTGTATAGTGTAGTACAAGCTATGTCCCTTAATGGTTTTTTCACCTGATCTTTCTCAGAGGACTAGATCAGAGTAGATCAGATTGTCACTCCATTGAAATATCTATTAGGTCCACAGATTCAGAAGACATCAGTGTTTCAGTCTTTTAGGGATGACAGTAATTTGATAAGTAAGTAGCTTGGATGGTGACTTTTTTATCTTAACATTTTTTCATTTGACAAGTCTGATCTTGCAGTAATCTTGCAGTGCTGGTTGCTAACAAAGTGCTGTTTGCTATGGCAGTAGTCAGTCTCTCCTGCTCTCCCACTGTGGACCTCCGTGACTAATGGTCCACCTGACTGCGCAGGATGTGGAAGCAGAAATGGATTATATTTTCATCCGCCCTCCACCCCCTCCCCTCTAACCACCCCCCAACCCCCCCTATACCCCCCCCCTCCTCCTATCTCCATCCCAAGGGCTGACAGTTATCGGTACACAATGAGGTTCTGGCTGTGGCAGACACAACCTATAAATACCTGAGTGTCCAGGTTTCCGGGCCCTCCTCCAGTACGTGATGGAGACACTATGGAAAGGGGACACCTGAGCAACGGGAGAGCCTGATAAGCTCATTAAAGAGAGATCTGCTCAGCGTCAGGGTTAGCCTGTCTCCTCTCCTCACTGACACTTTGACATGAACGAGTTTTGAAGGCAGAGACAAGGGCGGACTACAGCTTGCCTTCCGGACAAAAGAGCAGGCCTGCTTTGAAGTCAATTCGGATCAGACTTTACAATTCTCCAGTCCAAAGGTTAGGGCAAAAGTCGTAGATATATTGGTGAGATGTAGATATGCTACAGCTGCGGACTTTGAGGTCGTGAGGGTAGAACGTGGAGAAATCCACATGATTCCTCCAACTCCGTTCTGACTCCAGCTGAATCAGGCAGACCCTTCTCACTGTTATAATACTAATAGTGCCTCTTTGCTCGGATTGGCTGTGCACAAGCTTGAGCAGCACAGTTCACCACATGCGCTTGCTCTTTTCACCACAGGACTTGTAACCGAAAGGTTGCTGGTTTGATTCCCTGCTGGGGCACTGCTGTTGTACCCCTGGGTAAGGTACTTAACCCAGAATTGCCTCCGTAAATATCCAGCTGTATAAATGGGTAACACGTAAAAAAAACTGTAACCTATGTTAGTCGCTCTGGATAAGAGCGTCTACTAAATGCCAATAACGGAATGTAATGTAACATTGTACCCACATTCTTTCCTTCGGTCAAGCACCAACAATATAAAAGAATGCTTTTATGCCACACACCCCAAAGGCTAAAAAGGCAGCTGAAGTGAGTAGTAGCGGTGAGACAGCAGGGCTGGGTGTCGCTGCATCAGCACTAACGCACAGCACACTGGGAGAGGAAAGGACACCGGGGCAGAGGAAGTGGTTGCAGTGGTCAGTCTGCAAGGAGGAGCCAGCCTACCAAAACAAACATTTGAGGTGACTGGGCAAATGAATGCAGCGTTGCAGTCAAATGTCTTTTGATGTGTATATTTTTTTTATTTTTGCACTTTGTGCTTAATAGCTGCCTGCTATTTACTATGTATGTTCTGAAAAGCCCACAGTTTTTAACAGCTTTTAAGGAATCATGACTGTGATTCCTTAAAAGCTGTAAAAAACTGTAAAAAAAAAAAAAAACTGATTGCAATTGCAGTCAACTCTATCAGCTCTATTATGCTTTATCAGCTCTAGTTTAGGTCTTTATCACTGACACTTAACATGTGGTTTTTACTATATGGCTATAGCAGAGACCTCACAAAAGCAGACAGAACATGCATTCAAGCCACCAATGCATTTATATTACCTGTCTTCTCTCAAATACGCTGGCAGTATAGGCTCACAAACTTTCAAATTCATTCATTTCATTTCAAATTCATTTGAATATCCGTGATTGGGGAGTGTCTTAATCTGCACGAGAAAGCATTTCCTAATTCCCAACCTGAAGAACAAAGCAGTAAATGCCTCATCTTGCTGCCAGCCATTACACCCTGCAACTCTCTCCTGTCTGATTGCTGATGGGAAACCTCCTGGGAAAGCTAGATTGCTGCTAGCATTGGTGTGGGTGAGCCAGTAGGGGACAGTCTTCCCTCAGACCTAACAAGAAACCAATGGCCCATCCAAGTGATGGGAACAGTGTGCGTCTTTTGATAACACCTTAAACTGAGGTCCTGACTCTGTGTGGTCATTGAAGATCCCATAGCAATCTGATCTAATAATCCTGCAGGTTGTCATTGTAAAACTGTTTCTTAGTTGACGGTGCCACCTTAGGTCAAATAAATAAATCCTGTGGAGACTGTGCTTCACCATTTCTGTATTTGATCACAAGATGAAACTACACAAAATGGTGTATATGACCAGTAAAGCTAAAACACTATTCTTGTGCTTCAGTCAGTGTCCTTGTAAATTCAGCCACTGTAAAATGGCTATTACAGATTTTAGCTGTAAACGTTATAGTATTACAGTGTAATACATGTAGTCCTCCGTTTTCCCAGCAGAGGGAACTGTTGTTACACAATGAACTCGACTATCTTCACAAGTTCGCCATTGATGAATCATGACAAGAAAAAAAAAAACTGCGGAAGGCAAACACTTGGTGAGTGCTGCGTACACTCTCAGACGAACTGCATCTGCGTGTGTGCATTATTTAATAATGTCGGAGATCTCAGTATTATGAGTTAAGTACATTTATTTAGGAAAACCCTTCCCAAAACTATCAATCAGTCCTTTTGAAACCTATTGAAAATTAACAGTGTGCTGTTTTTATTCAGGTTACATTGAATGCATTCAGCAGTCATTCCTTTGCTAACTTGCTTACTTATTTGGGATGCGACCCAAACTTTGTCGTAGTAAAGTCTGAATGCTGCTCGGTGCACGCAATTCTTCCTTGGCTGCAATGACCGCCTACTAACATTACGCGTCCCGTTCCATGCACCACACAGCTCCATGGGAAAGAGAGTCATTCCTAAATAATTCAAGATCGTTCTCTTTCCTGTGAACAAGATGCCGGCCGTCCACAAACTATTCCTCGAAGAAGCTCTGCAAGACAGTCCGCAGGCAAGTATATAAATCTGTCCTTTATTATTTGCGTTTTTAGGATTATTTTAAAAAGACACGTTCCGTTCTGGCGAACGACGTGCTAACAACTTAAGAAATCTAGTTTGTTTAGCTGTCCACCACACCTAGCATCCTGTGTTTGCTATACATATGGCTTGTTTACAAAGATATTTGGGGAGTACCTAGTCCAACCAAAACAAAGTAACAGTGGCAAGGTAAAGTTTCAAACGTCATTACGATAAGTACCCCCGTTTACTGTATTTGCATACCCCTTGGGAAACGTCATTTTTCCTCCCTGGCTGTGACGTGTACAATAGTTTTGCAGATGATGGGATGGCGTTAGAAGTGATTAAAGCAAATTTTACTAATGTTGCGATGCTGGACGTGTGGATCGGTATTTGAAATGCTATTTTTAAGAAGTTTTGGAATAGTAACGGGCGAAATTATGAGTGCACTCTTGCGAATTTAAATAACGCTGCTCGGGACTGTGAAGTATGGGGGAGCGGTTTTGATGTCATGGAGTCCATAATGTGAGCTAATACATTGATTTTGTAAAGCGCCATGACGGCTCGGTTGTCACTTGATTCTTGACAGACGCAAGCGAAATTGTTTGTGTTGCCTAGCGAATCCCTTTTCACTGGTGATTTCTAGATTAACTCGAGAATACTCGATTTCTGGGAGTTCCCAGTATACACAGCGCGAACCATTTGTTACTTTACGCTGTTTTACTGTATCGCAGCGAATTTGTGAATGTTTAACTTGCTGTGCACGCCCGTTAAAGCCTGCGGTTCCTCAATGCAGAGTGGCCGGGTTTCGCTAATTCCTCCTGCGCCCCTCTTGAGCAACATTTCTATAAACACTGGTAGCTGCAAAAATACGCGCATCCAACACCCTGCTATTTAAATGTGGAGAGTATTGTCAGTGAAGGCCACGCCGGTGTTTATTTTGGGCGTGTGTGCGTTTCCACAAGGCAAGTCTCCTGCTCTGAGCATATTATTGTCTTTCAAGGCTTTGTGTCCAGAACATTCAAAACCACATGCATGTAGGCAATAAAGAACATTTACATTTACATTTATTCATCTGGCAGACGCTTTTATCAAAGGGTCTTACAAGTGAGATAGAGTGTACTCTTACACTCTTGGAATGTGTGTTACAGCATGGAATGTGTGTTGTATCAGTCAGCTTCTTTAAAATTAAGACTATTAACTCGTTTAATTGATAGCTCAAGAAATCTCTATGTATTTTATTTGTTAATGGACTGCCTTGTCATTCGTTTAGATGCATTGACGGTTCATTAGCCGTAATGCAGGCAAAAGAGATGGGCTTAAACCTGGAATGAAATATTGATGATATTCAGATTTCTACAAATAATGAGGCAAGCCCTTGCATTATTCCCAGGACCTGTAGCAAAAAACCCTGCATAGGCAATATACAAATTTATTAGAGATTTTTGTCATATTCTGTCCATCCTCTAGGGATAAAACACACTGTGTAGGATCCATATGAATTCAAATGCAAATTTCCCTGTTTGCATTTCAAATCCTATACTCCTGGTATGGTATTTTAAAACACTTTAGACCATTTACAAAGGACATGCATTCATTTTGTAAGACATTTCAAGGCCTGAAGCATTGGGGAATGATGTAGACTATTGTGTAGTTATTTACTATACTGCCTGTAGGCTCTTGAGAGGAGACCGTAAAATGTAAAAAACAGTCGTAAAATGACTGTAAATGTCATGTGTGCATTACAGTCCATGCGTGGTAGACAGGTGTGTTTAGATTCCATTATATTCTTTTCATGATTTTTACCACACCCACGTTGTCTGGCATAACCTGTATTCTCTGGTAGAGCAAACAGAACTGGTGTAAAGTCCAATGATAATGTGTGTGTGTGTGTGTGTGTGTGTGTGTGTGTGTGTGTGTGTGTGTGTGTGATCCACAGACCCGCTCCTTGCTAAGTGTGTTTGAAGAGGATGCAGCGGGACTCACAGACTACACCAATCAACTGCTGCAGTCTATGCAGAGAGTGTATGGTGCTCAGGTAGGCCTATGTCAAAATGGAGCAGCCGCAACTATTGCCGTATTGTCAAGAAGTGTCACCGGTAGATCATTTTTCAGGACCATGTGGCAATGACACAGTGACTTTAAATGGGGTCAGACTTAACAGCGCAATGTCACACAGCATAGGTCTACTGAACTCACTTCATTTACTGTGTATTTGCTGTCAGCCAATCCGCATACCATAAAGTTGTGGTTTAGTATCTGTGCATCATCCATACAACGTAACACTTTAAAACACTACCTTCTGTGTATGACAGATGAGGTACAGGTTGTTGTCAGTGGTCACTCAGGACACAGCTGTGCTGGGTCAAAGTGCCGATGCCTGCGAAGACTAAGAAAATAAAAACCTCTCACTGACAGCTCTTCCTTGTCCTGTGCTGTTTATCTGTTCCCTTCAGAATGAAATGGTGCTGGCCACGCAGCAGCTCTCCAAGCATCTTCTGGAGTATGAGCATCAGGTGAGCAGATGTGAGCAGTGCGCATTCATGCACGCCCCCATTGTTCTATAAATTAATGACTTCTGAACCAACAAGCATTACAAGAAAACATGAACAAGACAGTGACATTCCATCAGAGTCAGCGGTGCCTTTATACCACACTCACTGTCCCCGTGTTAAGTTTTCCCATCTGTGTGTTGGCCTGGCTTGTTGTGATTTTTATGGCGTTGCTTGGAAGCGTCTACCCTATCAGGGTTGCACGAATGTGTCAACCCATGGAACTACTGCTAAAATCGCGTGATCCTCATGATTCTTGGGGCATTCCGTGCCAACTGTATGAGATCGGAGATCACCTTGTGTTTTTTTTTTCTGATGTAATGAGTTCTGAAATCATTGTATTTTCTTTTAAATCCCCTTTTGAATTGTGACACCTGAGAAAGATCAAGTGAAAGTGAAATACTGACCTTCACTAGAAAAACCGTGTAGGCTCAATTAGAACATTGTCATCCTATGTAGCACCTCATTTACCTCACAGTGACTTGTGCTTTGTTGAAAGAAAGCAGTCTGGATGCCTTAACTCACAGGATGCCAGATGGGTTGACAGACAGGTTTTTGTCCAACTTCAGCCCCACCCTTTACCCTGTGAAGAGTGCAGATCCTTTATTGTATTACTAAAAATGCATTGTTCATGCATACACACTCGCACACCTTTTGTTAACTCCTTTTCAGTTAGAATGTCTGCACTGTTACCAAGTTTAGGGCAAAATAACTCAAATGGGGGACCTTCTAAAAATTCCAAACTAAAACCCTTTTGATAGGTGTGGAAAGCTGAGGGGGGCTGAAGTTGCCTTTTCGTTCATTACAGCACGTGGACGCACAATGCGACAATGATGGCTGTTGTAAAACGATTTGGCACAGACAAAATTTAGTTCGGTAAAAGTATAAAGTTGGCATTGTGCCTTAGACGATAACGTACCGACAGGGATTGCTCCTAGGTTCACTTAGATTCATAGTCCTGGATTAACACCATCACATCTCAAATCCCCTTGAGAATGTCAGTCAGAGTAATTTCAGGTTAGTCATGCTACAGCACCTCTGGGCAAATGAGATGTACAGGAGCTGCACAGCACACAGCCAGACTTGGGTGGCAGGATTACACTCAGCTATTATTACTAATTATGAACTCCTTATCAACGGTTCACTTTACAACAACACACGCCCTTTTATTGCAGAGAGCTGGGCAGATACAGTCTGCCTTTTTGAGTTGCTTTATCTGTTTATATACCAGTTACAGTAAGTAGCAGAAAGTACATATGTGGGAACACCTTTTTTACATACAGTGGGAGCCATCAAGAATGACATAGTTTATTGTTCGGTCATTCCATGGTGTTAGCTGATATTTGTTTCATGAATAATTTTTTGTCTCTGTAGAATTTTGCCCTTGGGAAAGGGGACGAGGAGGTAATCAGCGTTCTGCAGCTCTTCGCAAAATCCGTAGAAGAGGTGGGTCTGAAACATGGAGAGTGTAGAAAATGACAACACAGAGTGGGGGCTTTGGTGTCACATCTCTGTTCGTTGTACTCGGGGAAAAAAAATTGCACTCAAACAAAATACGAAACTTTCAGTTGTTTCTGATTTAAGGGTAATCCTCTGAGTGAACACTTTGGGTTATGACATACTGCGGTGTGGCATAGTGGTTAGGAGTTGCAGGTGTGAATTCCAGATGGATCACTGCTGTTGTAAACTTAGAAAACCTGATATGCATAAATGTCCAGGTGTAGGTATGGCTGAAGTATGAGTTTAAGGGTCCGTGATTAAAGGCATATTTTTAGACCAGAAATTATGGAACATGCATTTCTGTAGTGATACTGATTGCATTAATCAAACTCCTTTCACTGATTAGACTGATAGTTGGTTCTGTATTGTTATTGGACTGATCGCCCACTGCAGCCAGGAACTGTATTTCCTGTCAGCACTGCGGCTCCACAGTCTGTAATCAGGCTATCGAAATCATCGGGGTTAGCCTGATTACGTCATCAGTGTTCCACACAAAAGAAAAAACTACGGCAAAGCTCATAATTCATGTTTATTCTGCCAAGTGTCATTGCCAGGTTTTCACAGAGTGAAGAGCTACAGGCTGCATTCAGATGCATACAGTAAACGTCAGAATCCTCTCTTCCGTAGGCAAGAGGCCCGATTGTGATGCAGCTAAACCATCTAAAAAAAAGTGAAAGGGTTTAAGCAGATGGGACAATACAGACTTGCCCGGGTCCAGAGTTATTTGTGCTCCTGTCGTTGAAGTTTTTTGATCTTCTCAAATATGTCTTTGCCAGTCTTTTGACTTCTGAGAGTGTAATCTGTGGTCTTTGGCCAGTGGATTGAAAGAAAGCAGAGTAGGTGCATTAATCTTACTTAATCTTGATATTGAACAACCCAAGCAGAGACAAATGCAGAGTTTGATCTCTCAGAAATTGAAGCTGAAGCCTTGTTTGTTATTAGGTCATTTTCCCATTGGTGGAAAGCTCCTGTTGTCATGTATTTGTGTATTCATGTACAGTATGTCCAGGAGTGTTCCTTGAAAATGAACAGTAGTTTACTGTAGAACGCTCCTAAAACTGGCACACCCAATCAAACAGTTTTCCTGGATTTTAGGTGAAGTAACTTTATGGTGTTTATTTAATGTTCAGAAAATACAGCATAATGAAATGGGAAGTTACATGCTCATACAGTATATAAAAAATTAGACATCCTAAGTTGGTAAAAATATTGGCAAAAATAACTTTGCCATTAAAGTTGTTTACATAGTAATCAAGTTAAAAAATTGATCAAGATACAGAACAGTAAACAATTTTGGAAACACTTCTTCACATAATCTGAAAAAGGATTTTTCCAAGGTAGTGCTCAGTGTGTTCTAAATTATTTCACATAATTTGGCCCTGTTTTTTCTCCTCACCATATGTAAAAAATATTATCGTTATCAATTTTTGTGTCACATCCAGTTTTCAAAGTTGTGATATAGCTCCATACGATTGCTAGAGGCCATGCATCAGTACACAGTTTATTTTAGAACATGTCTCCCCTTTCTCCTCAGGTGAACTCATTGTACTCTGACCTAGCCACACAGATGGCCGACAGGATGGTGTTTCCCATGGTCCAGTTCAGAGAGAAAGACCTAACAGGTAGTATCCGTACACTGCACTGATCTGTAGCACTCATGTAGACCAGGTCTGTGGCTCTAACCTTCTCAGACCATGTTTAAAATCAGGTGTCTTTTTCGATGGATTATACATGAATAATGCTGCAGGCTCTAAGAACAACACTGGCACTCTGAGCTGATGTTTGGCACACTTCCACAAGCTTTGCTGTGTTAATATCGTTGACTCTGTATGGTTTTTCACTTGTGTTGTATTGTACCTCACTTGTAAGTCGCTTTGGATAAAAGCATCTGCCAAATGAATATGTTACATTACATTAATCCGTGTTATGAACTTTTATTTACATTTCAGAAATAAGCACATTGAAAGAAATTTTTGGCATTGCTAGTGATGGTATGTACGAAAGTCTTCTATATTCATGAGCTTGAATTACTCAAAGGTTTGCTTTATATTCACGAGCCTGAATTACTCTGTTAAAGTGAATTTACTGTTAAAATCACGAGAAGTTAATTTGTTGGTACTTAGAAGGTGTAAGGTTGGTGTAAAAAACTTTTAAAACACATTAAACCCTTACCAAAAATAATAAATTGAAAATATATTTTAGAGAATACATTTTAGCTCAGTAAATATGTTGAAAATGTATAAATGATTGCCATTTTGGTATATTGAAATGTATTTGTACTTTGCATTTGTATGCTTTAAATGCATTTGCATTATATTCTTGGGCTGAACAACGTACAGTATACTGCTATATATTATAATACATCTCATTTTTGCATGGAATATAGGAGGATGCTAAGTGTCTGTTGTCACAGTATTGTAGATTGCTAGATTCCATTGGAGATGAGAGAGGTGTGAATGTTGATGTATGAAAACATTCAGCTGAGGAGACCAGTGGAGAGTGAGTGTGAACAGGTTTTCATTACCCTCATTCCAGAGCATGAGGCATCCATGGTCAAATACAGCAGATTGTCCAAAAAGAGGGAGAATGAAAAGGTAGGAACTCAAGTCTAAAAAGGAAGGCAGATGTGTATGCAGTATCAGAATGTATTACAGCATTGAGTCATTGTAATTTTGCTTTTCCCAGGTGAAGACAGAGGTGGTGAAAGAGGTGGCCTACACCAGGAGGAAACAGCACCAGGCCTCCATGCAGTATTACTGTGCCCTCAACGCCCTGCAGTACCGTAAGAGAGTGGCTATGTTGGAGCCCATGTTGGGGTACACTCAGGCCCAGGTATATGTCCACCCTCCCCTTTACCTGCAATCACCTCACCCTGTCATTTTCACTCGCCACACACCCTCTGTCATTTACGCCTGCCTCCTAGCCATTTGTTCCCCATCAGGATGTATTGGTTTGGTCACCATCACTCTCAAACTCCTCCAGATGAACTTCTTCAAGAAAGGAATGGATTTGGTTTCGAAGAAGATGGACAGCTTCCTTGCGTCTGTCTCTGACATGACACAAAGGTAAAGGTAAAGATTTTTACACATCTATCAAACTCACATTGCCTCAAGGACAAGTGGAAACCAACTGCTGGTTTGTTTTGTTTTGCCATTCATCCCCTTTACTAACATTACCTTCATATCATCTAGTCATTATTGCCGTTTGCTGTTGTGTTCTATTATAGTATAGATTTTATATAGATTATATATATATATATATATATATATATATATATATATATATAGATATATAGATTTTATATTTTTTTTATATAGATATTATACCATCACAGTCAGTGGTGCCTTCCACCACCATTGCCGTGTGACATTTTCCCTCAAGTGGTTGCCCAGTTTGGTGCGCTTTTTGTTTCGGTACTTGGCAATTTCTACTTTCTCAGGATAGGAATCAAACAAAGGCCTTGTAGACCCACTGAAAATGGTGTGCACTTTGCAATCTGCTGTGGAAACCCACTTGCAACAATTGTGGGTATAATAGATTACTGCATGGAAACTTTGGTTTGGGAGACATGAAAGGCTAAGATGAAGTCAAACCTTGGGTCCAACCACAGTAATGTCATGCACAGTACGTCATTCCTGACAGTCAGAGGAATACTGGATCCCGTGAGATCAACACACAGCACTGATTAATGACCTTTTGAGTAAATCTGTCATCGCTCTCTTTATCCATTTGCACTGGAAGTTTAACATACCCTTAAATTTCCCACTAATCACTGCTACACTGCCAAGAGCCAAAAAAAAATAAGACAAAACAACATCATTTGCCAAAAGCGAGTATTTTACTGGCTGGCTAGTTTGGTCCGTACCAGTGTCTGGTTAGAACCTCTTAGCTGAGGTCAGTCCCTCCCTCTCAGCATCCAGGCCCAGCTGGACTCTGAAGCTGAAGCTATGCGGCTGTCCCAGAGGGAGCTGCTCTCTGTGGAGGACACGGTCTACATGCCCGACTGCGACCAGGACTCTGTCAACCGCTCCCTCATACAGAAGGCAGGCTACCTCAATATCAGGAAGTATGGGACTGATACCTCTTATTATGGTTATTAGCCATGTAGATAGAAAAAAAAGGATTTGCAATGCTTTGTCTAAATCAATGGATTATACTCAATAAAGTTCCCTGAAGACACATACTGAAGTCTGATATCTTGAAGTCTAATATCCTCATTGCTGTACAGAAGATCATTGGGCATTGGAAGCAGGAAATAGTATGGAACAGGGTTTATATAAGAAAGAAAAGCATGTTACAAAGTGAACAGAGACATTTCATCTTGCTGTACATTTTGTTGAAAGGGCAGTTGTTTCCTGAACATATATTTCCGCAGAGTGTCTTGAAGCTCTGTGAGGCGCTGTATTGATGTGCTGCAGTTTAATGGAAGAGCTGTTTAAAGCACTACTAGATCATCTCAGGGCCTGGAGGAGATACTTACAACACAATTTAAGGCATCCTCTTGCAAGTCAGCTTTTATGTAACAATATATTAATGCCTAAAGTGCTGTTTAGTCAGAGTCAGAGTTACAACATGTAAAACTGGTTTATATCCATGTACCCTAACTGAATTATATCCATACACAGATGGAGCAGGCCTAGTTCTGCACGGGGTCCTGGGTGGGCTCAACTTTAACCTTGCTCTACCACCAAGCACTTCAACCAATGGCGGCAGTTTATGGCTCATTGTGCTTCTTAACAGCAGTGTGCCCCCTTCAATATGCCTGCAACAGCACCAGGGAACCCTGCATTATACCCCCTGCCCCCAACATACACACATTGAGGGAGCTGGTGCAAGCCTGGAGGCAGAGAGATCATTTGTTTTTGAACACAATTTGTTGAGTCGTAAATGCAGCGAACTTTGACTAAGTCAAACTTCCTGGGTGTGTCCTGCAGCAAAACGGGCCTGGTGACCACAGCGTGGGACCGGCTTTACTTCTTCACCCAGGGCGGGAACCTGATGTGCCAGCCCCGCGGCGCTGTGGCAGGGGGCATGATCCTGGACCTGGACAACAGCTCAGTGATGGCAGTGGAGTGTGAGGACAGGCGATACTGTTTTCAGATCACGTCTCCCACCGGCAAAACGTACGGTAAACCACATCACCACCCACCCATATTTTCCCCACAGATGGCCGGTTGTCCTCTCATTATATTACAGTACATTACATTACATTCATTTAGCAGACGCTATTATTCAAAGCGACTTCCAGCACAATAGAACAGAATTGTATCCGTTCAAGATGAATGAGCAACAGTGTCAGACCAGGCTAACAACACTCCCAGATCAGTGAGTGTGAGCATAACACTATTCAAGCCCTACCCTAAGTTAACTGACTAGACAAGGGAAGCCAAGTATACTACCATACATCAATCACTAGATCAGAATCCAAAACACATCGTAGTACTACAGGTAAAATGGTGTACTACGCCAGCTATTAGGGGGCAGGGATTGAGGTGGAGGTGAGGCCTGGAAGTAAGAGGACAGAGAGAATCAAGGGAAGGTGACAGAGAAGAGAGAAGGGTGGATGCAGCAGAATCAGTAGAAAGTTTAGTGAAAGAATCAAGGGGCCAGAGAGAGGTGAAAGCTGCAGAAGAGAAAGCTGAAGGTAAGAGGTTGCATATGTTATGGCCTGTTAACTGACCATAGCTGAGTGTAAGGTACACAAACCAACAACAACACAAACTTTCACAAGATCTTTTTTTTTTCAGTAGGAGCCTGGTTTTGTTTGTTAAGGCCCTAAATCTTTTAATTTTCTGTGACGTGGTTGAATCAAGGAATGTCAAATCCGCCACATCTTTAACTGAATTTACAACACCTCTTTATTGGTTGAAATATTCAGATGGTTTATTCTGCCTGATGATTGGGGCTCATGAGGAAAGTATTATCTTTAACTAGTCTGTATAAGGTCATCCATCCGTTTCATTACTTCTGCATTTATTAGTCCAGCTTCATGCTTTCCTTGGCACTATAAGCAAAGCTGTCAGTAGGCCAAGTGGTTAGTAGGCTATTTCAGCTGACTGTTTTTCCCCTCTGCTTCTGTGAAACCATTCATTTCCCAGTTGGTCTCTCCCAGTTCAGATTATATTCATCTGTACAGTTCCTTATAATCAGCTTACTGCACTGACTGAGAGAGAGAGAGAGGACGTCTGATCATGGTCCTGTAATTATTATTATCAGTCTGACATTTTTTTCATCAGTGCTTTTGCAAGTGAAATGAGCTCTTCACAGTGGCTATACTGACCACACTTTGCATTACCTTGATTTGACTTTGCTTCCATAAAATGTACTAATCTAAAGGCTGGTGTAGGCGATTCACTCCTTTTAACCAGTTTGATGTGAACATGAAGGAAAGCTGAGGAGAACTGCTGTAATATATGCACATGTGAAAATATATGTGTTGCTCTGAAATGTAATTCAGCTTTTCTGGTGTTTTGTTTCATTCTGTGTTTACATTGAAACATGTTGACATGCTTTGGAACTATGTTAGTTGTCTTTAGGTACTGTAAAGAACTACAGATACTTGTCAAAAAGTACCCAAGATCTGTTGTAATACATGAATGAAGTGAGCAATATTAATACTGAAGATAGAGAACATTTTCTCAAGCAGTAAAGAACATTTCTGAAACACAAATGTGAAGTATTTCACCTAATGAGGTGATTACATTTTTCCAATAATGTATTTTCATCTGACTTTCAGGTCAATAATTCTTCAGGCAGAAAGCAAAAAAGAATATGAGGAGGTATGCAATTAGAGCTTATTAAAGTCGACATTAGAAGCTTTAGAAGTGTTTCCCTGATGAGTACATGCTGCAGATATGTGCAACAAGAACTCATACTGGAGGACAGCATGTTGATTATGCTCTGACAATGTTACCAATAACTGGATATATAACTGGATATATTTTGTTAATGGAATAGCATATTATTGGATTGCACTATGCAATCATATATTTGGCAGCTGTATAAATGAGTTTTTAATCAGTCTGTCTGTAATTTGTGGGCATGTTTAATAAGTCTAGCTAAAAACCATTTTACTGCTTTTCCTTTGTAGTGGATTTGCACTCTGAACAACATATCCCGACAGATCTACCTGACTGACAACCCTGAGGTACTTTACCGTGAGACAATCTGAACACAACAACAGCATACAGGCCCCGTGCCTGTGATTACAGCCATTTCAATGCCAGAACTACAAAGAGAACACAGAAGGTTATATACCAAACAAGTCTTACATGGATGATAGCAGTAGTTTGAGGGACAAGGCCTGTAACATAAAGAAAGAAGCTGATGTAATCCTGCTTTGGTAGTGAAACATCATTCTGAACATTTAAATGCATACATTGCCATTGAGTCGTATCTTTGTTACCATAATATATCAAAGGTATATAGGAGAGATATATATTTGCTTTCTCTGGTGTAGCACACCTTTGTTTGTTGTGGATTTTTTATAGTGGGGCTTGTCCAAGTGCTACAGCAGAAAGGCTTGAGACTGTAGAGGGGTATTATAATACTCCTGTATAAATTATGGACAATCCAGCCCTGGGAAAACTGAAGAATAGGTTGGTGTGGGTCAGGATATGCAGGCAGAGATGTGCTTTGTGAAATGGGTCTTAATTAAAGATGCAGTGAAGTCCTTATATTATGACCTTGGTTGGCTGAGGTCCAGTAATGATGTTAATTAAATTTTCTGTCTCCAAGGAAAGCTTCTGTGATGAGTGTGCACAAAGGCAAACATCCTGCTTGACTGTATCTCTCACTTCCTGCCTGTTTCCTCTCTCTCCCCTCTGTGCCCCTGACTGCACTGTCAGCTGTTTACAGCACAAGAGATAACTGTCAAAAAAGGAAAAAATTCATTAGGTCTGACTCAAATCAGCCAGAAATACCATATTCAACAATCAGAATGTGTATGAACAAGGCTGGTAATGACTGTGTAGATGCTATATTAATATAGACTATATGGTATATAGGTGAGTGGTACTTGAAATGAGTGTACGGTGTCTTTAACGAATAATATAGCAGGTCCTCTTCTTTCTGAATATGTGTGAGAGGGCACCATCTTGTGGTTAGGTATACCCCTCACAGTAAATGAAATGAAACGCAGTAGAGTGTAAAATTGTAGACAACAGGACAATATCCAACTGTAATATTAAGATATGTCAAGAACGTGGTAATGGACACTTACATTGTTCTGTGAAAAAGAGAGAAGCGCACTTAACACCAAATATATAAAATGCGGAATTAAAATTATACATTTGCCAAAACTGAAAAAAACAGTCTCTACAACAAAACCACAGGAACAAAATTCCTTTTAGCAAGATTGCGATAGTAATACATCACTTTCCAAACAAAGACAAAAAAACAACTAAATATTTCACTAGGCCTTTTTGTGAAACTTGTGAATACAACGGTACAGCCAAGCACATGCCAACAGTTCAGCAGAATAAGGTCTTGTGTGTGCTTTCAGTAATTCAAAGTAACTGACTAAAACAAATATGTTTTGAAAGCGTTTTGTCGTTGTGTGATTTTAATTGAACACTTCAGTCTCCCTGAGCCTCCTTGCTAAGCCTTGCTAATTAGGGCATGGTCTGAGTACATGCGGGAGAGGATGTGAGAGAGCTCAGTTCAGAGAGCTCAGAGAGGAGGAGGACCGAGGGGTAAAAGCGCTGTGGAATCACACAGCGTGCTATCTGCTATTTTCCTGTTGTATTTCAGAAGGCAAATGGCTATTGTAAGGACAAAGTGCAATGGTGTGTGCTCTGCTGTGCTCTCTCCACCGTCCAGGCAGTCGCTATCAGGTTAAACCAGACGGCCATCGAGGCGGTCACTCCCGTCACTAGCTTTGAAAAGCGACTGGAAGGCTCACCCAACCCTGACAGGTCAGACTCTCCACTCTTCTCTTCACTCATGCAGCGCCCCCTAAAAGCGGGGAAAACACATTGCACAGCATCTGTAGTCCATTTTAGGGAGGTTGGGTTGGTATTTGATCTGATGGCTGAATGAATGCAGAATGCTGAATGCACAGATATCCCTTTCCCTCGGCCTAATGAGCTACTGTATCTACTAGCCTCAAGCAGGGGTGTTTTGTTCAAGCATAGCATCTGTGCGTGTGTGTGGGCCTACAGAGCAAAACCGGGTGGGGCACAGTTTTCCATTGAGACCCCCCAGAAGCCCTCTCATACCCCTGAACCGGAGGATCTCATTATCCCTGGGACCCCCATCCAGTTTGACATCATGCTTCCCGCCACCGAATTCCAGGACCAGAACAGGACTGGAGGAAGGTAAAGCACACATGTGTCTGAGGGGTAAACACAAGACATGAATTCCCACTCAGACTGACCAGAGGCCTTATTCATTGAATGTTTGTAGAAATGGTTCTAAATTGATGAATAAATGAATGCATTTTGAACAAAACTGCATATGCACATACACATGAAGAGGGGAAGTATCACTTGTTCATGAACAATGAATAAATCAGGCTTATTCTCTGTGTGCTCACATGGAAAAGCCTTTGAAATCCTCATGTAACACATCCGCAGTTGGACGGTGGAGGTGTGCCTTTATTTGTGATCTGTTCATGTGATGCTGCAACCTTGAAGTGCAATGTTCAAGCTGCAACAATGAAACAGTTGAAACAATGAAAAGCAAATGTCTCAGAGTTCTAGATGGAGATAATAGTGTTGGTGTAAACATGAAAGTGCAAGATGAAACATATACTGTACATATACACCTGCAGTATCTGCTACAGTTATTCATGTATTTAGAAAATACCTCAGCTACATACTGATCAGAGGTGGAAAACCCCAGCTTCAGAAAGTTAAAGTCCTGCCACGTATTTGTTCCACCCATGCACTACACCAGCTGAATTTAATTAGCACAACTCTACAGCCAGGTACAGGAGATAATTAGTGAAATCTCCTTGTTGAGTGAATGGCTAGAACAAATACATGGCAGGACTTTTACTTTTACTGAAGCTGGGGTGTCCACCTCCAGTACTGATATATGCATATAATTTACTGTGTAACATTTGTACTGTGTAATATTGTACTTTTCCAGGTGACGTGAAACATATACTTACCGTCTATTGCCCAGCACACATGTGTTTTTTCTGATTTATCATCAAAATATTGTTTAAATTGTTGAAAGGGTAATGTGATTTTTTTTTGTTGTACACAGAACTGTACTGTAGTAAAACATAGCTATAACAATTCAGTGTAAATTATTGTCAATCAAGTCATTGTGCATGGTCATTCTGTGGTTGTGCTTTGCAGCGTGCCTTTACCAACACAAGGAAATACATGTGTGTGGAGGTAAAAGCCTTTTTACGGCAGGTTAAGCGCGTGTATTTAGGTCTGGATCAAATCCATACCTACACACAGGGCGCAGGGCGCCATGTCATGTTATGCCGGATTTCAGTAGCTGTGTTTCTTCCCTGCAGGCGCACAAATCCTTTTGGGGAGACGGAGGAGGACTGCTGTCCTGATACAGATGGTGAGTGGACGTAGGCCGGGTGCATGAGCGGCCATCCCCCTTCGTGCACTTTTCGTATACCTCAATGCCTGGATGTCCCTCTGCTCAGGCCAGCGCCTCTGTGTCCCTCCCCCCTGGCCAGACCCTCTGCTGCAGCAGGTGTTCACCGTGCGGTTCCTGGGCTCCATGGCCGTGCGCGCGGGACGCACTCGGGAGGTGATCTACGAGGCCGCGCGGCAGGTGCTGGCCGCACGCGCCATACACAACATCTTCCGCACCACGGAGGCCCACCTCATGGTGACCAGCAGCTGCCTGAGGTGAGAGACCCAGAGGCTGGTGGGACGTAGCATTCCTGCCCACTGTATTCCACATCTACAGCCCTCCAGAATGGACTGTGTAGTGGGAATCCCAAAGGGAGCGTCTGCAGCGGGGCTGTAATACATTGTACAAGCAGCTTGCTTGCACAGCTATGAAATTGATTTTTTTCCTGATAAAGTGTTCATTCAACAAAAGACATACAGTAGTTGTTAAAGAATATTAATAATCCATGTAAGGAAATATTCTCCCAGGCAATCAAGTGCTACCAGTGTGTGCAAAGGCGTATAGGGGTAGGGTGTATTATAATGCAGTAGCAGAGCTGTTATTTAAGCTTTACTATAAAATGTCACTCTGACATGGTGAGGGAACAGCTTCATTTATTATTTTACCAGTGGTTTGTTCAGGGTTGTTAATGCATGAATTTGGTTTTTTATGTTTAGAATAATATTAAACATTTTGTAACATTTACTAGTATTTCTTGAATGTTTCCTATCTTTTCATGCTTGTTCATGTTCAGGAAAACTACTGCATATACCAGCCCTCCCCCCAAAACCCAGGCAATCCGAGGCAAAAAACCTTAGGTTCCTTTTGGAAAATATGTTTCATTTGATAATAATATCTTGCTGGTATCCTTGTGTTAAGAGGGGACTCCCTGTATTGCATGTTGGACATATTGTCTATTTTCTTCTTCCTAAACAGGTTGATTGACCCTCAGACACAAGTTACAAGAATAAGTGTGAGTATCTGATTCCTCCTGGGCTTACAGTACATTGATTAGGTGTGAACTAGCCACGTGAAATGAGTCTTTTTTTTCTAATCCTTTCTACCACACATAAACACACACACTTACTCAACAAACACACACACACACACATGCACATACACCTACACACACACCTCTCTCCACCCCACAGTTCCAGCTTCAGGACGTGACCAAGTTTGCGGCCCACCAGGAGAACGGCCGGCTGATGGGCTTCGTGGTCGAGGGGCGAGAATGGGCCGGGGGAACAGTGGAGGGCGAGCCCTCCTTCAGCGCCTTCATTTTTGAGAGCAACACTGAGGGGGAGAAGGTGTGGCCTCCATCGAGGTGTCCCTCATCAGTAAAATAATGTCCCTGGCTCTGTGTAAAAAATTTCATGCATGTATGCAATAATCTTTCTCTTCTTAACAGATATGCTACACTATAAATTTGGGGAAGGAGATTATTGAAGCAAAAAAGGTAACCTTTGGTATCACCTAATTTTAAATAAAAATGAGTCAGTCATGTTTCATTTTGAAAGTCAAAAGTAGTAATGTGAGCTTCTGAAACACACTTACGGCTTATCTTATGATCATATTTGCTATTTTTATTTCAAACAAAATAAAAAGTCTCATATTTTTACGTCATTTTTCATTAGTGGAAAGTTTTGATTAGGTTTTTATTTTTTGTTTAAGCTTGTATCAGTTTTGTTTTTTTTTTTCTTTTTAGCTTGTATCAGTAGGGGCATTTTTGCCTAGGGTGGGTACCCATCATGCCAATTGTGTCTGTTTTGCCAAAAGGTAATAGCACAGCGTTTGTCATGTTTGATTAGCAGACGTCTCTATTTTTAACGTAACCTCTGTGTAGGACCCAGATGCCCTGGCTCAGCTGATGAAGTCAATGCCTTTGACCAAGGACGGGAAGTTCCGGCTGCTGGAGACAGATGAGGAAGAAGACAAAGGAAAGCAGGAGGATTTGGAATCAGAGGCCTAACTAGACCGGACCAGACCAGACCAGACCAGAAGCAAAGAAGGGTCCCCTCACACTGGCCCACTTCAAAAGGTTCCAAAATTTGATGCAATTCTTCCCATTTGTAGGTACAGAAGATCAACTCCATGATATCCTATGGACAGGCAATGAAAACTATATACATTTTTGGGTTACAGAAGCCCTTATTCTGGGTTAAGCCTTTATCATTGTACTGTTTTTCGATTCCACTCACAGCAGATGGTCATTCTTAAAATGTACTCATGAATGTGGTTAACAAATGTGTGTGGCAGCCTCTAAAAATGCAATAATCAGCGTCATCTTATAGCAAACCTCACATAAAAACAGATTACAATTTCCTCAAATCCTCAAATCGGATTTCCTGAACCCCAGACAGTATAGATTTCTCCCACGTTTCCAATGACTTCTCCTAAAAAAATCATAGGACCGACAGTGGTCAAATGTAAGCATGATTGCTGCATTTTTTCTAAAAATGGGAGAAAAGAGGAACCTTTTATAAGTGAAATAAAAAAAACATGGAGATTAGCAAAGCTAGATGACTTGAACATGAAAAAGAAAATAATACAGCTGGCACTGAAACCCTCCAGGCAGTCTCTACACCATACCAGCATTATCCCATAGGGCTATTTGTACATCCCAATTGATATTATTCCTTTTTAATAATCAGGGCATAATGCAGAAAAAAAGCAGCAACTAGACCACACAACGTTATTAAAGAAATTTATTTCAGACATTGTATGCTTGACCGATGAATAGCTCTCAATACAGCTCAATGCCTGCGCTCGCAGCTGGCAGGCCAGGTGCTTGGGAAAGGCCATACATGGATAAAAGGCATGGCGTTTCAAGTAAGATCATTTGTGGGTATGTGGTCAAAGCACACTGCACAATGGGGAAGACTATAGACAGTGCAAACGCCTTGTGTGCTGTCAGTACAGGTAAATGGAACGAAGTCTGTTTGTTCAGCTGTTGTCCCGGTCGTTGCTGGCAAATGACACCGCCGATTTCGAATCCGGGTCATAGGGCTCAGCCTGCATTCAAAGCAAATTCACACTGCTGACTGAGGCACTCTGGATTTTACACTGCCTTTAACACACGTCTGGGATTTTCCATGACTTTATGTCACCCAGTTACTTGGTTGTTCTCTATGTATTATGCAATTGCCCCTTTTTCAGAGTATCACTGCCTCTGCCACCTACAGTTTGATTAATGGCCAGAGCGCCAAGTAAGAAAAAAATTACCTTCAGATGATGTATGTGGAGGACAGAGTGCTGATTTAATAATTTGGTGCACAGCCCCTTGTAATTAGATTTGAAAACAGCCATTCTGTTTAACTATGCACTGAGAGCTGCAGTGGTTATGGCTGCACAGTGGAAGGCAAAGAGTGGAATAAGAGGGGCGTACAATCTTAGGATTTATAGAGAAATATATAGAAATAACCAAAAGTTCTTTGATTGAGTAACCATGTTCGGTACTTTTTAACTTGTTATATTTAAGGTGGATGTGCTTAGTATGAAAGTCAAGTGTTCCGTGTTCTCTGGGCTGAATGTTATTGCACTGTATTAACAGGGCAGGGTCTAATAGGTTTACTCACGTTGGGGGCAGCCTGAGCAAAAGGAGATTAAAAAGACTCTTCCCGCCGTTGCTTTATGATGTGCCAGCTCTTGCGCTGTTACATAAGTGATCTTAATCGTATTGTAATGTGTCCCAAGAAGCATTACTGGAGAGATGCATTTTCAGGGTTTTTTTTGTAGTACATCAGTACATTTACATTTACATTTATTCATTTGGCAGACACTTTTAACCAAAGCGACTTACAAGTGAGACAGAGTACAACACAAGCAAAAATCCATATAAGGCTTTTTAGCCATATAAGGCAACGCATCTAATCATAAGCAGAAGCACAAGCACACCTATGGGAAATTGTGTGTTTGTTATGTGGGACTCTTTTTTATCTAAAGTCTAAGCTTAGAATCTTCAAGGGCTTTTCTTTTTTGGTTGGTTTATTTGGTTTCTTAAAGGGCTGTTGTTGGGGAGTACTTTATGTCTAATACGACTGATAATCATGCATTGAAGGGTTGCTAAGATGAACACCTACATTGTTTACAAGTCGAATTGTGAAATGTGTTTTCTAATGAAAGGGAGGATGCAGTTTTGAGTAATGTTGAGATTGTTTGCTTTCATATTGTCCCAGAATGCCTTTGTTTTATGTGCTTTTAACATGCACTGCTCTAAATCATTCAGGTCTCCTCCAGAGGTAAAAATGTAAACCAGGAAGTGCTTCTTATGCTCATGTTAATCTTTGGTAAATTACCTTTGCATTTAAATGTGTGTCCACATTGTGTAAGGCTTTACACTCACTGTCTGGCCTTGTATTTTCTAAAACCATTTAACTTATGACCTTTAATAAAAGTACTTGACTTTTTTCTAATTTTCTGTGCCATTTTTTCTACCATGTCATCCTTTTGTCTCCCTAAACATTGCCCATAATTCTACCAAATAAAAAAAACAACAGTCTTCAATAAGACATCATCTAATCATAAGCAGAAGCACAAGCACACCTATGGGAAATTGTGTGTTTGTTATGTGGGACTCTTTTTTATCTAAAGTCTAAGCTTAGAATCTTCAAGGGCTTTTCTTTTTTGGTTGGTTTATTTGGTTTCTTAAAGGGCTGTTGTTGGGGAGTACTTTATGTCTAATACGACTGATAATCATGCATTGAAGGGTTGCTAAGATGAACACCTACATTGTTTACAAGTCGAATTGTGAAATGTGTTTTCTAATGAAAGGGAGGATGCAGTTTTGAGTAATGTTGAGATTGTTTGCTTTCATATTGTCCCAGAATGCCTTTGTTTTATGTGCTTTTAACATGCACTGCTCTAAATCATTCAGGTCTCCTCCAGAGGTAAAAATGTAAACCAGGAAGTGCTTCTTATGCTCATGTTAATCTTTGGTAAATTACCTTTGCATTTAAATGTGTGTCCACATTGTGTAAGGCTTTACACTCACTGTCTGGCCTTGTATTTTCTAAAACCATTTAACTTATGACCTTTAATAAAAGTACTTGACTTTTTTCTAATTTTCTGTGCCATTTTTTCTACCATGTCATCCTTTTGTCTCCCTAAACATTGCCCATAATTCTACCAAATAAAAAAAACAACAGTCTTCAATAAGACATCATAATTTCAAATTTGTGTTGAACCATCAATGAAAAGTTATTGTCGTTGCAGTCCCAGAAAACATGATATGTTGAATTACAGTAGCATCAAATATGCCAGTGATTAACACTGGACACAGCATGGTACTCAGGAGTGGGAAAGTCCCATTGTCCATTTACTCCAGGCTGCCTCTGCTGAAGTTACATGAATCATCAGTGGATCAACCACATGATTAATTAGCATATAAAATATCACGACAATAAAACAAATAATGTTTCATATATCCAAAACTTAATTATTTAAAAAGACACAAAATAGCTTTTTTAAAAGTAGTTACACCAGATTGTATTCTGTGTAAGAAATATAGCATGTTGTGTTTACATGATTGTATTAAGGAAATCAATGTGATATTATTCATATAACATTTTCTGTTGTAATACAGATGCAAGTGTAGGTTTCTTGGTTCTTAAAGAATTCAGAACATGTCATTAAAACTGTTATTCTCTGTTGGAAAACTTGATTGAGTGTTATTGATTTGATACACATTAATCTCGCTAGTGCAACCACAATTAGACATTTCAACCTAATACTAATACCCTGTCTATGGGTATGTTGACCTTTTGGCTTGTCCAGAACTAGTCTACCCAAGCTCCAGCCAGCAGAGGGCACTGTTCCATTTACAAATATGTAAGAACTACCTTGGTGTGGCTTCTCTACCAAAATTGTTCTAAAAATCAGTTCTAAAACAACACTTTGAAACAATTTGAAAGCCCATTGTATATATCTAAAGGCACTAGATATATAGACTCTCTACTTCCATTTTATGAAGCCAGGAAAGTACTTAATCCTCTCTGAGACCAGAGTGAAGGTGACAGCCAGACAGATGGAGAGCAAAAAAAGAAAAAACAGTCAGTGCTTAAATGGAACGTTATGCTGACCGCTTTTCCACTCCTTGTTTGATGCCCAGCACCAAGTGCAGGAACCAGTTGAACTGCACGGTCCAGCCCTTGTCCCTGCAGATCTCGATCTGGTCCAGGAAGTGGCGCTGCGCTTCCTCCTCAGAGCGGCCCACGGTCAGCGCCTCGCGGATGTACTCGATGTCCTCCTTGCTGGTCAGCTGCGGCATGCCGGTCATCAGCATCATGGAGAACAGGATGATCAGCAGGTTGGTGTGGTGCCGCAGAGCCAGGTAGGCCTTCACGCACACATCCTGCCAATGAGGGAAGGGAGAGGTTGATACAGATGTATGCAAACACACACATACACAGATACCTGTTCATGTACACACAAACACATGAGGACGACCTCAGTCAAGTAAACACAAACACACAGTCTAACTGGGTGGTGGGTAGCAAGACGATCAAGGGGGCTAACACACATACAGGTACACGCACACAGTGATGCGCCCACATGCACACACACCTTCTGTCAGAGGGTGAAAGGAAAACGTGTTATACACACACACACACACACACACTCAAACCACATAATTTGACTGAAACCACACTGACTTCCAACCTCTCTCCTTATGTGACCTACTGTTAATGCAGTAACTGCACTTTCAGGAATTGTGGATGGGGTTCTGTACCTGAAATTTCTGGAAATGGGGGCTGGTTTTCTTCCCTGTGGTCGCCATGACATACAGGAAGTCTGGCGTCAATACAAACGGGACCCTCTCCTTGCTGATACCCAAGAAGCTCTTGTAATTTCCAAGGATGTGTCCAAAATCAATGTGGAAAAGATTACCTGAAATCAGGGACATTTTCATTTAGAATACAGTAGGTGATTATAATGCCATGATTCACTTTGTGCAGATCAGCACCACAGGATTCAAGAAAGTGTTACCAGAAAAGTACAGGGGAACTTTTGTACCTGATTCTGTGATCATTATGTTGTCATTGTGTCGGTCTCCGATACCCAGGACATAGGTGGCCACACAGTAACCCCCACAGGAGTACACAAAACGCTCGACAGCCTGCTGAAACTAGGGCCAGACAGGGCAGTAACACAGCACATATAAACAGCTGTTCAAGAATGAGTAATAAATCAAATCTACACCTTCACATCTCTGTCCATCTTAACAACATAAAATATGACATGCTCAAATTGAGAAAACTGTAGAGATCTTGAAAAAACGGCATTTAATCCAATGTTTTTGTACCGTTTGTTATACTTTACAATGTGCTAACACATCTGACACAGCTGATGCATTTGGCAGGGTGCCGTGCCATGCAGATGCCTTTCACTGATCTTTAAATCATCTGGATCGCTAATCCAATTCATTGTGCCCCCTATGAACCAATCCACATGCTGACAAGATTCTAAACAGAGTCTGCACAGAATGATCCCCTGCAAGCACCACCAGAGTCTGGAGCTTTCAGGAAGCACTCTGGGGGGTGTTTCCTTCCTTTCTTTCACACACTGCAATACCACCCACCGCTGACACCAAAACAGCGCAGACACAGAGAACAACGTACCCTGTCCTCCGTTAAACACTTGTCTCGCAGCCATTGGTTGAGGATCTCATCTTTAAAGGCACCGGTGTTTCCCACAGTGCTCTGCTGGATGTTGGCGATGGTGGTGGCATCCTTCACTATCTCGATCATCCCTGGGGGAAGAATTCGTCATACATTATGTGCACATATGAACTTCTTGTTGAGTTTTTAGTTCTTTAGGTGAAAGTGGAAAGCAATTCAAACCTGAAGGCCTTTTGTCTGTGATAAGAGTGAACATACACAAATTGTGTTTCAAATATTGGTATTAGTATTTAAAATCATTTCTTTTTGTTAAATAATCAGCAAGGATTTTTCACATTATATTCACAGAGTAGGAAATCTTACCTATTTTATTTCCAGTTGAAATGCAACCATATGGCAACAAAGATAAATCCAAAGACTCCGCTTCCCATATAGATTCCATTATCACCAGAATCTAATAGATAGAAACCCAGTTCACTTAGGCAGTTGATATAATGCAAATGATCCTTAGCATAATTTAACTGCCTGTATAACAGATTGTGATGTTTTTTTCCATACAATAGGAAATGCCACAAAGTCTTATTGAAGAAGAAATTTCATTAGTTTTTCATGATATCCAAAACCACTTCTCCTGCTCTACCACAGCACAAAAGAACTCCTTGAAACCTAAAAATTTCTTTATGATATCTGTCGCTGCTCTTTATGATATCTGTCGAGTGCTGCAAACCTTTAAAGACTGTCCCCTTCAGAAATAAATGATGTTCATCCCACACATGCAATTTCAGAGTGAAACGATTTTGCCATTGTGGACAAGTCAAGAGTCCAGCAGTATGTATAACCTCCTGCACTGCTGCTCTGAAAAACTACCATTGTGGATTTGCCCATGTGGCCCTGGGCGCAAGGTGCACCTGCAAAATGAGCATGTCCTGGCGCAGGTCGTCCCCGTCCTTAAAGATGATCCCGATGGTGTCGCTGGACCGCGTGGTGGGGTCAGCCCGCTTGAATTGCAGCCACAGGGGCTTCTTCTTGGAAGCCATCACTTTGCACTGCTCAATCTGTAAAGAAGCATAGGGAACTGTAATCCACTGACAAGCTGTGTTTGTTACAAACCTGGTAGGCTAGAACAAGCCTGATGCTACTTCTACAGCCCGCTGAGGTACATCGACAACAAGCAGAATCTGCAGCTTGCCATAAAGTTCCACAACACTTTTGTAAAATCAAACTTTTTATTGCTTAAAATACTCATGCGTTCCAGTTTTTTTCCATCAGAGTAATACACCCTTGTATATATGATAGGTAAGGTGTGATATGTTTTATCATGCAATAGCCCCTAGGTGTTGTTGAACTTTAGGCTGAGGTGGGTTACATACCAAGAAAGCAGAAAGAAAACCAGTCAAGACCAGATATAAGAGGAAGGAGAAACGAGGGAATGCCAGACAGTCAGAGATGATAAAGGAGAGAACAAAGGACAGTGAAAAGAGATCACAAGGTAATCAAATATTAATCATTAATCAATATTCAATTAGAATATTATTCACATGACACTCCAGTGATTAAACACATATATATATTTAGGTCTAGAAATCTAACATTACATCACACAAGCACAGATCAATAAACACTAATTAAATGAAAAGATGAAAAAATGTGTGGAGTTTAATCTGACACATTTTGCACATTTTATTTTGATTAAAACAATTTTATTCATTAACACATCAAACTTCCGATCCGTTTCCGTACCTTTAATTTTTGTAAATACCTTTACAAAAGGATGCTATGTAGAGCTTCACAAATCATAGAAGTACATGAAAACTCCCAAGGGGTTTTCCGAGATGTACCAAAGAACTAAAATGGACACTGAAATACTCTGGGGTGAAGTGAGGGGAAGAGCAGAGTGAGAAAGAGGTGTGGAAGAAAGAGCAGGAAAAGGGACTTGTGGAGAAGAAGACAGAGAGAGAGGGAGAGGAAGAAGAAGAGGAAGCCATGGTGGAAAGGTGACAGCTCTGCTCACCACCAGTGCTCCAGCTCTCAGGCCTGGGTCGTAGGGAACTCTGAAGCCCTCTGGCAGGCCTGACGTTTGTAAGTTCTCAAGCTTCTGCCGCAGCTGAAATACAACTGAAATTTCCGCAGCGAGTCAGAATTTCCCAGTACAGTATCTTTCAATGACACATATGACATAAATGACACAGATATAAATGACTATGATATAAAAGTCTCAGAGTGGACATTTGTAATCATCTGTTTACATGACTGGATGCTCTTATCCTTCTTAGTAAACCTTGAGCTTAGTGGTACTTATAGATACGATTCGATGGTTATTACTGACTGTCGTTTACAAACTTAACTAACACAACTTGGCACAAGTACTATTTACATAGTGTTTGCATTCTCCAAACTGCATGATCTAATAGGTTTCCCAAAGGTTTACCAAATGCTGCATGAGAGCCATGATTAATGCACTGGGCTTTGCAATACTAGGGTGGGTCCATGGGTTCGTTTGCAAGGCTACAGGTGGATTCCTACCCTGGTAGCAGGGGGATCAAGCTAAGGGGAAAATGCCATCTGCCAACAGCATGTGTAGAACAGAAGACAACACTGACCCTAATGGAATGCTGTTATTTTTTTAACCCAATGTATATCCTGTTGATGCGGAAATGAAGTGAAAGACAGACCTGACAGCCATGTGAAAACTGCCCGAGGCCCTCAGAGGTTTACCTTGCATGGACACGTCGTACTTTTCAGCAGACATGGCCTTGATCTCGCGCGTCACCTTCTGCAGGGCCTCGGTCATCTCCACCTGCTTCCTGAAGTCCTGCAGCATGGCGTCGCCGCAGCCGCGCAGGTAGGCCTCCAGGATGACGGCGTATCGCTGCTGGTAGTGCATGGACTGAGCGATCTCACTGCGCAGGAACCAAAACAGGAAGTGGCCGATCCGCTTGCTCTGCGAGTGAGAAGAGCATATGATGTGTTATGAATTTGTGCTCTAGGGACTGTTGTATCGTAATATACTTACTTGGCTTTTGTCAAAATGCACAAGCTAACTTGCGGTAGGGCTTGAATAGTGTTATGCTCAAACTCACTGGTCTGGGAGTGTTGTTAGCCTGGTCTGATACTGTTGCTCATTTAAAGTGAATGCATACACTTACGTTCTATTGTGATGGAAGTCGCTCTGGATAAAAGCGTCTGCTAAATGCATGTAATGTAATGTAACGTAAAGCACCCACAGGATTTAAGAAGAAAGAGAAAAGGTGGATAACAGACATGTTCTACAACAAGGACAGATTCTAATACTGCTTATTCTTGTTTATGTATGTTGCACTAGATGCGAGAAGCACATCAAACAAATAAATGAAGAAAATCATTCTGTCAGCCACCCTACTGCATACAAACGTGCATGTACTGCTCCTTGGTGACATCATATTCAATGTTGTTTTTAAGACTGATCTTAAAAATATCTGAGAAAATCATTTGTAAAAAAAAAACCACAGATGGGTGTTTCGGTGACATAGCCTCTAGGCTAGCTGGTACTCACCCTCAGAGCACGTTTCAGTAAGAATCTGGCTAAGGCACTGTCATGGTATGGTTCAAATTTCACAGCCTGTGCATAAAAGATAACAGATAGTCAGTTCATACTTTCAGTATTGCATATCTAGAGCACCAGTTAAAAGTGGTGAGAAAAACGTGCAAAAGCTACTATTAATATACAGGGTGAACCAAACATTGTTAACATCCATGTACAACTGAACAGATCAAGCTACAGGACAACACGCAAAACACAAGTTTTATGACCACGGGGTGATTCCATACTTTTTTCTACCTAGAGTGCAAAGACATTCTTAACAACAGAATGAGGTAAGATCTAATTTGAATGTTTAACCAAGGGATCATTGTTTTCAGCAGAGCAGACAGTTCAGTTGGTTCTCTATTGGTTCTCTAACATTTGCCACATGCAAAACTTACAAAGGGGACAATCTACAGCACTGCAGACAGTGAGTGAGTCAGGGTCTCACCTGTAAAATTTCTAGCAGATACTGAAGCATGGAGAGTAAACCCCCCCCCCCAATTTACATAAATATGAGTCTCTAATATGTAGGGATTAATCCGCATTCCCAAAACCACCTCACATCCAAATAAGCAGAACTAAGTCAGACTTAATATGCAAACTTTTTTCCTCTTCCTGTTCAGCTTCATTCCTCTGAACAAAAAATATCTACTCTGCATTCTGCTTTTTTTATTTCCTTTTTTCTTTTTTCCTGTCTTTTTTTCATAGTCAGCCTACACTTCCAATAGGTGTAAGATTTTAAGACTGTTAGCTATTCAGCCTTCAGATATTTGTATATGTCTTGCCGTAATAATTTTTAGGAAGGTACACATTGTAAGAAATGTGCATTTTATATATGTATGTGTATTTCACCTGTACAAGCTGTAGAAGGTATCTAAGGACGTCATCATCGGCCAGCGTCTCCAGCTTCCTGACAGCCATGGTACGCACATTGGCATCAGAGAAGTTGCAGTCAAGCAGTTGCATAGCGAGGCCCACATCCAGTGAGCTACGGTCCCAGGTGTCACTTTTCTCCAGCAGCTGGTGTGTAGCCGTCACTGCCTCCTGCTTTCCCCACTTCACTGAGCTAAGGAATTTTGGGTAGGCCTTGGGAATCCTCATGCATTCGTGCTTGAAGTGCCAGAGCAGCTCCTTGTCCTCTGGGCTAAGCGGGTGTAGCGGGTCTGTGGCTATAATCTGGTCGAACTGCTTTCGCAGGTGGTTGGGCATTTCCCTGTGCCCTCTCTCCCCTTCTGCCTCTTGGGCTTCGCGACATTTGGGCAGAGCGATGGGGTAACAGTACTTGTCCAGCATGATGGCGATGGCCATGGAGTTGGTCTTGTCCGGGTTGGTGGCAGAGGTGAGCTTGTCGGCGTTGACGCTACTGTTGTCTTCGCTTTTCTCTGGCATCTTCCACATGTGAAGGATGTACTCGCCCTGCCTGAGGAGCCAGCGGTGGTCCACCAGCAACAGATTTACATAGTACAGCAGGCGGTTCTTAGTCTTACCTTCATAGTTTGTGCTGTCTGGGTAGCTCCCCTTGGAAGTCTGGGCTTGGGCCTTGCCACAGGACACCTGCAGGCTCAGCCTGGCTCCTTTAGGAATGTCTTTCATCTTGATGTTGAACTCCAGCCAAGTGTTCCAGAGCACTTCCTCGGTGAAGGGCTTGGAGGATGTCCGCTCCTGGGCCAGCAGCTGCTGTCCATGGAATATGCTGGCCTCCACAAAAACAATCAGCTCTGAATTGCGTGGCAGAACAGGAATATCAATGCCCAGGATCTTGACTCGAAACCTTCGGTTGCAGTCCCAGAGCGAGATGGTAAAGACTTTCTCATGGTCTTTTTCGTCAATGGTCAGCTGCTCGTGGGACCCTGCCACACCAGTGCGGTCGTCCACCAGGGACCAGTCTTCCTTGTGCACCACGTCCTGCCCAGGGTTTGGAGGTGTCTCCAGCACCAGGTGGATCTCGTCCCCATTCTTCAGACACTGCCTCACCCAATGGAAGTCTTTGATGGCATGGTTCCCGAAAATGTACTCCTCCCTGCCGCAAACTCTCAGGACAAAATCGGACTCGCTGACATCCTCAGCAATACCCAAGAGCGCCCTCTTCTTGGCAATCTTGGTGAAGAAGCTCTGAAGAACCTGGATGGGTGTGTCATCAATCGATACCTTGATAGTCTGACTGGAGCTGCTGGTGTGTATGACTAGAAGAATGTTGTTATTGCTGATCTTGCTGAGCAGGTAGTCCGGAAGGGGCTTTGAGCTTATCCAGGGATCCATTGAGTAAAGTCTGGCGTCTCTGTCTGAGAGCTCGTTTTTCCGGGGGGTCAGTAACTTTCGGCGGGTGAACTCCAGCTCATCGTCATGCACATTGCTTACATCAGTGACATCATATCCGATCAGGTAGTTCAAGAACTTCTGGTACTGAATGGACTCCTCAGTGGGCTGTGGTCTAGTGGCTAGGTGAATCCTGCCCTGGTCCCTCTTTAGTGCTTTCCAGTAGCGTATGCAGTCAAGTGTCTGGAATACCTGGTGCTTGTCATAAATTTCACACCAGTTACCCTTCTTTTGGTAAAGCAGAATGCAGTGATCAGGGGTGTACTTCTGGTAGAACTCAGGGCACAGGTTGGTAGCGACAGCTTTCAGCCACACCTGAGTCTTGACCTGCTCAACTGTGCAGTTCCCTGCTATGTCCAGCTGCAGCACGTCTGGGCTCTTCCCAGTCTTGGAGGTGGTGGGGAGCACAAACTCGATGGCTATCTGATCCATAGCTACTGACGAACTGGAGATAAAGGCTTTCATCTTCCTCCTCCTCCTCTTGTTTTCTTCTCTTAAAACCACAGGCTGCTCATCATCACTTACGTGCTGTTCCATAACCAGGGTGTCTAGCATCAGTAAGAGAACAGAATGTATCAATAATCCATTAACATTCCAGTACAGAGAAAGTGTAAAACACTACTGAGTGTACTACAAGGTAACCGACACAAATTCTCTGACATATCTTGTGATACTGTAAGACAATGCACTTAAAGTCTAAACAAAACTAAATATTTTCTTTGAAATTCTCAATGCACATTTATCCTACTAGTCCATAAACAAGCACTGAACAGTATTCGGGAATGAGTATTATAACTGACAGAGCGCTTTCTTTGATTTGTCTTTCATGATTTCACAGACAAAAATCCCTAAAATGCGTAGGTAAAGTACATCTAAACGAAACATTTACCAAAATCAAATCAAAGGGCGAACAAACCAACAAGGAATTCCACACAGAGAGGGATAAGTCCTGGCTAAAACTGCAGCTATAACCCCAGGGCTCACTAATTCTAACCTTGTGATCCCAGAGCACAAATATTTGTTTGGAATGCTGTTTCCTAAGATATGTTTTAGATATCTGAGACCTTACCCGAGCCTGATGGGATGTAGCACAAGAGGTTGGCCTCGGGTAATATCAAGTCGAGTGTGGTGAATATTTTACAGCTAACAATCAGGCTCAAGATTGGGGATTATTTTAGGTTAAAATATTTCCGGTATTTATGTAAGGTCATGAACTAGATAGATCTAATAGGCCCCTAGATTAGATTGCTTCGTATAATCTTCATATCATGTCTTTGCAACACAAGTCATTTTGGAAGGGAGGAAAAGGCGTGCACAGCTGAATGTTATCAGGGGCTAGTAAGCAAAATGATTGGTGAAGCAATCAAAATTATCAGAACGGCTAATTGTGACAGCGAACAAGATCAATACATTGTCAGTTTAGAAGTTTGTTCAGTTGATATTAGAGGTTAACTTAACCACCGTAAGAATATAACAATGATCTAAGTGGTTTTTAATACAAATAACTATCTAGTTAACTAGATAACATGACAACTTTGCTTGTTAGCAATAAGAATGCCTGAAGGCTAACAACTCCTCACTGTTGATTGATAAACTGAAAAAATCTCTCTCTTAAAATGCGTTGAAGGTCCAACAACAAAAAACATGTTAAACTGTACGTTAAACGCATTAACACATTAAACTTCAGCTGTGCTTTTCATCTCAAAGAGTTTCTGTCACAGAATGCCATCGTTGCTAGATGCTGAGTACAGATAGGGTATCCAAAAGAGGACATTATAAACCTCCCACTTTCTCTGCTTGCATTGATGTTCTTGACTCACAGGACCACTCAGTTAGAAAATGTTCACAATGATGGGGCCTCAAGGTGAAGGGGATAGGGGAGAGTGGGTGCTTTGGATGAAGGGCAAGTATGTGTGTATTTAAGATGTTATTACGATTAAATATTTCGGTGTAGATGAAACTTTATAGGGCAAATTAAACCAACATTTCATCAGAAAAATATGTCAGCAAATGACAAAATGCAGCCAGATCAAAAAATGAAAACCTGAATCAAAATAATGGAGGCAGAAATTTAGCTTGCAATACTGTTTTATCACCAGTAATCAAGTTACGAAATGAATTTTGTGGAACTTTTGTTCCCCAAAGAAACGATTCTTTGGCAGCCCTCAAAACTGGGACAGGCGGTGGTTGTTGATTTCAATGGAAATGGAACGCGAAAATCTGATGTAATCCTACTAATTAATGGATAGGGATCCTGACATTGCCAGAAACATTCTGCGCTTATCAAACAATGAGGTACGTAGACGGGGAAACGCGTGGTCTACATTTCTTCTCCGCACCAGGACAGCAAAAGTTTTCTCGTGAAACATCGCCCGTGTGAATATAGCCCTTTGGTGTTTACGCTCCGAAACTAACAGGTGTTCTTTCGCACCCTGTAGTAAACAACTCCACAGAGACAATGCTTACTCTGTTCTAATTCACCAGCAACGGATCACACTAGTCCATCCGTTTGCGACAGTTACTTCTTCTTTCGCATCGACTTGCATGCAAAGGAAGTCTTGCAAGCCAGGAAGCACGTATACCACAATGAAGTCAACATTTAAAAATATTCTGAATGGAAAAGAATAACGATAAATTAGACGAGCATATGGTCTGTATATTTAGTCTAAAACCGACCAACTACAGATAAATAACATAAATAAGTATAAGTATACCCATTATGTATGTAACGTCTTACACTGCAACACTTGTCAGTATGGACTGAATAAGCTACTACATTTATATAGATATAAAACAAAACACAAGTTCATGAACGTCTTGGCTTGGTTTAACTATTTTCAAAGAGGACGGTTCTGGACGAGTGAAATAACTGACGTGCAGTTGTTGTGGTCAAAAAAATAAAAAATGAAAGAATGTTTATACGAGGAACAAATAAAATGTGTAAAAAGGCCTATGTTGATACGTATCCACGACTCGGTCCGAAGGCTCTACAAAATGATGTGTAAAGAAAGGTAACGGTATTGCTGGAAATAATCGGCAAGGCAGGTTCAGGGGAGTGACAAAAAAAAACTTACCGCTCAGCAGCACAAACAGGACAGAAGCCACCAAAAGTGCTTGAATTGAAGAGTTTTCGGCATTTATGCAGCTAAATAAAAACCAGATTATCGAAAAAGAAGCTATGTGGTTTTCCGTCTGTTTCAAACTTTATCAAATTAGCCTCGACGTATACACGTATCACCACTCCTTCGTCTATTCCTGTTTCGGGGACAGCTCGAACATGTTCTTCTCCTATTGGCTGCTTAATGTTCGCTTTCAAAATGCCATGATTGTAGTTCTTAAAACTTCTAAGCGCAACCAGGCAAAAAACTCCCCTTGCGCAGTGCTGTGCTCTGCTCAGAGAGCACATTCATTTGTCAACACGGGGAAGTCTCAGTTTTAGCAAACTTGTAGCTATACTGATGTTATATATGAGTTTTCACAGGAAAATAGGGGAAACTAACTGAACTGAAAATACCATCTGGGTAACTCGTTGGCGGATGTAGCCTAGTATTAGGAACGGGGGCTGTACACCTTGATTTGAGAGGCATTTAGATTGAAGCTCAATCTAAGCGCAATGAGCCTTCCCTTACCGTTAATTACAAATACGGGCAAGTGTTACGTCCTTACTTACACCATATTATGAGGTCGGGTGTCGCTGAAATAAATGAGATATTAGGCTACATATAATTTTAAACTTCGTTTTATACATAGAAGATGTGCAAGGTGATACCGAGATTTTTAGTTTTAGATATGCATGAACGTAATCAACTGAATTTCCTTCATTTGGTGATAACCAAAATAAGCATTTACAAACAAAGAGGTTCTTACGAACAGCACTCCACACTTATCCCAATCAGCTCTTTCGGTATTCAAAATTTATTCTTGATACATAGCCTTCAAAATAAAGTAGCCCGAAAGATTTAATAAGGGGACGACTGCCACCTTCTGGTGACGATTGCTTCTGGAGGGGAAACAACCTAATAGGCCTACGTGCGACACGTGTGTCATCAGAAAATGTGGATGAAGTATATCCACAGTCGTTGTAGATTTAACTCTGCACAGTTCAACACTGTGTGTAATAGGCTATTAATTTTTTAAACGCACAAGGCAAACATAAAGTAGCCTATGAAACTGGAACAACAGGTGCAAGTTCATAAATTTCCCTCAATACTGACAGACGCCACCCAGTTAACGGTAGGATACTTCTTTGTGCCTGTTGAATCGAAGAGCATTTTTGTGAACTGAGCGCTTTCATTATTCTGGATTTCAAGGCTTTGAAAGCGTTCGTCCTGAAGTAAAAGTATTCTTCCTAATGTCTTTAATAGTTGCATTTTATACCCATGGCCAGAGGACAACGGTAACAGATAATTCTTCGTTTAGCGGGTCCATGTCGCAAATACAGCTCCCTGTCATAGACAACAAATATGATTACTCAACACTAACAGACAGCAGAAGCCACTACTGGTACATAACGGGCAGTTGCATTGTACTGTATGCTAATCAACAAGCAGAGGTAGCTGGTAGTCAGCACTTCTACATAACACAGGCAGTAGGATTGGCACCGCTGTAACGCAATAGCTAGTTAGGTGACGTTACCAAAGAATAGTAAAAGATACAACACAAGAACGACTAGCGAGCGGTTAGCACACCCTTCGCTAACCTAGTTCAGCTACTACCCGCAAATCATATAGTCATCGTTAAACTAGTAGGCTAAGAGTTCTAGCGTTAGCTAGCGGCAGTTGTCATGGTAATGTTAACTAACCAGCTTTCTATATTTAAATGAAATACTATGGCAAGAATATGAAAAATATGACACAGACCATAAAATAAAGGGTCTTGTGGTTTTCTGTTTTTTTTTGTTTTTCTGTTTTGAACTAATACAGCCAAAACTAAACACCGGAAATTGTTAGTGCCTTTTGGTAAGAATGTCTATCCTGTGCAAATCAAGTAATAGCATTGCTATTAAACATGGCACAGGTAATGTGAAAGTGCTCATACATGTGCGTTTACTTACTTCATAGATTTCACAGGCCTTGGAATAAAATTTTAATATTTGACCTGCCAAGGCCTGATTTCAGTTTAAGCTTCTGTCCTAGTGCCAGATTAATAGAATCCTCGTTCTGACAGGATGTGTTCTCTTCTTAAGTAGTATGCTTTTGTTCATTATGATACGGTTTAAAGCGACTTGAAATTTTGAATCCTGGAATAGACAATTCTATACTTATTATACAGCTAGAAAAAAAACCCTCATAATAGTAGGGCCTTGTTCTGCTGTGAGGATTTCCCGAGTAGCACGTGGCAGCATGGCACATAAATTAATACACTCCATAGTTTTGCTATGGTTGACAAAATCCAAAACCATTTTTTTAAATTAAAAAAATCATACAAAACATAACATCTCTGACTCGAAATCTGGGGTTGGCATTTTAATTAGCCACTATTATGCATTGTCACTGTACCCACTGGATTAAAGGGTGGCTTTCGTCTACACTGGAACTGCGTTGCATCTGCGCGTAACCATTTAATTTTTCGATATATCACTCTGTGTTTGCCATTCCAGCCGATCCACTTACTAACAGATCTGTGGATCTGCGCAGATGCAACACAGACCCGATCTAGACGAAGGTGCTCTACGGAAAAATACCGAACCGATAGTAAAGCACCCCCCGTGAATTATGCGTGATATTGCAGCTCTGCTGTCTGCGTTTCCCCCAATTCATACGCGAATAAGTGTGCGCGCATAAAAGCACCTGACAGTGACAGCAAGCTCGTTGGTTACAATGACAGCCCCTGCTTGCGGTCGCGCCTCTAGTATCGTCGTCGCTTCTGGAGGCGGGCCGATCTTACTCGCCTCCAATGACTCGTCATCCACCGCCCCCCGCCTGCGTTTGACGGGAACATGAGCTTTAGGCCCGCCTCCTTTTGGTTTGTACATCATCCCTCCTCAGCGACGGCGCTTGGTTGAGTCCCCGGCACTGAGCACGGCATAACAATACTGACAGACGCGACCCAAGACAAGGGGAAGATGGAGCACAGAGACACAGACTTTAACATATTATTAGCGACCGATTCCTATAAGGTGAGGGGGCTGCAGCCGGGTTTTAAAGCTGAATCGTCTGGTTCGCATGGTGCGTCTGGGACTTCATTGAATGAACGTGGAAAAAGCCAAGGTGGCTTCATCCTCCCAAGGCCATCACGCTTGTCTGGGTCGCCCTACATGCCAGTTCTCTAGGCCAAATGGGAGGTAGGATAGCAGGTAGCTAGCTAGCCAGTGAGTACCAAATGTAAAGGCATTGATGTGGTATTGTCTAACCGTGGTGACTGCGTTCGCTAGTACACTTGTTCATACGGCAAGCAAGTTATGTGATATAGCTACAGGGGTTGATGTTTGAACAGTGTGCGATTTTTAGAGATGTGCTTGTGGTGATCTATAAAGGCGGTGCGGGGGCATGTTAGATTGTTGTAACGGGTCAGCAGATGACCCTTTCACCATCCGACCCGATGACGAAACGGTCTTTGCCTAATATTTAAACGACTAGCTAGCTAGAGTAACTCGCTACATTTTTTTCACTGTAATGCTTTTCTGGTGCAAATTCCCTTCAGGAACGGGAACAAAAGTGAAAGTAGCTAACTGCGAGACCTTGAAAGAAACGAAACCGAGTGCTTTCCAAAGCTCGCTGTGCAACGAATTTTGACATCTGACACTCATAGTGTACGAAGATAATGTTTCTGAATCAAATGTATAAATCTGTTTACGTCACCAGCGGATACTGAACGTAGATAATTGAATGCGTGGCGGATTTTGTGTGATGATTAGTTTCTTGGATGTCGGTTAGCCAAATGAAAACAATGACGTTCTCTGAAATGCATAACATCGTAACATATCTGTAATTACAATGTTGCGATATACTGTGATGGGACAGCTAATACAAACCTCCTTGCTAATGTTAAGGCTGGTTTTGCACGCCGTACCTGAGTGCATCTTTGTCACACACATGCTTGATTCGGGCAGTTTTTCTAATTCCCTAGATTTATTAGCGTATTCAATCGGAGATGATGCAGTTGCTGGATAAAATCTCTCTTTCACTTGTTCATGTTGGAAGTTTATTTTATTGTCAGTTTCGTTCAATCAGATTTGCCTTATCTAAGCCAGATTCATTTCACTGTCTGATGCTGACTGAAATGAAAACTAAAACAAGGAAGCGAACGTTAACTGTATGAGGATATGTATTGTGTAATGGGTGTGTGATGGACAGAGGGACATTAACTAACCTGTAATAGAATAGGGAACGATGCACGTGATAGGGAGAGCTGTGGGAGGAGATGAGACAAAAAAGGGCACAGATTGTTTTAACTCACTCACCTGAGCACCATGAGAGACACCTTGTGCAACCTAAAGGATTATTAATAGTTAGCGTTGGAGTTGTTAGTTCATTTGCACCTAATTATTCGCAGCTTGTGCTTGCTAACCTGTTTCACCAAAGTCAGCGAGCTGAGATCTGTTGAGGAAGAGAGGCTCTCTGCCTTTTGAGATTTCTTGAAAAGATGAGTGCTCTTTTCGAAATAATGTAATTCAGATGTTCAGATGTAATTACAGCATTGCGAGAGATGTGATTAATGATTAGTTGAGGTCTACGCCTGGCTGTGAAGAGAGGTAGAAATCTGATATCAGCGAATCAAAACCAAGAATATGCTGTCTGAATGATACAAATCTTTATCTGTTTAGAACTGGATCCTGTATGGAATTTTTCATTGTTTCAGTTGTGAAATATCTTTCGAGTAGTTTCTATTCGCATCTTTCTGGGATGAGAGGAAGTCATGCTTTTAGTGTCTATTTGACATTTCCAGGGGTAGGCCCATCACTTTCATTATCAGAATCTGTGGCATGGCTCACTGAAAACCCACATTTGTAGAACAGGTGAACTGGAGAACCATCAGCAGGACCTTTACTGATATATCTGTTATTTCTCGATCTGAGATTTGGGCAAGCCAGAATTCTCTGGATGATCAGAGATCTTAGAGGGAGAGATGGAAATTTCTCCATGGTCAGAGCTGAGAGAGAGAGAGAGAAATTTTGTAAGAGTGAGAGCTAGAGTTTCACAGATACATTAATTGCTAATTGACTAGCCTTTTCTGGTCCAGTGTGGGTCTACTTGTGCAATCCCATCAGGTTGCTCATACACTAAATAACCAGGACGAAATTCAACCATTGAACAGACATTGAAGATACTTTTATAATAGATGATTATATCCCCTTAGTGCAGAATATTCTAAAATGTGTCATGTTATTATGCTTTATTCGTCTTTAATAAGCACTGACGTTATACTGCCCAGTCCATGTGGCCACATTCATGACCTAAGATTGCTTGTTTTCTAAGGATGACTGGGCAGAACATGTGATTATCCATTTGTAATATAGATCATATTGACCTGGAGAGTGCAACATTGCACATTCTGTGTTTTTGAAGGAATATTAGGCCACAATGTCTTCCCATACAGTACCAACATGAAATAATCCCCCTCCTCTTAGCTTCACTCGAGTCACCTATCATTTCCTACCTCATCCCTTAACAACTTGTCATTAGGTCCACTGTGATCTGTGATTTGTGATAATATTATTATTTACAGTATATTTTTCTACTTGTATTAGTGTAAACGGCACATTCCTGGAAATGTTGACACTGTAACTGTTAAGCTGCAAACTGGTCATGCATAATTGAGAGTTGACTGTAGCTTGTAAAACTGCACGTTGCCAGGAGAAAAACACTTGATCTTATTTACTCACTGCAATAGAGACATACAGAAAACCATGGCAGATTGCATTCAGCAGTCAGGCCCCACTAGTTGAATACACCTGATATAGATTAGCCAACAGCTAATTCACCTACACATTGATTTTCATTATCTGTGTTTCATGAGGACATGGGGACAGGTTTTACAGTCTGATGACGGTGTATTAATTACTGATTTATAAATGTGTACTGTACCATTGTCTTGCAGACAACTGGTTTTCAATAACTTTATATGTCTGCTGGAACGGGTGATGACTGTGTGAATTTTTTGGCTGTTGCAGTAATCGGCCCAGCCTGTTGCAGTAGATGAATTTGCAGAATTAGAACAGAGTTGTACAGCTTTTCACATAGGTGGTGGTTCAGAGCAGGGCAGAGATGTCACTGTACCGTACTGTATGTCCTTGCTTTTGATCTTCCCACTAAACGTGTAATGGTTTCCTCATGCTTGGTGTTAGGGGCTGTGACCGCTTCTGCGCAGCAGTCCTTGACAGACAGTTAATCAGACGCGCAGCGGAGGAGCTTCCTACTCTGTCAGACCTCACAGGCTCCTTTGGGGTCATCAGGTCACGAGTACAAATCCTGCCGAGAGGATTGTTCCCAGCTCTCCTAGGTGCTTTCCCGTCAGTGTTTTTTATGGGAAAATGGTGAGGAGTCGAGGCACAACACGCAGCATGGTTTCCACATATTTAAGAGTTTTATTTGTTGTCCAATCCATTAAAGGGCTGTCTCAGGTTTAAATAGTCATTTTGTGTGGTTCAATAAGTAAAACTACCATAAAAGTGCGTAAAACTGTACTCTTTTGTTATTGCAAAAAGGCAGAACAAAGATACCCTACTTTTTCCCCTTTTAAGCTGGTTAATGTTTTAAAGATAGCTGAAACAAAAGGCTTGGCTTGCAAAAACTCTTCAAAACTCTTCACTTTTCCCTCGTGGAGTACAATTTAAATGCAAACTACAGCTGGTGCTGCTGAAATTGTCACAGTGTTTTTCCTTATATACTCTTCAGCCTCGATGCCAGAACCACTGAAACATATCTAATGATGTAGCCAGTAGAACAGTCGCAGCAACAGTATAGGAACAGCAGAACTTGGTGGTAGGTATGCAGCTTTGTGTGCGTGTGTGTGTGTGTGTGTGTGTGTGTGTGTGTGTGTGTGTGCGTGCGTGTGTGTGTGTGTGTGTGCGTGTGTGTGTGTGTGCGTGTGTGCGTGTGTGTGTGTGTGTGTGTGTGCGTGTGTGTGTGTGTGTGTGCGTGTGTGTGTGTGTGCGTGTGTGCGTGTGTGCGTGTGTGCGTGTGTGTGTGTGTGTGTGCGTGTGTGTGTGTGTGTGTGTGTGTGTGCGTGTGTGCGTGTGTGTGTGCGTGTGTGTGTGTGTGCGTGTGTGCGTGTGTGTGTGTGTGTGTGTGTGTGTGTGTGTGCGTGTGTGCGTGTGTGTGTGTGCGTGTGTGTGTGTGTGCGTGTGTGTGTGTGTGTGCGTGTGTGCGTGTGTGTGTGCGTGTGTGTGTGTGCGTGTGTGTGTGTGTGTGTGCATGTTCCTTCATTAGTGCAGTGCAATTGGGCTTAGGTGTGAAGAGCAAAGGAGCAGGGAAAAGGTTCAATGAAACTGTAGAACACAGTGACATTTAGAACCTGCATTCTCCACTGGGCAGCGGAGGGCAAGAGAGGCAGGAGCCAGTGAAACAAATGTCAGAGAGGGCATGGCGTGGGGAAAAGTGTACTGTGATACGCCGCAGCAGCGGGACTGGATTATAGCTGAATGCAGGAGAGAATCGATAAACAGGGTTAAAGAGGTTTTTCAGCATCACACACTGTTCGGCTAAAGAAGCGCAGTGCCAGCTGTCAACCTCCTGTTGCATACGCCCTGCTCCTCCATTTTAGAGTGTAATTCCCTCTGACATCATCACACATTTCTGTGCTTCCGTGGTGATGCCGGGTGTGTGCACAGATGCCGTACGAATAATCAGCCTTAATAAAAGATCACTGCCCCGTGTGGCCTTATATTTCTTCTGCTTCATCGCAGTACAGCCCCTCTGTTATGCCCTGGTGGAGCTGCCTCTATCACTGATGTCCAGAAGGTGTTTACACTGGAATCTAATGTAGGCCCTACACTGGAGTGGTTCTCAGTGGTGCGCTTTCCCACAAAGGCGGAGTTCTTTCGGTGGATTGGCTCCCAAAGAGGAGCAGTGCTCTCAGTGGCACAGTGCACAGAGGAGTGGTTCTTTAAGCGGAGCGGTTCTCTTAGTGGAGCAGTTCCCACAGAGGAGCGGTTCTCTTCGTGGAGCAGTTCTGTCAGTGGAGCGGTTCTTTTAGTGGAGTGGTTCCCACAGAGGAGCAATTCTCTCAGTGGAACGGGCCAGTGCTCCATCCCTGGGAGACAATGGGATGCAGCTGCAACTGTGTAAGGAGTCCCACAGGGAGCACGCAGCTGGTGTCTCAGTGATGTTCCCAGGCTCCTCACAGCTACTGTATCTCATTTTCACTGCATTGTCAGCCATACTTATGACAAGGGTAGGGCAGTAGATGGGATGGGAGAATGATTTTGATGAAATATACAGATGTAATTTGTGCTAATAGCAAGAGTCACTAATTTAGAACATTCTACCTATGCGAACACGTGTGCATAGGTCTGAAAGGCAGAATGCACACTTTTATTCCTGCTATAAACACTTTAGGCTGAACCCTGTGGTGAGTTCCCATGAACCAGACCACAGGCCCCAATCTGTTCCTTCAGCATAAGTGCAAGGTCATCATGACTGTTTGAGAATATTCAAATTGCTGCACTCTCTCAGTGTATGCCTGTAGGGGCCTCACAATCCCTGTACTGTATGAGCAACTGTACTGGTGCTGGCTGTGTTGTAGTGTGTGATGGCTTCGTTACATATTTTGGTGGCCTCAGACAAGTTTGCCAAAAAAAAGACAATCGCCAGGGTGTTTGGACATGCTAACGTTCAGACATTATAGTAATTTGTTTTTTTTTATTTTTTTATTTTATTTATTTATTTATCGGTTATATTGGTTAGTTATAATTTTAAATGCACACTGACCCACATCTCACAATGTGATTTAGAAACTCCCAAACACACACATATACACACACATAATATATCATATTTTAGATATTATATATAATATATGTGCTTCTGGAAAGTACATAAATTGGTCCAAGTCAAAACAGGTGCAGCTGTTGATTACTGTTGATTTTTGTCAGGTTGTAACTTGAGGAGACTGAGAATCATTTCTGAAGTCCAAAACCCCCTGTGGATTTTTTTTTTTTTTTTTGCAAATCTGGCATGGATAGCCTACCAGCCTCCCACACATGGCATGCAGTGGCCCATATGAACAGCGTCACCTTTTGGACTCGCTGATAACAGACACAGTCAATCTGCTGATTAGGAATGAGTGAGATACGGTATAGCTGAACTTAGTCCCTGCACACATGAGACTTTCGACTTAAATGTTGTGAAATTCCAGCGACACCGTTGTTCCTTCGGCAGCAAAACTCCTCCCAATTTGTTTTATGCTGCTACAAGGAAATGGGCCAGAGCCAATTGTTTGGGCCACACCTTACTGATGTATGACCTTGTTAGTTTTGTTTTGTTTTGTTCTGCAGTCATTGTGTATTTTAAAGAGTTCATATTTCTGCCAGAATTTCCCTGCACATTCTATGGCGTGTAATTGTTAGCATTTGTTTGTCTCTTGCAGGTTACACATTACAAGCAGTACCCGCCTAACACAAGTAAAGTCTACTCCTACTTTGAGTGTCGCGAGAAGAAGACTGACCCCACTAAGAACAGGAAAGTCAAATATGACAAAACTGTCTTTTACGGCTTGCAGTATATTCTCCATAAGTACTTAAAAGGTATGTGGTGTTTTTTACGTGTATATTATTACTGTTTGCATGAATTTGTCGCATTAGTTGATTTTTGAAAGTATTTCTCAGAATATACTACTCCAATGTAGACTTGTTCAGTGATTTGCTAGATATTGCACTTAAGCCTTGAGAGAAATGCCTGTTTGTGATCGTGGTACAGTTAAAATGACTATCATGTGGTGCAGCAGGGAATTAAACAGTAATTATACTTGATCTTAAAGGTGGAGTGAAGGGCAGGGATCAGTGGAGGAAAGTTGCTGCTGTAACCACTATTCATTGTATGGGAAGGGAGATGAATACCCATGGTTTGGTTTAGTCAGATCTCCTGCTGCTGTCAGCCATATGAGAGTCATTTCATTTTTTTTCACATAAAACACTGGTGGATTTCATGGTAGGAGTAAAGAGTATTAAACTCTGCTGCGAGACGCCAATAGACACAAAAGAACATCTGCTCATTCATCCACAGCAGCACACAGGACAGCTGCCTCCTGCATACAATACATGGGAATGTCCATTGAACTGCCCCCCCCCCCAAATAATAAAAGGCAGCCCAGTTTTTGGGACTCTGTCACTTTAAGGAGGCTAGTGGCGGGATAGTTTTTGGAACTGTGGCTTCAAGGAGGCTAGTCGAGGGCTAGTTTTTGAAATAGTGTGGTTTTAAGGAGACTAGCAGTGGGATAATTTCTAGAGTAGTGTGGCTTTGAAGAGGCTAGCAGTGGCCTAGCGCTTGGAACAGCGTGGCTTTAAGGAAGCTATCGCTGGCGGTTTTTGAGACACTGTGGCTTTAAGGAGGCTAGCAGTGGCTGAGCATGTCCTGGAGGGACAAAGGCTCTCTGTAAGTTTGAGAGAGGCTCCTAATGCAATAACACCAGGATGGACAGGAATGAGAGATTCCAGCACAGTTTTCTGTCTCTCCCTTACTCCTTTCCATCTCTCTCTCTCTCTCTGTCTCTCTTTCTTTTACCCTGCTCTTTTTCACCCTCTCTCTATATTTATCTCATACTCCCCCTGTTTGTTCCAACCTCTCCCCTATCTCTGTCGCCCCCTTCCCTCCCTCTCTCTCCCATCCTTCACTTTCTCTCTCTCACCTCTCTTGACTTTAATTTTCCCAGGAAAGGTAGTCACTCCGGAGAAGATCCAGGAAGCAAAGGAGGTATACCGGGAACACTTTCAGGATGATGTCTTTAACGAGAAGGGCTGGAGGTACATCCTGGAGGTATGAATGAGCAACCAGCAGGGGGCACTTGTCCCCAGTTGTACCCAAGAAAAGCTCACAAGTTTGTCAAGTAGGTCATTTATTATGGTGCAGAATAAACCAATAAAATGAAAAATAAATATACTTAAAACAGGGAAACAGCTGCTATATTTATTTGATGAACTTTATTGTTGTTAATTTGGTTACATTTACGGTATTGTTACATCAGCCCAAAAATGAAGCTCAAGGGTGTTGTAGAGTATTTCACAAATTGCAAACAGTGGAATTCTGTTTTCCAAAAAATGTTTTCATCTTTTATAAGTGTCTCACTGCAGAGATGAAACATGATGTACAAGATAAGCTTGAACAGGAGACGTGACAAGATATGATCAGGTCAATTTCAATGAGATTAGTTCCACATAAAAACTTTCAGTATATTGAATTTGTGTGTTCAAAATGCTTTTCTTTAAACACTTTTAAGACATGAAAGGGACAATTTTGTGCGTCAGGAGTGCCCTGTTACCCACAATTAGGATCCCTGAGGTGCTCCATCAAAAAAATCACCCCTCAATGACCTTTCTCCTTTAAGCAAACCTGCAGTGTTATTCTTTGTTGAATATAGATGAAGGCACACTGAAATCTCCCCATCCACATTCTCCTTAGGTTTTTATATATTTCTTTTTAAAGAGAGCAGCAGCTAAAATGTTGTTTATAATATTCCTTGATATACATGAAAGACAAAGCAATGACCTTATGTTACATGTCTTTAGTTGCCTGGCAGACACGGTAATCCATGGCGACTTCTAAAATATACATTTTTCACATGTGATTCATTTATACGGTTGTAACAAGTTCAGATTAAGTACTTTGCTCAATGGCAGCGTCCCACCAGAGAACCAGACCTGCAGCATTATGGTTACATATCCATATCTTTGACCACTGAGCCACATTGCCATTGTAGCTGCCAAAATGAACTGGCTTGACTCGAAATACCAATTGATTTAGCACGCATGCTAATCTTGAACAGATGTGCCAATGTTACAGCATATTGTCATTATGCAATGTTAGAAGTGCCTGGTGCTGAAACCTTGCGTTTTTCCTTGCGACAGAAATACGACGGCCACCTGCCCATTGAGATCAAGGCGGTGCCAGAGGGCAGCGTGATCCCACGAGGGAACGTCCTCTTCACCGTGGAGAGTACCGACCCGGAGTGCTACTGGCTCACTAACTGGGTTGAGGTCAGTAAGGTGTCCCCTGCTGTCCCCCTGGGCTGGACCTCCAACACTGTGACCGTCCAGGACCCAGTTTGCTCAGAGTCAGTGTTTCCCAGCCCTGGCTAAGGGAACACACTATGCATTTTGGTTTTTGTTTCAGGTCAGATCTCAATTAGTTAGGCTGGATTGAGCTGTTAGTCCAGTGCTGACCCAGGTCATCATTTACTTACAAACATCCATCTTTAACCAAGTTTTGGAAGCTTGGAGGGGAAAAAACATCTGTCATTTGGACAGACAATAATATGTGTTTCAGAGTGTATTTTGTTTCTGACAATTTATCTAAATCCAGCGCTTTGCAGCATAACCACTAGTTGAATGATCATATAATTTCAATTTATACAGTGTTACAGTAGCTAGCTAGCTGTTGTTCTCCCCTGCTTCCAGTAATCTATTCAGTGTTTTCTTTTACCCGTCTGCCTCCCCTCCAAAGACCAAGATTAATATCTAAATGTGTTTGAAGAAACTTCAATGAGTCACAAAGGGGGCTTACAAAAGTAGGGACGGATACAAATCACAAGTAATGGCTGACAATGACAACTGCTTAGATCTATGCAGACAGTGCTAAAAATATGTTGAATAAACACTTATTAATATTCATAAACTCATTTTTGTATATTTTAAATCCCCTCAGAAAGCACCTCCAACAGCACGTCACCTTGGACATATGAGAGATTAGCCGTCACAATATTTTCATTTCAGATCAATGCTAAAAAAATAGCCATTGTAAATCAAACCAAATTCATTGAAAGCATCTGGAACAAAAACTCATACAGTGTGCCCTCAGGACCAAGGATGAGAGAGACTGCACTAAATCACAGCTTTGACTATATGCTTGTGTCTCCTCTGAAATCCTCCTTCGGTTTCACCTGGTTATAATGTTCTATACTCCTGTTACTGGATTGATTATTCGTGTTTTAATTTGTAAACGTACCAATACAGTATCCATTTTTGAAATGGTTATTTATGTAGACGTAGGTCATTGTTTTCGGCAGAGAAGTTTCGCCTCTGTCTGCTTATGTTCTTGAGCTGTGATGCACAGTGTCAAAGAGCCAAATGCTTGGCATATTCTTGTCTGATTTTGTTCCCCTCTAAAGAAAATAATTTGACAGTACTGTTATTGGTTGCCCTAAGAATTGCATAGGTGAGTACACCCAAGATTAAGGCTATTTGTGCAGGGATTCCATTGGCATATTCTTAGGGGATTAGGGACTGACTGCCCAAAAGACCTTAAGGGAAATACTAGTAAGATTTTGTTGGCAAGTTTTCTTTACTGGAATGGTACCTTCCTTCAGACCTGTAGACAGTTAATGTAAAGTTAGTCTTTGTGGCGATAGGTAGAGGTGCTTGGCTGTTATGTGGTTGCAGTGTGTACTGTATGTGACTGATCATGTTTGCATTATATTGTAGACTCATTATCATATGGTGAAAATGACAGAGAAAAAGACACGGGAGTCCACAGTCTGCAGCAATCATGTGAAAACATTATCAGAGCAAAGGCTCTGAGAGCATGTGACTCTGCGAAATGCAACAACCATCAACCAGCTCTCAGGAACAGCACCTCATCCACCAATCAGCACTGACATGAGGAGTCCCTCAAGCCAATCAATGCTGAGGAGCAGAATTCCACCTCTCAGGTTACTGACTGAAAGGAGGAATGGCTGTATAAAGGGTTATTTGAATTAAGAGAATGAAATTGTTATGAAAAGACTTTAGTTTCAATGTATTGACAGTGAAAGGCAGCACTGCTATTCTTTATTGCCTTTATTTGTGTACTTCCCATGTCTAAGTCATTGAATGATCAGAGAGGGTCAACGGTAGCTACATTAAGCAAGCAGAATATATATGTTCAGCTGTGACATAATACCAAACCACAATTATGAAACACTGTGCTTTCAGTTAATGTAATACAGCCATTGCATAGACAGCAAGCACCTACATATCCTTGAAACATATACTACAAAGTGAAAAAAATTGTGTTAAAAGAAAAAGTAGAACCAAAAATAAATAGTAAAATGAATGCAGACTGTGTGTATGCCTGTACTTTCCAACTTTTGTTTATGAAATAAAACCACTCTGCTGCCCTCGATGATGGAAAGTGAGGTACTCCAGGCATGGCCAGAGCTGGGTGCTTTCTGGCTGGGAGTGTTGCAGTGTCCATTCTTTTCTTTCAAGGCTCTGAGAATGGGGGACTGGTGTGAGGCAGACGGGGTTTGAGCACGTTCACCGACTGACCGCACACAAAAGAAAGGTTTAGCATTCCACCGGACGGGCTTTGGTTTTTAGACCCCGCTGCGATTCCTGGAAATACCCAGCCAGCCTGCGTGTTGACTTTACCCAGTGTTGTCCCTGACGTTTTCCTAGAAATTCTCCATGCGCTTCAGATGTAGCTGGATCCGAAGCCACCAGTGGAGACAGAGCCATAGCTGTTGGTTTTCATTCAGTTCCAGTTGATTACACCTGGGCTTTAATGGGCTTCACTGTGATGGCTGCCAGCCCTCATGTATTAGGAGATATAATGGGATGAAACATGGAGGCAAGTGAAGGATATGGTCATCTGCCAGCTGGCAGTCTGCTAACATACCACCCCTCCCCCCACATACACACTTCCTGCAGACAATCCTGGTCCAGATCTGGTACCCCATCACCGTGGCAACCAACTCCAGAGAACAGAAGAAGATCCTGGCCAAGTACCTGATGGAGACATCGGGGAATCTGGAGGGTCTGGAGTACAAGCTGCATGACTTCGGGTACAGAGGAGTCTCCTCGCAGGAGGTAACTGCTCCATTTCAGACCTCAAGTCAAGTGTCCGCTAACTGTTCTCTTAAGACCCGATTTGACACAAGAACGTGTTGTGTTGCTTTTCAGACTGCTGGTATCGGAGCCTCTGCGCACTTGGTGAACTTCAAAGGCACAGATACGGTTGCCGGCATCAGCGTCATTAAGAAATACTATGGCACCAAGGACCCTGTGCCTGGATTCTCTGTACCTGCAGCGGAACACAGGTAACTCAGGCAACCTAGATCAACTCATTTCAGTATGCACAGTATTCTTAATTTTTATTTGTCCTTCATACATTGATAAAATGAGATGACACAATTTGTGTGAGCATGCCTTTATTCACAATTTTTTACATATATTTCATTTTGCTTTTCTGCTTTAAATCGTATCTGTACACTTGTACATTAGATTTACCACTGTTCCAAACACTCACCCACTGCAACTAGGACAGTTACTGCTGCCTGACTTCACCCTTCAGCGGCCCAAGTGCATTCTGGGAAAGCTGGCACAGGCTGTCACAATTGCCCCTTATATAATCTTGCGGATCAGTCGGTTTTTTACTTTCCCAGGCATCGCAGAGTCTCTGTATGCCACTCTTTCTTTGTCTTTCCAGTGTGGGTTTGCTTGGTCACATTTGCAGAAATGGGCAGACACTTAACTTCCTCCTGCCGTCAACCTCTGTTTAACAGACAGTTATTCATTTGGGTGCCCTCTGCTGATGTCAATGCCTTACTACATTCCAGAGACTGCAAATATCCATGTCTCCTCAAAGGTTCCCAAGATTATCTCTGTTCCAGCAGCTGCTGATTTCCAGTGCTGATTTCGCGTTCTTTGTTCTTGTTGCAGTACAATCACTGCCTGGGGGAAAGACCATGAGAAAGATGCCTTCGAGCACATCGTGAAGCAGTTCCCTTCCGTTCCTGTGTCCATCGTTAGCGACAGCTATGACATCTACAACGCCTGCGAGAAGATCTGGGGTGAAGACCTGAGGAGCCTCATCGAATCTCGGAGTGCAGAGGCTCCTCTCGTGGTCCGACCGGACTCAGGAAACCCCCTGGATACGGTATTAAAGGTAGGCATAACAGTAACAGAACACATTTCTAAAAGGTAGGCCTTTTTCCCATTCTGGGCATTCTGGGCAGTATTGAAGGTAGGCCATACATTTACCCTCATATACCCTGTGCATACAGTAGTAGAAGCACTGATGGCAGGTTATATATAGGCGATTCCTGCCTTTTACTGGACCTATAGTGGCTATACAGAAGTAGTGACATGGAAACACATGTGTTTTTGTTTTTCAAAGGTCCTGGAAATTTTGGGGAAGAAGTTCCCCCCAAAGGAGAACAGTAAGGGGTACAAGGTGCTGCCTCCTTACATCCGAGTTATCCAAGGCGATGGAGTGGACATCAACACACTGCAGGAGGTGACTGCACCCCCCTCTGCCCCCACCCTAAGCCCCAACACACGTACACACACACATACACACATTTTTCAGCATTGCACCATAAGCCGCCATGTCTTAAAAGGAGCTATTCCCCTTGTTCCTTGCTGTGCAGATCGTTGAGGGGATGAAGGAGCACAGGTGGAGCATCGAGAACATTGCCTTCGGATCAGGCGGGGCGCTGCTACAGAAGCTGACCAGGGACCTCCTGAATTGCTCTTTCAAGTGCAGCTACGTGGTCACCAACGGGCTGGGGGTAAGTGCTGTCCCCAGAGGGGACACTCCATCCACTGCGAGCAGAGCTCCGCTGTGTCTGAGCTGGGTGCATGGGCGCACCTCATTTGTATCTAGACTGATAGTTCCATTACATGTAAAGTAACTCCAAATGTGGAGGGAGCAGTGTAGCATAGTGGTAAGGAGCAGGACTTGTAACCGAAAGGTTGCTGGTTCAATTCCCCGCTGGCACGCTGTTGCTGTGCCATTGGGGAAGGTACTGAACCCAGAATTGCCTCAGTAAATATCCAGCTGTATAAATGGATAATATGTAAAAATTGTAACCTATGTAAATTCACTCTGGATAAGAGCATCTGCTAAATGCCAGTGATTTAATGTAATGTAAATGTGATTTATTCCAGTACTTATATCTGATCAGGTCTGTAGCCAGCAGAAGAGAGAGAGGATCTGAGAACCCTGGCATCTAAGACTCAACCTCCATTAGAGCTACTGGAAAATTGTATTCAATAGCAAAGATCCAAGAATGGCTTTAGAATGGCCTTGGTAATGGCTAAATGCCCTTTGCTTTGATACAGCTCCTATATTGAAAGAACTTTCTGATCGTGATTTACTATAATATGCCAGCACTGCAGGTCTAATATAGGATGGGACCCAGGCTGGAAAGAAAGACCTGTGGCTTTAAAATAGTCTGTTTCACCCCAAAAAAAACATAGTGCAATCCATGGCATGGTGATCAAAATAATTTGATAATGTGTTTTTTTAACACAGGTAAATGTATTCAAAGACCCTGTGGCAGACCCCAACAAACGGTCAAAGAAAGGTCGTCTGTCCTTGCACAAAACGCCGAGCGGAGATTTTGTTACCCTGGAAGAGGGCAAGGGGGATTTGGAAGAGTATGGTGTGGTATGTATTTCTGAGTTGTATTGCTTTTGGTATACCTTAATCTCTGTACACAAGGTCCCCATTTCACAACAGTCAGATTAACGATGATCTTCAAATCAGAGCGTTTTTGCTGTGAAATTTCGCTGTGAATGTTGCTATTTTATGACTCAGAATACTCATTTGTTCATTTACATCTCATTGACTGAGTCTGAAGCATGTTTCTTTTTTGTATCAAATTAAATTTTGATGCTCTTCCAAGAAAGTTCCATACACTTAAGACTGTTGTCTGATGAATCTGTTGCACTGTAGCACTGAGAACAAATGGAGACAGTTATAGCAGATAGACAACACGTCAGAAAATAAGCCATGCCTATAACACTGTGTCTGTAGCTAACAATGATTTAGATTGAGACAGTCTGGTTTCTGATCATGTTTCCAGGAATCCATTCCATTAAAACAGGGACTGCGTGTATATTCCTGATTTTGCTGCATTTTAGGATATTTGCTCCGTGAATATTCCAAAAGTTCGTCCTTTTGTGGTAAATTCATTATTTGTTGAAGCTTCTATTCAGCTCTTGTGGCCAAAATGTGTGTGATCGGTGTGGGAGGACTTGTTACTCTGCTGAATGCATTCCATTCATCCTATAAGAATGGAGAGCAGTCAAATATCCAGTCATCTACAGGAAACAGGGGTCTAAATATCAAGACAGCAGTGTTTGATAAAGTTAATTTGGTATATTTATCATAAATGGTCAAGTCATTGGTTCTTCGTGGTTCTGTGGTGAAATCTTAGTTTTTTATGTCTGTCTTTCTCCCACTCTCTCTCAAATTCAAATGAAAAAGCTTTATTTGAAGGTTATCTTGTCTTGCAAAAGATACAAGAAAAAGTCTGCAAAGAACAAATGCAATATGTGAATAGAGTCCAACTAAAATGTGTCACTACTCCCAATCCCAAAAGATGTGCAAGTAATTATGTAGTTGTACTGTTTTAATTATCGGTCTCATCTGTTGTGGCATGGCATGAAGAGACAGACTGAGCTGCCATCTCTACAATGTCAGCATCTTCCCCCAGTATGATTTTCAACTTCTCTGTCTGGGGCAGAATTTAAAAGTGGTTGATATGTTTTGGGGGACAATTTGGTGAAAAAGATGTTTCTCGTGGAGAGGTATTTGAGGCAGGAAAGAAGGAAACATTCCTCTGGTTTAGCCTCTGCTAGGTTTTATTGGATATAGTCTGCGGTTTTAAGCATGCCGGGCCATTCTGTGACAATTTTTTTTTCAATGTCCACTCTCTGGCGGGTGCTTTGCTAGAGTAGTCCCCAGTAAATGCCAGGTAAAACTACAGGTTGTCATTTAATGATGTCTATGTGCCAGATAGCTGTGTACATACTTTTGTTGTCTCTCTTTGTCTCTCTCCTACTCTGTTTTCACAGGACCTGTTGCATACAGTGTTTCATAACGGAAAGATAATAAAGACATACACCTTCGACGATGTCAGAGAAAATGCCAAGCTGAAGGAGTGTGAGCTGGAGGAATTTCTCCAGTAATCCTCTCCCCCACCTCTTCTCTACTCCTGGGTACCCCCCCCCCCCCCCCCACTCCCCAAAAGCACTGTCCCCAAGAGGGTGGAGATGTCAACCCCACGCACGTCCAAACCTGGGCCCAAGAAGTCAGAGAGATTTTAAAAGTACAAACACACTTTACCCTGCAGTGTACAGTGCAGGTGTGGTTTATGTTTGAAATTCCAGAACCTGCTAAGCTTTGGTGTATTGTTAGTGATGGAACAAATAAAATCATCAGATATTACCACATTTAGAGGATTTATATTATTGTATATAAAACCAAGCATTCTGCTGATCACACATATTTGAATGAAGTGAGACAAATGTGTACATTTATGAAAGTTTCTAAAAACTCTGTTCAGCTCTAGATCGTAAAGATAATTGTTTAATGTTGCTGAATGTGACCGCTGTGTATGCTGACAGTTAATTACTTTTTACTGAGGAATCATTGTATTCTTTTATGCAAATTACTCTGTTGATTGGGGGAAAGCATTTTTACTTTATTCTTCACAATTTGCCTTTTATTTTGAAAACGGAATCTTTTCCCTATTAGAGATGCCAAATACTAACCTTAATATGGCCAATTCTGTAGAATCATAATCAATCATGTAGCAGTAATACTGTGTTAAAGAGTTCCGAAGCTAAGGCCACAATATTCATGCAAATAGAAGTGTCAGCTGTATTTTGTTTGTTTGTCTTTTTTTTGTACAAGTATGAATATACTGTATTTGTTGATACATTTAAGTTTTCTATCACTTGGAAAACAGATACTGAAGCGTAAGCCACCATTTTATTAAATTATTGAGAAACTGGAATCATTTTACTTGTGCTTGATTTTACAATTTTGATACTTACCATTGTTTCAGATTTTAGAGATCATCATTTTTTTAAGACAGGTAAATATTGCTGGGAACTTGTAAGTGAAATTCCTATTTACATCGATGTAGCCAAACATCTCCCTTATGTAATAGCTTTGACTTTACTAGAGGGAGCTGGCTGGGTGGGAAGAAATATAATTTTTTGTCTAAATCCCATTTTATACCAAATGAAAATCATCTAAACTTCAAAGTTGTGGTATGACTGGTGTTGCGCTGTCTGCTTTTTGCTCATGTGTACTAATCTGTGTGAATGCTGTGAGTTGATTGATTGTGAAGAATTTTGTTTTTTTTTAATGTACCTGTGTGTTGTTTTTTTCCAGTATTTTATTCCTCCCACTTCTGCTGAAATTTTGAATAACATTACTGTGGCGATATTGTCAAAATATTAAGATGACCACCGTATTACCTGAGATATATTTTCTTTTGTATTGTACACTTAAAAAGGTGAATGCATTCCCTTTTCTAGCTACTGTAAGATAAAAAAAGAACTCTCAGATGTAATTCATCAACCTTAATGCACTAGCTTTTAATCAGATAGTGGAAAAAAAATCACATTTTGAAGAAAAAATCTGTGTGCTAGAAATGTGTGAAAGTTTAAATAAAAAAGCAATATCAGATTGATTCTGTTTGCCAACATTTTCTGTTCTGGGTTTATTTGTTGTTCTGTTTACAGAGGAATCCATCTGGGAGAGTGTTATGTCATTGAGATTTGAAAACTTCAAGATGTTTAGAAGAATTTGCATTAGACTTGGATGTGCTTATTTAGTGTATGTGATCTGACTGTTTTGTGGGCCCTTGAGACACTTAATATGACACATGACACCCCCTTGCTTCATAGAGCTGAGGACAATCCAGTCTTGGTTTTGAATTATACAGTAAATACAATATTCTGTTGTCATGGATTCACTTTGCCTGCATTTAACACGCAAGAAGAAATTTTAACAAATTGTGCATGCATAATGGAGAAAGATTCTTATTTTCCTGTAGTTGAAGTGTGGGGTTTAGAATTACAGGGTTATATATGACCTTTTTTGGGGAGAATGTTAACATAATTATTATTTTTGCAATGTGATTTTGCCATATAATAGACCAAATACCTCTTTCAAAAATCTTACAAGTTCCTTAGATGTAATACAATTCAATGAAGTGCAACGTGGAGGGGTCTGAAAACTGCATTTTCTATCTTAAAATGGAATTCTAATTCTAACTTCTCAAAATGGCAGCTGGATAGGGCAGAAGAGAGGGGCAGTGACTACTGGGTCACCATGCTGTAAGATTTCTACCCATCCCTCTTTCTCAGACTGAAAACAACGAAGCACTTGAAGATCGCGATCTTAAATCCGTCCAGTACCGCCCTTGCCTAAGATGATGGGTACCGGATACCTCGCCTTTCAGTATAAAGGCCGATAGTGTGGTGCAGTTATCCTGTAACCAGATGGTTGTAGGTTCAAATCCTGGACGGCGTATTGCGGTTGTAACTTTGACAAAATATTGCCTGCTTCTGTAAATGTTTGGATGTAACGATGTTTTTTTAATATAATCTAATGTTTCCAAGCCGCCGTCAAGAAGGCCGTCTGTTAATCAAATTAAAAATAATAGCAATAACATTATTCATTTAGCCGCAGCGGTCAATTGCTGGTTGTCGTGGGTTGTGTATACAAAATTCTTGTTTTATGTCTCATGACTCCGGAGCAGCTTTACATCAGACCCAAGGAACATTTCTGATTGCTTTAACCGGAGACTGAGGAGCAGGAGGAGGAGAGAGAATCAAGAATTTAGACTGTTCTGTTCTGGCTCAAAAGCAAAGGTCTGCGGGAAACATTTTTGGTTCACGTGTAATTATCTAGCTAACAGTCTACAGTGCATGATTTCTAGAAAGTCATCTGCTGCTATGTAATTCGAAATTCTAGGAGAACCGTTATTTTTCTTAAGATATGGAGCAATGTGTATATCAACTGACCAAAAGTAGTTAGCGAACAGCTAGCAAACTAGCAAGCTGATCATCTTTATTTTTAACCGTATCAAACAACTTAAAACTTATCAAGCTAGCTTGTTACCCACAGATCTTTAGTTCAGTAACTTGTTTGGTGAGTTAGGACAAATGCGCTTCTTATTGGATATCTTAACTAGCTAAACAGCAAGCTGTGGTATGTTAGCTAATAAAATGCAGGAACAGAGTTTTAACAGCAGGGATTCAAGAAGAAAAAGCTCAAGTTAGATAACTATCGCGCTGTAATTTGAATCTCACGATTTAAACTAAGATAGCTTGTTCTTTAATATGTTCTTTATTTTTTACTTTGGAAATCGGCGTGTGACAACTTCCTAGATGGTGACAGGACTCCGATTAAACTTGTCGCCCTTGAGGGAACCGCTAGGTTTCATCAAAATTTTGGAATGGGTAAGTTTTGGACGATATTCATTTGCTCCTCCTAGTTAGCTTGCTGTAGCTAATTCGTTGGCCTAGCACACTTAGCTACCTTACTGTAAGTTATTTGAATTTCTAAACGTTTTTCAAAGCTTTTTATCCTTATTCCGAGGCTGACATGCTCTGCAGCTGGTTATGATTTTTAGATGAAGATGTTTATTCTAATTTTTACAAATCCATCAACACTTTTCAAGACAGTTGGCAAGCTAGACTCATATTCGTTTTTCTTTTCTGACTTTAATTATTTGCTAACTTAGCCAGCTGCTCAACTTTAGCCAGCTAACGTTTGCTAGCCTGTTCCTTCTTTCTAATATGCACTCCGTGGCTAATGGTAGCCAACAGTTACCTTACCAATAAGATGGATAACGTTACTAGGATTGTATAAACCAGCTAACGTTAATCACTGATCAGTATTATCAGGTTGTTTGCTAGCCAAATCATCAAAGCAAAGTTCGATCGTGCACATTTGATATTTGTGTGATTGTGTTTAAAAATCAGTGTTGGATAATTTTTATTTTAGTAATAATTTATTTTGGTTTATAGATAGCGATGACTATTCTGAAAGGTAATGTTAGTTAGCTAATGTTAGATCTAGCTGTGAGGTTCCCCTCTGTTAATTTGATGTTGACTGGGCCAAAACCTAAATAACGTTGCATTGTCGCTTTAGTTTGTTAGTCAAGTCATGGGGAGTCATCCTTTGTAGATAACTTAAATGTTTTAGTTCTGTTTGCTTTGAGGTGGGGCTGTAGATGAAGGGGGTTTCAAAACTGTTCCTTAGGACAATAAATTATCCTTGCGGAACTTGGTCCAAATAATTTAGTGGTCTGTAGGAAAAGGCATCACTTACCCAGCTGCTGTTTCTAATAATCAAGCTAGTTCGCTTGCTACAAGCAATCTGGATAGAAGCGTGTTCACATTAGGTGTATATAACACTACACATGGTTGACAAAAATTACTTTTTTGTTCAGACAATACAATAGATACTAAGGGGTTTTCATGCATTTGTCACAAATTGCAAACTGGATATTTCGGGTAGAGACAGAAAAATGTATGGGAAACCAAGTTCTCCCTGGATGTGCAGGCTGAACTATTGGGCTGAGTTAGCGTCGGTTTTCGTGCAAAAACATGACCCTACTCTCAGCCGAGAGCATTAGTTCACGGTGGTCCTGGCAGCTCCTTCAAGGCGTGTTATGGCAGATTTTGCTTATACTTTGGTATGCACTTTACCTAGATTATCGTGACACTACAGCAGTTGTACAAACTGCCCAATAACAGCTATTTAAAGTAACATCACTGCAGCCATGGTTACAGCTGCTACCAGTTAACATGTACTATGGCAATAATGACTTTATTTTAGTACATTGTCCGAAAAATGTAAGAAGGGGGAAATAAATCCAAGCGCAATCTCCAACAGCCGATCTAAGGCACTTGCCAGGTTGCTTGGGCTTGATTTCAAAAGAGATTAAATTGGACTCTGCGTTGTCAATAACTAAAACACCGTTATCCATAAATTAGCTGGTTAAAATTCGTAAAGTGTAACCCAATTTGAGTTGAGTCGGGCCATTAACGTTTTTGCGCAGGTTTCTAAATGGACAATTTTGCTCAAACCGCAGTGCCCCAAGCCATACATTTGAGATAAATCAAACAGGCCAACAGTCTGCGTCTCAGTTTAGTGTGATTGCTTTAGAAGTTGTCTTTTTCAGCTCGCTGCCATTTTCGCATTTGCAAGCTGTGGCGGATACAGCGGGAGGACTGTAGTGTCTCTGTTCTGCAGGGAAGGCAAAAACGAAACATTGGACACCACTTTTGCCTACCCATTTAGGTGAGTGGTTGTTTAGGTTTGAATGCCGTGTTTACAGTGTGTTCTAACAGGTCCTTTATGAAATCATCATTTATCCATGAAGTGCTACTTGTTAAAGTAATTCTGACATTTTTCTTTGGGTTGGTTACATGAGTCATAAAGTCACCATCACTGGAATAGTCCCTCTCCTGCCCCTATGACTGTGGCAGTGTGGCTCTCTTACCTCACTGCAGGAGAGGTTTCTACCTTATCCTAATGTGTTGCCCGTAACAGAAGTGTTAATGCAAAGGGGAGGTGCCGTTCATAGACAGAAATCACACAAGATATCTGCATGCCGGCAGGTTAAACCAGGTGCTGCTGGTGAAGAATAACGCAACGCTCTGTAACCGCACCGTGGCAGAGACTCATCTTATGGGAGACTCTGCGTCTTCGGCTGAGTTCTTTGTAGCCATCGGTGTCCTGGCTTTCCTTTACTGCATGGCAGCTCTGCTTGTCTACCTGGGATACATGCACGTCTACAGGGACTCAGACTTTGGGCCCATGATGGTGAGAGCAAAACGTTCACCCCGCAGTGGCTTTAACAAATTGCATTTGTTTTTTGTTTTTTTTTTTTATTTGCTGTTTATGTCTTGTTTCTTTGTGTGTCACAGTAAGGATTAAATGGTTCAAAAACTATGCATACCATGTACATTCTTCGGCTGTTGTCCCTGAAATATGTATGACTCTATAGCCTATAAGTCATTATGATGACTGTAGTTGCCCCTGCTTAGATTCTTGATACACTTCTGTTTTGCTGGTGCAAGTCAAAAAGACAGAGAAGAATTCCATAAACTGAGGTTGTAAATTACTCACTTTAACTTTCCGGTTTCCACTGGGAGCTACCTGGATGAAGGTACGCCGTTGAACCCTGAGGTCCTGATGAGCTCCCCGCTCCCTGTCTTTCCCCACAGGACTTTGTGGTGACGGTGATCTTTGCTTTTCTGTGGCTGGTGTGCTCATCGGCATGGGCGAGGGGGCTACAGAGCGTGAAGGACGCCACGGGCACAGTGGGCATCAGGGATACCCTGGCACTGTGCAAGGTGGAAGGCGTGGCCTGCGAGGTCACAGAGTTTGCTCCCATGCGCAGCCTGAACGTGTCCGTGGTAAGCTCTGTTCCAGTCTCACACGACATGAGCACCGCTAAGGGTGTCGTATATGTCATTGATAACTATGCTGTCAGTATGTCCAGAGAAAATGTACTATATGTATAGTCATATATAAAAAAAAGTTATTGGACAGCCAAAAATGCTGTGTTCATGCATGTTAGTTCTTATCAGCTGGGTTCATGTGTGCCACTATGCACTGTTTTGAGCTCATGGTTGTAGCTTTAGTATACTGATCTGTGCATTTCTCTGTTATCTGTCCAGGTGTTTGGTTATCTGAACCTAATTATATGGGCAAGTAATGCCTGGTTTGCATACAAAGAGACACGCTGGCATGCTCAGAGGTACTCCGCCCAACAGGGGGCGGGGCGAGGGCCGGTCCCCACCCCCATCTAACCACCCAGCAGCTTCCAATGCCCTGGCAGCCGATCCCAAAAGCAGACGGGGCCACAAGGCGGCCCCCTCCATGGTGTGGAGCAATGGCTGGAACTGCGATACTTCACCTGCCTCCACATGCCCATCATTTTACTTGTGCCTGTGTCTCTAAGTTTGTTTACTGTTTTTTGGAAGCCACCTAGCATTTTCTCAGCGTAATATTTCAATCGTTCCATTATCGTCAACTACTTTTCTTGTCAAGGCTATTTTTTTCTTGATTATAGCTATCATTATTTTTTTTACGAATGGCTTTAAAGCAATATTTTAAAACACAATGAAGTATTTTACTCCACTTTGTTACTGCACCACTGAAATTTCATGATTGGTCAGTATTTTGTTTATCGTTTATGATTTGCAACTGCATGTTTTTATACAATGGTAAATAATCTTTGTATGACTCCAAAAATGTCTCTTAACACTGTGGGACTGTAACTTGGATGTTTGTGTTGTTAACCTGTCTAGAGTATCAAAGACCAGCACCCAAAGTACCTGAGCATCAGCTATGTGGTGTCTGATAAACTCTGAGTGCAGTGTTTTCCTCCTTTTCTGGCAGTGTGGACTCCACCGACTAGCTTCCACTCATCCCTCTGAGCCTTAAACCTGGCTAAACTTTAGTGATTTGGCAGGGATGGAAAGCACATTTCAGCTGTCAGCTTGTACTCTCTAAACGCAGTGTGCATACCAAAGTTGTTGTTTTTTTAAATAAAATCCCATACAGTGGCCTCAATGTCTCCAACATTCATTTGGCTCACACATTTCTCTTGATACAGCTGTACTGCTGCTTTATTTATAGTTGGTGGGGGAGGGCATGACCAAAACATGATTAAAAGAGGTTGTTTCCAAGTTATCATCCTTTTTAGTTTTTTACTCTGGACACTTCAGCCGTTCCACAGAGTAATCAGGAAGAAGAGTGTACATTCCATTAGAATGTCTGCGTAAGGAGCCATGTCATTTTAACTACAGTTCCACTTAAGCATATATTCAGTGTTCCAACTGCCAAATGAAACCGTAACTCTTGACTCTCAGGTGTATCGAGGTGTTACCTGTATTACCTTTGTTTTTAGAAATTTGACCAATTCCCATGGCGCTAACTTCATCCAAGATAAGCAAGCCACTGCAAATTTGCTGTCTAATTGCGGGCTCTCCTGACCACACCAAATAAAGCAGTTTTTGGCCTCTGTGCCTGGAATCTGCTCCTGCCATAATGCTGCTTTTGTTTTCTCCTTTGTCTTGTGACTTTACTGATAGCTGTTTATCTTCCCCGTTGGTGTCCAGAAAACAAAAACAACATTATATGAGTGGTGAAAGCACCCCAGTGCCCCGCTGCCGCAGGAACTGGTCTGTCTTTAGCAACATCACCACATCCTCTAACGCCGTCCTGTAGTTAAAACCATCGCAAGCAAGCAAGAGGGTCTTGGGTTCGAATCCCGGCTGTCCCAGGTCCCTTCTGTGCAGAGTTTGCATTTTCTCAGTGAGTTTCCTCTAGGCGCTCCGGTTTCCTCCCACCATCAAAAAGACATGCATGTTTAGGGTTAATACTTCTGTCAGTGCCCTTGACCAAGGCACTGGCAAAAGAGCTGGAGTTGGTCCCCGGGCGCTGCACTGCGGCTGCCCACTGCTCCTAGCTCCTGGTGTGTGTGAGTGTGCCTCTGGTGGGCTCTTGGTGTGTGTGTGCTCACTGCTCACTGTGTGTGTAGGATGGGTCAAATGCAGAGGATGAATTTCCCCATGGGGAATCAATAAAGTATACGATTATTATTATTATTATCAACTGACACTTTCCTGTAGATAAAGGCATTGCCTTATCTGCTAACACTGTCCTGTAGTTAAAAGGATTACCTTGTCAACTGACACTTTCCTGTAGTTAAAGCCATCACTCGTGCTATTCTGTAGTTAAAGGGATCATGCCACTGACATTGTCCTGTAATTAAAAGCATCACCTACTGACAGTTTCCTGTAGTTAAAGAGATCAGGCATGAGATGAATATATAATGGTATTTTGTATATTGTATATATATGGTCACAGCTAATAGCTGTTGTTAGGTAGTGATGAGAAAATTCAGTGCATTTATTGGGGCTGAGGAAGGCATCGAATGTTAAACTTCGTTTCAAACTTGAATATAGCTATATAACTAATGATTTATATAGGTAGAACATTTGGTGGTGTCTTTCTTTTTGTTTTGCTTATGCCTGTGATGGTATTATTTGCTCTAAAGTAAGAAGGTTTAGCCATGACATACCATAATTATACACAAGGTAGGAATGATTAATTGTCCAATCAGAGAGGAGGACCATTTTATTCATGTTCAGCATTACATTGTAAGAATGCTAGACTCTGTAAGAGCATGGAACAGTAATGGGTAACTTCCCAAAGTCTCAGCAGAAAGAACACTAAAGTTTCCATCCACAAGGGGGTGCTGATGCTGCTACAACACATATTTTCTGAGGTACAACCCCTCCCTTTCAATCTAACGTTTAAACTTTCAGCACACGCTTGGTATGATAACATGTTCTTTGAGGGACAAAAATGTAGGTGGGGAAAAAATTCCAGATACCACCAACAATGCGCAAGGCAATAAGTTCAAAAGAAAGATCCTAGGTGTAGGGAAGCTATACATTTGAAATGTGATGATTATTAATACTCAAGTTCAAAGGAATTAAAGTGTGACATTTAAAATGGGAACATGTAATAAATATCTGTCAGCTGGTACACACTAGTGATGAAAAGAGTACAGTCAAGAATGCTGAGTATCTCAGACAACTGTTGTCATCAGTATTAAAGGTCAAAGGGCAGGAACATAACCAGCAAGACATTGTTTGATCCAGTCTGTATGTACAGTTAACCTGGCGTGGTGAGGTTATACACTGTGCAGCTACTTATATCAGAGTCAGGGTTTTCTATCGCTGAGAGAACAAGTTTGATAAATTTAAGTTCTAGTTTGTGTCAGAACTGTGAGCTGTGAAGTCAACAGTCTGTGACTCCCAGCAACTCTATTTAAACAGAAGTAGTTGGGTGTGAAGATTGTTAGTGTAGTCTGTCAGCTGATTTTAGCAAAGGGTGGCATTACCAAGTTACAGTGAGGTGTGGCTAAAAAATAAATGAAAGTCAAATATTGTCTGCCACAGGCATGATTACACTGTCACAAATAAGTTTAATGTGCAACAATTTCTTGAGAAGAGGCAACATAGTCATTAGTGCCACAGCCAAATGCTTATAATTCTAAAGTGAACCCAAATAATGTTGCTGATCCTCACCACACAATTTTTCTGAATGTTTTCAGGCAAAAATTTAACTCACTAAGGAAGCCATCCTTGGTTTTGGTATTTTACTGATTTAATCTCCACAACCCACATATAACATTTATACCAGAAAGAACACTGTGGTGCTTTGGTAAAAATATAACATTTTTTTTTATTGTAAAAATGTGTTAATTAAGATAAACACTTATTTTAAAAAGTGAATTAAACATTAACAATGAATTTGTTATTGTGTGATTTAGAATTGTGATGAATACATATTCAGATTTCGTAGACAGCACTTTCATTGTTACTCTCAGATGTATACATTTTTCAAGATCAATTTTATATTTAAAAACAAAACAGAAATTAAATATTTTTTAGTTATGTAGTGTGAACAATGGCAATACAGGAATACCTTGGTTAACAATGTAGAAGTGTTCCAGAAGGTTCCAAAAATTTGGTTACCAGAGTCAGGCATAATATTAAGATAAATTCACTACCAAAAATTAACATTAAACACATTAAATGGTTGGTTGGATGTCATAGGCTAGTTACTTAATGACTGCCATTCATGAGAAATGATAAAAGGAGAAGTGAGACATGGAATATTTGTTCACGTCACTTATTTAAAAGGAAATTTCACAAAATCATGCACAAAACATTTGTTTACTGTAAAAAAGCAAATGCACTTGAGCCATTTGAATTCTTTCCTATGATTTCCTGCAAGTTTAAACATTATCATTAAAACATGCTAACCCTGTTGAAAAGGAGCTTTTGTTCTTGGAGGCGTTGTTAACCAAGGTATACCTGCATAGGCCTAAACTTCTGACAGGTCTGTCGTTTCCACTTTTACCATGGGAACAGCTTCTGACCTGGGTCTTGCATTAGACTGTACAGACTGCCTTTTACTTTGGGGTCTCTGATTGGTCTGTGGTGAGTCTCCTGAAGACTGCATTCGTTCTGTATTGGTTTCCAACTGGGCAGTGTCAGCCCTTCCTGTCCCATTCTTGGTCTGTGATTGGGTGGTGCCTGGTCTTGACTTAGGGCTTGCTGCCTCCTTAGGAATGACCAAAGTGCTGCTCTCTGGCTGCGTCAGCTGTGGCTTGGACACAATGGCGGCATCTTTCCACTTTCTGGCACCAGACTTACTGTTGTACTCATAGATCCTCCCAGTGACTGCAATCAACCAATCAGGATATTGATCAGGGTCACGTGCACACAAAATTATGACAGTGTATTCATGCACAGTATGTGTGAGTGTTCTGTTTAAGACTGGATTCAGAGCAAATGATTGTTACCTGGATCCACTTCCTCCCCATCAAACACAGTATTAATCTTGGTTAGCTCCTAAATGAGATAAAATAAGCAGATTCACTATTTAAAGGCCTCTATAAGCACACTGTGACTTCCCACTATGACATGTACTGAATACAGATTCTTACCAGCATAACCTCTTTCTGGGGTGGTTCTGAAAATGAAATATATACTTTAGTAAAAGGTCATTTGCAAAAACACTAATCAACAGGCAAATGCAACAATTAATAAATCACTTTTATTCCTTTAACTCAATTAATGATGCATTAATTAGTACCTTTAGGCTCTGGGATGCTGTAAACAAAAAGAAAGACATTCAGAGATGAAATCATACAATATTACTGTAAACAAATTTCTGTGAGTGACATTCTGTATTTTTTCTTTGGGGAGTATGGCACTTAAGATCTCACTAGCTCTGAACAGTTCAACGAACTTAACTTTGATCTAAAACATTACATTCTATTAAGTGACCACATTTAAGAATCTTTTCAGAAAGGTTAGATGTAAGAACGACAGTGTTTCTCAGGGGATGAGTAAAACGAGGCAGCTTGTGGAGAAAGTGGAGGAATACTACAGTGGGATCTGGAGTAAATCCCAGAGGTGAGTCTTAATAGGATGATACTGATTCTAATTTCAATTCATTAAAACCTTACTGTCCAATATAATAAGGGAATCAAGAATGGCAGATAGTGTAGGAAGGATAGGACAGAAGTGTGACAGAAACAGGAGAAGAGAGATGCTTACAGAGCCTCCTTGTCCTCAGCAGGCTGGCAGCAGCTCCAGTCTTTGTTAGCGAGGTACTTCCCACAGCGGTACAACAGGTATCCCAGAATCCCCAGCAGCAGCAGGGCACCCAGGGTACAGATGAAGGGCACGTACCAGTCATCCACAGCAAACGTGTTCTCTTTAATGGTGATGTAGGTGATGGCAGGCTGCAGGTTACACAAATATATAATTCTTTCCTATCTAACCCTGCCAATTCCCACCATCTCAAGTGCCTAATGACATTTGCAAACACACTCATTAGCCAGCTGACAAATTCATACAACAGGCATCTAATATTTATTCCTGGTTGGGTGAAGCTACACAAAGGCCTAGGTTTTGAAATAATTTGTTACAGTCAGAGTTTATTAAATGTCTCGCTCTAGAACAAATGACAAATGGTCACCGTCGTTGTCTTTACGGTGGTGGTGGTCTCGGGATCCACCACTTGGATGTTGATGACGACAGTGCCGGTTTGGACCTGACCCCTGGGTTGGGGCTCACCAGCCATCAGGTTCGCATCAGTAATCAGGACGACCAGCCTGTACTTCCACACTTTGTCCAGACCACCACTGTAGTCAAAGGGCTCCTTCAGGAACAGCCTGGTCACGTTTGTCCCCGACAGGGGAGAAAACACAAAGTGATTGTTGATGTTGCTGGCTCCTACAGTACCAAACACAGGAGACACAAAGCACATCAGGATGTTATTAGTTTGTATTTGAAAGCATGCCCAGTAATATCATCAGGATCATATTTTTATATTTTATCCCCAAATTTTGTGTTATCACCTACTCCCACAGTCTTTATACAAAAGTATACAAAGCTTGGCACAGATATTCTACCTCCTGTGTTTTTTGTGATTATTTAGTTGGTATGACTGTTATGTTTTATACCATTTCAAAAAAATTACATAAAAATACTTCACAATTCCCAACATTCAGTGCAAAATACCCAGCATTCCTCTGAGGCCTGAATGGAGCTGAACAGTCTGTTATGATGAACTCATATATGTATATGAGTGCATATATATTTTCCTTACATATAGACCTAACGTATTACTACCAACCTCCCAAATACACATATTACCTCCACCCTGCATACCTACTGTAACCTGCAATAACAATTAAAAGATTTAGTCCACATGTTTAGAAATGTTGAGTGTCTGCTCTGCGCACTCCTAGGTAGAGTCAGAGTGTTTCTGAGATAGTGCAGTGTGCTATTACCCTTTATTTGCCTAACAGACACCTTTATCCAGGGCAATTTATATCTTACAGTTTTATATCCTACCCATTTTCCAGAGATTACTGAGGCAATTTGACATTAAAGTTTTCACATCTGAATTTGGTTTGTAAGATGTATGTAGCACATTTAACCCAAGCACTTGCATTTTGCGCTGATTATAGTTTTCTGAGGCTGGCATGAATAGTGTGACTCGTAAGAGTGTTAAGAGTTTTGCACTTTAGCAAAGTATTTTGAAAAAAGAGCTGAAGCAATCGAAAAACACCAAATATGTCACATGCATGACTAAACCACACCCACATTCCCACGCCTGTGCCCTGTGCTGGAGATAAAGGAGGAGGAAGAGGATGTGCCTGATATTTTGTAGATGAAGGATGTGGGAGGGGAGTCCTCATCTCTGCAGGTGAGGATGAAGCTCTGAATGTTGATCCCTGTGTGGAGGTTAGTGGGTACAATGAGGTTGGTGTTGTTGGGTCCGCACACAGGCGGCTCATCATTAGCCTCTATGATGTTGACAGTAACCTGAGGATGAAAAAAACAGGCTTCAGAAAATACAGGAAAAATATATAGGAAGAAATACTGACCAGCTATTGACCAGTCATTGACCAGTCATTGACCTATGGAAAGTTACAAACAGAGTTGTGATCTACAATGAATATTACAGTGTCCAGGCACAGAATCCTACACAGAGGGTTGTTGTGCAGTCTGATGAGATAAACTGAAGCCTGGGTGTATGTTCGTGACACATGAGAGATCGGGAGTGCGTGTGCACCGTGGCAGTTGCTGACAGGGGCTTGATAGGATCTCCGTCCACCGCTTGGACGACCAGCTTGTAGGTCTGGGTGACCTCGTAGTTTGGTCGTGTCAGCAGGAAGATAGTGCCCTTTACTGGCTCCAGGTAGAAGATGTTGCTCAGACCGCTGGTTCCGCCACCTGAGACGATGGAGTAACTCACGGGCACGGCAGGGAAGTCCCTGTCTGTCGCATTGACAGAACCAATCGCTGTCCCAACTAGAATCAGGACAAGAGCCAATGAGCTGTGTACAGGGGGGTTGGATTGAAGTCAAACAACCCTACGAATATACAGCCTCAGCTGACTTAGCACAACAACTCCCAACACTTACAGAAATACACAACTGACCAAGATAGTTACTCCAGGGTTTTGAATGTTGTGTTGTGGTACAGTATCGAAACAATTAGGCTTTTAACCTTTTGGAGAACGATTCCAAGTAGACTCCAGCAAAGCTATTTTATTAATTGAATTGAAGTTATTTCATTATTATTTAATATAACAACTCCACTTTCCCCAGTAATTGTCATTATCCAGTTGAATTTATTGCTAATATATGTAACTTATTTAAGTTGCTATCTATAAGGCTGTATTTTAAAGTAACAATAATGAAATTAAAACTGGTTTTGCGAGTGTTAATATTTTTCATTACATAGAGGTCTTGGTGCTGAAGGAGTGTATGGAGAATGAAAAATCATCTGACTTACTTCCCTCAAGCTCAGATACGTTGAATACGTAGGAAGAAGGGCTGAAAACAGGGGGGTATTCATTTACAGGGGTCACCGTTACATAAACGTAGGCACTACCTGCGCAGATGTGGACAGGTATGTATTTCAGTTTAGTTCAATCAAACACATTCAAAACATGCTTTAAAAGAGGACTTACAATTTAGAGCATGTGGCATTACATACCTCTCAGAGATGTGTCATTCACATCTACAGCGGCCACTGAAAGACTGTATTCATTGCCGACGAACAGATTATTGGGATCCTCAAAGTCCAGACTTCCGTTTAACTGTGTAGGAATTCAATCACTGATCAGTATTAAACACAGAGGCTGAAACCTCAGCAAATGTGATCTTCTAGATGTTGTTAAATCACAGAGGAGTTATATACGTGTTGCTGTAGATTATACTCTAGTACAAGTCTAATTACAGCACTGTTTCCAAAATTCTGTACTGTATATTTGTATTTGTATGTTACATTACTTGTGTGACTGTAGCAGTGCTGTGTCATTCAAACCAAACATACGTGCAAAGACTGCTGGGTACTTTAACTATAGCATTAATATGTCTCTTTGGTTATATGCTTTCAGAGGCTAAGGAAATTGGATGGTCAGTGAATCTTAGAAATCCCTCTCTATCTGAACAGGTGCATGGTTCAAAAAGAGTTGGATTTAAATATCAGATGCAGACATCCACATATCTCACAGGTGCCAGGTAAGCATTACAGCAACAAAAAGAAGAAAATGTCATTAAGCACTTTGTGATTATTTCCAATATGAAATACAGGTCAATAATTCTGAGTCACACAGACCCGAAAAAGTTGAAAATAAAATCTGAAAAGTCTGAATAAAATAACACCTGTGTGAATAAAATAACAGTGTGGGGGTACTTGCAAAAAAAGCTGGAGTAATCCCTTTAAATGTAGCTCATTAGCTGACGATTTCAGCTGACAAGTTCTGGTATCTCTCGGCCTGCTCACCACAATGTGATTGGACTCGACAGGGCTCAGGGCAAAGCGTAGATTGCAGGCCAGGCAGGACAGATCTGTGAACTTGAACTTCCTGAAGATGGGTTCCACATCATTATCAGTGCAGGTTACTGTAGCGATTAAGGCCCCCAGCTTCTCTGTCTCCGGCACCTCTCTCCTAGAACACGTCCCAGAGAAACTGCCTTACAGAGTCATTTATCTTAAGAAAACACATCCTTAAGGAAGATACTCCCAAAGGGGAAGACACAGCACCAAAGCATCTTTCATAAAAAGGCACACCCCAGGGTGTCCAACACTGTCCTGGCATGCAGAAGCAAACAGTGACAGACAAAAACACACTTGGTGACAAAGCTTGCCTGTGAAAAACACACTTTTATTAAATCCTCCAAACAGTCTTGGAAATGGATTGTTCACTTCAATGCAGTACCAGATTACACACTTCCACACATCAATTCAAAGAAGTGGTTTATCCAAATGAAAACATAGGTGGAAACAAGCCCTCAGCCAAACAACATATTAAAATTATTGAGCTGTGGAGCTATGGAGGTGGGAGGATTCAGATATACCTCTGAGTGTCAGGGTTACAGATAGGGGGGTTGTCATTGATGTCCAAGACAGTGATGGTGAGCTCGATGGAGTGGGACAGGGGGGGTCCAGGGGGGCTGTACATGGCCGTAACAGTCACAGTGATAACGGGGTCATCCCTGAGGGGGCTGCTGTCACGGTCCATCCTATTGGCAATAGTGACGATTCCCGTATCTGAAACGCAGTTCATCACATTCAGTTCATACCCCCTCCCGATAGCCATCATAGCAGTCATCACCAAATTTATGCACAAATCAGACCAACTACTGCACAGAGAGAAAAGAAAATAATTACCACTTTCATTCATTTTTTTGTAGATGTAAAACTATTATCATTATCTTAACAATTTGGCAAGCAGCCATATCCATGATAGGCTACATAAAGACACAACAAAAAAATCACAGCCTGCAAAGACAAGTCTCTTTATTTCCCTGTCCAATCTTTCTTCATTTCTAATTTTGTAAATATTGACATGATGTCAAGATTAAAACTGTAGTACATTATCAAAACATGTTAACCTTCTGTACACTGTTTTTAAGTGAAAATTTTTCAACGTGGAAAAACAGACTTAATCTATAGTCTCATGAGTCAACACCCTGATGATGACTATGACATATTTCAGCTTGGGCTATCTCTTAAGTAATAAGAAAATTCATTCATTGATTCTGTCTGGACTGCATATGTCCAATGGCATGAACTCACGCCTATGGATGGCGAGGTAATTGTTGGTACTGATGGTGTAGAGGATGTAGCCGATGTAAAAGGAGTCATCTGGGACTACCGCAGTGATGTTGGTAATAATATACCCTGGATTAAGCTCCTCTGGAATGGTGAATGCTGTGATTTTGCTGTAAGGGGAGATCAGGCCATATAGTTTAGAGTATGCAGAAACATATTTTTCCCTACCACGTACCCTACCAACTATACTAATTACAATAATAAACAAAAATGCCCAAAGATGGAATTCTTTTAACTGTTAGAAAGGAATATTGTTCTACTGCTGTCAGCATGCACATGAATTCATGTGATATGATGAGAAGTTTTTATGACAAAAGTAACAAACAAAATAAACATTTTGATATGAGTCTGTATGATACAACTGTGGGTCAGCAACAATTATATGATACAAATGAGGACATGAGACATGACAATGTCCATACAAAGGAAAGTGCTCACTCCTTCCTGATTCATTTAATACTAATAGGTGCATTTGATCAAAATAGATCTGGTAACAAGTCCAAAGGGGAGGACCTTCACTCCAACAGAAACTGTGAAAAACTGAAGTTGACTGTAGTAGGTCTGAGGTCTGTAGTCTTTGAAGAAGGTCCGTGCAAAGTTAACATTGGTATTAAAACAGGACCTACATGCTGAGACGTGCCTGAGTTCTATGGTAAAAGACACTCACTTTAAGAATTGCGGTTTGTCATCGTTGGTATTCACAATGAGGACAGTCAGCGTTCTGGCCACAGTATTTGTTCCATCACTCACTGAAAGATTTAACCTGTAGCTGTAGGAGCAAAGTAATTCAGTTCATTTTTCTTTCTTTCTTTCTTTCTGAATTACATATTTCTGCAACTTCATGGTGTAGGTTATGCTTCACTATCAAGGTGACAACAGTGCTGAAATGAAATGATGACAATAAACCCTTAAGGGCATTGTAATTACACCACACTAAACTGAATACAGGGCCTAACTATGATTTATAATGGCAACAATACCCTTGTATTTACATGGTGCCAAACAATGATTTGTGCTGCAGTAACTGGCACTATCCTATCATACTAATGACGTGAAAGACCTGCACAAGCCAGTGTCAGAATTCATTTGAGGACAGAGTTATCAGATTTCGAGTTTTAAGTGAAAGACAAGTTAAAACAACTCAGAAGTCTGAATCCAAACTTTTGTGGACTTGGCTGATGTGTTCCATGAAGACCAAATATTAACAAACAGGAGGTGACTCTGTGCTGGTAAATACACAGCTATTTATTTGATAACCATGCTTGAAATGTCAGAAAGTTTCAAACAGCAGACAGTATGAAGGGGACTCTGGCCTTACCTTCTGGGGTCAGTTACGTAATTGAACTGTTTTGTTGTACTGAGGGATCCTGTGTGCAGGTCAACGCTGAATGCTGAGTTCGAGGGAGTCAGAGTAAACTGGACAAATAGATAAACGCATTCAGACAGCACGAACAACGCACTCAGACTCGCTCTGGGGTCATTGCAACACAGAAGGATATTTACTGTTCCGTGAATGTTATCTTGCTTTGCACTGGAATGTGCCAGACATTTATGATTTGTTTCTTTGGATTGGTCAGGTCTATGGCAGTAACCCGGTTGATGACATTTTAATCAAAACCAGAATTCTCCCTACGCATATGTTCTTACTTTGTTCTGTGATCTGCAAGCTGCACAATACTGAAAACCATGCATGACATTGACCCTAAAGAAATTATTTGTACTTATCGTTGCCATACTTATTTTGTTGCCATACATTTTTTGCTACTGGTGGCATAGTATTCATAATGTGCAATGTATTACATTTATCACCCCACAGAAAGCTCAGCTCAATTTAAACTTGAGAAAGGAAAGAGGGAGAACAGGTAATGGAGCTTTACACTGAGGGACTTGCTCTCAGGGTCAGAAACGCTTGGCTGATAGATCACTCCTGGTGAAGACTTCTCCATGATGTAGATGACTGAGTCTGGAGATATAAAACATGTTAGATTGAGCAGAACTGGCTCTATAAAAGCAGATGAGAGACAGAGGATGTTTTCTGTTACAGTTTGGCTGTGAGGAACTCTAAAAGCTCTAAGTACAGGTACATGTAATGGACATACAGTATAATGTAAGGTAATGTAATATAAGGTGTGCGGTTATGGGTCAAATAGTGGTATAGTTCCCATGGAATGCACTGAACCGAACAAATCACACTGTAATCACATTTTGCAATTTGGTCCGTGCTGGCAGTGCTTGCTCTCCACCTCTCCCCTCTCACCTTCATCCAGGAACACTGGGGCTTCATTCACATCTGAGAGAATGACAGTCAGTGGCTGGAGAGCAGCTTCTCCTGCAGTGTCCACCGCAAGGATCTGCAGGACAAAGCTGTTGGGCGCCGTCTCAAAATCCAGCGTCGGGTTGCCCGTGATAGTTACCTACAGAGAAATGAGAATTCCTATGGTCAGGGACAGCTCAGCGTGGATATACAACTAGGTGTGGGTACATGCCAACAGTTTTTATCCTGCTTTGAGAGTGATCTCATCCTCATTTAGTAATAAGCTGGCTTCTGAATGTCTTGCTGAGCCTCTGAATAAGGAACCATGTAAATGTCTCTCTCAAACTAAATGAATGGATGAAAGTGTAAACGGAAAATGTATTTTATTTTCAAGATCATTGAGAGTAGTCTAGGATCTCTGATCAAACAGCGTGTGGTCTTTCAGCTGTCTGAGGGTTGCTCACCTGGGCTTGGTTTGTGCTGACCATGGACGCAATGAAAGCGCTAGTGAGGGGATTAGAATTTACGATTTGTGGGTAACCGGGCTCCATGGAGGCTCCAGCTGAGAATGAGACTTGGAATTCGTAGACTTTGGTCCCGGCAGGACTGTTCTCTGGCACTGTTGCAGTCCCGGGCAGACCAGTGAAAGAGATGTCTGCAGTCGCACCTGAGGGACAGAAGCAGGACAGTACCAGGGTCGGGTTAAAGGGGTACCTTCACCCCGTGCTGAACGTTCTGTTCCTCTTTTTCTGAAGGGTTAATTAGTATAAATGTACAGCAGCAGGCAGGGATATGTGTAGAACAGCACCGAGTCATGGGATTGAATCCCAGATGAGATGTTGGCAGTGTTGTGCTCAGGTGTGTCAAACTTTCACACAATAATGTAGTTATTCAGTAAGTAAACCAGGCTACAACAAAAATTCACTGTAAGTGGAGATTAACTATTTTCTAAACCCCATGTGTAAAGTCAGATAAGGATTTGAGAATCTTACCTTGTATAAGCCCTATGGGCCAAATCACCGATAGAAATGCTTTGAGCTTCTTGTCCATATTCCTCTGAGGTGAGTTGAATCCTTTATCAATGCATTAATGGATTCTTAGTTCTCCTTCACTTGCTGCCATTTCAAGAAACACAGCCAGACTATTGCTGGTGACCTGCCCTTAAAAGTACGTTGCTAGGAGGCCTGTTGGTGGTTACAGAGATTTATGACAATGATTTCCGTCTGATACTGTACTGTGTTATGATTATTGAATTATATCTAACTTGTTGGGACATGCAGTGCTAGTGCGTCACTTTGTGGGGCACAGGATATGATGACAAATCAACATGCGTTGGTTTGATGCATGGGAATAAACAGTTTCTGTCTTACTGCTCCTCAGTGGTGACACATTATTATTACATTTATTTGCCTGAGAGAGGCCACTATGCTCACACTCACTGGTCTGGGAGTGTTGTGAGCCTGGTCTGACACTGTTTGCTTAAATTGAATGGATATGCTTATGTTCTATTGTGATCGAAGTTGCTCTGGATAATGGCGTCTGCTAAATGCTTGTAATGTAATTTAATGTAATTACTTTATGCGAAACACGTATCTTACATTTTATCTTATTCAAGCTTATCATATGAAGACAGGTACATAATCACAAATAATAAAACCACATGAGTACAGGAAACATCAGACCACATTTAAATCAAACTGTCAATGCCTCACGTAGTGCCACAATAACCAATATCATGCTAAAACTACAAAATATGTAAAATACTGTGACTAAATAATCAAAACATCAATAATATAGGTAAGTGCTAAAAGTTATATACAAAAGAGGAAGACTTTAGAGGGGCTAAAGAGGGAAAATAAAACACAAAACACACATGATCTTCGTCCTCTAGTTATTTTTAATAACAACACCTGATAAAAATGAGTGACGTGTACTTACATAGGTATACGGATATTTAAACAGGTAACGTAAATACTTTAGGGAAGCTCGAACAGCTGTCATAAATTGTATTCTGGCGACACCTAGTGAATAACTCCCCGAAGAACATGTGAGATAACATAAAACTGAACCCGAATTGTTCTAACTGGCTCCTTCTAAAAAGTATTTTTCTATCATCCGGTCATGCAGATCGGATGATAGAAAAATACTCCATACAGTGTCCTTTGAAGTAACATCTTTTCTAAAGAGCAGAAATTAACTTTTCTTCCAAGCCCGCCAGTTCAGTCAAGGTAACAACTGTACAGGATTCAGAACAGGTTTAAAAAAAAAAAAAAAAAACTGAATTCTAAAAATTCCAGTCGAAAATGTATTGCAATGGGACATCCTGTATCCGTTTCAAAATAATTAATTTGATAAGATCATAAAATTTTGTAATTATAGCAGATAGTTTTCTAACGAATGTTTACCTACGACGTAACAGCAAATTTCTGAAGTGCTCCCCATAGGGAAAAATTGACATTACAAGTTACTGAACTCTTTGCGCACTCTCGCCGGACAACGAACGAAAACGGAATTATCCGAACATGATGTCAGACGCTTCACAAGTCCAGTGCTGGCGTGTTGCTTTTATCTCCGTATTAAATTACTCTCTCTTGTAATTGGTTACAAACGCCACATGTGACACATCTTGGTCATTCACAAATTAGTACGGGCTGCATGCGGAGAGAAAAGCAACGCGTGCGCGCCGCGAAGGCAAAGGAAAAAATCAACAAGAAGGAAGAGCAATGGCGACATTGGATCGCAAACTACCCAGTCCGGATTCGTTCCTGTGCAAACCGTGGTCTACTTACATCGATGCAGCAGAAGTACACTGCCCTGACAGTAAGGACGCGACATGCCAGTTTTCGTGTTGCATGTAGATTTTGCACTTATTGATATAGTTGCTAAACTGAGATTGACTAGCAGGCTAGCATTCGCTAACTTGCCTACTGGTGTCCTCCATGCATCTCTTTATAGCAGAGCTAGCAAAATAGCTAACAGGCAACTTCGTCATCTAGCTAGCTAGCTAATTAGCCAACTGCATTAACTGAGAACCAGAGGTAACATTCAGCTGGCTTGGTAGCTAATGGCTTTTCAATGGAGCTATTATGGCACATTCCGTAATTGTGTCTTAAGTGTCAATGTTTTCACAGAATACTTGGATGAATGCCTTCCTACTGTCAGTGAGAGTTAGCTACCTAGCTACGACTCCACATGAGTGCCAAGTTGAAATGGTTGCTGGGTAGCCAACACTAGCAGGCTATCAGCAGTAATGCCATACGTAAGTGAAATTGATTAGCCATTAATGCTTGACTTGAAAAGGCTTATGGTGTTTTCTTTTGCACGGAACTGCAATGCTAGAAGATATTGGAAAAGATCTTGCAAACAGCAGGGAGGCAATGAAACTCAATAAAGAGGGTAAGTTAGCTAAGCGTTGTTTTTTTGCTAGTGGATCACACATCTGTAAAAAAACTTGCGAGTTTGCTGCCACTGTTTTGATGCTGAGCTGGTCACAACCACCTGGCAATTCTTGCTGTCCTCACTCAACTTGGATTTGCCAGTCGTCTAGCTCGTTAAACGTATTGATACTGAAACAGCTGATTGTCACCCACTTTCTCTGCCAGAGTAAACCATGCGCTGTCACTTGAGGGACATCGCCAGCTCGTTAGCTAAGCAGGATTTCACGCTTTTATGTCACTCAGAACGGAGAATGCGAGCAATGTTTATCAATTTCCATGAATGTCAAGCAGTGTCCATTTTTGCATATTCTTGTATAATAAGACGACTGTGATCGCCACGGTTTAGTAACGTACGCCGTGTTTTTTTCGGTGATGATAGTAGTAATATTTTTCCCTACTGAGCACGTAAGAGCACATGGTAAAGCAGTAGAATCCTTAAATTACCATGTAGAACCCCTCAGTTTCTGAATGATTCCTACCCTTGCAATACTAATTCAGCTGAGGGTTTCAGCTATTAAATTGAGGGTGAGAATTCAGGATTTGAGGGTTCCGGTTAGTAGCCTAATTTGAAGGTTCTGCTTGATAATGTCAGGGTTCCAGTAGCAATCTGAGCGTGCAAATGATTCCTTAATAGGGTCAAATGAGCTAACTAAGGGTAACAATTAGTAAATTGTTAAATCCTGTCTTTTCAAAACGCATACAGAAACACATCTCAAGGTAGTCTTTTATATGATTAAAACGGTGTCTGTGACTTTACTGTTCTTTCTGTCAGTTTACATTATGCATGAGTTTTTTTTAGTACTCAATACATTCAATGGAGAATATGGTTACAATTGCATAGATGTTTTATACTATAGGTTTGTGTTGTATTTTTATATTTTAATTATCACCCACAACTATTTGCAAGAATTGTAAAGCTATATAGTATTACAAATTATTTATATCACTGTATCTTGCGTATATTTTATCTTAAGGAAGTAGTGATGCATTTCACTTCTGGGAAGAGGTATGCATGTACTAATTAAAGAGTTAAACGTGCTATTATTATGTGTGACCACAACCAGCCTAATGTCACCATTTGTGTTTTCACAGTGGGAGGTTCATTTGCATAACATTCTGCTTCCTATATCAAAGTGCGTGTTGATGTATATCCAGTGGTCACTTGGTCTTTCGTTACATGCCTTGAGTGGCACGCCAAAAACTGGTGGATTGAGTCTGTCTTCTTGCCTCACCTTTACCAGAGGAAAAGTACTGCCATAAAGGCCACTTGAATAGGTGCTCAGTCCGATGAGGTCACCCCTGACACGAAGACCGACGCATCGGCGGTCTTGGCAGGAGCCCACTGATCTTTACGCAGCTGATGGTTTCTCGGGTGTCATGACCCAGCGTGTGTAATTCATCCTGTATTGCTTTAAGAATGAAAGGAGAGCCAGTGTGTGTAACGTAAATCACCGTTGGAGTTCCCTCCCAAGCTTTGTGCTCTGTAGTAGGTCAGAGTGATTACAGTTTTGGAGATATCCAGTCGAGCTGCAAGCTACCTGAGTAGAAGTCATGTCCCTCCTGTTTTTCTTTGGCGGTTTTTTTGTCAGTTGAAATGTTTTGGAACAAGCAGTAAAGGGAACACATACTATAAGCTGCTTTGGAATGACTGCTATTGAACCGTGAAGCCACAGTGGTGTGGTCGTTTTTCCAGTCCCTGATTGAGCCACAAGCACAAGGCAAAACTGTAAAACCCAACTGAATATTGATAACTTAAATAAGTCCAGGTGTCCAGTTTATGAGGCATACTATTTTAAAAACTTGTTTTTGGATGAAATGCAGCACAGGGGCTTTTACTGTGAATCTGTTTCATGCGCGCAGGCAGTGATGCTAAGACATTGTTTTTGCGTGGTAAAAAGCACTTCATATGGCATCAATAGTATCAGTTTGTGAATTGTTAGAAGAACAGCAGGTTCGTTTTCGGGTTTGTTTCTCCCAACACTTGCGAGATCAGCTGTGTGCATCTCATCTAACAGTGCCAGGAGAGACAATATCATTTGAAACTTTGGCGCTCCTCCCCACACACTGCAAGTGTAACCTCTGTTGTTGTAGTGGGAAGCAAATCCAGGACTGCATAACCCTCCAATAAGAGATAAGATGAGCTCATTGAAATGAAGGCTGTGTTTTTTTTCTTTGCCCAGGGAGCCAGTTGGGGTCTTGTCTTGACTCTAGGTGGCGATGTTGCATTCTGCAGCAGGCGGTGGTGAACCCCCTGAGCTCCAGTACATCATGCCGCTGTACTGTTGCCACTGCTTAGTGTCAAAGCAGCGTTTGCCTCAGGGATTGTCATCACTGTAACCTATACATACAGTTCTAGTGCTTTTTACTCTCACTACCCTGCAAAGGCGGCAGGGAGTAAGAAAATGTGGTTGCTTTAGTTCTGTTTCATCAATTATCATGCATTTAGGTTTGTTGCTAGTAATGGATTTTGTTCTGCATGTTACACTGACATTTACACACTGCGACTGTCTGGAAGAGAACATTCCACAAATAAACTAATTATAACAGCAGTGATTATGATTAACAAAAGAGCTTAATTTGTGTCTTTTGCTAAGTGTTGTCGATGTGTCTTTTCCACTTAATTTACACAGCAATAAGGCATTTAGCTGAGCAAATCAATATCTTTTAAGAATCCCAGAATAGCTATAATAAAGGGCAAGTAAAAAGCAAATAAAACTGCACGTTGCACTTAAAAACCAGCCTCCAGAAAGTGAAAGAAAGGTGATGCGAGGAGGCCTGTGTGTCTGTCTGTCTGTGGTTTGGTCTGTTTGTGAATAGGATAGCTAAAAACTAAATGCATTAATGAACGAAGAACTTATTGGATCTTATTGGATTGGGCTGATATTGAACAATAGAGGTGGCAGGGTATGCACTCTGTCAAACTCCACTGTACTTTTCCATGTTTTTTTATACAGGTCACGGGTATGAAGCAGTCATAGGCTGTACGACTGGTGCTGCACTAGAAAAGCCTGTTCATGAGTAAAGACATCTCCCAAAGCTTTGAATAGACCTGTTGCTTTTAAACGGGGTGGATGGAGCCTTTTACAAACAGGAATCACGTTATTTGCAACAGAGAGACCCAAAAAGCATTGTTGAACCTTTTTGAAGGCTTTTCATGCCAGCCTGTTCTCAAAATGAATGAATTTGTGAGGAAAGATTGTTGTAGCTATTAAATGTTGGCAGAATCCTCGTTTGGCAAGCAGTTCCTGTAGCAAACTACGCACACTGCTTATTTGCTTTGGCAGACACATAGGAAATTGTTTTCATGCTTTTATAAGTTCTGCACTTTGTGTTCATGTGCTTTTCTGCAGATTGTACGTTTCTAGTTGTGTAATTTGAGTGATTCTGTCAACAGTGACCTATCGTGCTCTGGTAAACTGGCTCTGTTGTGATGAATTTGATTGGTCAGCTTCTGTTGAGATTGTAACTTGATTGGATTAGGGCACTGAGGAGGCTGGTTGGTAAATAGTGAAGAGTGAAGATGTCGCTTGGCTGGGGTCTGCACGTGCTTGACATGAACACTTGCGCAAACATTTCTCGGCACTTCCATCCCAAGAAGCTCACAAATCAACAGCTTCCCAAACTCTCAAAATAGAAAAACACAACAAAAAATGCTGCTGATTCTCAAAGATCACTTTGTCTTACTTAGCAGCCAGAGAGATCGGTTGCATTGGCTTTCATTTGCTTACTCTGGTATACAGCAGTTAATCAGAATCGGAATCTGAATTTTTATTCGCCAAGTACAGATGTACGAGGAATTTCTCTTACCTGATGTACATCATGGCTGTGAGTACCTATCAGAAGTTCCATATGTGAATCAAGTTGAAACTCTTTGGCAACACAATGTATTCGTGATCCACAGATTATGAGAAAATGCATGACCAGAAACATCATTACATCATTATTAGTGCTGAAGTGTTTCTCTCTGCTGAATGATCCTTGTTTAGCTAAGTATGCTGCACTCACTTGTCTCCTGCTCGACATGTCTCCTGCAGATATGCACTCGTTTGGACAGTATCCAGCACATGAGGATTTCTGTCTTGTTGTATGCAATACCTGCAATCAAGTCGTCAAACCTCAGGGCTTCCAGACACACTGCGGTAAGTGTTGTTGTTTCACATGAAGGTATGAACCAACTGACATGCTGTGTGAATGGGTGTGGAATGCTAGTCAAATGCGGAGCAAAATGTGACCGGTCTATTATTGTCAGGGTGTTGCTTCATTAACTTTTTTTTGTTACTTTGAAGTGCACTTCATGTATTCTGTTGTTAAGACTCTGAGAAATGGACAAGGAGGAACAGTAATAGAAAATATATGTGAAGTATAAAATATGACTCTAAAGGGGCACTTTATTAGATGCTTTGTTTTTACAGTAAGTTACAGTATGTTATTTTTATACAGTAGCAGCTGTACTATTTTCCCTTTGAAAAGAGATGATCCTTTTTCCTTTTCTCTGCCCAGTATTGGGAACAGGAGCTGTGTTTACACTGAGGGGAGTGTGTGGTAGGTATGTTGAACTGTGGGAAAAACCACCAGACTGGATAGTCTTCTAGAGAGAAATGTGTATGGCTGGCTGTAGCTGTATCACTAGCAGCTGATACACAGCGAAGCACATGCTGTCACATCCAGTGCAGCCGAATGCTACGGTGTGAACGTGCCTGCAAGAAGCGTTCGAGGTGAAAGCCAGGCCTACTTTCCGTCACCGCTCCGGATGTGCTGTTGAGAGGTGGAAATGTGTCCATTATTAGAATGCGGCGGCAGTCAGCAGAATCAGTAGCGTGGAGCGAGCCTCCAGGTGAAGCTTACAGATTAAGCGCTCGCACACCTCCCTGGCCCTTTTTTCAGCAGACTGCGCTCTCTGTGACTTCCACGGCCGGTCAGCGGCGGAGGCGTTCCGCCTCGCGCGCGGCCCTTGTTTACTTTCGCTTTAGCTCCAACGAGCTCGCGTCTGCCAGCGCCCCGTTTCGGGGGCGGGGGGGGTGCGCATGCACGTGCGCGTGAGCGTCCCCGGGACTGAGCTCTGCGCAGCTGAAAGGCAGCGAGCGGGGCGGTTTTGCGCTCGGCGCTCCTGGCCGCCAGCCAGCACCCCCCGCGGGGCTTGTGCTTCCCGCCCACAGAAAGAGCTGAAAGGGTGACCGTTGGAGCAGCCGTGACGGAGCTGCCTGGAGCAGGGGCCGCCGGCCGAGCAGGTACCCAGCGCGCGGTCGGGGGAACGGGGCGCCGTGGAGCGGGGTCGTCCTCAGGGGTCCTCCTCCCTGCTCACGGCCGCGTTTGCAGCTGAACGTAAGTACAGTAGCAAGCTATCCTGCACGCGCCTCTCTGCAGGGCATTCTGATCCAGGCCCTGATGGCTCTGCTCTTAGCTCCTGTTGCTTCTCCTCTGTCCGGTACGGCCTGGGAATCTCCGCACTCGCTGCGTTGCGCCTGCAGACCCGTGCTCGCCCCTCCAGCCGCTCTGTCCGGATGTAAACAAAGGCAGTTGACATTTTTTCGGCGCTGCGCCGCGCAGCGGGCAGCTGCTTCCTGTTACCAAAGTGAAACTGGCGGGAGGGCCGCCGCTCCTGCCAGAGCGTCACGCTCTTCTGAGTCATAAAAGCAGAGGTTATTCACGCTCGCTTATGTGCGACTTATTGAAAAGTTCGTGGGCTGATTGCCTTTCGCCCGAGTGTAGAGCGGATCTCGTAAGCACCACCTCAGCGTCGGGGTTTCCCTGGCATTATCAGGTTGGGCCTACAGGGTAACAGTTTTGGTTGAAAGGGTCACAGCTGAGCTTGGTTGAGGGGCTGGATTGCAGGTGAAGGTCTGCATATTGCCACAGGTCTGCAGACTGTTCCTCCTCATTGAATTTAGTGGACTTTGCCCCACGTGTATTACAGCTGCTGCTGTGCCTGGTTCGGCCTATTTACACACCTGTCACGCTCTGGCTCAGAGCAGTCAGAAGTCTTTAATGGCGAGTGTTTAGATTTCAAAGGTGGTGTTCACGTTCGAGGATTTTTGTGAACACGTTTGGGGATGTTGCGCCCCCCGTTCCCTATTTGTCTTCTTTGTTCGTCTGTTTGTTCTCCCCACTGCGGTTTTACACACAATTAAACAAACCCGCAAAACCAAAGCATGTGGTAGAAGCTGGCAGGGAGCCACCGGCCTTTAGGCTGCCTGGAAAAGAGCTAAACGTTTAGAATAAGGGAACCCGCGTCGGGTGGTGGTTACACCAGGCTTCATAGCACATGTTCGTGGCTTGGAAATTATTTTAAGTTGTCATCCGGTAGCAGTTTGAATCTGGTGCTTGTTTGTGTTCTGCGGCCTCCTCCAGTGTTGTTTGAAGCCTGTGTGTGTGTGTGTGTGTGTGTGTGTGTGTGTGTGTGTGTGTATGTGTGTGTATTTCTTTATGATTTACCCCTTTGGATCTGCAGGTAGCTGGGGAGTAGTTGCACAGTGAGTAGAGAGGACAGCTCCCTCCCCCCTCCCAAAGCCATGCATAGCAGGAACCGTAAGTGGCGTGGCTGTTTTCCTCTGCCGATAATTTCACCTCCACTGAAACATCTCTGTTGCGCTGTTTTACACTGCTGTCACCATTTCAGCTAACGTAATCACTTCCAGTCCACGAGTGCATGCTTTCACTTTCTGTCACCTGGTTATTGCGGCTGCCACCAGTGATCAGTCTGTCCCGTCGAGCTGAAGTGTGACTGCACACTGCCCATTAAACACTAACAAAACCCATTTTCCATCTATATGTTACGTCTTTCACAGCATGCTGAAATATGCATTTCAAATTCGCTTAACAGATCTTTGCATGCAGGCCTAGGTGTATGCGGTTGCTTATTTGGTACATGTATGGTGTCTTCCATTTACACTGCTGCAAATAGGAACTTCAGCAACATACTTTCAATAGGTCTATAAGATCCTGCAAACTTCCCATTACGAGGTGAGATTCTTAGCTACTGCCCCACACTGGCACCTCCCACACGGATCAGTAACCAGATCTTCTTGCTGTCTGTTTACTGGAAAGGAAGAAATGTAGAAAGCTATGCAGAATATGTACAGTACCAGTCAGAAGTTTGGGTGCACCTGATTGAATGCCTGTTTCACATTATCTTAAAGAAATTTTTATCTAAAGATTTATGCTTAAATTGGAATTTGTTTCTACGACAAATATAAACAAATATAAACAGTGAAGTTTATGTCTATGCATGAACTTCTTTCCAGAACAAAAATTTAGATTAAAACAATATATATTTGTTTTTTTTTTTGTTTTTTTACTACACTACTATTTTTAATCAGAAACTGCTAGCAGCCTGTATCTGAAATGGGTAGATGGCTTATTTCCATTCATGTTTTGCTATACAGAGTGACTTGAAAAGTTAGAGAACAAACTGCATCTACTACAGTTACAGGACCAACAGTACAAGATCCTGTATGGAGTTACAGAAAGTGGACACCTCTCAGTGTGTTTGGGCCTGTCACTGTGTTTGTGGTGCTCCAGCCGCATAGCGTTTAATGTCTTTTTGTTGATAGTGGTGCTGGGAGCTTTGCACACTGCGCCGTGCGCCTGTTCCTCTGGGCGCACCGTAACATTAGAGCCGCTGGGTTATCGGCGCTGCCGCCGTTACTCCCCAGGAGGCCTGTGGAGCCGGGCTCACCCTTTCATGTGGCCTGTGTTTGTGAACAGCTGCTCTCTGCCCACTGGGAGATGAAGGAAGGCCTGTGATGTCATCTTTTTTAGAGCAGTGCTTTTTCAGGGCTGGTGTCAAGGACCAGGCGCTTGCATGTGCTGGCTTTCATTTCGACTGAGATAGTTAGCTTTGATTGGCTGGCCGTGGATTTGGCGTCTGTCAACAGGTTTTTGCTCCCAGTCCTTTGAGAACAGGAAATGCGTTCTTGAGCATTTGATTGTACTAATAATAATGAAAAAAAATGTAAAATGAAAAAATGTAAGTAAAGGTTTTTTTTTTTTTTTACCTTCTTATTACGGTCTTTAAAACCAATTGGCAAACACAGTCAATTTAAGATTCATTTTACCAATTAGTTATTATAATTGATTGCTATGAAAATAAACACTAAGATTAAAAAAATGTCTCTTCTGTTAGCACAAACACTCCTAACGAAAGACCTAAAGGAGATTGCTTTCAGATCCAGGTTAGTATTGAAGTGTCAGCTCACCAAAATCCCCCTAGTAAAGATCTCAGTAATAATGCATTGGCCTTCCAGATCCAGGGGTTGGGGAAACCATGTCTCAGACACAAAGAGAGGGACTGATGCTTTAATGGCTGTAGTCAGCGTTACTGTGTGACCCTCAAAGTCCTTCAATTGATTGATAAATCCTGTTAAGAGTAATGGGAATTTCCGGCTCTGTTTTGTTTTGTTGCCCCGAGTCCCATGCTAACAACCGCCTTCATGTAAGATTAGATTCTGCTCTGCATTGATGAATGAGATACCGTAACAGTGGACTGGACAAGTGTGCAGATAAAGAGCAGACAGTAGATCTTTAGATCTTCATTCTGTTTTTTTTTTCTTTCTCTCACTTTTAACCATAACAATTTCCCTGCTTTCTTGCCATCTTATTTATGTTTGGTCATTTTTTTCTTCTTGTTGTGTATGTACCTTGTTAGTAATCAGGTAAACTACTGATGCATTTATGGCTATTGTTAACTATAGAGAGCAGGGGTAACTGTTTACTGAGAGAGATTTCTGATTGTAGTTTTAATCATTGATCACACCCTCTGCAAGAACCTCAAAATGAAATGGATGCATTGATCGTTCCAAGCATTATTTCAGTCTGTGATGGCGTACTTAATAACAGTGTGATGCATGCCAGTGTTTTTTTTTTAAAGCGCAGTCATGCTCCGAGCCGGGGAGATGGTTGTGCTGAGTTAATGTGCGTGTGTGTGTGCGCGTGTGTGTGTGTGTGTTCCTCCCCTGCATTTCAGAGAAGAGGCACGGGTCCCCCTGTGACTCCAGATCTCCTGTGGTCCAGATGAGGAACAAGGTCTCGCTTGCCCACAGCACCATCAGCACTCCCCTCTCCAAGCCGTTCAGAGTGCCCCGAGACAACGGCCACAGTCCCTTCGGCAGGGCGCCGCACGCCGTCTACCCCCCCAAAGGGGCCCGGGGGAAGCCGTGGTGCGTATGCTTACAGGCGCCATCTCCCTCTCTACGTGGTTTCCCTCCGAACCACGCCAGCTCAGAGAGAAACCTTATAGTAACAAACGCCATTCTCTCCCCCCTTCTCTCTCTCCAGCGTCTCGGTCCCCGTGGTCAGCCTGGAGAAGATGCCAGCTCTGGGGAGAACAGAGGGGGCCAACATGAGGGTCAACTGCACCTCCGCCACTTCCTCCTCTTTCTCCTCCTCTCCAGCCGCCCTGGCCAAATCTTCCCACAAGTCCCACGAGCGGATTCCGAACGGCACGGGACCCAGCACGCCCCCCTCTCCCCAGGACAGGCGCCCCAGTGCTTCTCCCTCTCCCCTGGACAGGCGACCGTCCTCCTCCCCTTCCCCCTCCCCTTCCTCGCGGGCCAGTGCCCCGCCCTCTCCGCTAGACAGAAAGCACCAGAACGGCACAAAGGGCAGCAAGTCATATAAGAGGCTGTCAGGTAAGCCTTAACATTACAGTTAGTTATTCACCAGACATCCTTATCCACTTACAAAAGTGCATATAATTAGGCCAAGAGCAGAGACAATACTAAATCATCAGTGTTGCAACTAATAGCAGGAGTCATTACATAACATACAGCATTCTGCTAAATGCAGTAGTATGTGCTGACTTGTCCACTTCCTGGTAGTTTTACTTCCCCTTGGTGGTGACACCACAATACCGTAGTGTCGGTGACTATTATGAGAATGCATAGATAAGGAAAGACAAGCATGTGTGCATGTCACTGCAGCCAGTAACGGTTAGCTCTACAACTGGGCTCCAGAATGTGGGTTATGGTTGTAAACATGTGGTGTAAACATTGTCTTGGAGCCAGAGAAGAAACACAGTCAGTCTCTTGGCAGTCTTTGGGAGCTCTAGTGTGTGTGCCCCTCATATAGAGAGCCCAGTACTTTTTGCCTATGTTGACATTGGAATCTGAATGCTGGTAGTCAGGGTGACTAGATTCCGAAAGCATTGTGCGTGAAGAGTGAAGATATTTAAATTCTTATTCGACCGGCGTGGTCTCCATAACAAACATAGCATCACGGGCTAAAAGCATCTGTCTGTGCAATAATGGGCTTCAGTCAGGGGCATACTGATGTAATGGCCGAGCCTGCAGCAGATTGAATGAAATGTCATTGTGTTTTCTCCGGCTTCTCTCTTTTAAAGGAAGGGTGTTTGATCCCAACAAGCACTGCGGAGTCGTGGACCCAGAGAGCAGGAGGCCCTGCACGCGGTCTCTGACCTGCAAGGTGGGCCGCTCTCCGATTGGTCGAAGGGCTCGTATTCATTCAGCGACTCCCTCTTTGTTGGCAGTTTGCACGTGTGTCGAACTGTGAAAACGATGGTACATGTTTGCCTCTGCTTATATAGGACAGGCGGTCCCTGCTTTTAAGACATTGTACGTGGGAAATACTGTCACAAAAGGGATCGTTGGGAATTGAGTTTTATTTTCGCACAGAAGCAATGTTGTTTGCAATTTCGTTGTTCCCCACCGTGCAATGACAGTAAAGTCTATTCTGATTCGGAAGCAGGCAGTACATTCATTAAAACAGGCTAGAAGTAGAATTTTTCCTGAAAAAAGACTGGGTAAATATGAAATAAAGGCAAATATTTGTGTGAGAGGTACATACATATTTACATAGGTACATACACATTTTATATATACGTGAAGTGTAAATGCAGTATTGTCACACATACTCTGTGGTGGCTGGGAACGACGGAACAGTGAACAGCAAGATGCAAATCACTGTGCATATTTAACCCAGAGGGCAAGTGAGACGGCACATACACTAAAATGAGAAAATAAATCTTCTTCAGCTCCCTTCCACAAGTTGACTGAATGAAAGCAAGACACTAAAATAAGAAAGAAACAAAAAATCTCCTGCCTTTTCCGTGTTTTTTAAATGTAGCTTTTTGCACTCACAGACGTTTTCTCACCAACATTGTCAGCCCCCAGCTTCTCTCAGGACTCTGTGTTAAAACGATTAATGGCACCATTTTTGTAATGTAATATGTCGTAAACGCGGGCATCGTAAATAGGGGACTGCCAGTACATGCTGTATTTTTTTTTTTTTTAAACCATACAAAGACAGACATTTTAGGGATATAATGTCAGTAAAGTGTGATTCAGTTCAAAACACTGTGCATTTTCTAGATAGCATTCGTGTTTAGACATTCACAAATCAGTTGCCCTCCATTAGAAGGTGCTGTATTTGTTTTCCTAAGTTTGTGTGTGTGTGTGTGATCGTCAGACTCACTCTCTGACCCATCGGCGGGCTGTTCCGGGGAGGAGGAAGCAGTTTGACTCCCTGCTGGCGGAGCACAAAGGGCGAGCCAAGGAGAAGGAGAGGGAGAAAGAGGCGCGGCAAATCCGCGAGCAGCAGGGAGGCCGGGACCCCCACCACAGCCGCCCCGCCCCATCACATGACCCCGCCAACGGTGTGGCCGCTGGCTGCCACAACGGCAAGACCACGTCTCCACTGAAAAGCAGGCTTGCCAACACATACATACCCAGGTGAGTTTGTAGGCTCTCTCAGGTTTCCCCACTGCTCTTTATTAGTTTAATATATTTTTTGTCCTTAAAAGTCATAAAGCTGTTCTCTCCTATTTCCTTGAAGTGTCATGGAAAATTTCCCAAATCTTAAATAATAGAAAATCACACAAATTTCTTTTGTAATGATATAGTATATGCATCTTTTTGCTGTTAACGCACTTTTGAGGTTTTGATTGCTGGCCCTTCCCTGTCAAGAGTATCTGCATGTGTGTGTTTGCACAGCCACAGAATATTTTTAAAATAATCTCTCAGAGTATTTCTCCTTCAATTGTGTCTTCAAAGTATCCCAGTGTCACAGGAATTTGACTGTTGGTGCAAGGAAAATAATCCTTGAAAATCTGGCATTTCTCCTCAATTCATCTCAGAAAATATGTATCTGAATTGAGTGGGAATTGAGTGGGAACACTGCCTTCTGACTCACAAGGGTGTTTATTTATGTGACATAATTCTTTGATATACCTTTTTAAACAAGACAAAACCCGAGCACTAACTTGCTGTCACAACGTTGCTTTTATGAAGTAACAAATTGCCTTCGTTTGGACCACAAGGGGGAGCTGTCTTATTCTCTAAGCTTTTCATTCCATATTATGATATGGATTGCAGTTTCTCTGTAAAAGGAGTTACACTCCTTTTGACATGCTGATAAGAGGAAGAATAGTATTAAGCCCTAAATCAAGTCCTGTCCTCTGGTGTGCCTGTTTAGGCCCCCTGGTGGTGGGGGTCAGCGCTCCTGTCCTGGACCTGCTCCTGACATCACACCGCTCTTCCTGGGGGCGGAGGGGGGTGGCCGGCTGTCCAGTGACGAGGGCGAGGCCGAGGTCCCGGAGGAGTCCGAGAGACCGGACTGCCACTGTTCCCCGCACCACCCCCGGCCTCTGGGAGTGCGTTCCCCAGCCTCGCCACTGTACTACATTACCCATAATGCTCTGTATCACAGCAGCACTTCCCTCAGTTCCCCTTAAGTCTCTGTAATGCTTCATATTTTTTATCAATTCATTGTTTGTGTCATGTATTCTTTTTTTGGCATAACTACACATTAAGTGCTGCTGGGGAAATTAGTACATTACATTATATTACATAACATTCGTTTAGCAGATTCTCTTGTCCAGAGAGATTTCCACCACAAATACTGAACAGAAAGAGTGCAAAAATAAGGGAGCAGTAGGAACGACTGCTCACTAACAGTAATAATAAGGGTAGTGACCGTAATCATAAGGGTGGCACTAATCTGCCTCTCTCTCTATCTCTCTCTCTCTCCCCCTCCCTCCCTCTCTCCCGGGCAGTGCTGCGTCTTCGGCAGCCGGCTGATGGGGAGGGGTCACTACGTGTTCGACAGGCGGTGGGACCGGATGCGGCTGGCACTGCACTGCATGGTGGAGAAGCACGTCACCGCTCAGTTGTGGAGGTGAGTGCAGAAGCTCCGAGCCAGTGCGTCAACCAGACGCTGGGTTGCCAGTCCCAAGTCAGTCCAGGGAGGGGAGGACCAGGTTTATGCTGGTTACCACCTGAACGTCTGAGCTGATCGAGTTATGTATTCTAGTAATGTACTTTTTAGTGGACAGTTTTATGAATTTGATGTGACATCTTAATGATATAGCTCCTATCTTGAAGGATTCTACCATGTGCATTTATAGAGAAGAGCAGTTGTAAAGGTACATACAGAAGTTAATGGTTAAGGTAATGGTTAAGGTAAATAACCAGTAAATAACCAGTTAGTTAACAAGTCAGATGAAATTTTTGGGAGACAAAAATACATGGCATTTCAGGAACTAAGTTTGACATCCCTGACCCAAAAATGCTCTGAAAATGTTGCATTTCGGAATGCGCTAGACTGGCCAGGTCAGAGGGTTCTCCTCACACTGGAGCACGAGATGCTTACTCTAGACTCCACTAACTGTGATGATGTCATTTCCTGTATATTGCAGGAAGATCCCACTGGCAGCTGAAAGCCCTGCCCCCTCGCCTGGGATGACCCCTGACCTGCAGCCCTTCAGTGTCCCCAGCTCCATCTACCTGTCTCAGTCCCCCACCAGTGCCTATGTGATGACCCCGCCTCTCCTCTCCTCCCCGACCTTCGCCACCCGGTCTGACGGCGTGTCAGTGGTGTCCTACTCTACTGGCTTTCCCAGCAGCGGCGGTGGCGTGTTCAGCATCGTGGACACCTCCCTCATGACCCCAGTCCCCGCCCTGTCGCCCGTTTCGTCCCAGGGCAAGCGGCCCCGGGCCAAACCCAGCAAGCCCCCGAAGGTTCGGGAGCAAGCCTCGGGGACGCCGGGCGGGGCGGTGGGCGGAGCGGCAGGGGGAAAGAAGAGGAAGCCCCCTCTCTCCTCCTTTACCTCCTATACGGCGCCCCACAGGGGGAACTCCACCAGCACCACACCCCCCCTCACCTCCCACCTAGCTGGCCCCGCCTTCAGCAGCAACGGGACGTCCCCTCTCTGTGCCAAAACCGAGCCCTCAGGACGCATAGTGTTAGGACCCGCCGACGCCGCCAGATATGCGCGCGCAGACTTGACCGTGGCCCACCCCCTCCCGGGCGACCACGCCCTGTCCGTCCACAGCCCCCTCCCCTTCTCCCAGGTGGACGGGAAGAAGCGCAAGAGCTCCAACCCCAACGGCAAACCCAGCAAATCGACCAAAGCGTCCGGACTGAGCAGCATCTACAGGAAGGGCGGTGCAGGGTCCGAGTCTTCACACACCCCCCTCCCCCGGCAGGTAGGACCTCCGTCTCACCTGGGTCCCACCTGTCCGCAATTGCAACAAAACAAGACTCAGTCGTGGTTGTGGTGGGGACGGGGGGAATACACAGAGGGCGTGATGCAATTAAATTCACTCAGACATGTGCTCTTGAGGTGATCTGAAAGGTTAATTAGCTAATATGTTTACAGCAGCTTTGTTCTGCTACCCCCACTACGCAGTGACTCCAGGATTGTCATTTGCATTTTTTTGTGACTCCAGGATTGTCATTTGCATTTTTTTGTGTCTAGTACACACATTTTGAGGGTAAAAAAAAATGATTCAGTTTGATCCAACATTGTCTGTGAAGTTCAAAGCAGATTTCTGAGTGGCTTGAAAGAGGGGCATTGTTTCTGTGTCTGAATGTTTCTGTGGGTGGGAGGTGGCCTGCACCGACGTCTCTTTGTTGTTGCAGCCCATGGTACATCACTGAGGGCGTCCTGCAGGTGGCGCCGAGCGCAGGGCGGTCCAGGCGGTCCAGTCGGCCCAGCCTCTCCGCATCACCGCGAGCGTGTGCGCGAAGACCCGGCGTCACGGCTCCGCCCCCCTCTCTGTCGCCACAGGCTCCGCCCGTCTTCAGCACATACCACAGAACTCGTCCGGAGTCCGGTCCGCCAGCAACGATGACGTCGCTCCCGGAGTGTCATTTACACTGTACTTTGCCTGAGGCCTGGGGTCTCCTGACAGGGCGGGCTGTGTCTCCGCTGGATTTGAACCACACTGGGTGTGCACTCGTTACCAGCGCTCGTCCTTCACCTCCCGCTTCTCGGTAGAAATCCTATCGGGAGAGTTGCTTAGAAGGAGGAACCTCGCGGGATAAGGCCCCCTTGGATCGACGCTATCACGCGTCCGCTCTCGAGCAGCTTCAGCTAATTACAGTTAACACTTCATAAACTGCAGAGCCCTGTTTTTAACGGGGAAAACGGCTTCGGCAAATTTTCACAACGGCATTCATGTACAATCCGTTCAGTTCACATTTCTGGCATTTACAAATACCATCCTGGCTTGTTTTTGCCTGAAAAATACACACTTGAGATGGGGGTCTGATTTCCAGCAAGGATATGATGGGTGATTCTGTGTGGTTTGGAAACGTGGAGAACCTGTGCACACCCTCCACCCCCAGGCCTGTGGATGGGACACAGCACGCCTCTTGTGGGAGAGAGCGCCTCTTGCAGGTCAGTGTCTAAAGTGCACTTACCCCCCCCCCCCCACCCTCCTCCCGGCCTCATCACGCCTGGACTGGATCGGGAGAGCAGAGCACAACCACGAACTTTGAACTTTGAAGCAAGGGAATTTATTGTACCGGCGCTTTTTTGCAGCTAATGTCAGGTATTCAACGAGGAGGTTTGTTTTAAATATTGCAAAGCCTACAAAGTCGAGACTGGCACCCTAAAAAGTAAGATTTTATAGTATTGGATTTGTATGATAATTTATCATTTCTTTTAATACCTTTCTAACTGACCAGGATAGTGCTACAGGATTTTGAGCAAAATTATATTTGTATTTCCTTTGTAAAGTTGAAAGTATTATAGTGTTCCTACTGATGAAAAAGAAAAGACGTGTACATATCTTTATTATTTTTGTATTTATTTTCTCAGAATGGAAAGCATTTAGGGATTTTCCCCTCTCCCCAGCCACATGAATATTCTGAAACTGTTTTTGAGATTGTGGAGTCAGTGAAGGGCATGGCCTTATTTTGCTCGTGGCTTTTATTTTTGTGCTACCAAGTCGCTCTTCCCGATACAACATTGTATTGAAAGCACTCTTCTTGGCCTCGAGTTCAGCCTGAAGAATGTGTCTCCTTCCTTCGCTTCGGCTCTCTTGTCGCGGTACAGAATCTTCCTGGGTGTGACGTCCCAAAGCTCCTCCCACTGCTCCAGCGGCTTCCTGCAGATGCCACTCCCCGAGTGGGGGACCTTGTCCTCACAGTGGTCTCCTCGTCTAGGCCTGAGGTGTTCGTATCCACATGTGCTGTATGCCTTAAACTATGAAAAAAATTTAAACTAAATGCAAATGGCATTAGCAATGCTATTTGCGATAGCATTAGCCACCTGTGTTCATCAGTGTTTTGCCAGTTGCCTACATTCCCCTAGACAGGTTAGTGTCATTCTGTGGAAATTAAAGCCCATTTTAAGTTAAATGCCCATTAAGGCAATTTAAAAAATAAAATTTATCTGAGCAGTGTGCATGCCGCACCTGCTTAATGAGACATTGACAGATGTACTGGATGTGTAGACATTGATGGATGATGTTGTTAAAATCCACTTGTGAGGCAAAGGGGCTGCAGTGTGACTCTGGGGCTGTGGAAAGGTGTCTTCCTTGGTGATTAATACCAAGCGCATTGGGATATTCAACTCACGATGACCCAGTGAGAATACTCACTTGTATGCACTTTTTTTCCTACATCAGGAACCTTGTCTGAACTTTATTATGTATATTAGCATTGAAGTATATATATGAAGTTAGACTTTCTGCTACTGGTAAAGCCAACATCCCCCCCCAAACACACAGTGTTGTGTGTGTTGTTAACTCGCCGTGCTGTGCCGCAGATCTTGTTGCTGTATTTATGTTCCAGTGACTGCAGTAGTGAAAACCCGAATTGTAGCTGTAATGTAACTCTTTATTCTTCTGTGAACACTTCCTTGCTCTAGAGCTCTTACTTCTGGGTCCCTCCCCCTCTCCCAGCATCCTTTGCCAGGATTCAGGGGCTCAAATTGGGGCTCAAAAGAAGATTCTAGAACCTCCTATTGACAGCTGAGCGGAACTGAGCTCTCCATGTCCTCCTCCTCAGTCAGATCTTAGTTTATGCACAATTGTCAGGGTGGAGGGCTTTTTGAATCAATCAGAAGACTTTGCTCTCCACAGCTGAACACTATGACTGGTTCAAGTTTGTGAGTCACTGGTGACACATGTCAGTTTGGCCCCTATTGAGGTTCATCAGACCTCACTCCTGTCACTTCTCTATTGCATTATTGAAGTCAAGAATCATGTTTGTCTTAAGTGTAGGACTTGCATGTGACCTGGCTCAAAGAGTTCATGTGCTGATGATGGGACTTGCCCATAAAAAAAAAAAAATCATCCCCAAATGCCTGCCTTTAAAGTGACATCTATAAAATGTGCATCAGCTATAAAAGTCTAACCTTCCATTACAAGAGGGTTCTAATCCTTCAGGGGAATTCAAAGAGTTTTAACAGGAAAAACATAAAAACAAATGGCATACAGTTCAGTTTTTCCTCTTTTCCAGTGGGTCACACCTGTTCTGTGGATATGTAAGATGCTGTTTCCGGATTTGAAAAATGCATAGTGCATTGGTCTTAAGGCTGTCTGACTCCACTATATGTTAATGGTGTACTTAGTGGAGGATAAAGGGATATTTTCTCTTAGCTCTGAGTCTTTTAGTGGAAACAAGTACCCATGAGGGCAGGCCTGCTCTAGAAGCCAGAATTGAGTAAGAAGATGTTTCCTGTGTGACTCTCATAATACCATGTCATTTTACAGTGGTTTTAGAAAGGTTTTGTGAAACCCATAATGGGTGAAGCTATCATATACTGTGCAACACTGTTTTTTTATTAACCAATCAAAGCACTTTGCTCATCACAGCAAAATACGTATTTGTTCAAATCAGTGAATGACATACATATTTATTATTTATTTGTTTGACAGATTCTCATATATAAAACAACTCACAAAGCCAGCCATACTAGTGCATATAACAAGTCCTCTTAATTAAGTAACAGTACAGATCCAGAAAATTCATTTGAACTGCATTGTTGATGTGTACTAACAATAAGTGTTGCAGTAACTACAGTAAATTGTGGTAGCTCCATCCATTTTGCAAAGCTTCATTTTCCCACCGCTGAAAGTGGAAGAGGCTTTTTGTAATTTGACCCTGAGATGTCTTTGCTTCTGTTTTCCTTTATTAATGACTACTGCTGCATTTATCAGCAGTGTTTCAAATGCAATGGTTGTGTGGCTGCTGCTGTCCTTGGAATTATTCAGGTAAATGTCACGTGACTGTGAGTTTGGGATTCCCTGTGTTTTTATCCTGGATAACCTTTCACTCGTGCTTCTGATACACAAGATCCCAAATTAGTAAACCCAATATCAGCATCTGTGGCCTGTTCATTCAGCTTTCTTGCTTGGCTGTCATTCACCATTGGATGGTGATAGGCTATGGGCAGAGTTTGGACGTACTAGTGTCCGAACCAGACTCAGCCATTAGGAAACTGTGTGGCTGGAATTGCCTTATTTTTGTATCCACTGTAAATACAACTGATCTTACTTCTATATAAACTCTTATAAAGAATTTATATAGAATTACCTGGAAATTTCCCTTCCTTATCAGAGTGTTGTGTGAAAAATTATGATTTTTACAATTTTTTTTTTACGTTGTCTCTTGTCTAGGCTCGTGGCATTTTCAACAAAGAGAAGAAAATGATATTTTTCAGGTGTGACCTGGTTTTGGAATTTGCAAATTGTTACATGGCTTTGTACCTGCCATATTATTTGTTTCCTAGTTGAAATTTCAGGGGTTTTTATTTTATTTTATTTTATTTTTGGTAGAATGAAGAAAGCCCTCTCTGAGAAACAATGCTGTAGTAATCTTCCCTCTTCATCAGCTTGTGTGTAGGAATGGGTATGCCCGCCTCCCAGATGCATCTGCTTCTCGACAGCATGGTGACCCAGGCCCTTCCACCTCAGGAGACAGACATGAGAGCTTTACTCGGGATGGGAGTACCTGTTTGAAATTATGATTCTATTTTTTGGGTGTGGGGAGGGTTGGGGGGGGATTAGGGAAACAACATGATGAAAGGAAGGAGAGGAGGAAATGAGCGTTGGAAGGACACTGGCACAAATGCCCACCCACTCTAGAGCTTCCCGAGGGGGTGCTGGGAGGGGGCGACCAGGGGTCATTTTTTAAGTTGTTTGTTTTTTTATCTGGCTTTGTAAATAAAAGTAATTTATATGTTTGTAAGAAATCAATGTGCAGCCTCTTTTGTGAACGAGTGCAGGTTTTTGCTGCAGTGAGCAAGCATTGGTCAGCAGCAGTAGGTAGAGAGAAGTTGTGTGCACTGGCAACCAACAGTGGATGTTGTTATTCTCTCTGGATAAAAGACTAGACTTAGCAGAAGCTGTGTGGTTGTTCTTGCTTTTTTTTTTTTTTAAGGGGGGCTTACAGCAGTACAGCTACAACGTCCTTTCCCTGGCCTTAAACCAAGTTACCTGCTGCTGTATTCCAGCCTGGCTGGTTACCCTGACATAATGAGAACTAAGAGGATTATCCTCAACTGTGCATCGAGAGAAACCAGGCCTCGTGTTCACTGTGGACAGAGTCCAGCTCGGAAAGTGTGCATGTTCTAGATGTTCTCTGGATGTTCAAGTTAGAGTTAATGTCCAGACCAATCCAGATCAATTAACCAGGTTGAAACATTTCACACCTTTCATATTTCCTAACACATTTGTGCAGCTGGACTGGGGCAATCGAGATTAAATTGGTTGCTCAGCGCTCAGATTCAGGCTGTAAACGGCACCGTCATGCACGTCATGTTCACCATGTTGAGAAATTGTTTGCTCTGAAGTGGAACCACCCACATGTCCTCAGTGGAGAGAAACTACTCACTTTTACTTTGTGGTGCTGAGATTGTACAATATGTGCAAAGTCGACCAGACTTTCATGTTTGAATCACCAAGCTTCTCCACCACACAAATCAACTTGAAGTTGAGCTTGAAAACCTTGTGGCTTGATAAAGGTGAACTGTGAAGCTCAGACCATCACAAACAAGGACAACAGCAACTGGTAGAATCTGCAATTAAGACACAGTGGATGACATAAATGTTATATACAGTCACTTAAAGTTGCTATGTATTGTAAGGTGGAGGCATCCTAACTATATACACCTTCAAGCCATTTGAATAAACGACATCCATTTTATGTGACCACGGTACATAAAATGAACATTATGGAATAAACCACTTTGTACTCTTTGTACTTTGTACTGGAATACATAAAGTAGCTGGGGCAGCGTGTGTGAAAAACCTGAGGCTTTGTTATTCCACTGATGTTCCAAAAGAATCAAACTTGGGTGCAACACAGTAAAGTTAAAAGAATCTTTTACTTATAAGGATAAAAAACTAAGATCTACATCATTCTAACCTCAATATCTTTCAAATCAAATCAAATTTTAGTAACATTTGCTCAGGTGATGTTTTTCTTCATCCTTGCACTTTTTATCTTTGTTTTAATGTGTTAGTCAAAGTTAAGGGAAACTGAGTTATTCTTAGACCGGATCTGTGCCTGAGTCTGAAGTTCCTACCATTGCTTCATTCTCACTGTTCACAGTTAGGTGCAGAGGAATGTACCAGCTGTGTCAGCTGTGGGCTGTTAAAAATGTCTGTGTTTGCTTTGAATTTCTGCAGGTGTACCTGATTCCGGACTCATTCAGAGGTCATGTCAGAGGTCAACTGTCCCTTACTCCCTCCCTCTATTTCATTTGTTAAAAGTATGACAGCGAAGCTCTAAATTTAGATTTTTTGTGCATGCATTCTATTTACATTTGTCCTAGTGGAGGCTAACTTGAAAAGGGGAAATTATGCCATTTCTTGTAATAACCTCCTTTGTAACTCAGTCAGGAAATCTGAATGGCAGTTTTTATTCCTGTAATGTTTCTAAGTAAGGAATGAAATAAGTTATGAAATGAAATGATACAAATGTCTTCTTTTTTCAGAAAATGCACAGGAAAATATCCTGATTTGTTTTTCCACAGCATCACAATAAATGCTCCATGTTCAGTATCATTTTGGCCAGTCTTGGCCTGTGCTGAAGTTCACCCAGAGTGTGCGTATTCATATTATTCATAATAATATTATAAAAGTGCAGGCTGCACTGACCTAGAGCTAAAACTGAGCTGATGGAGACACCCCTAGTTTGAGACAGTCTGAACAGAATCTGGGATGTGCTAAAGACCATTTATATTTTTCTTCAGCCTGTAGGTAAAAAAGAAGGATGAGAATACCCTGAGGAAGCTGCTACAGTGAGAAGTTTATTTCACTGTCAGAATGCTTAATGCTCAGTATAGGGCACATTGGTTTATTTATTTACTTTAAATTAAATATGACATGTACATATGCTAGGTCTTGCATGGTTAAGTGCCAATCTGAAGTGTCCAGCTAAAGTTTTTAGCTGCCTGGGATCTCAGAATGAACCTGGAACCTTCAGATTACAGTCCAAGGTCCGGTAAAGTCAGTCCATACCGTAAAACACAGAAAGCTGAAATGATAACTTGCACTGAACTCAGAACAGGCAGAGGTTTCCTGAGGTGTTACAAACACAAAAGGGGCCTTGTGTAACGCTGAATAGGAAACACCAGATGAATAACCGTGACCACTGTCTGAGTCAGGTGGTTCTTGGACAGAGTGATGCTCAACGATACCACTTTGGCTCACCCCAGACAACTGTAAGTGAATATGATTCTGTTCTGTTTTAAATATATTTAAGAACTACATCAGTGCTACCAACATATCCGGGTAAACTGAACCCTAGACTTTGGAAGAGTTAATTCATTTTTCTTTTTTCTCAACACACATACTGCATAGTGTGCTTTGCAGAGGTTGCAAGATTCTTTTTTCCACTTTTGGACCGGTTCTGTACTGTTCAGGCAGAAGCGGATGTGGCTAACAGGAAGGAGAGGCAGGAGATACTGCTGAGACACCTATGGAACGTGCCTGCCCACCTGCTTCCTAGCTATAATAGATTAAGTTCAAACAGACTGACCTCTTTAAGTCAACTACCCTAGTTACCTGCAGGGTAGTTAGTTACTACCCTAGTTGCCCTGCAGGGTAAATTCATCTCTTACGTTTGTGTTGTTTTCCAGCAAAAGGTTTTTTTTTTTTTGCACTGTGCTTTCCAATTCAGTGTGGTGGGCACTGTTACCCTAATGTTAACATGACTGGAAAACATTCTCAAAGTACTTTGGAAAGTTGGAAAGTGCCAGATCTACTTTGCAGTTTGGTGAAGAACCTGGCTTAGATGCTTTTATAAAGTGAGACAGGCAACAGATATTAATTTTAATTGATTAAGTGATTCCTGGATCAATGGCGGAGCATCTTGCTTTCACTAGAAACAAAAAGAATGTCCTTCTGTGTGCAACAACAACTTCAACATGTCAATGAATCCAGAGAGGTATTCATTTCAACAGCAATTCCCTCTTCTTATGATAATGGATTAATGCTTACCCTTTGGCTAATTGTCTGAGCGGTAGCAGTGACCACCTATTGTTATGGTTTCTTAGGGGGGAAGGGCAGGGAAAGGGAAAGGGATTAAAGTCCCTCCAGAAGAAAATTCCACAAACACTACCAAAGCCCCTATTTTGGTAAGGACTGGATTGAAATTCATACGTGAGACGCAGCACAAAACAATATGCCTTTGATACCCTACCCCCATCACAAATGCCAAAAGAAGCCCCAAAATTGTATAGGTTACCTTAAACATATACATTTTTTTCAGTGTACATTTTCCAATATACCTTTTTTATTCTTTATCACAGATTTTTTAGACAGTAAATGAGGAGCATGACTTATTGTAAGACCATGTAATAAGGAAGTTGTTCAAATTGTATTCAAGCACCTTTGCTTAGTGTCATTCAACTGTGTTATTTGTACGGGGCGTGTCCGATAAGTGCACTCCACTTTTTATGACGTCGCCGCCGAATATTCGATAAAACCAGATCCAGTGACGCAGCATAAATCTGTCACACCAATTGTTTATGGTTATCGTAGCAGCTATCCTTAAATTTCAAATCACGTGTCTGCCTTCAGATTTCTGTAACGTGCAGTATACAGTCTTAGCACTTTATCCCATGTGCAAGGGGATTGCGGTATCATAGCAACCAAATTAAACAGTACCTGCAAAAGGAACAACATGGCGACTCCACGTGAGGAAGAAGCTTCCAGCTGTCGCGAAAAACACTAGCAAATTATATGGCGTCAAATTGGTACCATTAGTTTTGAGCTGAAGAGTTTCGTCCACTAGTTAGCTGAATAGTGTGATCTTCCTCGTAAAACGTTTTAAGTGCTCTTCCTGCTTAACGGAAAAAAAATTAACCGCGTCATATTTGGTCAAATAATTAGTCTATCTAGTCTAGATAAACTGGTATAGATCTGTCTATTCTTTGCTTGCTAGATCTCGCTAGTTTAAAAAATGCATTTAGCTAGCTGGAAATCTCACTGTGTCAGGCTTTGAAACTTCGGCAATCATTTTGTAGCTTAGTGTTACATGAAGAAAATATGACCCACCACTGAAGGAGGAAGAACGCAAATAAAGTTGGGTCCGTCTGCACAATTTTTGCAACTTCTAGTTCGCTAGCTCGCTATCCAGGTGTAGCAAATAAATATAACCAACGTAAAGAAGTTTCTCGGTAGCGTATCTCTCCAACATTCAGGGTTAACGGTGGCCAGCTACTTCAGTAGGGACAAGGGAAACGCTCATGTGTGCCCATCGGGACTTGGGCATCATTCGCAGGTATAAACCAGCATACAGAGAATTTACCTTACACCGATAACTAGCAGGTAGTTAACCTGCTTTACGTGTGAATATATATGTGAGCATGTCGTAGTGGACCTTAATGTTTGAAAAACACTGAATAAATGAAACTAAACTCCTAGAAGGAGTGTTGTGTAATTCCAAAATAAATAAGTAGACAAAAAATGTAACGAACTGAAACATGAACGGAGAACAACGGACCACATAAAAGAGTTGTGAGAGAGTGATGATATGTTATTATTATTATTATTATTATTATTATTATTAGTAGTAGTAGTAGTAGTAGTAGTACATTAAGGGTAAGGGTCAATCTGTCTTAAATAGACTCTAACATAACGCACTTGCATTTTTTTTTGAAAGCTGGCACAAGCTTTTGCTGTTGGAATTGCGAATTGTTGAAAACAGTTTTAATTCACCTTGAATTCAATTTTAAATATGCTTAATTCTAATATTTATGATTGTATTTTTTGCCATTTTGTTCCTTTTCTGGTGGTCATTAAGATGCAGTCTTTTTTGATCTATGCAAACTGCAGTCACAATCTTAATGTCATATCAAAACTCTGAGTGCCCTAATACATTTTTTTTTTCTCTTTTATAGGTTTGATTCAAATTTATAAACAGCTTATGTTTTATTCATAGTATTCATATTTTAGTAAGTACCATTTTTAATTTTGTTAAAAGTTTGGTACGTTATTCTGTTGGACCTGGTAATTTTAGAGGTATTGTCCATTGTATGATGTGAGGACTTATGCACTGAGAACTTAGGTTGCAGTCCTAATGTGTGACGCTCAACACAAGCTTATATACATGGTAAGTTCTCCTGTTGATGTTAAAGGTGTCGCCCTCATCCATATTTTATTCTATTGTGACAAAGTACCTGATGTCTTTAAAAGCTACTTTTTCACAGGCTTTCATAGTTCGGAGGCTTCTTTTTGTCACTGGGACATGTGTGTAACTTTTGAATTCCTCTTACTGTTTTAGCATCACAGAATTTGCCCTTAAGCTTTTTACATTTACATTTTACATGTTCCTAGTCTGTCACTGTGGAGGCCATGAATGTTGTGATGGTAAAGTCTCTTTTCTTTAAGTAGTTGTCTTTGTGTCATCATTTGTTGTGAACCCACTGAAATCCTACTTTTGCTGCTGTTCTCCAAGCAGTTCCCCAAAGTCAATTTCATGCATTTTTGCTATGATATGTGGCAGAGAAAGGTCCCTCTGTCAGGATGCCAAAACCCTCTTTGTGGTTTGTACAGTTTACAAGCTACAGGTGAAGATCTGTAATTAATTATCTTGGAATGTTAAGTTTGCTTGGGCTTCCACCGCTGGCCCATAAAAAAGACAGCATTTAAAGATATCAAGGGTTTTGTCACAGTGGAATCTGATGAAAAATTGTGCCTTGGCTGTATGCTGGAGGTGTTCAAAATCTCAGTGATTGCCATCAGCTTCAGGTAAAAGTTCCTTCGATCCAGCTGAATCAGGTCAGTCAATTTTATACCAGCTGTAGTAGTCCCAAATGAAAATGGTTTGCACAGTCTAGCAAACTGGTTTACTTACTGAATTTCTCCTTCATAATCACTGATCAATGACTTGGCAATTAATTCTTGATAAAGAGAGGAATTCTTAAAATATGTTTCAATTTCAACGTGTTTGTAATCACATTCAAAAGCAAGCTATAGTTAAGGGCCCAAGGTTCCAGTCGTTGAATGCTGTACAGTATATTGGCTCATAGCATTGGCACTGTTGACTCATAGACTCCCCATTGTCCCAATGCCCAAGCAAATTCTGATGACCTTGTCATGGCCAGATTTATTTTTAAAACACACTTCCCACATTGCCAGATATCTCACTAATTAAATAAATACATTCTGAATTTTAAGAGGTTCTTACTTCAAATGTGTTTATCTCTGGCTCGACTTCCTCTTTATTTGTGACAGTACATTTTAGCTACAAATCAGGAGCATATTGTAGCTAGCTGTCTAGCAAGGTAGCTTACTGCTGCTTATTGGCAGAAAAATGATAATTGAGAATCCAAACCAGAAACCACTGCCAAGGACACACAGGTCTGTTGTTAGTTGACTGTTTAAGATTGAAATCTGGATTCTAGAATGGGCTGTTTTGCCACTGGTAATATGAAAAACTGAACATTTCTAAAACTTATATTTTAAGACATAATACTGTCCCATGTCTTGAATAGCCTTGAAAACCAGCAGTGCCTAATACCTTGGACAATAGGTGCCATTTTGAATGCTTTGCTAACCCAATCAGCTGTTTGTGTGACAAGTGTGATGCAAGGTTTGTTTGAAAAGCACAGTGGTGCACATTTATTGAGCTACTCTAGCTCTACTACTGGCATGAGGTCAACCTTTGACCTCTTGATGAAATGTCCAACATGCATTGATGTATTCTTAATGTATATATTATCCCTAAAACATGTTTTAATAAAGCAGTAAATTTCAATAAATTATTTTTTCTCTAGTGTACATGTTCTTACAATGAAATGTAATGGAATAATGTAAATGTAGGCCTATGAAGACTACACCTTGGCTAGCCACTGTAGCACTACATCAAGACTGTTTATTGTAATGATTAATAATGATTGATTTTATTGACTTAACTCACTGCAGGTAATATTTTTGATAAGCATTACAGATCGTTATAGATGTAGTAATCATCAAATTAAAAAGAAATGATGTGGTCTCTTGCCTGGAGTACTTCTGTAAGAAGTCATATTGCAGTACTCATTATTTTAGTACATTATTATTTTGATGTTGTCATAATGATGCTGAAGGATGGTAGATTGTTGTTGAATTTTCTCCCTGCACACTAACAACAGTGTACATGTTATTCATGTGTCTACAGTGGAAATACTACTGTATGACACTAGCAATGATAATAACAGTATAATGTATAGTTATATATGCACACATTTTATTATTTTTAAATAAAATGGTTGAAATAAGTAATAAAGCAAGGTAATCTCATCGTTCAGTCTCCAATTATATAGTTTGCTTATGGTCACTGTTTGTAATTGTGATTCTGTTATATCATATGGTATTAGAGCTAAAACACAAGGAGAAATTTTATCCATGTTTGCTTTAAAATCCATTTTAATATTGACCAAAAAACAACTTTTAAAGTTCTGTGAGTCATCATATATTTGTATGATGTTGTGTATCAGGCTTTGTGTATCAATCTCTCACTTGTCCTAAATATCTTAAATGTCCTTTTAAAAAAATGTGTTAGAAATTCCTGGTTGGGTATCGTACTGGTGTAGGTCCACAGTGTGAAATTAGTTGGCACATACCCAAACAAAATATTTTCTGAACTCTTCTATCTCTTTCTTAAAAATAATATGGTACAATCTCATCATACTCATTGCTTTTTTGTACTAAAGACAAGAGGCATGTGAGGCCACACAGACAGTGCTCGTAACTTGTGACACTGATATAGCTTGTTCCATTTAGCTTTCACCTCAAGGTTATGGTATCTCTGTACGCAGACAGAAGTCATTAATAGCAAAGGGGGCTCGATCCAGATGGGTTTAAATAGAAGACGTTCACTGAAAGCATTTCCACCAAGTCAGTTCTCCAAATTTAATGCCATCCATGTCGTTCCACAGCTGGTGGAGGGCCTGAGTTAGAGGAGAGTTGTCACCCTGCAAGATTTGGAACGTTAGTGGGAGTGGTGGAGGGAAATGTAGCCAGTGGAAACTGAAGACAGAGAAAGTGGGAGTGGGAGCAGGAAGGCGGGGAGAATTTGTATGGAGAAGCTTTGTGTGTGTGTGTGTGTGTGTGGGTGGGTGGAACCAGACTGGTCCTAGAACCTAAGTGCCATTGGAAATGGGTTGGGATAGTCATTTTAAGAGGGATGGGGATGAATAACTGCATGTGTGTGTTAAGTGTATTGTGATAAGCAGTGTTGTGGCATTAAAAAAAGTCACTGGGGTTGGTAGCAGAGGGAGTGAGATAAAGAAAAAGAATACATTTTCAAGTGAAGAATGGATATAATAATGAATAGAAATGAATAACAACTGCATGAAGTTCGGACTGATCCTAGTAAACAAACATACATGCAGAGATTTTACATTTTTTTATTCTTGGAACATGCTTGTGTGGATTGAATATGGTTAAACTCAAGGACTAAATCTCCAACATGTTACATCATATCAGAGAAAAAAGTGGTTGACACCAGCATAATGGAAATCCATGATAATGATCATGTAATCTGTTCAAGATTCTCTTAGAAAAGAAAATTGTATTTGCACGAGTCTTTTTTACAGTGCACTGACATTTGACACCAACAGCTACATTAGATGAGATATTGTAATGCCCTATGTATAGCCTACCTTTGATGAAATGTATACTTAAAAGGCAATTTAATTAAAATTCATTATAATAAATCAAATTTATGAGATAATGTCCTCTGTAACAAATAGCCTCAGATCGCTAAATAAGATATGCAAATCCAAATGTAATTTCACTATAATTCTATTTTCATTTAATTTCAATATACAGACAGCTCCATTTGCACAAAATACGAAATGATTCTGTCAATGAATTCAGAAGCATGCGTTCACATAGGGAGAGTTACTGAGAAAGGGGACGTGAACAACAGAGACGCGGACTACCTTTCTATCATGTTTGGGAATGATTGATAACTCGCTGTGACTAGACAACACCAGCATGTCGGTATGCATCAATTAAGCGACGTTAACTGAGCAATTATGGATCTATATATTCAGGGAACTATTCAGCTTTTGGCGCATATTCATATCAAGTATGACTGTTGTTTACTCTTATATTAGCCTACCTAATGAGTTAATTATTATCCGATGAGCTACGTAAATTGTTGTTTCCAAAAGTGTTCTTAACGCGAAAATCCTAAGGTCCTAAGAGATCACATTTGCCAGGTAATGTGGATATCAATATTTGTAACACCAATTTTATGTTACATAAGATAACTTCAATAAAAGAATAGAAAACTTTTAGTTTCGTGTGTTCTGTCTAAAAATTAAAAAGTAACTGTTACATTCATATATTAACTTATATTTTATTATTACAAACAATGCACATTGTTTTAGATAAATTAAGAAAAAAAAAACGTTTGACCATGCTGAAAAACTCACAGGTAAAAAAAAATCTTTTACATGCGCTTAAGTAAAACACTTAAAAGTGCACGACGCTTTACTTTGGAACGATGGGGAAAAACGAGAGTAGTTAATGCAAAATGTCTAAAACAAATAAAACAAAAACAGGAATAAACAGTGGTGATAGAATTTTAAATAATGGACTTAATGTTGCAAATGCATAAATACATGTTAAATTATAGTTGCGTTCAGCCTCAGACCCAAACTGTTCTTTACAAGTTAATCCAATACAAAATTAAAGTAATACAGCACTTAATGTAACAGACGATATGGCTTCTATTACTGGAACTATCATCTACGTCAACAAGAAGATAGTGGGACAAAACATTTTTTTCGCTTTAATTGGCGTTTCACGTTGGAGTCCATTGATTGGGAAAGAATATGTGTGCGCTTCGTAAAAGAAACGGCTTTAAAACTGGCAGCAGCTGCCCATGTTCGCGGGGGGTCAGCTGCCCCTTGCCCAACCCTCCAAAGTGGCAACGACATTGGCATTCACATTGCTGTAGACTCGAACAAGTACTGCACCTTTGCGCAGCAGCCGCTCTTCAGCTGAGAGGTCTCCCTCTCAGTGCACAAAGGCAGCTGCTGAAGAAACAGTTCCAGTACGAGAGCGAGCGAGCCGGTGCTGAGAGGCGTAATAAACAATCTCCAGCTCCAGACACCACTCGGAGAAACCACTCGGTCGTAACCCGTGGTTTCGCGCTGTTAAACCGGATTTCAGTCCTTCTTTGAACAGCACACAGGTAAGAACTTAACGAAAGACAATCGGAACCGATATGGAAGTGAAAGCGTGGGCCCGGAGTCGAGTTAAAAGCGAGCCGATGGCTTGCTTCTGCTTCCCGAACGTGGTTGTTTTTTTGTGCAGAAAATGGCGTCATCGCTCTCTTGTGTTCTGGCTGTACAAGGAGGGGAAACGCATTAGTTTATAAAGCTGAAAGTGACCTTTAATGTTGTGTTTCAAGGCCGCCAATTCGGACAAAGTAGTCGATTGACGCTCCCATACATCTTTTATGGATATAATGCGACTTCGTGTTCAAATGTAGACGGTGGGAAGACGCGCAAAGCCGGAAGGGTCACCGGTCCTGTGCGCCAAGCAGCTTCTTGGAAAAGGTGGCACAGAGCCGCAAAGCGCAGCATTTTACAGTTCGAATAACGGTCGTTTTGGAGTGGTTCTGGATCGCCACATGGATTTTTTTCGCTGAGATATTTCGTTATATTCTACTTGTCGACAAATCATAGCCTAGCAGTTTGTTTTTATGGAAATATATGACATGTTCTTTGTATATCCTTTCTTTGGTTGAGCCCGCTTTTACGCCGCACTCCCTGCCATGCAGCAATCTGTAAAAGGGGCCTCTCTTTTACGGTTTGAAAGGTGCGTTTTGTACTTGGCTTTTCCTTTGATCAAGTTAATCTCGTCTTTTGTGGTCCAAAATAGGGCGTTTTGGGGCTGACAATATAACCGTGTAAAGGAGATTTCAGGGGATAATGGGGCGATGCAAATCGTGCCATGAGAACGGTAAACTGCTTTGCGCTTTGGATTGCAGATTGCCAACGAAGAAAGACTCAAAATAAATTCTTATTTGGGCAACCGGGGTGTAGTTAACACAAAAACCAGTATCTACAGCTGCGCAACGCTGGTACTGCTTTGCGCATATCGACAGCTGCTCAATTAGCTAACTACTATCCCTTTGCATCTGTATTTTTTCGCTGGTTAACCTACTAAATAGTTGGATACGCTTTGGAGAAAGGAGTATAATAGTATTCATGGGGTCCTTTATCCGAGTGGCTGTAGTCTTGGAATTCAGTTCGAAGTTTCAGGCGCCTTGGCTGCTGCATCTTCTCCCGTCGTCAGCCATTACGTGCCTGCGTCCCAACAGAATGTAGCCAAGTATTTTCAGCGACCAGATTCGTGCGAGCGAGGTCACTCTCCCGCACTGCAATCCAGTGGACCGAAAGTAGGCTTTTTTGTAAGTGTCAGTCGACTTACTCGGTGAGGATCAGCACATAAAATTAAAATAATAATAATAAAAAAATAAGGAAGGTAAGTCAAGCTATGCTCTCGGAAAGCCGCGTTCGTAACGTGTGCACCACTGAGTTTTGGAAACGGAATTGTTATGCAAGTGATCTCCACGAGAAGAGGTTATCTAACGACCTGTCCGTTTTATGTTTGTAAATGTATGAGGATGTTGGTTTTAGCTAGCTAGTAAGGCCGAACTAGCTAAACGTTTTGACATGTAAAGATTATGTGACATTTGCGTCAAACACCATGGTTCCTGCATAGCTGGAGAATGGTGAGGAGCTGTAAGTGGAAATGTGGTTACGGCAACCTTCGGAGCGCAAATCCGAACGCAGAAATAAATATGCTGACAAGTGGAGTGCGTCAGCGTCGGTAATATTATCAATATGGTTTGATAGAGAGCCACATAGAGAACTAATTAAAGTGTTACTGAATTAGCTAGCATCAACGCTAGCCGCCACAGTTCGCCAAAAGCTGCAACCATGCATTTCGAGACATACATTGCTACATGGCAAACATACGGCCCGGGGAGATGCCTGATTCATGTAGTTTATTGTACGTCGATTCATATATTAATTTGATGAGTCACGTTTACGTGATCTGGATATGACATGGATATATTACACTTTCTGGAAAGTGGACGGGGACACCGTATCCTTTGTAGACTGGAGCAGACTACACGGGGGTAGTTCGACCACGTGCATGGCAGAAACGGCTAGTGCAGTCAACCAAAATGCTGAGATTCAGGGGGCTTTGTTTTAATTCAGTTGTTACGCTAGTCTCATTTTATTGCAGCTTTTCACCGATTCGTTCACTTTAATTAATTTAATCTGACGTGCTTGTTTTTTTGAAAATACATCGCACTATTAGCCACGAAAAAGGCTCATGGCATTCGCAATACACTACTCCGCGAAGCACATCCGTGAAGACTTCCACGCTTGGCCCTGTGCACCGTCTCTTTGGTTTGCAAATAGTTCAGGAATGGTAGAGAAAGTAGTTTATTTTTCGTTGTGATAAACGCTTTTCTTGTCATTTTTAAAAGCCTTCCTCCGATGTAACTTGTTTGTTTAAAACGTTATTTGGCCAAAAGTTTTGCCTTGTTGATGCAGTGGCAGGGTATGTTGTTTCTCGAAGTGCACTTCGTCTTGGAGAGCCCTGCAGAGTGAGATTAAGTAATTGGATCACGATAATACCAATAGTAAATACATCTTTTTCTAATTTTTCTTTTTCTGCTTCTTACTGTGTAACCTTGCCTCAGGGCAAATGTTTTGATAAAGGAGTAAGCTGTTACCTGTTGCATAATAAAGTTGCGGTTTTAGAGCTAAATATTTGGGAGAATGCTTCTGTCTACACACCAAACACATACTGGTGTGCACCTATGTTGCTGGATATTGTTATTGTACTGTAGCAATAGGGTAAAATATCTGCCATCAGTGGGGCAGGTCACATGCTTCTCCACATGGTCTGTTGTGTACAGAAGTGACACTCCCACCATGGAGTGAGCGAGCTGAAGCTGTGTTTTTTTTATTGCTGTGGGATGGAGTAACTTGAGACAAATAAAACCTGGGACACCAGCAGAGATGTGCAGGTGCAGAGAGCCAGGAAACCCCATCACTAAGACTTGCACCTGAAGTAAAAGTGTGTTGTAGGCCAGTGTTAAGTGCCAAAAGACAAGTATTTTGTGTGTTTGAAAATAAGCAAGTAAACAAGCCTGAAACCTTTTATTTTAGAGGATAAAAAAATCAATGGCTGTGATCAGTTGTGTGAATCCCAAAATACTGTTTACATGAATAGTGTGCCATTCATCAGGTGAGCATAAAATTTTCAGTTTGGTAAGTGTGGTGTTCATTTCACCACCTCTCAGTGAGGGTATGACTGCCCTCTTCTGCAGCACCAACAGCCTGCACTCTGACTGACCGGCCCTGATCAGATGCCGTATTTATTACCGATTCTTGTTGAAACAGGAGAAAGGTGTAGCATTTAATCTCAGACATGTGGCTCTATTTTCCTTCATGAATCATAGTGAGTGTTTGATTAGTGAAATTTATATTATATTATATGATATTATTTATTTTAGGATTATTGTTTCATGTTTGTTTCCTTGGTCATGTACAGTTTTGCTTGGCATGTGGCGGAAAGAGCGAATAGCTTTGTGAAAGTAGGCCCAAAGTCCCTTTGTGAATCACTTACGAAATGAAATCAAAGTCTATCAGACAATTCATTCAGTAATCCACATCAAGAACTACACACAATCTTGAGGAGAAATAGCTGCAATACTGAATGAAAAATGAACTGTCAGATGGCATCAGACGTTTTGTGACATAATCTGGGATGCTCACTCTTTGTCCAGTATTCCCCTTCATAACATTTCAGGATATTGTACTCTCATGTTATAGACACCAATGAAAGGCAACTCTATCTGCACTTTATATGCACGGTGTGCACGTAGTTGGTGCCATCAGTAAAGCACTTTTGGCTTGACATCCTGTTTGGACACCGTTCCTTTGTGTTAATGACAAGTCAGCATTGTTGCTGTTCCAAACTGAAGTTACTGAACGCATTCCTTTGGGAATTGATGCACCTGCAGAGAACTTCCTGACAGACCTGTATAGACAGTGTGTATTGGCACTGGCATTCCCAGCTCCTTTAGAGGAGAAGATTCAATGGGTTTTCTTTCAAAACAAACTTCAGACACTGTCAGTATCTTTATTAGCAGTTTAGCAGTTCTACACGTATGATGTTGTATTGCATCATAAACTTGCAAAGCATATTACATTATATTATTATGGGTATAAATAAATTGCCCATAAATTGCTCACATTACAAGTGTAGCTTAAACCTAGCTTAAGACCTAAATCATGATCTTGTCAACACCATATAATAACCTTATAACCCCCTACTGGTTTGAAAACCATTACCTAAGTGCATCATAGGTCTCTTTGCCTGTGATGCACTAGGCAGCTTCTGGGAGGTAGTGGATTTTCTCTCTGACTGTCAAACTTTGTATGTTTCCTCCTGATTGTTGACCTTTCACCTCTAATGGTTGTAGTGCTTCATGGGATTCTCTCTGAGAGATTGTTTTTCTCAGGGGGCCTGAGACCTGTTGAATGTGCAGGTTTGTTTGGAAAATTGTCAGGATAATAGAATAAGGTCCATCATCAGCTGAAGAAGCCTATTTTTAGACGGTTAATTGCAAAGTGGTCAGTTTAATCAAAAAGATGGTTCACATCATTATTTCCTGCAGTCAATTAGCATGTTATACTTTCCCCCCATAAAACATCAAAGGGGTTATTTCTCAGTATCTCAATTCAGAACTGCTAAAGAAATGCAGTGCCATTCAAAAGTTGTACTGTGTGTGGTGTTATCTGTAGTTTTACATGAACACAGACCAGCCACAATTTTGGGATGGCCTTAAAGTCACTTGGCAGCATCCCCACATTGACTTTACATTACGTTACATTATTGGCATTTAGCTATATGCTCTTATTCAGAGCATAGGTTCATAGGTTACAATTTTTTATATGTTACCCTTTTATACAGCTGGACATTTACTGAGGCAATTCTGGGTTAAATACCTTGCCCAAGGGTGCAACAGTAGTGCCCCAGTGAGGAATCGAACTGGCAACCTTTTGGATACGGGTTCTGCTCTTTACGTTGTTACACTGCCATCGACTTATGGTTTGACATCCCCAACAGACACAGTTACACCTTAAAAAAATGTACAGATGGATGTACAGATGTCTGCTCACCTTTTCCACCTCACCTTTCTCACTCTTGCAAACCAGAGACCTGTGCAACTGCTAGCTCGCTAGCTTAGTGGAAAAATGGCCCAGGTTGACATATGTCAGCATGTTCCTGTATTGTTTTGTCTGTTATGTTAGAAAATAGATAGGTGCAAGCAAGTGTAAAAAATACCCCAGCGGGAATGAAACCAGGACAACCGGTCTTCCACACAGCCAATGTCTGGCTGGACATGTTCAGTGTTTAACATTTAGATCAGTTGTACTTCCGGGAGATTGCACTATTACTTGGTGTTGTGCCAGCCTGCTTCCTCCTGCATCTGTTCCATAAATACGCCTACGTCTGTAAAAACCCCGAGTAACCACTTCCTGGTCGCATGGAGTGCTAGGTAGTCCTCTGTGCCTGGAGTGACTGGCTTTCAACCACACCTGAACTTCAGCTAGCATTTGAGTGGAAATGGCATTTTAGCATGTTTACGTGCAGCAGGATACATGTGAGGGGAAATGAGGCATTTCTGGTATGATGCTGTTATTAGGAGGAGTGTAACCTGAGCGTGTCTGATGTATTATTATTATTATTATACTTTTTTTTTTTAACGACCACCACAAAAGACATTACTCTTAGAGTGACCGCAGGTGAAGTCATGGACTCTTCAGGGGGAAAAAAGCTGAGATGTTTCAACATGTCTCAGCTTGGTCCTGTCGTTACAGCAGGCCTCTGTATTCCTCATCTTACTTGGAGGTATTTAGTGTGGTGTAAGGGGCTAGAGTTCTTCTTTCAGAAAGATGGTAGGAAAAAGTCAGGGTTTCCTGGGTTTTTGGTTCCAAGTGGAAAAGCGGCGAGTACTTCGAGATCTTCTTTACATTTATTAAAGCTCAGAAAAGTCAACAAGGGCTACATCTATAATATGCTTCCCTGACAGCCTGCAGTGCTTCAAATATGATTATGTTCAGATTCATAAGGGTTGCCAGTGCTACTTTCTGGTCAGTCTTGCCTATAAAGTCATTTTCAGAAGTGATTTCTCATGTTTTCCCTGGAACTTCAGTTGCTTGCCAGTGAAAGGTTTCAGAAAATTTTCAGAACAATTTAAAGATGGAAATTGTTTTGAATACATATTTTATATTGTATAGTATTTTTGCCATTACAAGTCCATCAAGCTGCTATTATGCTACATTTTACAGTTTCCATGGTGTGACCCTCTTTACTCTAAAAATTGTTGTACTTATTTACTTTAAAAATTCATTGCGTTTTGGGGAAAATTGCCTGCCATATTTTCTTAGTTCTCTGTGTGACCTTCTGTTGGTTGATGAAGTCTGAATGCAAAACCTCCAGAGTGCTACCTGCTGAAGTTCATGTAGTGTGACTGAGGCCAGTAATATGTTCTTCTCTGTCCATTTCTTAAACCTCTGTTGTCTGGTGTGAAGATGATGTTGACCTGATTTCCTGTGTGTAAAATGGAATCCTGAACCAAGACTCTGTCTGTAACCGTGGAAACGCACAGTGTGTAAAAGAAGTGTTCGTCAGGATTCCATCATGTTCAACTCTGGGTCACACCAATAGCCTTTTGTGTTCAGAAAGTGGTGTTTTTAGTAAAAGAACAGCAGCTCAAGATTTTTCTGGCTGGATTTCCAAAGAAAACAATAACAAAATGTGTCAGTTGATTGAAAGTTTTTTTTTTTTCCCTGATAGTTGATTCATTCTTAGATGATTCAGATAGTTGTTGTTTTGTAGTATCATGAGTGTGTTTGGAAATTGCAAAACACAAGTTCCTTTTGTTGGTTCTGGTGGGGTTTACATTTGTAACTTGCTGGCAAGGTAGCGCTGATAGTTAGTTATAATTTACAGTTATACTTACTGAATGTTTGTGCTGATATTATATGTTGATTTTCTGACTTGTTTGGAATTTGCATTGTTCCTTGAATATTACCAACCAAATTACCTGCATTACTAATGCAAAACCATCACCCCAGATACAGCTCTGTGTGTCTTCCTTGGCTGTAGTGCAGTAAGAACAGAAAGACACTGAAGTAGCTAGCTGCATAAGTTAGGTATATGTTAGCAAAATCACTGAAGGGTCAATCTGTTTAATTGATTAAAGCTTTAATCCCTAACAGCTTTTGTGTGTCTGTATGTCTGATCTCTTTTCGCCCTGTGGAAGAGAACAGAACCTCACCACCTGATCTGAGATCTGTGTCTCAGAGGATAGAAAGAGGTAAAGGAAGGGGAGTACTGTATGATCATCTCTCTCCCTCCCTCAGACATATCTGCTCCTCCCACATTCATTTGCTTCCCCTGTCACCTTCTCCTCATGCACATAAATCTAAGAGGGCAACCGGATGCCACCAGAACGGGGCGCTGTAGGACAGTGCTCTGTTGCTGTAGGACTAGTGGAGCATGCAAATGTTAACAGCAGCACAACACTGTACATTACATTACAAGATTTACATCTGTACCTGATGCCTTTACTTAGTCCAGATTGCACAGGTTACTTTTTTACGCATATCTATTTATGCAGCTTGGTATTTACTGAAGCAATTTGGGATTAGTGCCTTGCTCGAGGGTACAACAACAGCTCTGCATTTGGACCACCCTCCGGGTGCAAGTTCATGTGAACCCCGATTGCATGCTGATGCAGGTGACACCTCAATAGCATTTGTGTTCGCCCACCCGGAGGTCTACTGAAAATACCAGAAGGAATGAAAAATAGAGAATAAAAATAGAATCTTTTTTTTCCCCCCCAAGTCTTTGAAGACTGTAAAGCAAATCCCCTTTGAGAGAATGGCCCTCAATGGGCAACTTCGTCTGAATGAGTCCAGCAGCAGGAACGCGGCCTGTTCTTGTTTTAGGTTCCTATTGAAGGGTGGGTGGCATGAAGCGGCTCCCTGCTTCACCCCGAAACCAAACAGCAGTTCACTCAGGACCGAGTGAACCACAAGCACAGGAAAGGGTGTTTTTCCAGCCACACAGCGTTACAGTTGCCTGTAGCTATAGCCACAGGGTACTGTTCCTCTGCCAGTCTGCAGGGTTGAATCTATCAGGATGGTAATAGAGATATGATTTATTCATACCTTTTGGTATTTTTTATGCTGTATTTGTAGTATCACAGGGCGAGTGTTGTGCATTGTTTAAGGAAGTGAATGTGTAACCAGAAGGTTCAGTGCCCAAGTTGGTGTTTCTTGAACTGAATTGCATAAGGAGATATCCAACTGTTTATATAGATAATATGCACCAATGTAAGCTGTGTAATTGATTCTGTATTTAGGTTTGCCTCAGAAGTATATAAATGGCCACAGAACTGCTTGTGTCAACAGAAGGTGGTAAAGACTTGAAATTATAAAGGCAATATACTCAGCCTTTGAATATGAACATTCAAGGATGTTATAGCTGACAAGCCAAAGTGGCAGGCTTGGTGAGAACGTCATCACGTCTGTCATAAAGAGCGCGCACACTACGAGCAAACGAGAAGTCAGCTCAGTAATGATCGCACGGTTATGATGATCATGCCGTGCGCACAAGAGACTGGTATTTAGCTTGATGTAATGTGACTAATCCTTGAGCAGCTTGTAGGAGAAATGGTGCTGAGAACGCAATGTGCCATTGGACAATAGCTGTGTGGAAACAGGAACTGCAGTGCTGGCAGATTTGTCACAAAACATTGGGCAGCCCTTGAATTATTTTTCTGTTTGGATGCTCATGACAAACAAATGGTCTGTCTCCCCTGACCGTAGTGCCCACTCAGGACGGCGAAAGGGGTGAGAGCAGCTGGCTAAAAAGCCATGTTAGGCCCGTGTAGTGGCCCTGTGGCTCCATTTTTTACGCGACATGGAGCTGAGCATGCAGGCAAACCCGCTGTCCTCTGAGGTGAGCCAAGGTCCCTTGCCTGATAAGATGCCCCTTGTGCATCAAAGAAAGGAGCAGACCCTTGTAGCACCGGAGACAGTCAAGTGTGAAGAAACTGCTGAAATTGAATATTTGTCTCCCTCTAGTGTTCAGTGCTTGTAAGAGAGAAGCCTTTGAACTTTTGTATATGCACTTTATTTGTGTGTTTTTACACACCCTCATACTGTGCCTAGCTTCATTAGGATGAAACAGGCAAATTTGCTGATCACATGAGAACGTGTGGGATTCTGGGAAAATTTTTACTAATCTGTCGAATTGCTTAAAATGGCAACTGTGCTGTCTGTTATGTAGTCCAGCTGCACTCTCATTTATATTGAGGGTGGTTTCAGCATGGAAGTGAACCACATGTGCAGTAATGGCTTTTTAATCAAAAGACCACATGTTAAAGCAGAGTTCAGAAGCATAGATAGGCTAAGGGAGGGTTATGTAAAAGTCAGTGGTGGGGTTGTCTGATGCACCTGCTGTTTTTCCAGGGGCACTTGGCACTGGGAGCCCAGCAGAGGGCAGCATGGAGAAACCGCACTCTGCTCTGAGGAAGACCTCTCACTTCCTACGCAATCAGGTACACGAGCACATTCTCTCACTGAAGTCACCTCTGAGTGAGGCTGTGACTTACAGATAAGCTCTCTCAATGAAGTCACCTCTTAGGTAGCTTTTAAGTTGCTGGAGCTCTCTCACTGAAGTTACCTCTTGGTTACAACATGAATTACAAAAGTTGCAGGAGTGCTTTCTCTGTAAGAATTCATGCTTGTTAGATATCTTACAGGTGAGATGCACTTCAGTCAATTGTGGCTTATTAGACAGTAAACAATGATCACAATGTACAGGTACTCTGGACAGCACAAGTCAGGTCAAATACCGTGAGCAGCAGGGTCCCACTCAGAGGTCAGATCACTTCACCCCTGTGTTCAGTGGCTGTCCTTTTTGCTGTATTAATGTGTGTTTATGTCTGGAGTGGAGGTGGGGGTGGGGGGTGTTTTGTTCATTTCTTCCCCCCCCCCCCCCCCCCGAATCCATCGGTGTCATAACTCAGGAGGGAGGAAGGGCGGGGTAGGGTGATTTTTCTCCAAGGGTGATGGGAGGAATCAATGAATATGCAGACAAAGGACTTGTGAGTCAGTGCTGAGTCCCTTATCTCTCACTGCCTCTCTGAACAGCAAGGTTGAAGTGTCACCCCATGCTGGCGGACACAGTTTGGGACCCATTTCAGGGTTCGCACAAGGTGCTTAAAATGCTTAACAAGCTTGAAATTGATGGCCATAAATTTAAGTACTGGAATACCCAGAGAAACATACACTATATGGACAAAAGTATTCAGATGCCTGACCATTACACCAACAGGGACTGTAATGACATTGTATTCAAATACATATACTTTAATGTGGAGTTGGTCCCCCGTTTGCAGCTATAACAGCTTCCACTCTTCTTGGAAGGCTTTCTACAAGATTTTGGTGTCTTTATAGTCCTTGCTTTGTGCACTGGGGCACAGTCATGTTGGAATAGAAAAGGGCCTTCCCCAAACTGTTGCCACAAAGTTGGAAGCATGCTGAAGCATTAAGATCGCCCTTCACTGGAGATAAGGGGCCTAGCCCAAACCCCGAAAAACAGGTGTGGCCAAATACTTTTGTCCAGATAGTGTACTTATTTCATGAAGTGCTTGAAAAGGTCCTTAAAACTAAAATGATCTAGTCTCAAGTTAACATTGTACAAAGACTGTTGTGTGTGAGAATTTCCTCACAATTCATTCATTAAAATCAGAATTGATTGTGCTTTTTCTCTAGCTGTTGCATTCATGCATGTGACGTGCACCAATGCATGGGTGCATGTAATGTCTAAACACCCCAAATTAAAGTAGTATATTGTTTGTCCGTGAACATATTGGCTACCAGGACCTTTCCAGTAAACAGTTCACATGGAAAGGTGTAGCCTAACAAAAGTAAATTCTTTGGTTGGCAACTAATAACATGCCTATTAATTATTAGCCATAGCTAGCTACCTAGCAAACAGCTCTGTGTTTCAAAGTTACTGTTTTTGCTTGCTGATGCAACTGATCATTTAAAACTAGAGAGTGCATTGCTAGATGCAGTAGCTTTAGAATGTCATTAAAAGAAGAGAAACGGAGGTTGCAGCATTAGTACGTTCATGATACCAACCATAGGAGTTTGACCGTTACTGTATGTACACGGTTTGTTTCTGTGGCCGTGGGTATGGACCAGCACCCTTTCCTATTATCAGCAAGGTTTTGTGCATTGTATGTGCATTATATCGTTTTACTTTTACTTACTTTTTTATTTTACAGCTTTTATTATTATGTCAACGCCAGTACACAAATATCATTAAAGGAAGTCCACACATGCAGTTTTTAAGCAGTTGTCAATCATTTTTTTTATAGTTAAGAACATCACAAAGAAAGAACATGGTTCTTTGGGAATGGGAATCATGCTTGACTGAGCTTTGTGATGAAAGAAGATTGTACACTTATTTCAAGTTTGAGCTGCATTTTTGTGCTAGTTGAAGGTTGAGAATTAGAGAACTTGATACACAATAGAAAAAAGAATGCCGATAAAATATGGTGTAGTGTTAGAACTGTTTTCATATAAACACACTGTGATGCTTTTAGAGAAAAAAACACACGTTTGAATTACTTGTTTTGTGCGAGGTCATTGAAAATGGGGAAATAGTGCTTGAAAATATACTTGAAAGTCCTTGAATTTAATTTCATGGTGTTTGTATGAACCCTGCCATTGAATGGACAATAGAAACCAGTACAAGCAGGCTGTTTCTGATAAGAATAATGACCTTCCTTTTATTAATGTTGCTCCTGCACAACACCACAATGCCTCCCCTCGTTTGAAGCACGGCAGAGTGGGGAGGGGTCGAGCTCTGACGTGTGGAATGTGACTCTGTGTCCCACTGTCTCTGGTTCAGCACCCCAGCAAGGGGGACTGGGAGGTGGAGGAGGCCAAACCCAAAATGCAGAGGACCCCGACAAAGGACAAATACTGCCAGACAGAGCACCATCACCATGGATGCTGTGAGCCAGGTACAGGCAGTCCAGACGCATCCCCAAAGACCACAGGTAGGCTCCCTTCTCCAAGTCCACTGTCTTGTCTGCGTGCACGCCTCAGAGCGACAGGTAACTCTGACGGACAACCACTTGCTTTAAATGCAACCTCAGCTCAGTGGGTTTTTGAGCGGTGTGTGACTCATGGGAGTGACTTTATTTCTCTAACGCAAAACACAAAATGGAGTGTTACTGGTGAGTTCTTGTGGGCGTTTGCCTTGAGAGAGGGTCGATCATGGCCTGGACTTTAGCAATAAGCCACCAAAGCAATACAAGAAAATGACATTTACCACAGAAGCCTTGGGAACTATAAAAATGTAATATTTGATAAAATGTTTTTTATTGAAAAAGATGTGAACAGACTTTTTAAAATATGACTTGTATGCATATCTTTTATTCCCCTCATAGGTGTATATAAGCGTATATATCTGTTGAAAATATATAGTCACATGTGGGCCTGCTGCCATGAGCTCTGGGCATCCCCCACTGAAAATAACAGCAATGATTATCAGTTCCTCTCTTTCTTGTACACCTGTACAAAGTTTTTTTTTTTTTTATCTTAGGCATATGAAAATTCCCAACAGTGAAACCATTCACTGATAAGTCAGTATGCCAAAACATTTTAATTTTATAGTCTCATCTTTATGAGAAGTACTTTGTGTGAATCTTTTACAGATATAGTTGGAATGGAAAGTGAGTTGCAGCTTACATCTGAAATGAATGTAGTGTTCTAGAACAATCTTAAGATTGCCTTGTCATCAAAAGTGTCATTCTCTCATCCTTTTAAAGCCTTCACACTATGATACCGCTGAAATGACCTGAAAGGTCAGAGGTCAGAGGGGATTACAGGAAATTCCTCTGCCAACTTGCATTATCCTGGATGCAGTGGGGAGGAGCGGGCTTTTTGACCTCTCTAGCAGGCCAAGCACCCCCACACACACAAATGGACGAGCAAAGAGACCTCTCTGCCTATTATTGCCCCATCTCTATTCAGCACAAACACTCCCGTCATGTGACCTGTTGTCAGAGTTGAATAGGCTGGAAAGACAGACGTCCTTGTTCCTCACTCCATGTTCCAGCCAATATGGCCTCCACAGAGTGACTGAAAAGTGGTAGAGGAAGTACATGCTGGCCTATATCAGGTTTTGACAAAAGAGCACAAATGGGAGCTGTCAAGGAGCTAAGATCTGCATAAGGCTTATAGAAAGACATTAAGGTCAGTCATGTGAAAAGTAGATCTTTGAAAAACAGCCTTTTTTGATGGTACCCTGCTCTTTGCCTATCTGCCCGGTACACGGGCTACAAAATTGCTTCAAATTTCATGTGTAGTATTGCGATGCATTTTGGATTCTGTGCTCTACTGACTGATGTATGGTAGTAGGATTGGCCTCCGTTGCCTAGTCAGATTTCCCACGTTGACTTGTGGTAGGGCTTGAATAGTGTTATGCTCACACTCATTGGTCTGTGAGTGGTGTTAGCCTGGTCTGACACTGCTGTTCATTCAACTTGAATGGATACACTTATGCTCTATTGTGCTGGAAGTCGCTATGGATAAGAGTGTCCGCTAAATGAATGTAATGTAACGTAAGTCCAATAGAGATACAGAATCCACGGTGGGCTGTGGAGGACACAGTAGACGTTATACTCCTTCCTCAGCAGAGAGAAAAATGAACAAACTGTACATAAACTGCAAGTGCTTACCTCTTCAGTCATTTGATTTGATACAGAGCTTTTAATAGAAACAGTGCACATCAAACAGTATTATATTAAAATGTTAAATTAGGTATATAAATCTTTTGGTCTTCAGGGGATGAACAGTAGAAGAAGTCATTTCTAACGCTCAGCAGTTGCTTGCTGGCCGCATAATGTGAAGCAACACAGGCAGATTTGGTGTGCGTTGTATCGACTGCTTGGTGTAGCGTGGGGTAGTCTTTTTAGTGTGCCCTTCAGTGTACTGTGTAGCACAGAGAGTGTAGCTACAGCTAATACGTGCAAGTGGTTTAGAGGCCCAGAGTGCCTCTGGCTTTGTTCACATAAAGGGAGGGGTTGATTAACTGAGGATCGTGTGGCAGCGGATGAGTCTGGCTCTATATTTAGCCTGGCCCTGTGAATACATCGAGGGATGTGTAGCAGTGTGCGCACACCGAGTGTCTCGGAGGAATTGCCGTTTGAGCCAGGAGAGGGTTAAATGCGCAGTAGACAGTAGGCAGCTTGGCTGATTGGTTGCACTTTGTCCCCTGGCCGGAGGGAGACCCGCAGAGACCTGCCCCCTCTCATTAGACACGTCCCGCGCTGAGGGGTGGGGGGGAGGGGCTCGGAGGGGCGGGGTATAGAGGGGGGCCTGAGATGACCCTGCCTGCTTCTCAGACATGTCCCGTGCAAACACACAAGCACAGATTTACAGAAACTCAAACATTCATGAACCTTAACTACACAAACACACAGATAAAGGCATATGGAAAGATATTCTCAGTAATATATTTATACATTCAGATGCATGTGCTGACAGGTACACCAAGGTGGACAGTGGCACAGGCACAGTGACACAGTGCTGCTGCTCCCTCCTGGGGGGCTCATGGGACAGGAAGCACCCTCTTATATGCCAGAAGAACTGCCAGATCTTCAACTCCTCAGAATGCAGTGCAGCCAGATGGCCTCTAGGGGCAGTAACAGTGCTTAGGGAAACTGAAAGTCAGGTTGTGATCATACTTGTCACAGTTAGAGGACATTTTTCTAGACTGTGTACATTGCAGTGTAATCATTTCAACACCACCACTGGCATAGAGAACAGATATATGCTATTAAGCAGCATTTGCTTGGGGAGTAGAATTTAGGAAGTTGTAGCTCTGGCTGCATGCAAACCACACCTGTTTACATTTTTTGAGCTGTTTTTCCTCATCGACTCTACTGGACACCAGGACATCTGATGGGAGCGTAGCCAGAGATGTAACCAGCAGAGCAGGGGTAGTGTAAGCAAGCTAGTGTTGCGAATGATAGTATATCATCAGCTGATGGTACTTGAGACCTGATCCTGCCTCAGATGTCTTGACAAGCCTGAAATTCAATGAACATCAGCTGAAATTCAGACTTACTCTAGAAGGTGTTTATTGTTGACTGTTCTGAGTTGAGTGGATTGTCATATATTCAGTGCATTTATGGCAAGTTTGCCAAACCAGTGTTTGTTAGTGGATGAAAACTCAGGAGTCTGACTTAAAATTATTCCGACAGATGTGATTGGCTGTTCAGTGTTTTCACTCTCAGTACAATATTACTGGTTAGATTGATTATATGAAAACTACACTTACAGTGCCAAAAGGTTGCAAGTGGTGCCTGAAGGGGCCATTGGTGTCCCAGTGATATTAAGAGTCATTTTACTGTGCGATCTATGGTAAGATGCAAATTATTTTTGGGATCAGAACGTTAAATATAGATGAACCCTGTTAATACCATCTTATTTATGTATGGTATTTAAGTTCCTGTTCGTTATTTGAATAAAAAAAACATGAAACTTGAGTGCCATGGCAAACCCAGAACAAGTTTAAGACCATCAGCTGTAGCATCTCTTATCACCTATCCTCAGGTTCCGGTGTCCTCTTAATCCAACTGCCTGAGGACCGTCAGCTGTTCAACATGCCCTTGTCATATGAGATGAAATGGCAAGCACTGCAAGTCTTGCTTTGCCTACACATGAAACCTTCAGGTCGAATACTCCTTTAACTGTATTTACTGGGGTCTTGTTGGCACACACACTAACACGTGTTTATTGTGTTGACTTTGCTACCTGCCTTAAACCATACAGTGTTTGTTCCAGAGAACTATTTAAGTATTAGACTGACATGGCCTCATTGCGACTAAAAGAAAATGGCTTGGGTTCTCCAGTTCCCTCTCCTCCCTCCCCTACACGCCTCCACTGAATGTCACCTTCAGCCCACAAACTAATAGGCTCTCTTCTTTCATTGTTAGTCCAGGTCACACTGATTGGATGCTATTGTTAATGATAATCCCGTAATGGGGTTTCACACCAAACTGTACACTTGTCTCTCTCTCCTTTCTCCAAGGTGCAAAGTATAATGGAAGTTACCTCATCGACATCGCTTCTTCAAGCAATTAGGCCCACCCGCAGCTGTATTGCATGCTAGTGCATTGCACGCACTGAGGCTCACTAAGCCGTGTTAACAAGGGTGTATGATGCTTGCTCTGAGCAAGAGTAACTCAACATTGACATGCTAGTGAATGTGGAGTAGCAGAAAGACAGGCACAGGGTGGATTAGCCCACAGTTTTCAAAGGGGTTCCACTTGATCCTTAATTATGCCTTACGGCTGTACCCGTTTCAGTGATTTTTCGTTATCTGTTATGTGAGACTGATTCTTTTTTAGCGCTAGTGCATTTTTCCATCAGAGGGTCTGATTTTGGAAATGTCTGAATGCTGACTAAATCGCTGGGGCATTTGATGAGTACGTCTTGGATGTGCAGAGCTGAATCCTGTCCTGAATTTGGGACACTTCTGTCAGGTTCGAAATTTAACTTGACTCGGGCTCCATTTTACTGCTGTGCCTGTCAATTCGTATCTGAGAGACCCGTCAATCAACTTTCATGCCACTGTCTTCAGTGTATTGCAGGTTGTTGGTTCACCTGAACTGTGAGCCCTATCACGCACACACACTTAAGCTGAAACAACCAATAATAATGAACCACTTGCACTTAAAAGCCCCTATAAATCCTCAGTCAATGTAGAGTTCATTTTTTTTCTTTAAAAATGTCATCATGTTTGATGCCCTTCACTTGTTGATGATCCTCACTGAAAGAAGAGTCCATTTCTCTCTTGCTACTTCCCAAATCCTCACAGCCTACTTCAAAGTCCCTGTCACTACCACTGCTCATCTCAAGGCTTGAAGCTGTTGCCTTTTTTTGATCAAATAGTTTTTTTTTTTTTAAGGAAAGTAAGAAAAAAGAAGAAGCAAAGTTAAACTGAACAAGAAATGGACAAGAACAAGAACAGTGGGAAATGGCTGGATCAGACACTAAAAGTCACTGTCACCTGTCCATCAACTGGAAACTGCTTCTCCCTTTGCTTTCTGCTAAATGCAGTTGGTCTGAGTGATCATGTGACCGTATCAGAGAATCACTACCCACACAAACCAGTTCAAGACAAATTGCTTTTTGTGTTGTTTATAGAATGAATGACCTCTCATACAGTATGTGTTTGTTGAGCATTTGTTAGTTGTAGCTGAGTATTGGTCTGGAAGTCAGGTTGTTAATATGATGTGTGAAACTGAGAAACGCTCATTGGAAATGGGTAGGGTTCACCTTCAGCTGAAAGCTTTTGCTTTCTAAATTCTACTTGCTGAATCAGCAGGATGTATGTGCCTAGCTGTTTGTTTCAGTCGTCTTTAAAACGTTTGGAAGTTTAACCCAGTGTGGGTTTGCTTTCTGCGTGTTGTCCTTTGGCTGTTAGCGCGCACTCCACACACACAGCGGCCTCCCGCGCACACCCACGGCTAGTGACAGTAAGCCGCGGTGATGGCCGGAGTGAGAAAGCATTGTCATTGCTTTGGCAGAGCTGTCACACTAACAGTCCGATGCTGTAGCCCGGGGCCTTTGGAGTCCAGCCAGTACAGCTCAACCTCTGACCTTAGGGTATTCCGTCTGTCCCAGAGGAGGGGAAGAGGCAAGGGGGGGGGCTATCATTGGCTGCAGTCCTACACGAGTTATGTCCTCAAGGAAATTCTCCCCAAGACGTGCATAAACCTCATTGAAGCTGAACTGCCTCAGACCGGTTCTGCATGCAGGGACCCAGGCTGTGAGTGAGTGAGTAATGGGGCCAAACCTCTCTCTACATATTAACCTTCAGCAGATGTGGCATGTTTATCTGTGATGGTGTTCATCAGCTGTCTGCATTGTCAGGTCTTCGCAGAATATTGATGGGTTTGCGTAACTTTCTATTGTCTCTGTTGTGCGTATTGACATTGTATGGGCCTTTGTGTCCAACCCCCTGGAAAAGAAATCACCATGGCGACATTATAATGAGATTATGGGACTTCCCAGACTGGTTTTAAAGGGCGCAAGTAAACACTACCCCTTTTCTCTATAGCGCAGGCCCCCCAAAAGGTGGTGAGAGGCACACAGCTTCTGAGGTCAGTCGTGTGATCACGAGGCGAACCTCACCCCTGTTAGCACTTGCTTTGTTCTCCTTATTTTTATTTATTTTTATTTTTTTTGCATTTTAATAAAGCCTTGGACCGCTGTGAGGGAGTGAAAGAGGGCTCTTAAGCTCTCCCCGTGGCTGCGGGGGTGATCAGAGTCTGGGTGGCAGTGAAAGAGCTCGGGCAGCTGTCCTGATAACTGCACGCTTGCTGCTGCCACACTCATCTCATCTCTGTGTGCAGTCGTGCTCCAGCACGCTGCTCAGAAGGCTTTCATGCGCCCCCCCCCTCTCAAAAGGTGGAATCTTCCAGCAGCAACACCCGGAGATTTCCGCAGGGGCTGGCAGGGTGTTGCAAAGGACCAGAAGTGGGAGTTGGAGTGTCTTGTCTGAAGTTACAGCGTCAGTGTTGTCTCAGGGGCGCCGCTGTTTTTGAAAATGTGTCCCTGCTGAGGCGGAACCCCTCCTCCTGAGGAGTGCCCCCCCTCCCCCCAGCGCGCCCAGACGGCCTGACTCCGGCTAACATCCCCCCCTCCGCCACTCCCGTCACGCACGTCAGACGGAGGGATTCGGGTCACCAAACGATTTTCCCAGCCTGCCCCACTCTCCAGGAAGCGGGCGGAAGCGGGCCTGTCACATTGGCTTAGTCAGCGGTGACACGCGCGTGTCAGGCCTTTCCGCACACGACCCCCGTAATGAACAACGGGAGCTGCCACATCAAACTCTGTCTCATCACGGCCCAGACTGACATGTCAGAATCCTCGCTGGCTTGTGGTTGCCTTCATTTCGCCTTAGTGTTATTATTCATGATGGGTAATGATGACAATTCGGTTTGATCTTCTTTCACTAGAATCAACAATGTTTTCTCATGCCCTCAAGCGACAAATACGCTGTTGTCTCAAGAAAGATGCATGGGTATTATAGATAATTGTCTGAGACTTGCTGCCTCCTCTTTTTTTTCCCAGAAGTGCAGTCTTAATGAAATACAAAATGTATGGCTGGCATTGTTCTGGGGTAAAGTATCAGTTCCTGGTTATCCATCAGCGAGTGATTTGATTACATGTGTTAGTGCAGCTCCAGGTTGCTTTATTGCGAATTGCGGGAGATGGCCTCCGTCGCTCTGTTCCTTTCTGAAGTGCCATTACAGCGCACTGTACAGCCTTCATGAGATTATTCATCATAGTTATTATGTTAATCCTCCTCAGGTCTCTGCACAACACAGCTAGAGCTTCTCCGGAAACCGTGATAGTAGCTCATATTTAATTTAGAAACTTCCAGCCCCAGCCTCTTGTCTTTGTTTCATAAAGGGTCGTTACTGCTGGAAAGTACGGGGAAGAACCCTGCCCGGTATATTTCCAACTGAAGAAATGATCATCTCTGTAACGTACAGTGTTTGCATATTTACACAGCTGATGCTGTGTTTCTGCTGGTGGTATTCCCTGAGCTTTGCCTCCCGTGAAAGAGAAGGGAGACAGGTTACCAATTGACGCATCTTTGAAGTCGTAAGCATTACTATTCACCGCAAGGAGAGTGCAATAAAGTGGCATGTGCCTTCGGAGAGCGCTGCCTCTTTGACTCCCGCAAGTATTTCTTGGAGAAAACGAGAGGGAATGGCGCGCGGAGAGAGATGTGAGGGAGACGGTCTTTGAGCCGCGCCGGGTTAGCGAATCCCCGAGGACCCCGCTGCCTCGCGAGCGCCGTCACTCGCCCCGAGGCCAGGCGTGTGAAGCGGTGGCTGCGGCGCGCCCTTTGTTGTCGTCCCATCCCCGTCTCCTTGACACGGGCGTCAGGGATAGATGAATCCAGGCGCACTTAATACTCCACAGGGAGGGTAAACAAAACGCACATCAAGGCGAGCATTGTCATTACAGTTTAAATATACAGCGCTCCTCTCTCAGATCAGTCCCTCCTCGTCTGTCTCTTAACCGTTAACGTGTCACGGTGTCACTCCGGCTTTAGAACAGATAACCTGATCTAAGCACAGGGCTTTGATCGGAGAGATGAGTAGCTTCTCAAAGGCGAGGTTACTTGTTGAGGTTACTTTAACAGTGCACGGCTTCCTTGTGGTTTGTGAAAATCAGCTCATGTCACATCTTCACCCATCACAAGCCTCAGACTGTTCCTTACAGCTGCATGTATGAGAAGAAGAATAAAAGACTGAGTAAAGACTGAAGTCTAGCACCATTGCTGTGGAAAGTGGGTGGATGGTCTGAGTTCTACCACAGCTTCTCATGGTGGTGTTTATTGGATCATTTAAATGCCCACTGTATGTTTTACAGAAATGTTGTGTTACTAAATTACTGTGAATAGAGTGACAAAAATACTGTAGGTCTAGGTAGTAAGTCTATATGCTAGATGTATCATTTTTAGAGAAGGTTATGGCATTCCTAGCAATTTTAGCAAGCTAATGTTAACTAGCTGCCAAGCTTGCTTGATATTAGGCCAAAGAACAGGTAACTTGGTGCATAGTTACAGTGGATTAATTTGCGTCTCAAGCTAGCTATCAGTGACTGTTGTCTTTTCATGTGATAGGATAATACTTAAGCTAGCTAGCTGTCTGTCTGTCACCAGCTCACAGTTTTCTTTTGTTTAATTTGCTAATCAGGAAAGACAGTTGAACACCTGTCTGAAATATAATATCTTGGTGTGCTTTAAGGAACGTGCTTGTGCCATTTTCCACAACATAATACTTCATCCTAGTCAGCTACTTTACCACTCACACTTTTAAGTCTGCTTAAAGCTGTACTTACTGGTAATTTATTACGCTACAAAAAATACTGTACATTTCTCCACACAACGTACAGTTTGCAGTACGGACACGGTTTCTCATTTAGCTTGAATGGATACACTTGTCTTGTGCTGGAAGTCGCTCTGGATAAGAGCTTCTGCTAAATGCATGTAATGTAATGTAATGTAATGCACATTAGCATATGCTCACTGTGTGTATGTATATGTGTGTTATTTCAGTATTCGCCATGGAGCCGGGGGATCCTCCCCTTCTCCAGCAGCAGCTTCAGACGTCGAAGTCGGGAATCCAACAGATCATCGAGTGTTTCCGCTCAGGTACGGGAGCAATCCGACATGCCGTGACACGGCCTCCGTATCCTCACCGCGCGACTGCCTCGTGCCGCTAACGCCGTCCCCTTTGTGTCGGCCCTGCAGGGACAGCTCAGCTGAAGCACATCCTGCTGAAGGAGGTGGACACCATCTTCGAGTGTAAGCTCTGCCGGAGCCTGTTCCGCGGCCTGCCCAACCTCATCACGCACAAGGAGTTCTACTGCTTCCCCAGAGTAACTGCCCCTGCCGGTCAGTGGACCTCCATCCATTCCGCCTCTTTCTCTAATACCTTTGTCTCTGTCTCTGTTGCTGTCTCCCCTTTTTATCTTCTGGTGTCCTTTCTTTAGGCCTCTTGTTGTCTCCTCCATTTTCCTCTCTCTTCCCCCTCCTCAAATTGTGAAATCTCTTCTAGTTTTAGTTTAGACCTTTTTCTGTATCGTTTGGGCAAAGAGGACAGTTCCGGGCTGACCGATGCAGTATGGAGGCACGTTATTGTCTTTTTGTCTTTGCAGATCCACCTGCGGAGGACAAGCAGAGTCAGGCCATAAAGGAGCTGCTGGAGGCCATCTACCCGCGGACGGATAAGCAGGAGTACGTGGTCAGGCTGGAGCCCATCGAGACCAACCAGAACGCCGTGTTCCAGTTCGTCTCCCGAGAGGAGGACCTGGGTCAGCTCGGAGAGCGAGATGCCCCTCACCAGCCAGGCCCGGAAGAGTGGGGCCCCACAGAGCAGCCGGCCGACGCTCCCGCGGGGGTGGAGCTGGAGGAGGAGGCGCCCGAGGCCGCCCCCGAGCAGGAGACGCTGGCGGAGGCAGAGGAAGAGGAGGCGGAGCCGGCCCCGCCCGAGGAGGAGGCGGCGTCCAGCGAGGCGGAGGACTTCAAGATCTCCTGCTGCCTGTGCGGGAAGGGCTTCAACTCGCACCGCAGCGTGCAGCGCCACTGCCGCAAGATGCACAAGACGAAGATAGACGAGCTGAAGAAGTACACGGAGACGCGCACCGTGCCCATCAGCCTGTTCTCCATGGTGAAGGGCCGGCCCCGCCGCACGTCCACCGCCACCGGCCGCAACTGCCCCATGTGCTACAAGTCCTTCGCCACCAAGGCCAACGTGCGGCGGCACTTCGACGAGGTGCACCGTGGCCTGCGCCGGGACTTCATCACCCCCGACATCGCCACCAAGCCGGGGCAGCCGCTCTCGCTGGAGGCCAATCCCCCCCGCAGGAAGACGGGCGCCCCGGGCCGGAGGCCCAAGGCCAAACCCCAGGCGGAGTACAGCCTGTCGGCCTGCAGGTGTCTACTGTGTAAGAGGAAGTACAGCTCCCAGATCATGCTGCGGAGACACATGCGCATCGTCCACAAGATCCACGCCCTGGAGAACGGCGCCGGCCCCTCCGCCGCCCCCGCCGGCATCAAAGCGGAGGATTCCGACGACCTTGCTGCCGACTCCTCAGGCGGCAGCCCCTCCCTGCAGAGTGAGCCGGACAAGAGGGGCGGCGCTGTGGGTCTGAAGAGCAGGGTGAAACAGGCGAACGAGGGCCTCAAGGCGCGCAAGCACACCAAGCTGTCGGTGGGCTTCGACTTCAAGCAGCTGTACTGCAAGCTGTGTAAGCGTCAGTTCACCTCCAAGCAGAACCTGACCAAGCACATAGACCTGCACACGGACGGCAACGACATCTACATCAAGTTCTACCGCTGCCCACTCTGCAGCTACGAGTCCCGCCGCAAGCGCGACGTCATCCGCCACATCACTGTCGTGCACAAGAAGTCCTCGCGCTACCTGGCCAAGATCATGCCCAACCTGGAGAGCAGGGCGGTGAAGAAGCCGGCGGAGATCGTCCTCAACAGCGTGGCCAAGAGGGGCCTGCAAAAGGAGGATGTCAATGGCAGGCACGAGACGCCCCCGACGTCCCCCGCCACCCGCAAGCACGACCCCCTCATGGGGTCCCCCTCCTCCCGCAAGCACGACCCCCTCGTGGGGTCCCCCGCCACCCGCAAGCACGACCCCCTCATGGGGTCCCCCTCCTCCCGCAAGCACGACCCCCTCGTGGGGTCCCCCTCCTCCCGCAAGCCCGACACCCCTCTGGGGTCCCCCTCCTCCCGCAAGCACGAGCCCCCCGCCGGCTCCCCCACCACCCGCAGGCAGGAGGCCCTGGAGGTCGGCACTGAGGTGAAGGTCACAAAGAACTTTTCCCTTCACGCCTGCGAGACGTGCGGCAAGGCCTTCGCCAAAAAGCTTTACCTGGAGTCGCACAAGAAAAGCCACAAGACGGCTGCCGTCGCCAGCCCGTCCGACGAAAACAAGACCAAAGGGCGGAGCACGCGATCGAAGGCACTCATCTGGTAAGCCTGCTCCTTACCGACGGCAGCTGCAAGAGGTAGGACTGATATTCAGGTTCACTAATGTGAGTTCTTTATGCCTGGGGGAAAGTATTATACAGTGTTATGATTATGAATGTTACTATTGTGTTACACTAGATTGGGAGCTGAAATAGTTAGCATTCCTCCAACTTTAAGACACCAGCAAGAAATGCTAAACTTACAAGCCTCTTGTCTCTGGGCTGTGAAACCCCTCACATGCATTTTTTTCAGCTGAGTACAAACAGGCTTGGTAGTGATGTTAAAGTGTGTGTGTGTGTGTGTGTGTGTGTGTGTGTGTACTCACGAGTTAATTACGATTTAATTACAAGTTCACTTGGCCTCAGATTTTCTCATCCACCAACTTTTTCCCTCAGCATTGTTTGGTTTAGAAACCCAAACATTTTCAGCGGTTTGGTACCATCATCACTGAAGGCGGTTTGACAGATTACACAGAGCAGCTGTGGTTGACACTCACCCACAGCAGAAACAAAGCCATATTGTTGCCGCTGTAGAAACAAAGCCATTGATGGGTGATATTTTCAGGACGGAGGTTGCCATTTTTCTTTCCAGATTCCTGACCGGTGCTATGGGATTCTGACTTGCTCCTCCTTTGCTTAGCCACCCTTTTGAACTGAAATGTAACTCAAGAGCTTGCTGCTTGGAAAGGACCACTTGACCTATCTAGCTATTAGATACCATGTGTTAATGTTACTGTTCTGACTGGTTTGAATGTTGTCAAGACTATTAGGGCAGTAGCTTTGGTTTCATGTGGAAAACAGCTTTTCATATTAAATTCTTATATGAAGCCCACATAACAGATCAAAATTACAGTCTATACTAAGCTGGTCAAAATAGCAAAGTAATTTAGGTACTGTGTGTTTGCCAGGCTGTAAGACATAACATTGCATTGGGGTTTTAATGGTAAGTGAAGTGACTTTACAGGTACCATTAACCATACAAGTGTGTAAGCGGTGCAACATGGTGTTCCTCTTTACACCTGGCGCAAATAGTGTATACCTTGCTTTAAACTCCCAACATACAATGTCACTCAGGCAGAGGTTGTTGTCTGCAGGAACTGTACAGCTGAGCTAATTTTTTCACGATTTCTTCCATGTGTTCTTGATCTTAAGTGGATGTTACGCTTAATCTCTCAGAGACGGCGAGCACTGTTCTGGCTGAATATACATAACAGCATCCCTACCCCACGCAGACGGATACATCAAAGTCATTTGGAAACTGCCCTGAATTGTTTCAGAATTTCAATATATTTTCATTCTTTCCTGCGGCTGGTGAAGGTCACTTTGAGAGCACAGTGGTAGTTATGGTAGGTGGTGAGCTAGCATGGTAACGGCTACTGACAGCTATTCATTCCATTGGCTGCAGCAGTGCAGCTCAAGCAGACAGGTCGAAAAAGAGAGCCCAAACACACTATGAATCAATTCATGGCAGAAAATGCTCTCACAGCTTTCATTAAAATTGAAAATATATGGACTGATGTCTTTTTTTTTTAATATCATTTTGTGGTGGTGGTCAGCAATGCCATATACCATTTTGGTGCCTGGATTGCGGGGTTCAGGCCGTTCCTTTCATGCCCTGAGCATTTGTTACTGCCATGAGAAACAGGAGCTCTCAGACTCTCCTCTGCGATCTGAAGGAATATTCAGATATTCAGATGTCACATTTTGCCCCTGTATTTCCTTGACATACGCGTCTTTGTTGGAATAATATTGAATATTTTTGAATAGCAAGCAGCTATTCAAAGGACGGAAAAAGAGGATGGGGGATGGCTGCTGGCCTGCTAGTTAGTGAAATAGCACTGCACAATTAAATTTTCAACAGATGACTCAAGTTGTGTCATATTAATTTGGCATAAGTATATTCTCAAGAAAGGTGCACACCTCAAAGCATTCTAACCAATTTCAGCTGGTATGGTCTCTACAGCTATGGTGCTTTCAGGTAGTAAATTGTAATTTGTCAGATACAAAAGTATGGAGGGTATTTAAAAATTCGTAACAAATCTCTCTGGGGGGAGAAGCCCTCCCTACGCTTTGAGACATTCAAAGTGTTTGTTAAACAGCTGGATGTGCATCCCGTGGTCTGAAATGCACAATTAGTCTTTTTTTTTAATATGAAAGCAGCATTCTGCAGTTACTTCCAACACAACTGGAGTTGAATTTGCTATGACTGTAATGCGATGTAATGAATTAGCTAGATGGAGCATTTCCCGGAGCAACTGCAAGTGACAGTGTGAAGCAAATTGAATCAAAATGAGAAACAAACACTAATTTTATGTGCTTGCTGTTCTGCTGTAATTCCTGCATGCACATTCCTGCACTGAGTGGATATTGTCCAATGTGATCTATGTTTCTGTATGTCTCTGCTTCCTACAGCACCTGCGTGACTTAACTTGCTGTCAGTGGTGCAAAACCAAATTTATTTTATGGCTAAAACAAATTCCATAACACTCCATGACAGGGTATGACTGTACAAATAACTCTGTATAGCCACATTTTCTGTTGATGCTGTTTATCTTATTGGGTCGGGGAGCAACAAAATGGATATTTGTGCAGAAATGATGCTGTGTATAGGTGGATTACAGGGGAAATAACATTCTAAACTTGGTGGAAATGGGGAGAGGGACGAGGTTGGAAGGTGTCATTAGCGAATGCGGTTTATTCCCGCTCTGGACTGGCGTGCGGGCAGGTTTCAGCCCCAGACCCTGATTGCGTCTCTCAGGTGGAGCCCGAGCGCACCTCTGTCAGGGAAACGGTGCAGCGGAAGAGGGCCAATGACACGAGGGCTGGCAGGAAGCGCCGGCTTTAACGAGCGACCGGGAGAGTCCCGCCTGCTCCTCCCCCTCGGAGAATCTCCGCTGTCCTCTCCTCTCTCGGTGTCTTAATGAAATATGGATCCTACCCTGAGCTCAGGAAATGAGGCGGATTCTGGCTAACCTTGAAGTTTAGAAGACTCCCGTTGGGGGGGGGGCACGGCTGTCTCTCTGGACACAGGAGGTTGGGGCGATCTGAGAGATGTGCTTTTAATAACGAGTAAATAGCCCAGCCGTGTTCATAGGCAGTGGCCTTGCTGATGTCAGGAGGCAGTGAAGGCATTATGGGAAAGGGGCTCTGTCCCAGAATGGGGGACCAGCTCCTCCAGTTTAGCACATTTCTGTTGTTTGTTTTGAAAGCTCGCTCTCTCTCTGTGTCCTGTTGGTCCCCAGAGAAGATGGCTGTTTTTCTAATGAAACATTACAGTGGGTTTTTGTCACACGTCTTCCTGCCTGGATAGAAGTGGCTTTCTGAGTAAATGGAAAAATTTATATCAACAGTTGATCGCTCTCGGCTCACAGTGGGAGGGGAAGGCAATCCGAGGGTGTTGGTGTTGCAGAACAAATGAGAAAATCGTGCATTTATAACCAGCCCTTAATTGACTCCGGAGCGCAATTCAACAGCTGCTGTTGTCTCCTCTCTCTCTTTCCCCAGATCCCCTCGGCTGCCGTGTGGAACATTCGCACTGGATTCTTAATCAGGAGAACAGACGTAACGGATGGAAAAACCACTAACGATGATGAAGAAGAGTTGGGGCGGAAACTCACTGGCGGGAGAATGGGGGAGTGAGAGAAAGGAGGAGGGTGACAGAGGGAGAGAGAGAAAGGGAGGAAGGACTCAATGTGTACTTACTGAATCCATTGTCGGAATCCGACGTTGTAGTATAAAAATACATATACATATATACACGACATAGACCCGCGCGTGGACGTTCAGAATCTCTGCCACTTCATGCACTTGCGTCGGCAGTGCATGGCACTGCTGTCTGTAGGCTAGGAGTCAGTGTATTCCAAACAATAGACCCACGTACAAACCTTTGGTTAATAGGAAAAAAAAAAAACTTTTATAGTCAAAGGCTTTGTGGAAGGGAAGCCAGAGAATCCTGAAAAGTCCGCTGGCAGCACGCTTTTTTTGGAGCCTGAATACAGTAGCGTATTTCTACCATGCCGAATGTTTGTGCGTTGTATGTATGAACAGGTGTGTGTGACCCTGCAGCAGATTGTTACCTTCAGTTCCTCCTCCCCCCTCCTGAAATCCCCCTGCTGTGCGTATGGGGGGAGCACCATGGGGCACAGTATACCAATAAGCCATCACTGTCCTGGGATCTGTGAATCTGCCATTAACATTAGTTTAGCTATTTTTTGTGTGTGGGAAGGGTCTGAAGACAAAGACACAAGTGGTGGCCTTCTGAATTTAATCTGCCAGCAAGACTGGGTTTGATAACCACTTCTGGTGAGAGGAGTAGTTAACTTTCACAACAGAAATATATTACCCCTAAATTAGCCTGATTTGGGGGAGGCTGAATTGAAGGAACCTTTTTTCTTTGTCTGTCGTTCACTCTTTGTTCACAGGTGTGCAAAGAGTATAGAAGTGTACTAACATCGGGACTTAACTAATATTTACAGTGTCACAAAGTACAGGGGGCTTATTGTGATTTCAGACACATAGGATATGAATTTGTAGGAATGTGTCTCTATTATTCATACTGGAAAAACATGACCAACATTTTTATTTTGTAAAAATGGTTTCCACCTTGGGTTGGCACATTAAGAAGCTGAAATTTGATGTTTATAGAAAATGAACTTGGAACGGGACATGACTGATACATGTCCATGCAAAAAAATGCATGGGGGAAAGAGTTATTTAAATGTACAAAAGAGAAGGATTATTTTTGTAACAGAAAATTATTTTGGAAGAGACATTTTATTTTCAGTGGTGTCGATGAGGTACCTCGTGGTCGTAATGAAGTCTGTTTATGAAAAGAGATGAGACGGCAGCTCTCTTGTTGATACTTTTTTTTTTTTTTTTTTTACCTTTAAATAGTTTCTAGTTCAGTTGCCCTGTAAATATATTCCACATCATTGCAGAATAACAAGGTCTTTGTTTGAAATCTTTCACCGCAGGTATTTGTAATATCTGATAAATGAGCAAGTTTATGTACGTTTTATATTGGGTCAAGACAAAAGGTTTGAAAGGCCAAATGTTGGAATAAAAAGGAGAACTTGCTCTGTATTTTTTTTCCCCTCTCCATAAAATGTGTCGCGGTGCTCCCAGTGGACTTGTTCTTACTGTTCACATAATCATAAATTATTTTTCAGTAACATGGAAAGGCAGTCCAAGCCATTTTTACTCTGTGAATGTTCTTTTTTTAATCCTTTTTCTTACTGAAACGGAATGAGAAAAGACACCAATGTCAGCCCTCTGAAATGTGATGTAACAGTTATCTCTTTGTAATCTCAACAGTAACCAGTTATTGAAGCTGGGTCTTCTCGGGGTTACTCACCAGAAGTCTTATAATCTCATGATCTTCTCAAACTTGTTTGAAATGGTATGATATGTAATGCCAGTCTGTACACTAAACGCATAAATAAATAATAAGCACCATGTGTTCAGGCCCTGCATAGGGTTTTGTAACACCATGGTACTGAATGAGGAATTTACACATACTACATGCAACAGCTGGAAGTCTACAATGTTAAACCCTTGAAATGAACTAACTTGGTCATGTGACCAGTCATATGACTTGAATCCTCCTATTTCCCCCCTACCCAAAGAGGTGTGTTTTGATGAGAACTATCCTTACATCCTTAGCATCGGCCTTGCCCTCAACTAAAGCAACTTTAGGTCCTCTACTTAATCCTGAGTAATTGTAGTCTTCCCAGTCCTTTGCACTAAGGCAATGCAACCAATAGGAAAAAAGAAAGTAGTAAGATTACTGTTGCTTATTAATGTTCACTGAATGTATTTGATGCTGGATGAATGCACTGTATTTCAGTAATAAACCAAGAAGGACATCCCTTGTGTACATGTGTGTGTCTCTGGACCTCAGACTGCAGAGTGTGTTTGATAAATGACTGTTCTGTAAAGTTACAAAATCTAGGGTTATAATAGGTATGATACTTAACTAGAATAGCTCATAAGTCTGACATATTAGGACCTTGCACCAAAATAACTCAGCAAGTACAGTTTTCGTTAGTCTCCACCATGGGTGGAAATGTTCTACCATGGGAAACATTCTACTTGATGAATACATTTGGGCATCCCAACCACACCTCTCTCACAGGCAGGTCATGCCAGAGAAGTAAGTAAGTAAGAAGTAGGTTTTTTCCACAAAGTCCAGATACGTTCTTGTGTTCCTATTGCTATGTGGAATCCAGGTACTTGAATATTCCTACAATTATTTAAAAAATGAATGAATGAATAAATAACAGATGAATGAACTGAGGTACTTGGACAGCAGTATGCATTCAGCATGTGGATTCTCAAATTAATTTAGTGGAGGCACTGAGTTAAATTATTACTACACCCATTTCCATCAAGCCTGTGGAACAGTTATTTCACATCGACTCTCTAGAGTCTTTCAATCCTCCGTATGTCCTGTGCATATTGAAGAATAGACAATAAAGTTGACTTTGACTTTGACTTAGAGTAGTACCCAGTACCTATAATGGAAATGTAGCCAGTGAGTCAGTCATTTAGAGTACTGTGCCAACTGTCCCAAAGGCCACTTCCTCCTGTTACAGCAAAAAAAAAAGTGAAAAACGGCCACGAACAGTTAAAAACCATAACAGTATTTGGAGGTATTTTGGAAGTCCTTAAAATAGGTTCATCGTGCTTTTTTGACCCCTCCCCAGGAGCTTTCAAAGAGAACAAAAGGATTTGCACATCGCCAACAGGAATAGGCTAAGACCCTGTTACTGGATGCCAGATCTGATTGTGTAAGGCAAGTTCTTTATTTCTTCTGTCTAGGTCTGTTTGCTTGATTGTTTGGAAAAGCCAGGCCAATACTTTTCCCAGAGAAGGGAGAGCATTCTGAGCCACAACAGACCAAAGGCAATGTTTTGTCACACATAATGTCGTTCATTACAGGCCTTTTGCACTCAAACCCCAAAATTTAATACTAGGCCTACCCCCACCCCCAGCCCCCAGAAACTTCTGAATTGAAAGACAAACACATAAAAGATTGCTGACAATGGACCTGAAGGGGGAAAATATTGCAATAAACGGATTCGGCATAGACAACACTCAGACTCACTAAAATTAAATGTTTTTTTTTCTCGGCACTTTACAACAGAATGTCACAGCTGAACTGGGTAACTATTCACGATAGGAGTTTGGAAAAAAAGTAATTGGTTGTTAACGAACAGAACGTGAGCGATATAATTGCTCATTGCTGAAGTTGCATTCTACAAACACAAGATGGCGGAAGTCGTCTGTGTTTTGCGGCTGCCGTGGGCTCGGCGGCGTGAATTAGCGTTCGAGCACCTCTCAAGAATTCAGCACGTACATAAATGGACTGCAACAGCCTTTGATTTTCCAGATGCAAATTTTGAATCAGCACCCGAAACAATTTGCTTGAATAGAAAACATCGATTTCCAGCAGGCATGGAAATGTGCTAAATATCAAAATCAATATGCATTCCTCCAAACAAATAGAACATTCGTTAGAACCAACCTGCTTGACTGAATTAAATGTTTAGAAAGATGTTAAGCGTCGAAGTGCACAGCAGAATTTCTCAGCCAAACGAGGCTGTGGAAAACCTTACTATCTAATATGTAATTTAAACTGAGGACGGAATTCGCCGAGTAAGCTACACAATTTATTGTCAATGTTCCGGTATTTTAAGGACTATGTACGTGCAAACAAAGGCAAAAGGGAGTTTTAAACTTGGATCTACGTTGAAATAGAGGCAATTTTTGTACAATATTTAGGGTTAATGGATCCTGACACTTTATGATACACGCCGCATGACAGAACTCAATTGAATCAACCGTTAATTAACAACCAATCGTTGCTGGCTCAAGGTGAACCTACTACTGAAAAAACTGACAGCGTCTTGGCCAGATATAAATAACGTGTCGGACAACTGTTTTTCCTCACACACGCGTATTTAAATACGCTCGTTAAAACAAATAACGTGTAATGCAAATTATTGTGAGTAAGGAAGCTTCCCTTCCTATAGACTGATTGAGCGTCTGATAAGCTACGGAGGTGCACCAGACAGAGTTGGGAGACCAATCACGGCCGGTGGGAGTATTTTGTGATTCACTTGGAGACGCGCTCGCCGCTCTCTGGAAGCGCTGTCCCTTTCAGCACCGAGAAGAGAGACTCCGTGCAGCTTCGAGCGGGCTGTAAAAAGCGCCAGGAACCGTTTCCCAGCCAACAGCAGGTAGATTCCTGAGAAAGTCTTATTTTGCTCATTATGCTCAGATTATTTTTTAAATGTAGGGTTAAACTAAACATGGGTTTTCGGGTTGCTTTCCCCCCCATTTTGAGTCTTCTGCATGCACCGTTTCTTGATGTTGTCTCTGCGTAGATACTTCCGAACGACACTGCAGGTCGTTACACTCATTTAATGTAGCCATATAATTAAGTATTTCCTGACGGAAATAGACACATTTGTAAAACTAAGATTGTTCATGTGCTCGAATAATACACATTGGGTTTGGAGTTAGGGAGCCGTTTCAAATTGTTTCTGCACCGCACAGAAAAGTGCTGAGCTCCGCAAGGAAGTTCCGTTACAGAAAAGCCAAGGAATGCGCTTCCATACCGAGACGTATGAAGAACGCGCTGGTGTAATTATTTCCTTTTGACACAGGATCGGATATAACATACGTGCAACTTATGTGTGCGTAAAGCATTCCCTCAAGTAAATGGAATGCATTGGAAATGTGTGACTTTAAAGCATTGCGTTGCATGCAATATTCAGTAGCCTATGGTATCCTTTGCGGATGTTGGGCTATTTAAAGTGGATGTAGTCTTCCTAGTGCAGACGAGGCTCACGCATTCTTCCCACACGCCTTTATTGAGACCCCAATTGATGTTGTTCTTCAGGCTATGCAAAGATGTTTCAAAGAATTTATGAATAACTGAATTTTAACATGATATTAGGTCATACGAAATTCACCAAAAAGGCTTTAGAAGACAGGAGAGAGGGGGGAAATCAGCATAGTGCAGTTGTCTTATATTTTAATTAACATGCTGTATGTCTGGGCACAAATGGAACGGGCAAATGTATTTGCTACAACTTGCTTTGATTTGCCACCACTAAGGAAAGCATATGCCTATTGTGCACGATTTCCGACTGCTTGCCAGTTAGATAATTAATCCAAAGATTATTAATTAATGGGAATATTGTTTAGCTGGATTGCTCAATCTTTTGAGGGACAGGTTGAACACTCGTTATTATTTGCCGGTCTGTGCTGTATTTGTCTTTGTTTTGCAAGATGCAATGCAATGTCTGGTATAACAATTGCAGTGAGAGATGAGAGAGGGAGAGAGCAAGAGAGAGAGAGAGAGAGAGAGAGAAGTAATCGCGCCTTTTCCCACAGTAACAGGGTGAGAAAAAAAGCTATCAGTTTCTGAAAAGAGCACAGAGATCCCCAGAGAGTTGTTAGGTTGAAGAAAATATAATAGAATCGCCAGAAGAAGATGGTACAGCTTGACACATACCGATTCGTGTAAATTAAAAAGAGAAATGGGACGTACTTCGCCTGCCAGGATAATAGCCCGTTCTGGTTTCTGCCAGAGATAGAGATCGAAGTGCTGGAATTCCATTATTCCCCATTAAATCGTTATTATTAGCGAGTCCGGTGCCAACCATTTCGCGAAATGCGGAAAAAATTATACAATTAAATCGTGCTGTGAAGTTTTATGTATTGATTCATTGTCGCGAAGAGAGCCACAACTCAATGTATGCACTATTACTGATTGTCATATGAAAACATATGTTTCGTTTCCTGAAGTGTAAATCGATTTAATACTTCTACATGCTCAAAAAGTGCCCGACCGTGCAGGATATTATTTCTGTGCACAACACGCGACGAGAGCTCTGTGACAACGCCTTTTGTGAAGGGCGCTATACAAAAATAAACGCATCTGATTGATTGATTGGATGATTAAGACTCTACCAATAGCACAATTTTACCTGCCAAACAAGACAGTAAAAAAAGAAGATGGACAGTTGAAAAAATATCCGGTGATTTCACACAAATTATATTGCAGGATGCAGATTGCGTAAGGTATGTCTCCCCCATTGTGGATTTCTTTTCTCCACAAGCGAAGGAATCCAATATATCCTTTTTTTGGAAGGGGGACTGTCGAGGGATGGAGGGGGCTGGCTCAGCTAAGCGAATGGCATGTTTTGTGAAACAATTCACAGTAATATCGATACCATACCGCTCTCATAACCGTTTAGATCGTGTAGCTTCGCAGGGGCAAATTGCGCAGCAGATGCAGTTTAGAAGCGCGAAGCGGCACCCGCCTTGGTGGGGAACTTCGGATTTAATGAGGCTGGTGATCGCCAGCGGTACGCTGTTACATGTCAAAGAAGAACGTTCGGGACGATGGGCAACCGTTTCACATTCAATATCTGCCAAATCATTTTACACATTATTTAGTTCCTGCTTTACACATCTCAACCGAGTGCTTCATCAAAATGCACGATAGTACAGGGTAATTGACTGTGGCCCCCATAGCATGTTGGACAAATGATCGACAGGTAATTTTGTGTTTTGCAAAACATTTCATAATGGTATCAACAAGCAGAGGGAATAAATGCATTTTAGTATTCTAGTAAAATAACTAGGAATCCGCGTGGAATGCATACAGTAAGAAATCCAAAACCCATCTTGATTAGAGAGTGAGGTTTATACGTTTTATTGGATGGGAGTGGTTTCAAGGGGAAAGACAACTTCATTAGTATCAGGAAATTGCTAAAGGTGTTCAGGGTATCTTACCAAAGTGGTAATTAGTACAAGTCTTTTAAAGAAACGAGGTCGCCTTTAGAAACATTTTTCCCCTTGTCCTCAAATGTAAGAGGAACAGTTGTGCCTGAGGATGGACATAATGGAGGATTTACTGTGACCAGCTGATTAATTTAGAAATTGATCAAATGGAGAGACTGTAGAATGTGTGTCTTTTGGAAGAGATTTAGTAGAGGAGAGCATTTAGAGCCAGACTGATGACTAAAAAAAGAAAATGGAAAAAGTACTGAGAGGGAAACTATTGCTCATGACACTGGCATAATTAGTAACTTCATTCTGCTAGAAGCTCTATTGTAGGATCGGATCAATGGTGACTAAATATTTCTCCTACTGCCTACACACGCATATGAAACAATAGGTCTATTCTGTCAAAATGAGCTGAATGCAAACAAATGTTTGTTGTCATTAATAGCAAAGCTTAATGACTGCTAACAACCTCACCATTTACTTGTGCTATAGTTCATGTCAAAATGACAATTCTGCTGAATGTATTTTAGATGTGATGTTAGTCAGAATGAAAGTCAAACATACTCTTCATGTTATGAAATGCAATTTGTCACTCTGCTAATGAGGAATGTAGCAATGTAGCTGGTAGCATAATAAGAGTCATCGATAATAAGGTCATGCGGTCTATGTTGCTTTTGATGACAGAGCTGACATCTTCAGATTTCCAAGGGAAATGCTTTGCAGTCTGATGTATGCAGTCTCTGTGTGTGAGTGTGTGTGTGACTATGTGCTTATATATGTGTTACACTTTGCATTTGTGGGTGTGTATCTGCCCTTCTGTGTGTTTGTGTGTGAGTGGATGTGACTGCATCTGTGTGCGCGCAAGATTGTGTGCAAATACGTATGGGTGTGCAGACATGTAGGTTTGTGTGTGTGCGTGTGTGAGTGAATGAGTGAGAAAGCAAGAGTGAGAGAGAGAGAGAGAGAGACAGAGAGAGAGAGCAGCCCCCTGTAGAGTAGCTGAGTGGATAGTGATATTAAGATGCTTTTATCCTCTTTGTCTACTGTAGGAGCATGTGAGATCACAGCAGCCTGACTCGGAGACACTGAGACCCTTTCTTCATCCTCCACTGAACCTCCCCAGCTCCGCTGCTCTCCATCTTTTCCTCCCCGTTGACATGCAAGCCCCGTGCGGCCGGGACGTTATAAAGATCGACGGTTACCCAGCCGTGGACTCAGGATACCCGAATCAGCACTGATAGGGAGAGGGGGGCACTGATGGTCCCGCCTGGATCCTGCACCCACCGCCAGTCCGTCGCCTGCTTCTCTGATTGCCCCGCGCACCGCCAGCCCACCCCCCGCCCCCCGCCCGCGCCTCGCCCCGCGTCGCCATGGCGAGGGACTCCAAACGCCGCTCCGTGTCCTGCCAGTGTTTCTTCCTGCTGACGGCCAACTGCTGCTGGCTGCTGACCTCCATGCAGCGGACGGAGGCGCAAGAGCACGCCCACTCCATCCGCCTGGAGGGCGACATCATCCTGGGCGGGCTGTTCCCCGTGCACGCCCGGGGCGACCGGGGTGTGCCCTGCGGGGAGCTGAAGAAGGAGAAGGGCATCCACCGCCTGGAGGCCATGCTCTTCGCCATCGACCTGATCAACAAGGACCCCGAGCTGCTGCCCAACGTCACGCTGGGCGCCCGCATCCTGGACACCTGCTCGCGGGACACCTACGCCCTGGAGCAGTCGCTCACCTTCGTGCAGGCGCTCATCGAGAAGGACGCCTCCGACGTCCGCTGCGCCAACGGCGACCCGCCCATCTTCGCCAAGCCCGACAAGATCGTCGGCGTCATCGGGGCCGCCGCCAGCTCGGTGTCCATCATGGTGGCCAACATCCTGCGACTCTTTAAGGTACGGGCTCCTCTCCGGTCCCTTTGGGGTTTGGCTCTGGGGGGTAGAGAGGGCGATCTTGGCCCCTCTGCTGATTGCTCCCGGTGGTGATGTTGAGGGGACGTTGGCTGGGAATCCAGGCAGGCAGACAGTGTACCTCATGAGGCTTCATTATGGACTCTCCACGCTGTGCCCGGCCCCCCTAGGCAGGCGTCTGCTCAGATCCGCAAGTTGCTCTGAAATGAGCTCCGCCGTTTTCGCCGCGCTTGTCACGGGATGTTAAGTGAAACCAGGAGCCGGGGGGCCCCTGACACTTCGGTTCTGGTATTAAACATTTAAGCTGCGTGGCGTTTGCTATTGGAGCAGATAAAGTTCAATTATGACAACCAATTAAAATGCTCTCGGTCGTGTTTCACCTCGGCTAAGCCCTGGGAGCTCTGTGCTGTTGTGTTCTTCTGGGGATTGACTACATGATCTGTATTGTAATTAGGCTTGGGGCCGGACTGCTCATTTAAATGCAGGAGCGACCAGGTGGTAAAAAAGGTTCTGCCAAAGGTCAAATAGTCATATGAGCTTGCTGAAGAAATGAACCATAATGTTTGAGGGGTGTGTTTGCTACATGCTAAGTTTGTTGCCGTGCGCATGATATCTGGAGTGTAGGAATGCGAGATGCTTCCATAATGATGCACGGAGCATTCTAGCCATGTCTGTATGCTCTCCGTTCCATTTCAGAATGCTAACGTCCTGATTGCATTCTGAACCTCTAAGCCATGACGCTAAGCGTGATTTACAAAGGGTGCAGTTTAACTAGTGTGTCACGCAAGTGGTGAAAACTGCAGGTTTTCTTGGTCCTCGTGTTTGTCACTTCTCTTATTACGCCGAAGTATAAAATGTGCATTTGCCTAATAGGATTTAAAGCATTTAAGTGATTTCTCTGTGAGGAGGTGATATTGCATTAGTATCACATTACAGTTGATGGGTTAGATGGTGTTTCATGTCCCATGAATAATTCAACATCTGTTATAGGTTGAAAATAGCAGATTTGAAATTTGATAAACATATGGCTGTTTTTTTGTAATCTGATACCAGGGTGCAAAGATTTTCTCACCCACTGTAATAACATAATGTTGACCCATTTGAGAATATAAATATGGTCAAAGGTGAATGGGATGGCTATATGAAACTGACTCTGGTAAGAGAATATCAGATGCTGGTATTTTCTACGGTGGGAACCTGGACAATGGTGGGATGAATTTACATTAACAGACAGGAAAAATGTCCTCATGAAGGAGGAGGAAGAAGAGCTAATTCAGAGGAGTCAGGTTAGCATAGCTCAGAACTTGTGACTTTACCCAAAAATGTCAGGAGAAGGGTAAAACTGGTTCTCTTTGCAAGGGACCTGGATCTTCAGCTCAGCAAAATTATTGAGGTGTGGCAATCTCAGAATTTGAAAAAGTATGTATGGTCACGTACCGCTGCACACACTCACCAGTATTCTGAGGAGCTAAGACCTAAGCACCCTTTCTATGGCAGATTTTGTGTGAAAGTCACTTTATACCTTGGCATTTCTTCAGATATTTCCAACGCAATGGTACCAACCCCGAAGTCACAAACAGATCCGTTGTCTTGGTAATATTTCTTCCACTGGGATTTTTTCCGCTGAAGAATATGGAGCATCCTGAGCATAAAAGATCCCCTTTCACTCCTGCATGAACTTTGGATGCCCTCCCCAGTTTACCAGTTAGAATGCCAAGTCGGGGTGGGGCTCATTGATAATTGCGATGTTTTTGAAATTGTGGAATGGATGGGCGCAGATCATGTTTGCCCATCTCAAAATAAAAGTCTGCAGCAGTCTGGTTCGATGCACATCATAGACGGAATCAATTTTTGTTCTAGCTCTTCGCCAAGTAGCTGAAAATGGACTGGGGGAAGATTAGCTATCATACTACATATGTGTAGTATAAGTGATGAGTGTTTCAATGGCTGCATGGATAGTGTCTAAGGAGACAGTAGATGTCAGATAAGGGAGTATTGTAGGATACGCACTAAATGTCAAGGACGTTTCTAATGTCAGGTGTCAGCATATGCAGCTGAAGTGTGTGGTATTCATGCTTTCCCCCCTTTTCTCACTCCATTTTTGGCTCATTCCACCCCAGAAATCTCCACACTCATGTAGCAACACCAAGGCGCTGTGAATGCAGTCCTCTGATACACTAGTACACTAACAATGACTGTTTTTCATATCAAGTCTCACAGTGCACCAAGACATGAAACACAGTATACAGTGACTCATAGGTGCCTGATGAGTTGTGGGGTGCCAAGAGCACCCTGGCCAAGTTAACCCACCGTGGAGGAGCAAAGTCAGTCTCAGCTCAGCGCCTTAACTGATTGAGCCACACGGGAGCCCCCTGAAGTGTGTGTTATAACCATTCTAAAATGCATGCTGTATTGTCTCCTTATTGTCTGTGGTGGTAACTCTGTTTCATTGAGGATGTCTATTATGTAACTGAAGATGGCTCAGGGGTGTAAGAGCTTGTTGTTTTACAGGGGAATGCTTAATGTGTTACTCTGCGTAGGTCAGCATTGAATGGCTTCTGAATTCAGTAAGTAGTAACACAGCAGTATTTGATTGGTCACGGTGTTCCACACACAGATGGTGGGGCTTTGGCCACACCTTAGTCTCCCCTGAAATATCTCCTACAGGGCAGGCTGATTTGTTTTACTTTGGTTCCATAGGACACTATTACTGTTATTCTGATTTCGCTGATTTCACTTCTGAAGTATATTTCTGTAAAGGGTTTGGGCTAAAGATCAGTACATTGTTGATTACAGAAAGAACCATGTCTTGTTTTAAGACAAGTGGCTAGGGGATCATGTCTAATATATTGGCAAAAGACGTGCTAATCAAGCAAGCTTCATTACTCTAGTACTTAGTATTCACCACGTTTTACTTGACCCAAGTGGCAAAATGTGCTTTTTTCTACCTGCAACTTCAATACAGACATCAAAATAAATATGTTCATTTTAGTGTGGGGACATTTCCTGATTAAAGCAGATTACACACTTCATTACACAAGGGAGGCAACAATTAGATTAAAACATAATTAACAAACAGATGCACATTTATTTGTGCATTGAACTGAATGAAATCCCGAGACAATAAAATTGAGCCTCGCCTATTTATTAAACAGCTTAAAGGTCATATTCAGTGGTGTGACAAAAAAACTGAGCTATTCATGTCACCTAATAGAAGCATGTTTTCTTTTGACGCAGCATCATTAGAACATAATTGCTCATCAATTGTAAGAATACAGCAATTTACTGCATTGCACAGATGTTCATGGTGGGGTTGCCATTGGTCATAAAAGTTGTCAGGCATGCGGGGGAGCACACACCTCTAGCTGCTTAGTGATGACTTGCATTGTGACTATCTTTGCACTTGTGTACATTCTTAAACTGGATAATATATTTAATGCTCATTGTTTCAGTGACAATAACGTCTCAGTGAAACAAGTCCGTGTGCCTACTGATGATATCACTCTCATTGTTCCCAATGAATAAACTGGGGTATATGCATGAATACTTGAAATACTTATACACAGAGAATGTAGCAGTGCACTGCGGTCTGTAGTGTGTCCTGCAGTGAACTGTGTCCTGTACTGTGTGTAATGGTGTGTTCTGTAGTGCACTGTGTCCTGTATTGTGCTGTAGTCGTTCTTCATTGTGACTCAGAGCAGGAATGCAAAGGTGTGGGCAAGCAGCATTCTGAATCTTAATGATTCTGCTCCCCCCCCACCCCCATAAAGAAATTAAATTAATAATAATGAACCCCAGGCACATTAAAACAACAAACAGGAGTTCTCATTAAGGGGAATACGTTACACTGTTAAGGATCTTCAGCCCAACTCTGGCAAGGCGTCTCCAGTTTTTGAGAAACCGACAAACGTGACCTTTATGATAACAAGTGGAATTTTAATTGTCCTCCCGAAATAATTTCGGAACAAGACATGGAAATAATTAACCAGATGTGGCTCGTAGCCGCAGGTTGAGGCGGTACACGCACACACACACAGTGCATACGCAAAGGCTGTCTTATTAAGCTGTAATGAGGAAACACATTATTCATCTTTAATCAGTCCATCGTTGTGTTTTTTTTTTTCTCTGAAGTCTTGAATCCCTTGTGAGGAGAGGAGGGGGGTCACCACAGCAGATACGTATAATTAGACCATTTCTATAAATGGCTGGGGGTGTGATTTTGGTTGGCGCTGACGCTGAAGTTTCTCACATGCACACCAAGATGCTGCAAGCGTTTAGTCAAGAGAGTGTGAATTTTCGCGCCAGACTGAGAAAGACTAACAATGTGGCATCATCAGGTTTTCCAAACGCGTACAAGTACAACAGAACGGAAGAGAGGAATCGATGTCCATGTGCAAATTGTTTCCTTTCATTGTTGTAATATTATTTTAGCGCACCACAAACAGTTCCTTTTTCTAGTGGGAAAACGGGGGAGGACTGGAGGGACTCGAGGGGAACATATCACAAAGCCAAACTTACGTTCCAGGCGTTTACAGCACATTACGTTACATTACACGCATTTAGCAGACGCTCTTATCCAGAGCGACTTCCAGCACAAACTGGGATCTCAAAACACTCAATATCCAGTCCTACTCCCTCAGCTCCACCATGATACCTTCTTCCACAGGATCGTTTTGCTCCCTTACCAAGCCGGGCTGGCGGTGACATTCACAGGCCCGATCTGACTGGACAGGAAGGGCGGTTTTCGGTGATTCATGTCTGCTCGGCTGAGGAGGGTGTCAGTCATGGATAACAGGAGCTGAGCTGCTCTTTTCGCTTCCAGTCAAGTGCGAGAGAGTTTGGCTGTTTCATTACAATTTAAGCATTGTTATTAAGAGCATTGTTGGAGAAACTGAGGAAAAAAAATACATTTATTTGGTGCTATGAGGCATTTTTGAGATGAAAGTATCTTCATCTTTTTGGGAATATTTTATGGCCTTTACAGATTACTCCAGTTATTTTGCTGAAATCGTCCTCCATTCATGCACTCTGTCATTAAAAGGAAGATAAATATGTATCACATGTGTCAAATCAGTATACATGTCTGTCATAATATTGACCACAGTCTGTGCTTTGTATGTAACTATTTATAATTTGCTGTGGTTATTCTTGTTGTCACAATTAGTCTCACCAGACATTGTGTTTCATTATGTTGAACAGGACAAAACACGAAGCTGAAATTGTGGGAAGAGGATTAAACGGTGTGTGAGCAGGTTGAAAGTGTGAAGGTTTAAGATTAAAGGGTGAGTGTGCAGGCTGTATGTAGTGGATTAAAGGGTGTATGTGTGGATTGGAGGGGTGGAGGGATGGGGATAAAGGATGTATGTGCATTTAGTCTGTGCCGGTTAAAAGGGTGTATGTAGAGGATTAAATGTTATATATAGAGGGTTAAAGGGTGTATTTGCAGGCTGAAAGGTTGTATGTGCCCTCTGAAAGTGTGTATGCACAGAATTAAGGGGTGCATATGCAGGCTGAAAGGGTGTATGTAGAGGATTAAAGGGTGTAGGTGAAGGCTGAAAGGGTGTATGTGCAGGATTAGTGTGTCTATGCGGGTTGAAATGGTGTATGTACAGGATTAAAGGGTGTATGTGCAGGTTGATAGGGTGTATGTAGCGGATTAAAGGGTGTATGTGTAGGCTAAAAGGGTGTAGGTACAAGGTGAAAGGGTTTGGGGACAGAGAGAGGAGGAGGGTATAGCCTGAGAGAGCATTGGAAGAGGACAAAAGGGTGATATCTGTAAATTTGATGCTTTGCGCTTTGCAGGGTTCTGACCTCATTTTCTACAGCTTGCTTTTTCAAAAAAAAAAAAAATATGGTAATGAGCTCTTTCCTCTGGAGGAACGCAGTGTCTCAGATGGTATTTACTTTTGTTGAATATATTTCTTAGCTAGTTAACGGGAGAGCGGGAGTCTCAGACAGGCTGGTTTCGTCAGCATGCTCTGCAGAAGAACCCTTGTTTTATGATAGGTGACGAAGTGAAAGGTAAGAATATTATAAACTGCGTTATGATGTCCCCTATGTATTTTTAATGTTCCGTCCTTTTGAAAGTTGAACAGTCGCAGTGAATAATTCAAGCTGGTGGACACAGAAGACGAAGAATGAGAAGAAGGGGAAAAAAAATGGTAGCGGTGAAGAGTTGGAGGTAATGAGGGTATGCTACGGTCAGTGTCACAGCAGGGGGCTCCCGCTGAGGGGTCGCCCACGTCACCCTCTCCATTCACCCTCCTCCTCTTCCCCCGAGGCCGCCTGGGAGGCGTCACCGCAGGGGAGTGCGTAGGGGACAACAAGGGCAAGGGCGAGGGAGGTTCGGCTAGACTCACACTGCTAAGGGGAGGGGAGGGGAAAGGGAAAATCTGAGGGTGAGCGAAGAGCGCCTCACCTCACGCACGCCCACCCCCCGTTCGATTCGTCTCGCTGCCGGGCGTGACGACCACCCCAGCTGATTTCCATTACGGAGTAATATGATGAGCACCGCCGCGCCACTGCGTGCTAATCAATACGCACCTCCAGCGCTCCCTCTAGGGAGGGAAGGCTCCTGTTTGCTCTCATAATTGATGTCGGGGAGCCAGAACTCTGGCCCCTCAACAGGAGACACTTGGTTTGGATTTAATCAGGAAGCTCTCGCCGAAAGGTGAAGACGTGAAACAACTCATGTGCGGAGTGTCTCTCTCTCTCTCTCTCTCCAGCTCGGCTTCATAACGGAAGATGAGGGCAGCGTGTTGCCACAGAATTCACAAGGATTGGCTTTGTGTCAAGAACTAAAGACACATCCTCTCTGTGTACCCCGTCCTGGCAAGATAGGTGTGTGTGTGGGTGGTGCTACCACAAGCTGTAAATCACTGACTCGTATCAAGATGTTGCTCTTTAACTGCAAGTCATTAATTTGGTCAGATCCCTGAGTTATTGATAGCACATTATAACTCCACTATGAGCCTTCTTGACCATCGGTCTCCCATCACTGCCTGACATTGTGATTGGCACCTAGCCACTAGTTGTCACTAGCTGGTAATGTGATTGGCACCTTGGTAGACCAATTGCAAAGGCAGGGGAATGCTTCAGTATTTAGAATAGATTCACACCCCCATGTCAGCCTCAGCCTATTGGTCCTGGGTGGCTGCCAGGAGCAGCCAGCATTGCTTTGAGCCAGGGTATTCCCTAAGTAATTAATGTCATTAGTCAAGATGTGAAACATGCCACACAATTGTAATCTCTCAGTGTCATGTGGTCTCATGAATTTGTCCCGCCTGTCCTATAATTCTTTCTTCACATATATAATCTCCTATTTTATCTAGGCTGCTGTTCACCAGTTTGTATTGCAGATGTCTCTGTGCTGACACGAGGTTGTATGGTAGCCTACTTGAAGTTGTGCTACTACTGGCCAATCTGTATACCCATGCTTGCAACCCGGCAGTAGATGAGTCATGTTAACAAAAGTTTTACATTTTCAGCTGGAACAATAACTAAAACACAACAGAATCATTTTATAGTACTAACATTTAGCTGGGTGTTAAAATGTTAAGACATCAGTACTAAAGCATTTTTCCAGTGCTGTACATTCTGTAAATTTGTAGTTATGTTTTACTGTTATTTATCCATTTGGCAGATACCAATCCAGTCCTACATTGCAGAGAACAAATAAATAAATACAAGCAGACTTGTGGCACAGAAATACTTACAAACAAATCCTTGAATACTGTATTCAGTGTTTGACATATCTGACATATTTTTCAGTGCACAATATTCAGTCAAGGGGAGAGGATGCAGTCCTGCAGACTCTAAATGGAAGATACGAGTTCACAGAAAGGGTGACATATTTACAGTGTGATGGGATCATCTCAGGTGAAATTAATCACGTGCCTTGCAGAGACTGCTTTGACTAATATCCTGGGGAAGTGTTTAGCTGAAATATGAGACTTCACCGGGCGACAGATTCTGCGCAATGGGCAAAGTGGTTTAAACTGCAAGGCCCCGCCTCCATCGTTCACGCTCGGAGGAGATGAACGCGGGAGTCTGTTTGGCTCTCCCCAGCTCCGCCCATATCCCGCCCGGTGCACAGTGATCCGTCACCGCTTCCCTTTGATGCGTGTTGTAGAAGGGTGGGAGAGGTGAGGGGCGTGCAAGAGAGCCTTTAATCTCCCTCTCCTCGGCAATGTCCGGGAGCGCCGCTGCAGAGAGCCGAGGGGTCAGAGCCCAGATCGAGAGTCAGAGCCACCTCGTCCCAGTGTCTGAGCCTCAGCTGGAAAAATCCAGCTGCCAGACCAGGTTCTACAGTGATTGCTCACCTGGTTTTTGGTCAGTGATGCAACACTACTCAAAACACATGAAACAGACCCAAAACAACAATTGCAGTGGCTGGACCTGAGCAAACACCTGAGCAACAAGCTTGCAGGTCTTTTTGACTTAAGAAGGCTAAAGTAAAAAAGTTGAAAGAAAAGAAAAAAGTTGAAATGTTTTGCCTGCTTGTTGGGAACTTGTTTTGAATGTGCATTTTTGCGTAGATTCAGGCCACTGCGATTGTTGTTCTGGGCCTCTTTAATTTCCTTTGGGCAATATCATCTCATTGACCAAAAACTCAGTGAATCCGCGCTGGCTAACTCCAATAAACGTGTGATTGCTTATTTAGCATTGCTTGATATAGTGATTGAGATTTGGAGCCTTTAGGAATTGTGCATGATGGAACAGCGGCGAATTTTGGACGGAAGCAGGAGACACTGAATACACCTTCACTGAATACATACCAGGATGCTGGTATTGAGTAAAATTGAGGCTGTCAGTGGATTGGTCTATGCTCCTTTGATGGGTGAGATGCTGAATCGACAGGCGTGATGAAGGTGGTCCCTTTCCGCTCACTGCTCTTTTCTGAGCTGTTTATAAATGATTTATCTAAACGGGTAAAATTGAATGAGCGGAATCAAAGCCCCTCTCAGACGCACGCTCGGGCCGTACTGTGAGTTGCTAAGCGCTGAATACCAAGCATCAAGTCTGCCACAGTGCAGAGAATAAAAAAAAAAACGTTTCAGCGGCACAAAACAAAAACTCCAATGAAATTCTCTGCCAACCTGAGAAACCTGTAGCTGCCGTAGATGGAAGCGCATGAAGAGTCATGAAAAGCTGAAATGCACCTGAGGATAAGACGCTAGTCTGGATGTCACACATCTGGACCCTTTGATTATGATTTATAGTTATATTTGTACTTATTTTTTTGGATTTGGTGCCTTGCAAAATGGTGGCTGAGGTGAATCGCCTCCCACCATGGCCTTCGCCACTATTGCAAAGCGCTTTGAGATCTGTGAAAGGTGCTATATAATTTCAGTCCTGTATTATTATTTTTATTATTATGATTACAGTGGCATTACATTTTTCTAATGTCCTCTAAAATCCGGATAAATCCCTGGAGAAAGTTCTGGAACCGCTGCTACGATGTCTCCGGGTTCATTCCACGACAAGATTGATGGCAAATTGAATTGAATAATGAGGCACCTCGAGACCACTTACTTCTTCCATGAAGAGTAAATTAAATTAATTATCTGCCTCATCCTATTTGCGCTGAACGCACAGTCATCTCGGAACTCTGAAGACACCAGCGTCACGCAAAACTCATTTACATTTATCTGTCTGTACCTACTGGCTGTCCCCTGTCCCGCCAAAGACAGCCGCATGGTAAACTGCCTACATTATGTCTCATCTGCTGCCAAATGACAAGTGGCAATTTACATCTGGCTTCCGTTAAACAAGTGATTTTAAGTGCCACGAGTAATTAAAAGTGGAAGTAGTTTTTCCAATCCTTGAAATTTATTCAATTCAGTTTCCAAGGATAGGGCTCAAAATTGGGCATTGGCAAAATTGTGCTATTTACACTGCATGGTAAGTACACACCCGTCGCTGTAACCAAAAGGTTATTATATTAATGAAATGGAAGAAGGTCAACTGTCTCGCAGACAGCCGACGATATGGCCTTTTAACAACCTCTGTGAACACACAGTTCAGTTGCTTAGGAATGGATGTCACTGGTAATTTGTTTTCTCTTTTAGAAGCTTTAGTACCCTTGCACCAGCACAGCAGGCAAATTACACATAAGAAGCGCTTTGAGCGCTGCTTTGCCATTTGTCTTCTGGAGAATGTAGTGGATGGGTCTGGAGCAGACCGCACCCAAAAGAAAAGGTTTCTTTCCCTTCAGGCTGACGAAAAAAATGTGCTCACCACAAACGTCTTTCATTAAAGTGGAAAAGTTTTCTCCCACAAATCTTCTCCAAGACTGTTTGGACAGTGAGAATCCAAAGACGGAGCATAAAAAATGGATGACTTCATGCGGACAGCTCAATCTCAACCCGCTTTCCTGTTAGGAAGGTTATAATGACAAAGAGAATGTTCCTGCCACTTTTAGAATGGAGACACTGGAGATTATGTCTCAATACAAATACTGCTATGAGTTTAATGCCAGTCCCTGTTTCTTTGAGATTATCTGTTATGTTATCACAGAACGTAGTGATATGGAGTGGCAAGGCACTTTTTCCACTCAGGCGTTTTACTGCTTTAACAGGCCGCATGGTAATGACCATTTTCTAACCAATATAGTTGCTTTCAAATCACTGCTTTCATTTTTTTTTTACCAATTTCAGAAAGATATATGAGATTTCAGATGGCATTCTGTCCTCTGTGTGTGGGAGTTTGTGTGTGTGAGCTGTACTCTGTGGGATAGCTGGGTTGCCAGGCATCATTGGGGCCCTAGATGTTTATTTAAGAGAATCTACCCTTGTGGGATCATTAAGGGAATATGTCCTTTTGGTTGTACAAACTAGCCATTCTATACCAGACATTATTAAACCTTAAGACAGCCACAATAATTGGAGGATTCAGTGAGCTGTGCATCAGTCTGTCTCTAGGCGTACTGCTGTTATTGACTACACCTGGCTGGCTCATGTCTGAGTATTATGTTAGCCGCAAATGGAGTTGCCAAATGCAGTGAGGTTTTTCCGGAGTTTTTCAGTGCTGTATTTCACAGAAAAATTGGGTGTACTGTGTTCATCTTTTTCAAGTGACATTACTATTGATGTGTGGATAACTATGTGTTAATCTATCATGTATGTCTGTCCTCATAAAATATTTTTCTTTCAAGGCTTTGAAGGCTCTTATAAAGTTGTAAAGACATTTGTGCGGGTGAAAGTCTCAGATCAGTACCTGCATTAGAAATTAGCTGTGTTATGCCATAAGGGGTGGGCTGCTGAAGGTCCAGCCACTAGTTAATGCAGCCATGACTGTCAAGTATCTACATACCAAACTCTCCTACCCCATAGTGCCAGCTGTAGATTCAACAGACCTGACTCTTTCTTGATTTCAGCAAATAACACTGTTTAACTGCACACTCAAGCAGTCAAACAATGCGTGGAAACAGACACACTCACACATACAGGAGTCCAGACACAGGTGTGTTAGTCATACCTTCTTCCACTTCCGCAGAAGTTACCTGTCTGCTCATTAATGGTAGCCAGAGCTGACTTAATGATGGAGCTATTTGTTAGTGATGTCGTGTCACCCAGGAACAGGGTTTGGTCAAAAGTATCTATACTGTATTAAGTTTTCGAAGGACAGAATATATACATTGTGACTGCATGACCAGATATATTGTCACCTGATATTCAGTGTAAACTGTACATTCAATCCAAAATGCTGACATTATTTTCAGAGACTTGATATGACTTGATATGACGGGCTCATGCATGATGTATTTTATTTTTGCGTATGTGATGGTTGTATTATTCCTGGAAAGATGCATGTATACATTTTTTGGTCCATTTTTGGTCCATTTTTTGGACCCATTCTTCTGTCTTAATTGGTACAAACAGTTAATTAGCAACATGACATTTACAACTGTGCCTTTCCCAAAATTACACTGTGTAACAAATGTTTATTGAGTACATGGCATATAAGCAATAATCTCCACCTGTGATTGATGATTTTATTTATTTTTTCAGCAACACCTCAGTGGAAAAGGGACTGCGTCACTGGATTATAGGTTCAAATCCCAGCAGCAGCAATGCTGGTGTGTCTTTGAGCAAGGTGCTTTGGTAAATAGCCAGCAGTACAAATAGCTAAAATGTAAACCATGTAAGCTGCCCTGGAACAAGATGTCTGCTAGGCAAGTAAATCAATATTATGTGCATAAAGATTTTGGAAATAAAAAAATCAAATTTAATAAATGATGAGATTAGTCATGTTGTCAAGAACAGAGCACCAAGAACTCTAGGAAATGAGTGAGACACCCCTGATGTAACTTGTGAACGTACAGCAGTTAACCTTTTCAGCATGGATATTATCCTCATGTTAATAGACTTGGGCATAATTTTTAGTGCAGCGCAATTATGTAAAGTGTATTGTAATTGTGTACATGTTGTGATCTTGGTGTGAATGCACTGTGACTAATGCCCGGAGTTAGGTGCAGAGTGTGGCCTATTTGAGGGTGTTACACACAGCCCATTCTGCAATATTGTAAATCTCATTTCCATCTCCATAATGACAACCCCTGCTGAGGAACTGTGAGGCCTCGGGTGGAACCATTCACTTCTGGCTGCAATTTTCCTCTTTCTTCTCGCTGCGGGCTAATGGGGAGCTGCCATTTGCCCATTTATTTATTTTTCTTTTACCAATCCCTCTTCATTCGCTATCTGAACACATCTTAGCGTGCGGAGGGGTTGTTTTTCACAGCCCTGTTTGTGTCTCCAGGTACGGGTGTGCGTGACTGATATCGCTCTGACTGCGTGAAGCAGCGTGTGACGTGCGTTTTCTCTGTAAGGGCTGATATGTGTCTCCGTCTCTCCTGCAGTCTCTTCTCTCTCTCCTATCTCTTGTGTTTTTCTCCCCCTGCTGTTATTCTTCCCTGTTCTGTCAGTGTGTTGGTGGGTAACTGAGCTGAAAGTGAGACTGTAGGGCATTAAGTGTATAAAGTATGCCCAAGGTTGGTTGTCTGTGGAGTGGTGGTTCAACTTAGGGGAATGGACAAAGTTTACTCTGTATGTGTGTGGGCTGCCCGTATGGACTTATTCCCTGGTACGAGAGTACAGTGTTTGAACTGGAAATCAAGTAGACAACTGACAGTATAAGGTTAAATCTAGTGTATTGACAGATTTTATGTTAAGGGTGTGGTCCATAGACTGCAGCCAGTCTTTGTAGAGTGTGGTCTGTAGACTGAGCAGGGCTCTGGATGCAGTCTGCAGCCCATCTGCTGTGGATCCCCTGTCGTTGTGATCACTCCAAAGCTAGGATGGATCCCTTATTGCACAATTAGGCACTTTTGTGAGCTGTCAGGAGTCCAGAATCTAACGTCTGGATAAGCATGCAAAATTAATTACCCCCCAGGCGAGCTCTCTCAGGCTAGACCCCCCCCCCCCACCCCCCAAGAGGACCTGCTAATGAGATTCGCTCTCTCCCGCCTTTAATCGGTCAAGTGCGCTGAAACATATTACTACGGATGAGTAAAACTCCTACAATCGGGGCTGATACCGTATGCGTGGCGTCTCTCCGCCGGTCGATCGCTCGATTTTTAAGTCTGAGGTATGAATATATGAATAGGATTCTTGTTTCCTACAAAAGTCGATGAGGCGTTCTTTGCTCCGGGGGGGCGCTTGCCGTGCCCCGATAAGCTCGGGCCGCCGGCGTTAATATTCCGGCCTTTCTTTGAGGCCATCAATAGAAGTGACAGCGTATATAAAATGAAAACAAAGATTACACGTCTGCTTTTGGCCGTACGTGTTCCCCTTCAGTCCTGCCACGGCAGCAGAAAATTGATGAATGAAGATGCTGGTACCCCCCCCCCCCCCCCGGCCTCAGCAGCAGGGACCCCTCAGTTGAGAATCGCGTGATGCAAGACAGAACATGTCAGAATGCATGTTTCCATACAGTGCGGGCTGTTATTACATATTCAAACGTACAGGGAGCCCATCCACGCGCCAGGAGTGTGTGCAGTTTCATCCAGTCACTCTCAGCTAAGCGTCAGGGCTGAGCAATCTGCTGCAGCATGTGACATGTCCCAGGGTAGGAAACATTTACTGTCACAGAACACGGCACACACAGAGGTGAGATAACACGAGTCACCTTCTCAAGGCATGTGCACTGGCATGTTTGAACAACTAAAGAAAAAAATACAATATTTAAATATAATTATAATAATATTAAAATATTATAATTGTTATAATATGTAATATTATCCTGTCTAAAAGCATTAATATTATAATTAATAATATAAAATATATGATATGAGTATTATGAAAATATTTTATACATTTGATAAAGAGCATTAAGAATGATTAAAAAAATTGAGACAGAATTGTGGTTACTGTCCATGTTAGTCTGGTAGGCCTACGTGGTTAGGCGTGTATACATTGTGTAGTTAGACTGATGGATATATGCGGCTCATTGTGGTTGGTCTTGAGGGTCTATGTGGTAAGGTGTTCTGTGTGGCTGGGCTGACGGACCTCTGCAGTTCCGCATTCTGTGTGGTTGGAACCAATCGACCTCTGAGTTTCTGCGTTGTGTGGTTGGACGTGAAGAGGTGCAGCCTAATTCTATGTCCTCCGGTTCTTTTTCAAGGCTGACTCCCTCGGCAGTATAAGCTGACCAACACACCACTGGATCCAATACTATAAAGCCCAAACAAAGAGACAAGCCTGTAAACAATGCGCCATGGCACAGGAAATGCCTCACAGTACCATCTCTCTAATTAACACCACGCACCGTGCTTCGTGGGAGGTGATTCGCTTCACAGTGCGGCGCCTCTCACACCTCCACCACACAAACAATGCCTTTCTTTACATACATTACTGTGTGTATTCGTCTGAAAGTTGTTTGGAGACTGTGAAACATGCCGTATTTTTTTTCCCACCCAGGGGAAATCTGTGCTGTGAAAAAATGTATTTTTAGGAAATAAAAAAAAAAGCAGGCTGATAAATAAAAAGAACAGCTTCAGTGTTGTCTCCTTCATAGCAAAACTCAGATATAATGAGACATTAATTGGCTGTGTGTTTTCTTTGTGTTGTAGGGAGCGATGTGTTGGTGAGGGTGAAATATATCTCCATGTTAGTATTGTTTTTCTCTGCAACGAACATCTGAAAAACATGGAAAAGGCATACGCTGCAATAATGTAATTATCAAAATCTAAAAATAAGTGCCTCTGCCCTGTAGCGTGGAAGGAAACTGTAGTACATCCGCCTCGCTGAAAAGAAGGGCACCCAGAGCTTAAAAGTGATTCGATAGTTTTTTTTCCTACACAGAATCAGAGCAATTTGTATAAAATGACATCACCCTCCGTTCCTCCAAAGGAGCAGCCAACTCAAGTCAGGGATCTCATCAAATATTTATGGATTAAAAAGCCAAATGTGAAAACGATGCTCCCTGCCTTTTATCAGCTGAAAAATTCATAGCTGCTCTCCAAGCACATGCCCCAAACAAGCTGTACTGACCAGGGCTCACATGAACAACTTTGTGGCGATTCATGGTAGATGAACAATGAGATTATGCTCTTCGTGCTGAGGAATCTGAGCTCGGAGAGAACAGGAAAGACCTGGAATGAGACACTATGAGCCATCCTGCTGGAAACGGGTGCGTTCCAAGGGGTGGGACACTTTGGCTGCGTAGGGGGGCAAAAACTAAACACAGACGTGATAAATACTGATGAACAGAGCGAAAACTGAGACTTCTTGTCTCATGGTATCAGTTTTGGTCACAGTGTTTGCTATGTAAAACAGAACATTTTGATTCAGTTCATACATGTCAGTAATTGACTGACAAGTAACGGTAGCTCCAACTGTTACAGAGTTCATGAAGTCTCAGTTTCCCATGAGCACTACTGTAATCTGATATAGAGTAGAGAAGCAACTTAACATTTGAAATTGAGTTCAACTACATGCTTGTGGAGAACTGCGCTTGACAATCCAATAAAGAGCGCAGTGGATATATGCATTATAGGAACAACAGTAAGGCACGCAGCATGATTTCTTGAAAAGTTCTCATTTGAATGATCCCCCTAGATGTAGCTGCATTATTAGCTGTAGTCATCCTGTCCTTTTATCCTTAATATTTTGGCATGATGTGTGTTGTTTTTTTTTTTTTTGATCATTTAAAAATGATCTTTGAGGTAAGGTTAGGTACCTTTGGTTAGAATTTACATAGTATACTTTTCTGACCATGACACCCTCTAGTGGTAAGGTTGGTACTGTCTTTCTCTTCGGAAGCCGCTCGTTCAGTTGACCTTACTGTTTCTCTGGCTGCCTCCCCAAGTCACCATCTGAAGTTTGCTGCACTTACATACACAAGTATATGTGTTTACATAAACTGGGATTCACTAAAAAGGAAGAAAGAAATTCCATATCCAGTGTCAGTATAGATGCAGGTACACACCACACTGTCCCACTACGTCAATGTTACATTGATGAAAGTCCAGCCAAAAATAACTCACTTACATTAAATTAGAGCATCATTTCAGTGCATTAAGACCCCAGGGACAATTGATGTTAACTCCACACTGGGATTTTTCCAATATCTCTTTTATGGTGTCACAGATTGCTTAAAGCACAGCCCGATGGGTCTCAACAAAGATTGAAGCTGATCTTTTCAAGGTCCAAAGGAGACCTGAAAAGTTCAGGACTCCAAACTCCATGACCTTAACCGAGGTGGGGGGGTGGGGGGGGGGGGGGGGGGGGGGCAGGGGGAAGACGGCCCGTGTGAAAATGTCAGCGGCTGGCGGGTCGTGAAAGCGATGATATCAAAACAAATGGAGTATGAGATCACTCTGCGGGACCTCTCCTTCATTTACTGCGAGTGCGCACTGGCACCTCGGTTGACCACTGACGCTCACTCCATTATAGTTACCTGAGCAGGGTCAATGAGCACATGCTCACAACTCTATCAACTATAGAAACTTTTCGCATGTTGCATCTATTGTTTCCTTTCCAGCTGAACACTGAAGGCAGACTGATGGGACAGAAAGGGTTGTTGTCATATTTAAATGCATCTAAGCAGGGTTGTTGGTCTTGCTTTCGTCCTTTGTGTGTCTAAAGCAGCCAGTTGCTTGGCCACCCCATCTCCTGCTCAACAAATTGAAGCGCCTGCCTACAGTAAGCAGATTGTGTTTGACCAACAGACTGTAACCTTTACACTAATTTTAGCATTTCCTCCCTTGGATGGTTTTGGCTGTTTTCAGGATCAGTTGGGCATAAAATAGACATATGGAATTGCGGAGTCAATGATAAAAGTCTGACTTACTCTTGCTTAGCAGGGCCTTTGAATGGGTGGTGACTGTTGACTTTATTTAATGAAAGTGATTTGAGAGAGGGTGAGATCAGTGAAGAGGGGGACGCAGTGGGGTGTCTCTGTGGGGGTACGGCTTTTCAGAGATGAGAGGCTTTCCCTTTAACTCTGATCACAGAGAGGGAACACCCCCCCCCCCCCATAGTAACGACATTCAGAAATCAACTCAAAGGCATGCCGGTATTAATGCCTCTCACCCCTGGATGGAACGCTCTCAGTATTTGTAGAGGGGCAACAGGGTGTGAACACGGAATTCAAGAACCACAAATGAAGCTTGAAATTCATTTTGGAGGGAACGTGGAAAGTTTCTTTTTCTCCTTCTTCCTAAATGACACTTTTGTTCCTGCAACCATAAAATTTTGTGATAGTGGCAATTTTTGCTTCAGCTCCCCGTTTTATACAGGTAATAAATCACCCCCCTGGGGCGGGCAGGGGGTGGGGGTGGGGGCTGGGGGGTTCACCCGTACCAAATGTATTTCTGAACTGTTGTTGTCAGCCGATGTTGGATCGCTGACCCTTTACGTGGAATTACAGCAGACACGAAGGGCTCTGGCATTTCCACTTGAGCATCACCTGATGAATTATCACGTCCGTGCTCAGACAGGTGCCACTGGAGTCCCCTGGTCCAGAGATCTCTGTTTTTTTTTTGTTGTAGAGAACAAAAAATATGAATTTAAGACTCAACCTCTGGATCTAAAACAGACGCTGTTGGAAGGCCTGAGGGGCCGGAATATGTCTTTCTTTTATCGCTTTGTGTTAGGGAGAACAGCACACATTTCTGAAATAAACCACTGAAATAAAACCGAAGACACACTCACAGCAGAATTGTAACCTTGTAATATGCCAGACTTTGAGAAGCAGGCAATCTTTTGCCTAGTCAGCCGGGTGAAAAGGCTATCCTGATCAATATGTGACAAGGCGTACCGACATCCTCTCGGTTCAAAGGAAAAGATGGCAGAGAAAAGCGGGAAATGGGGGCCGAGGGGTGGCAGGGGCAGGTCGAAATGGCAAACATAAGGCTGCAGCAAAGTGCTGTGGGCCATGCAGCATTTAACCAGAGAAACAGACTCATGACAGTGAGATTAGGGCAACAAACAGAGATATATGGGGGCACAGGGCAAATGGGATCACAAAATCATTCTGGAATCCAGCAAAAAAGTTACTTCCCTGCGTTATGGTTGAATTTCTGTCCCGTATAAGAACATTGGTGTTATTTGTCTTGTCTCTTGCTCCAATGAGACGTAGCCATTGGAGCTGTTGGTCTCATCGGATCTGAGAGGGTGTTGTGGGGGAGAGTTCTGGAAGGGGCCAGGCCTAGGTCCTACTTCATGGAGGTGATTTGAGCTTCTCTGTTCATGCTGCAGGTGTAATCGTAGATCCGGCATAATGACACCCTGCTGTCTGGCACCTCTCTTTGACCTCCTTTTCATTCCTGCTGTTGCTCTGCACATGTGTATGTGTGTGTGTGTTTCTGTGTCTGTGTATGTGTTTCTCTGTGTCTGTGTTTCTGTGTGTGTGTGTGTGTGTGTGTGTGTATGTGTGTGCGTGTGTGCGTGGGCGCGTGCATTTGTGTGTGTGTGTGTATGTGTGTGTTGTGTGTGTGTGTGCGTGTGTGTGTCTGCGTGTGTCTGTGTGTGTGTGTGTGCGCATGCATTTGTGTGTGTGTTGTGTGTGTGTGTGTGTCTGTGTCTGTGTTTCTGTGTGTGTGTGTATATGTGTGTGCATGTGTGTGTGTGTGTGTGTGCGTGTGTGTGTGGCTTTGTATCATTTTGATCAATTCAGTGAGATCGATGTGCTCACACTGCCGAGGCAGTGTTCTGCTGATCTCAGTGCAGTTTTGGTCAGTGCATTGGTTGGTTATTGTTGCAGAGCCTCACAGCTTTTTCCAGACATGTTTTTTTCTCTGCCGTGCTGTTTTTCTCTGTCCTGCTAGCATGTGGTTCGGTCGCTGCTGCTAACCCTGACATAAATGTCTCATCTTGCATAGGATAACGCTGATGTTCTTTTGAAATTGGGCCAATTTCCATAGGATTAGGCCAGTTTTACCGCAGGGATTTATTCAGATGCTTGATAGGGCATTCTTGCCTAGGGTCAATGTGTTATTCACAGGGTCTTCAGGGGCGCTCAGCCAGCATCTGTGTCTTTTACTTGATACTTGTAACATGGCAGTGAGGCTTAGTGGTTAAGTAACTGGATTTCCACACAGGAGGTTGCAAGTTCATTCATTCCAGATGGACCACTGCTGCTGTACCCTTAAGCCAGGAGCTCCTGAATTACTTCAGTAAACATCCAACTATATAAATAAATAAAATAAAGTAATGTAAGCTATATAAGTTACCCTGGATAACGATTTCTGCCACGCAAGTACATAATGGTATGGCTCTCACAGACTCTAAGACTGTTAAGTCTCCATACATTGTCCCTCTTTGAATGCATAGTGATTTCAGAAGTTACTCCTGTGGCGAAGCTGTGAAATATTTATGAAAGGTGCATGCGTTATGTTCGTAGTTCTATGTTCTGTCGTTAAGAGGTAAATAGCAATAGTGTGAGAAGCAACAAGACTGCAGAGACAATTGGAATTATCAGAGCGAAAAAAGGTCACTGGCTACACCAGATGGCAACAGACTGTTGATACAGTGTATGAAATGTCATTGCGTTAACATGCATTGAAGACCCAGCTACTAATGATATCTTAAGTAAAGCAATGATCTGGAAATGTGATGATCCCAGCACTCCAGTGCCTGGCTACAGTTCCCGCTGTTTTGTCAAGCACTGGAGATTGCACACATGCACGTGTAGGTATAGACTGGTGTATTTTGCTTGTGTACGTATGTGTGTGTATGTCTGTCTGTGTCTGTGTGTGTGTTTAAGAGGGTGTCTGTGGCACTGTTTAACTGCTTAAGAGTACATGTTTGTGTGTGTTGTGCGGATGTGCATTTGTGTGTGTGTGTGTGTGTGTGTGTGTGTGTGTGAGAGAGAGAGAGAGAGTTAAAGCAAGAGAGACAGATACACTGCTGGACATTGTTAAGAACTGTGATTGATCCATGCCCCTCAGTCTCTCTAATAAGTCTACAGCGCTTCCTAATTACAGCTAATCATAAGCTGTTGTTATCAAATGAAATGGTGCTCCTGGGTTTTTTTGTGAACAATTATTGCTACTTATTGAAAGGAAATTTTGTTCACAGTTCCAATATTTTAGATGCCTGGCTGTTATAATACTGCCCCACCGAGTGACCAGAGCAGCACCATGCATGGAGTCCTCAGATCCGTTGCACATTAAAGATTGAACCAGATCAGCTGCCCTTTGCCTTACTCCTGCCAAAGTGCACAGGGGCAGGACTGTGCCAGCTCCATTATTAACAGCGTGTCCCCAGTGGGAGACTGCAGGGAGGGGTGCAGCTGAGTCATCTCTCACTGGGATCTGGCCAGTGGGGAGTTTCTTAAACAGAGACCGGGTCGTGCTCTCGGCCGCACCGTGATCAGAACTCGTGATCAGAGAAGGCCACAGGCACTCTGATCTGAATCCAACCTGGGGGGGGGGAAGGTACTTTGGCTGGATTCCTTTGGTGAAAGCCCTGATCTGTGAATGTCTTCAGAGTTTTTGTGAGAATGTGAGATACGTGTTAGTTCATGGTTTATGTATGCAAAAATAACACATATAAATTGGAGAGCTGTATATCAACTGAGCATTTTCTTTTGATTCTGTCTGCAAGAAGACAGAGGGCAGTGCCTTATGGATAGTGTTTGCTTCTGACTCCATTCCTGGACTCCTATTCACTCTTATGCACTTTGACCTTTGTGATGATGCTTTTGGCCCTTTGTCCAGCTCTTTTTGGAATCTCCAGCTGCATATCAAGGTTTTCTCACTATGTTAACCTCCAAACTCATGTGGGAGTGCTGAAGTGAGATGGATGCAATCTTCCAATACGTTTGCATGCACCCAATGGCTATTTTTTACACTACAAGTCCCACAGTGCACTGCAGTGAAATGAGTGGTAATTGGAGGATAGACACGACTCCACTGATGTTATCCAAGCAACTTCCAGGTGCGCAATGAGTAGCAGTGTGCCCAGAGGGTTATGATGATGAAGCCCCTGGAAGACCTACCCACTTGTTTTGTGGAAGGAAACCGTTTTGTTCTGCCATTGTGGGCAGATGACATCGCCAGTTCTTTAACACAAGCTTTAGGCTCAGCCTACACTCAAGATGAGCCCCATGCCAATTGAGCCACTCAGGAACCACAGATTGACCTTTTCAGCTTATCACCTACTCTGAGCAGAGCAGAGTGAACAAAGGACTGTCAATGAAGTGCAAAGAAAGAGAGAGAGAGAGAGAGAGAGAGAGAGAGAGCAGGAAGGAGGGAAATAGGAGAGAGAAAAGAAGCAAAAGGAGAGATGATAGAAGAGGAGAGAGAGGTAAAAAGGAGAAAGAGTTAGGAAAGAGGAGAGGGAATAAGTAAAAAGGGAGACAGGACATAGCAGGCAAACTGGGCCTGTCATACGTGGTAACAAATTTCACCCTAGGGGTAGGGCGCAGAATCCTGCCTGAGCCATTGAAATTCTAGGACCCCTATAGAAACTAAAGGTTAGAATATTAAAGAGTGTACTGGAGAATATAAATGGCTCCTTTGCCATTAATGGGCCCGACAGAATGATTTCAGTGGCCTGTGTGAGAGCACACCACAGAGAGATCTGCATTTTTAACTATATTCCTTGTTAAAGGAACTCCTTGTTCCTCTTTGGTTGCTGCTTAGGTAATGAGTAGAGCTGAAATCTCAGGTGTTAACACTGTCCAAAGGGCAGTGTCTTTCTTTTTCATTGTCAAGCTGGCTAGGGGAATGGTCCAGGACTGAGTCTGTGGAAAGGGGGTCTGTTTGACTGTTTGTGTCACATTATATGCACAAGCATGCTCTTATTGTTTCATTATCAAATTTGAATTCATTTCAGAATCAGAGATAGTACAAAAATACGGAACACTGGTACTCTCTGGTTGTATGTGTGTGAGTGTGAGAGAGAGGGAGAGGCTCAGTTCTCCCAGCCCTGCAGTTCTGTTTCAGATGGAGGTGTGCATCCCCTTGTGTGATCAGTGGCCCTTTGGTTCAGATTAAGGTTATTATGGCAATCCTGGTGGAAAGCCCGGTAATACCCCCACTCAGCGCTCCCTTTAAGAGCCATCAGACCCAATCCCCCTGTGTGAGGGTGAGGGTGCTAATGTATGGGCTGTTAAAGGCTGTCACTATCGTTGAATTGCCAGGCTGACATTGAGCTTTCACCTCTTCTCACTCTGCCCTTATCTTATACCAGCGTCACAAGGATTTACTGTGCCGGTTGGCCCTCTGCGTTATTGTAGCATTGCATCGAGAATCATTTCTCTCACTCATATCTCCTGGCGGGTTCACTGAACGCACACCCTTCTCCTCTCTTATCTGCTTGCTGCGTTAACGTTTAGTCAAGAGGAGCGGGGCTGTGATCATGAGCTTACCTTTTTGAAGTTAAAAATAACGTGTTAGCTTTGATAGGCGCAATCTTTTTCAGATTTAATTGCTGGCTCACACAGTCTCCGGATGTGCAGATGATGCTGTTATTTCAAAATGATGCTCCATTTTCTCAAACTTGCTCAATTTAGTCAGCAGGCGATGAATAATTTTGAAGTCATTGTATTTGGGAAGCTCTATTGGATACCCATCTGTTTACAAATTAGTTAACATTTTTGTTTCAGAATGGGACTTGGACAGGGGCCTGTTTTAACAATAATAAAGAGGGTATTCATGGCTACTATAAAGAAGAATAATGAAAAAGAGTTTATAGTCAGCTGTAGAAAGTGATATTTCTCCAGTAATGAGAAGGGGAGAAATTCCTTACCAGCTTTGTGTTATGACATCAAAAACATGCACAAACAGACACTGTTCTGGGGCCGTGAGTAATTTGGGGGATCACTTTATTCATTCTCTTTTTGCCATCTGGTGGTAAAACATATATACATTACATTATTTAGCATACGCTCTTGTCCAGAGTGACTTATGTAGGTTACAATTTTACACATTGTCCATGTGTACTGCTGGATATTTACTTAGATAATTGTGGGTTAAGTTCCTTTCTAAAGGTTACAGCAGCAGTGCTCCAGCAGGGAATCAAACTGGCAACCTTTCGGTTACGAGCCCTACTCATTATCACTATGCCTTACTGCCACAATTATCTATATACATATACTGTTTTCACTTTGGGGAAGCCTTGTTAGTCTAAGTATCAGTGAATGAGTGAGTGAATTGAGCAGTGAGTGATTGAACTGAGTGGAGGATTAAGTGACTGAGTGCATTATTTGAGCATTTGAGTGTGCAAGCGAGCAAGTGATGAAGAATGAGGTTCTTTCTCCTGACTTCCCTATTCACCCAGGACAGACACTACTGAGTTTTTGGCAGCTCTCCATTCCACCAGCCCCCTCTTCCAGCCCAGAGGGCCAGGACAGCCCAAAGTGAGGAGCCTGGACAGGTGGTCACCCGCCCCCAGAAATGCTTCCCCATAAAACCCTCTTGGCTGCATCTGTAAATCCGCTGCACCAGGCGGAGATCCTTATGGCGTTTACTGTGTCACTCTGGAACTGTGTCTCCTTCTTGTTTTCATGCCAGATTTTGTGCTCTGCTTGGGGCTCTGCTGCCCAATGGATACCCACCCCCCTGGCACACCGCCTCCCAGATGCCAATGTCCCCCTGCAACTCCGACAGATTTGTCTGAGCAGCTCAGGAGAGGGGGAGAGAGGGAGCAGTGGGCTGCCTCATGCTCTTACTCCAGAAGGCAGCACGTTCTCCACACTTTCCTCCTGTTAACCCTTTTGGTGCTCTCTCTGTACTCTACCAGCCTGTTTGTGTTCTGTTGCTGTTGGGTTGCAGGGTACGGAATAGCACTACACCTTGAATGCCAGTAAAACTACAGGGGTGATGTGACAGTGACCTCTGGATATGTGCATGGTTCTGCCCTCCCGGACGCCATTGATTACCGATTGCGCAACACTCTCCGAACAACCTCCCTACCACAGGGGGATGGGGTTCCTTCGATCGCCAGCGCGCGGAGATGACATGTAATTATGGGAAAGTAATCAAAGATGTGAGGATTACAACGTGGGTAGGTGGTCAGCACTGTTCCAGTGCTTCCTGAAACAATGGATGGATCTGTTTTTTAGAGCTGGATTATGGGCTTTGTTCCTTAATTCAGTGATCTTGTAACAGATATTTCTGTCCATTTCGATCTATCTTATAGAGTATACAATGTGTGTTGGAACCTCTTTTTTACAAATCAAGATTTTTTTGTGGCTGTTTCTGCTTTTATGCAAACCTATTTTGTATTATTATATGAGGCTTGCGTCATACCACAACCACTGCAGTGCTGAGGTGAGAGAAATGCAGTTCCTCAATACATTTGCATGAGGGCAATGTCTATTCTTAACACACGCAAGTCACACAGCGCACTACAGTGGAGTCTGCGCTCATTGGAGGACAGGCACGACTTCTCTGACATCATCCAAGCAGCTCAAAGGCACCTGGCAAATTTCAGGGTGCCTGAGAGCAGTGAGATACGTAAACCCTGGCCAACCTATCCACCCCTATCCACAGTGCAATGAAGCCACCGGTCATTGTCAGCACATCACACAGCTGGGATCCAACCTGGGCTATAGAGCTCAGCTGCCATCCAAAGCGAATACCTTAACCACTAAATCACATGACTTTTACTGTGACATTGCTACTGATGATGTCACTGCCTAGTTTGAACAGTGGAGCCAGCTGCTGTTGGTCTTATGGTGAAACCAGCTGCATGTTGAGTGTTGAGAAAATCAATCCGTGGAAGATGTGAAGTATAGTCTACATCTGAGTTTGGCCATACCATTCAATACCTGCCTTTTACCTCTGTCTTTAAGGATTACTATAGGTGCAGAGCTATTCATTTACTTTTCTGTTTCTCAGCATCCTCTATTTTTATGGCACATTACCCATATATCCCACGGTTTCCACCAATGGGAACAGACTGTCCTTTTCCCCTCCTACTTTGGAGTACCTCAGCCTCCACAAACTCAGTCAGTTCATCCAGAGTCCGCACGGCATGGTCTCCACTCTGTCTCTTTCTCTGTCATTGAAGTTCAAAGGGGCGAGGCCTCTTCCAGGAGGGAAAAACAGAAAAAGTCTGCTGGGAGCTTTGTTTCATTAGAATGAACTAACAAAATAAACAAGTGTCTTTTTCAACCCACAAAGCCCACTGGTCAAGATCAGGTCTTCCTCGCTGCCCCCTCTGTTCAGAGTCTGACATGGACCTCAGCTCTGACATAAGACATTTTGTACCCAGTCGTCTGTTTTCTTTTTTTTTTTTTGTCTTGTTGTTTTATTCAATGTAGGAACTGTCCTTGTTTCCTGCTGTGAAGTTTTTAATAGCTGTTACAATAATAAAAGTCCACTGTGTGATATTTAATTGATGTAGTACAGCATGAAACCAGGGCAGGAACACATGAAGGGAATAAAGAGAGAGAAAGGGGGGTGGTGATAGCCAGAGAGGCCTTTACTGTGACATATTAGAGACCTTTGTTGAAAATTTCTCCTCTTAAAAAGACAGTTTGTTAGTGTGCTTAAGTGCTTAAAGAAAAGCCTTGATCTTATGCCATGTTTTTCTCAAGTCTGTCTCTGTAAAGCCCTTTTTATTCTATTTTGTTGTGTGTTGGAGATTGATGATAAGACAAATTCAACAAATACTTTAAGGAGACAAATATCCTGCTGCAATTCTAGAAAAAAAGAATGAATAACCATTCATTCATTGTAATGGGGAGGGACAGATGGCACCATTGGTTGTGCAATATGTCACAGCTTGCCATTGCCTGACAAGCACTGAGTTGCAAAATTCTATTGACGGCAAGCTAGTAAGAAAATATCAACGTTTTTAAGTTATTAGAATGATTAGTTACCAGCTTTTTTTTTTTGCAATTCCACCTTTCAGCCTTTCAACCTAGCTTTAGTAGTCGCCAGTTATGCATTTTGGCTTGTCACAGCAGTGCAGGGTGAGGTGCATGCAAGCCCCCAATGCATGCCCACTGTGACTGTTACTACACTACAAGTCCCACAGAGCACCAGCAGGCAAATGGCGGTAGTGGATAGATGCATCCCCCTGACTCTATCAAACTAACTCATAGGCATGTGAGTCCCAGGGTGTCAAGGGGCGGAGCAACAAGGAGACCCTGCACCGCCTACGCTCCTTTAACCCTGTCGAAACTAAGCCAGTTTGTTACGCTGGTGGGCTTCCAGTCACTTTCAGCATATGGCATGATTGGTTTGAAACCCAGGCTGTTGGAATCAGCCTGTGTGTGGAACAAGCGCATTTACTGACTGAGCCACTCAGGAGCCTACCAGCTTTTTGTTGTAATTGTGATGACTCATATTATCTTTAATCACACCATTAATGCAATTATCATTGCACTTGTGGTGTTTTTGCAATCATTTCTAACACTTGTTGGGTTTGGTAATACATTACAAGTTATATCAATAAAGCGTGTTGATTGAATTGAATGAAACAGAGGAAGAAGGGGAAATGAAGAGAGAAGCAGGAAGAGGAAAAAGATAAAGGAGAGAGAAAATATTTGAGAGAATGAGAGAGAGGGGGAGAGAGAGAGAGGAGGTGGAAAGTCTTTACTTTGACCTATTAGAGTCCTTTATACAATATTCCTTCTCCCAAAAATGGTTTGCTTCTGTGCTTGAATGCTTAAAGAAAAGCATTGATCTCCCGTAGTGTGTCTCTGTAAAGCTCTATTATATTCTATAAAAGCACTGGAGAAAGATCTTAAGGGTATGTAATCCAACAACAAAAGGAAACCATTAAGTGCATTGTTCCACATGAACGGACAAATAATTTGCTGCTTGGAGAGCTTCTGGGTGTCTGTGTCAAAATGATTTTCTGTTGCGGAGTTTGTTGAGACCAATGTGGTTCTCCCTCGTTGGTTTAATCGCCGGGGCGATGGTCAATGGCATGAGCCTCCATGCTGCCCGCCTGCAGCGAGGAAAGCATATGGATTTGCACCGCTCTGTGTCAGATAACTGGCCAATCAATGCACCCGCTTCAATTAGCACTGATAGTATACAGAGGCTCTCATCAAGGATTGGCATCTTAATTCCCCATTACAAGATGTGCTCGCTTTTCAGTGCGCTGACAAATCCGTGCCGCGACACAGTGCGGGGAAAATAAGAGAACTGGCTCATTGACAAGGCATTGCAGAGAGGGACGCTGTTCTGATCCATAAAATTCTACTGCCTGGGCATAACCCGCAATCAAGGAACTGAATCAAAATACATTAGGGAGAGTCTTTCAATGTCCCTTCATTCCGAAGCCAGACAGTTTGTTTTGTTTCCGACTCTGCTGTTTATTTGAATAAGCCAATTTTTTTTTTTAGCTGTGCATAAAGCTGATTTCAGCCAGGGCCCCTGAGCAGCTCAGCGGTTAAGGTGCTCTCTTTGAGTGCAAGCGGACCTCTGTGGCCTGCTGATGATACAGTTGCGATTATATCATCAGCCAACAGTGAGAGGGAGCCCACCACAAATTTATATATTGGCCATGTTGGCTTCGGTCTGCTCTGGATAGGGGTGGATTTCCTCCCCTCTCCACCCTCAGCCACCCTGGTTGCGTGGATGATGTCAGTGGGGCGGTGCCTATCTTCCAATTAGCACCCACTCCCCTGCAGTGCCTTACGGGGATTTGCTGTGTCAAGAATAGCTGTTGGCTGCATTCGAGTATGTGAAAGGATTTGATTTGTCTCAGTTCAGCGCTCCCACAGGGGTGCACTGATCATTGCTGTGAGAGACCCTAAGGCACAACTGATAGAAAAATAAAAAAGAATAAAAATGTTGCTTGCAAAAATACAATGGCAAAAGAATGGTTGACTGCCCAGATTTGTGTTTTTTCCAGTGTGATTTGTTTCCAGTAAATGATAAAAAGAAGATTCCTTCAAGCACTGCCTGCAAGTACTTGCCTTCAGTGTTGATTTTATTGGTTCCCCCCTCAAGATTTTGTTTGTTAAGTCATTTGTTCTGATTTCAGTGATTCCTATAAGTGGAATGTACTTAATCTTAGCACTCACAGAAAGCTTACAATGAAGTCATTTGATCAATGTTTGCTGCCGATACAAAAAGAAATCAAATAGGTTCAAATACAGCGAACACTCCTAATGGAGAGGATGGGAAGCACACAGATCGATTATGTTTGTATTGATTATCAACTTTTTCCTCCATGTTTTTAACATTAATTTATCTTCCACATATCTGTGTGTATTTTGTATTTGTGCTTCATATTATACTGTAGTTGTACGTGTAGGCACAGTTTGTATTGCGTATTATTGCTGTGGTTGTTCCTGCTGGTAAAGCACCTTTGAACTGAGCTGAATAAAGTCCAGTACATTGACAGATTTGCTGACTGTTGCCTTGCTATCTTCATGGAGACTAGCAGTGCTGCTTTTCCACAATCAGCCTGACTGGCAGGGAGCAGGGAGTCTCAGATGCCCCACAGCGAGGGTCCTCTTACAGTACTTCACTGCTGCCTCTGGTCCCCATACAGGAGTTCTCTGTCTGATTGCTTGCTTTAACGTGCCAGTATGTGAATACATGTTAAAACCCAAGGAGCTCTTTGTCCGAGCATACATTTATGTGTACGTGTATGTGTGCGTGTGTGTGTGTGTATGTGTAATACATGTGTATGTATATGTTATGTATATGCACGAATCGTAGAGTTTGTGTTTTTTGTGTATGTACATATATGTGTGTGTGTGTGAGGTAAGGAACAGGCGGTTACATGTACTTGTACATAAGTTGATGCAGGTCTTCGGAATATGGATAAGATTGTTTATGTTGCTGCCAGGAGAGCTTGTCAAAAAGTGATGCCAGGTGTGCAGAGAAAAAAAACACTGAGTGACCATCCCAGCACTGTTCTCTGTGTCATTCACATCTGTGCCGTCTGCTGGGCGTGTCCAATTTGAGGAAAAAGGTAGTCAGACCTTGCCAAATGGCAACTATAATCCCTTATACAACAGAGTAAATACCACAATTTCACACTTTAACCCAGAGCGTGACGAGTCCTCTGGATTCAGCTGAGTCAGTCTGGATCCCGAGCCTTCACACCGATGACTTTTTATATTATTTATAAACCTTGAACATGGCTGATGCACCAGGCAAACACCTAGGACATGGTGATGAATCTGGAACACCTATCAATTAAGCAGTGGGATATTGGCAGTCCTACAGTGAATAAATTAGCATTGCTGTCCTTGGAATTAGGTTGCTATCCTACAATTGATCAATGTGTGCCAACTGTATTGTAATCATGAGATTAAGGGGCAATTTGGCAAGCAGACAATGGCATCAGAGTCTGAAAGACATATATTGACCATGAAAAAAACCCCATACAAATCCAAATTCCGTTCAGATTCAGACCCCTCACAATTCTGATGCTGAGCAAGGGCTGAGATAGCCTTTACTGTTGGTTTTGTCCCTCCTGTGTGCATTAAAGTGAATAGCCAAAACAGATGAGAAAAAACAACAACAAATAATACAAGCCCAAACAAGCATTATGCCAACGCAAATCATATTGGGACGTCCGAGGTACCTGTCTACGAAGAAAGTGGAATTCAATAGTAAGTGCGCCCATGGAGATTGGAGTCTGTCGCCTGTTATATTTCACTGACAAGGCAGTAAGATGTAGATATTTTCCCCAGATAAAGTAAAGTAACATCAGTGCTTGACAAATTTAAGATGAGCGCGGATGTATACGAGCCACATGCCTTCCCCGACTGTCTGGTTCCCCCCTCTCGACGGATAGAGAGGAAGTTATGCGTCAAAGCACACACCTGTGTGCAACGCCTCTATTAAGCGTTCAATCATCACTTCCAGACAGCCCACTATCCATATCACTGCATTCACCCGTCATAACATCAGCCATTAATAAGCAAGAAATATGGTAGGAGTCACGGGCATGGTAGACACCCAGCCATAATACAGATCATTCCTCACCTTATATAAATGGCAGCGTTAGTAATACGGCATCCATTATCCGTACCTCTGAAGGAACGGTCGTAATCATGAGGCGAACAACAGTCCCCATTCCTGGGGAGTTTTCACTGCCTTTGCATTACTGCAGGGCAAACAGTGTGGTTTAATGCGCCCGGCTATGCAAGGCGTCGCAGCTCACCAGCTGGCTGCGCTGTTACAGAGGCGTCCTGGGAGCGTCGCGTGTGGGATGCGTTTATTCCGGAGGGAGCGTGGCGGCGGCCCCCTCGGTGAGCCGTAAAGGAGAGAAGCCGCGTGTAAGCACTTTGAGCAGCTGTCCGTGGGCCAGGGCCAGCGTTCCCAGCCAGGCTGTCAGCGAGAGGGGGGTGCCGCGACTCGGAGCCAGGAGCCAGGTACCTGCGGCCGCCGCCGCCACCGCCACCGCACGGCCCCTCCCCGCCGCCCGCGCTCACCTAAACCCCACGAGCGCCTGCTCCTTTACGAGCACATTAAAAAGCCCAGATTGTCCTGCCGAGCTGCTCTGTGATCGAGCCAGAGGCAAGCTGCTCCCGTCTGATCTCTCGCAAACGCTGTATCCGGGGGAGGCCGCAGCCACGATGGCAGGGAGGGATGAAAGCCCAGGAAACAACAGGACCGAACATTAGCTTTTAGTTTGGGGCTGCGCTTTGGTGGAATCTCTCACTTTTATCCTGTCCCCCCCCCCCCCCCCCCCCCCATTTTCTTGATTAACACTGTGTGACATCCGATTCCCTCTGGTCTCAAATTATATTTGGCTTGTTTATAAACAAAATCGTTTGTTCAGCTGGGGATGAAAAAAATTTGTGAAAAGAAGGAGGCCTGGGGAAGCCTTGAAAGTTTTGAGCCTTGGTCTTTAAGCTGCCGCTGTTAAGCAAAGTCGTCAACCTTTGGCTGCAGAACCAACCCATCTCTGTGTAAAGAGAGAAAACTCTCTTCCCATGAGGGTGCACTGCCTGAGGGGCTAGCATCAAGATAATTCTCCTGCAAAAAGCCCTTTTGGTCAATACTTCTCATAATCCATAAAGTAGTGCAGTGTTTGCCTTTGCGTATTCTTTTCATTATTTCATTACACATTGATAAAATGATATTCTGCAGCATCAGAATAATGAACATGAATTTGATACACAAACCTCAGGGCTTTTTCAGTTATTGTATGAGCAAGGTATCAAAATACTTGCATTAGCAAACCACGTCCCTTTTGCTCAATGGTAATGTATCATGAAAAACAGACCACAAACCAGTGGCATGTTGTTTTTTTTTGTGCCCTAAAAGGTGTTTAAGCTTTTCCCGCGAGTGCCGTGCACATCGCTGTTTTAGCGTAACCGGGGGATTGCTTTTCTGTCTCCACCCAGGCGGAAGTAATGGCGTCTGACAGCACTAAGTTGGAATTTTAGGCAGACTCTCCTCTGGCCACTGCCTCCCTTCTGCTTGGGGCTGGGACTGGCGCTTCTCGCTCTTCTCGGCAGCCTGGATGGGGCCGTCGCCGGTCCACAGGCGCCTCTCTTTCTCTCCTGCAATCAGGACTAATGAGAGAGCGGGTTGTCACTGGAAATGTCAGGGAGTGTGCCCTTGTGCGCACTTTGCGGCCCAGAACGGAACACAGTTGCTCTGAGTGAATATGAGGCCCGGTGCTGGGTGCATCCTCCAGATGGGGAGAGAGAGAGAGAGAGTGAGAGCGCCCCCCCTGGGGGCACGTGGCTGTTCACATGCTGATCAGTGATGGCACTTTTCATCTTGTCCCGTTCCTCCGTCAATTTCGCCGGCTGTTTGCCCTTTCAGTAACACTCATGCTTTGTGACACCTCAGCTAGCAGACGTAGCTGTGGACCCCGCAGCAGGGTTGAAACGAGGGGAAAAGTTCAGGACCTGGCTCCTGTTGGGCTGTAGGAGGTCTGGTGGTGCTGCCCTGGGGCCCATTACTGAGTGTCCAGCCGTGTCTCATAGACATAGGCTAGATTCCAAAGTAAGCAACTTACCTCATTTTCAATAAGTGCTCTCTTTGTGAGACGTTGCTTAACAGCACTGAGTAATCATGCCAGGGCTATTGAAAGCAAGGAGCCCTAAATATTAGCTGCTGGCTGTCATGGGTCTTAAAGTCATCCTCAGTTGATGTCACTGTCACCTTCACTGGTGACTATATTAGTGATCCTGCAAAATGTTTGCTAAATATATGATTTTGATAATGGATATTTACTCCCTAATTTTATATTTTGTACATTTTGTACATTCATCTATATGTGTAATGTATACATATACATGAATATATGAAATTGACATAAATATTGCTTAAATGTTCAGTCATTGAGTGAACTGTTTACAAATAAATGCATTGAAAAAAGCTAATAATAGATTTAGGATTTCATTGTTCACAGTACTGGTGTTGGTGGTTGGCTGTTGGTATGGAAAATGAAAGCAGCAATTAGATGCGTTGTTGCCACCTGTTGTGTGGGAGCTTGATCTGAAAGGGGAAACGCAGTGGTTTCAGCGGTACCGCAGTGGTTTTCGGGATGTCATTCCAAAGATTCCCACCCGAAAGTCACCATTTGTCTACGCTTCGAGGGCTTATTTAAGGGCTGGTCCTAAGCCACCGCACTTAAGGATCGGAAAGTAAGTCAGAATTGGAACATCCTTTGATGCTCGGGGGGTTTCAATTCCCGCTCCAGAAACGAGGGCTTGTGGGTTTGAGGCAGTGTTTCAAATCCAGGGCTGCACTCCAGAGTTTTCCCTTAAGCCCTCCGGCCCTCATTTTGGGAGTTGCAAAAGACGTCAAGGGTTAAGGGATGTTTCAAAGCCAACGCCGCCCTCGGATAAGCCCTCGAGGAAGGGAAAACGAACGGCCACTTTGAGGGGCATAAAAATGATTAAAAAATCCCAGAAACCATCGTGAACACCTCCATGAATGTTCATGAGCTGCTGTGACAGATCAGCCTCCCACACAGTTGGCAGTAATCTCACTACTTATTGACATGTTGGTTTGCTACATAAAGCCACAGAACAAAACCAAAGCAAGAAGAGGTATTGTCAAATTACCCGTCCCTCATGAAAAATACATAGGTGAAGAAGAAATGAATATATTTATAAAAATAAAATCCTGGTTCTGTAAATTAAAAGATTGAGGGTTATCTTGATTATTTTTACCTCAGTGCTGTTGAGTGTGCCATTGTTGATATGTGGCACTGAAAATCAGCACAGTCAGTACAACTCATACAGGCCTACATTATCATTTTCATAGCTACTGTTGTCTTTTGAGACACTTACTGCTGTCTTGCCATTCACTGGTAGTGATGAGGCACCTGATTGATGATCGTATTAAGGTGCATTCCAAAGCACTGCTTTTGATGAGTCATCTGTCCCCTTATTCCCTCTGGCCCTCTGGCCCTGGGTTTGATTGCCTGGGGCCATGCTATGTTAGGAAGTGAGTGCCCTTCACGAGAACTTGGGTGATTAGTTCTGGGGGCTCTTCTGTGTATGCTTGTTTTCACTCCAACTAACCTCATAATTAATACAGTCTGCTTGAATTCCTAATTGAATACTGATCTGGAACTGAGATGTCTTCACAGTTAATCATCTGTTAAGACTTTACTGAATGGATAGTTATTTTTAAAACGTATGTTTTTGATCATAAAAATGTACAAGGGAATAAAATGTGTTTATTAAACAATTTTTTCCCCTAATGCAAATTTGGACATCTGGTTCATTTCACCTTAATCAGTTATTCAATCATTTGTTTTCAGTGTTAATCAATTAAATTGAATACAGACATGTATTATTAAAAATAAATAAAGGCAATATTTTTTAGTGCAAGCATACATTCAATGATTAATCTCCAAGGATGTGCAGCAGATGATTGTCTAGATATGTCCCCGCCAAATCAGTATTCTATAAACAGCTTAAATGAGCTGCAGCTATTCAAGATGCATTGAAAACCAGCGAACCTAGTGAGTCCTCCTGTCCGTGATTTGGAAGCAGTGTCTTAAGGGATACAATTTGAATTGGCCTGGAGGCTTCATTGGGCCAGAGGTGATTTATCACGCAGCATTTCTGAGTGTGTGTGGAGTTCGTCTTGAGTGTGACTGCCCATCCTTTCAGTGACATACAGCCCAATGAAGGTCCGCAGCTCTGACTGACAGAGGGGAAAACAAGCCCCTTGCTGCCATCCTGATAAATAATCAAACCCTGTGTTTCTGATCAGCAGCCAGCACTGCAACACTCCAGTCTGTCTCTATACAGATTAATTGTTTGATTGGAGGATTGTGCAGTGTTTGATTGTTGAACTGTTCTTGGAAAGCTGTGGTCAAAGCTTTCTGATTTATTATGATTATGATGATTATGAGGATTATGCTTTTTCGCATTGCTGGCAAGCTTGATTGTGGAGACATGCATAGCCTATATCTTTACTCATTATCCATTTATACAGGTGGAAATGTAATGAAGCAGGTCAGTTTAAGTACCTTGCTTAAAGGGTAGAGTGGCGGTGTCACACCTGGGAATGGAAACAGGGCGGTACTGCAGGCCAATTAGTGATAACTAGTAATATGCATAAAAAATGTATTTGGGTTAGATGAACCCAAGCGATATGACCAATTACAATGTATAGCATTAATTTGACTTATTAGAACTAGTCAGAGGGACTTCAAGGAAATAACTTTCCTTGCGAGCAAGAGAGCTAAATCATATATTTCCCATCATTAGAATTATGCACAGGCAGAACATTAAAAAGGTGTGATGTGTAATTAGCAAAGCTGAGTTGCGTGAAAAATACATATATCCTATTTCATTACAGGAGTTACACTTCAAGATACATCTATGTTTTACTAGCAAACTACTCTACCATTCACTTTCAAGCTGTCTGTGGCTTAAAAGATATTTCTTCTGTCTGGTTTCAATTCACAACAACTTGGTCGCCTTCTGTTGAAGTGGTGCAGGCTAGATCTGAGGGGAGAACTACTTTTGTAATGAGTGATGCAGCTCACTGATGGTCCTTGCCAAGGTTGCTTATTGTACACTTTAACACCCTTGTATTTCCTAAACGCACCTGGAAGTGAGGGTATTTTTAGTGTTGGGGTGATGGCTGAGGAGTGTTTTTATCTATTTATTTAATCATCTTTCATTTTATCGATTGAGATGTAAAACCTCTTTTGCTAGGGAATTGTGGCTAAGAGGCAGTATGAAATGATTACCATACAAATAAGATTCAAACAGCACACATATTAAATCATAATATAACAGTGCACAATATATATGTGGAGAGCATGGCAATCAGGATGGAGACAGTCAAAGACAGGAATGATGGCTGTGGGTCTGCTGTGGGTTTGTTGTGATGAGTGCCTGTGTGTGAGTTTATCTTTTCTTTACACCATGGATAGAGGGAGGGACTCTGTCAGACTGTAATGTCAACACTGCGAATCCACTCTCTCCGTAGTTTCCATTGCTTTCCTTTTGTCTCTCTCTCTCTCGCTCTCTTTCTTGTTCCTCCGCTCTCAGTCCCTGGAAGATTTACAGTATATCGCTTGATCTCATTTCTCAGACTTGCACACTTACTTCCAGAGTCGAGGGACAGTTTTGATTTCACCTTTTTGTTATGCTCAGCAGAAAAGAGTTCACTTATGACTGTAGTGAATCACATATTGTCCGGTCAGTTTATTTTCGAGCAGAAAGCCATTCGACTCATTGAGGAGGCTACACCCTCTGATACAGGGGGATAGAGGGGAACCCACTGTGATATGGTCTAATTTCTACTGCTGTACAATTTGTCTCAGGGCCTCACCACTGTTTCCCACCAAGGAATGAAACATTTTCCATCGTGGTCATTAATTTGTGGCGTGTTGAGCTGCTGTGGAGGCTGGTCCATTGTGCTGCTTGTTGAGGAGCTCAGGCTGCTTCTTTCTGACGAGGGGAGGCAGTCGGGACTCCCCTTGATCTCACCGCCATGCATATGACAGGGTTTCCTCGCCACATGGGAAACATTAATAAATGCCATCCAAATGCCACAGACATCATTTAAAACTGAACCTGGAGCGCAAACCGGGGATTCGCTGACTCGATACAGTGTAATGAATCATCGTGACGTCTCTCTGTCACGATCCTATGATCTAGCAAAACGCGGGTGCCTCACGAGGAGGAGACCGAAAGGGACAACCTCCAGCGTAGACACGGAAACACCTGTGTGCGAGAGCGGCGCAGGAAACAGCTGGGTGTGAGAGTACGCACAGAAACACCTGGGCGTAACCGTATGTGACACTGCACATTTGCAGCGCGTTGCATTTTCATTGCGGGCGCTCTGCCTCCCTCGGGAAAAGGCGGATATTGAATGTGGTTACCGGAGCTTGCTGCCTAACAGCAGCCCATTCGGATGTGTGTCCTTACAACAAAAAGGCCTCCATCAGTCAGCCCTCTTTTCAGTGTCACAGCTTTCCCGCCTGCCCGTTTCTCCCTGGCTGTGGACGCTGTGTCCTGGCGGGGGGGGGCGGACATCCCTCCGTGACCCGCAGGTAGCCGCGCGTCACCGCCGCTCTGATAATTAGAAAGTGATTGAGGGCGGGGAGGGACCATATTTTCCCTGTGCGCTGCGGTGTAAATCTCGCCTTGAAAAGGAGCCAGGAGTTTAGGGAACCATTGAGCGCACGAAAAAATATTAGCACAGGGTGAGAACTCGCACATAAATCCAGTTCCATTAGGAGACCCAAAGGTAAGAGCGGGTGGCATTAGATCATGCCTCGCATGGCGCTGGAGAGGCACGGCGCTTCGTTTCAATCCCAGAGACGTCACCCACAAAACCCGTTGTGTTCACTGTACACAGGAACAACACAGAGCACAGAGAGGGCAGACAGAACAGGAGCTGTCTGTGGATTCTGAACTATGAGGCCACAATGTATGTAGGACCTTGGGACTGTGGACTTGTGTCCAGAGATTTGTGGGGACAAACCAAAGCAGTTAAACATCTTTGAGTAAGTAAACCCAGACAGTGTTCAAGACCAGGTGTGATAGAGTCCTAAACACAATCTAGACTGTTGGCTAGAATGATGAGTTTAGCTTGGTTGAATGGCCTGTTCTTATGTTCGTGAGCCCAAAAATAGGTTGAGATGTCATGTGTTCTCCTTGACTCATCGATATAAATCAATCATTGTGTCTTGCTACGGACAGAAAATTTTTTAAATCAATCAGGCTCCACCCATTATAGAGTTCATGAAGCCTCACTGTGGGCTTCACAGGCACAGTCAGAGAAATGCAGTGTGTGCAAGTATGAGTGAACACATACACAAACAGGAACAGCATGTGGAGTTTTATGTGGACGGCTTCGGAAGAGGAGAATTTGGAAGTTCTCTGGCGTAAATGTGGGACGTGTCCGAGTAAACGTGAGCTATGGACTGGTAACGCTGCATGAGACTTCGCAGAAAACCTGAAATATGACGTGATTGGTGGGCTTTCAAGGTGAGAAAGATGGCACTCCGGCAGAGAGGCTCTAAGATATTCATGGCTCAATTAAAGTAGCCTGACATCTCTTGGCGCCGGCGCCACTTTGCTGATCAGCTCTTTTCGGCCTTAATGAGACACGCTGTCGGTCAGTCGTCGGAAAGACTTTGTTCTTTGACACAGCAATTAAACCACCACAGTTACAGTTCCTCGTTATTAAGGGGATATTTGGTAATTAGCAAGTAAGTGATTGCTTAAGCTCTCTGAAGAGGCAGGGCGTTTCATTGGAGACCGGTTATCTGCAACTCAAAGCTTTGGATGGGAGAAGGCCTGTTTCTTTTCAAACACGTGCCAGGTCCCTCGTGCCAGGAACCGTTGCACCACCTCTCTCTGCAGGCCAAAACAACATGGACCATTTCCAAAAGTGAGAGGAGAGACCCGACTTGAGGCTGGCTGCAGAACTTTCTTCCATACTCTCCCCTTGCTTTTGGCTTCAAGCTTCGCAGCCATGACTCATTCTATTTCCTCGCTTTGCCTTCTCAGCAGCTTAAATGTGATTGCCTTTACCCCCATGTTCCTGTTCGGGGCACAACCGCTACCCTGTGACACGCTGCCATTAATAACGACACACGGCGGAGGAGAAGTTCCCCTCTCCGGCGTACAAAAGGGGGACCGAGAGGAGCGTACCTCATGTGTCTCCTGTCTCAGCGCCACCGTGGGACGCGAACTGAGAGTCACATGATCGATGCGCCGAGATGGCTGCCCCGCAGTGACAGAACAGATGGATACAGGAGACAGCCAGAGAAATATATTGCTGTTGCGGCGCACGCACATGCACAAGCAAATGCGGTATTTACACAAAGCTAAAGAGATGCCGGAAGCTGAGGAAATCCAGAGTTGCAGTGAGGGTGACAGAAGCTTTCAGGCGCACGAGGAGAGGGGAAGACAGCGGCACAGTATTTGGAGCTGTCGCATCGTATTCTCACCACTTTGCAATAACAGGGCGCTCGGTAAACAAAACAAAATAAACACACATACACCTTGGCAGAGTGTCAAAACAATATTATAAGAATGTTAGGTATCATGTGGGTTTGAGATAACGGGAGGGTGAAGCTTAGTTGTCCCAAGTCTACTGACTGGAACTAGACATGGTGCTGAAGCCACAAAAAGGCATATAGGATGCTGGGATATAGAGCAAAAAGGATTGATTATAATTCAAAGGTTATATCGATATTACACAACGCCTTTAGCAAACCTTATTTAAAGTTCCGTGCACAATCCTGGGCACCACACAACAAGAAGGTACAGAGACACAATGCTGGTTCTAGGTATCAGACATAAGTTACAAAGGAAGACTCAAAACATTTACAAAGGAACAATAAATTTTAGTTTCTGTTAGCAGAACAAGAGGACATAGCAGTAAATTAGTTAATGGTAAATTTCACACAGATGTTAGGAATTATTACCATAGTCAGATAGTTATGAATGCATGGAATAGCTTACCAGGATGTGCCATGGAAGCAGAAACCCAGACTGTGTTCAAGATCGGGTGTGACACATTCCTAAATACAGTCTAGACTGTAGGCTAGAATAATGAGCTTAGCTTGGTTCGATGGCCTGTTCCTATGTTCGTGAGCCCCAAAATAGGTTGAGATGTCATGTGTTCTTCTTGACTCACTGATATGACCTAATCATCCTGTCTCGCTAGGGACAGTCGGGCCCCACCCATTATAGGATCCTTGAAGCCTCAACGTGGGCTTCACAGGCACAGTCAAATGCAGTGTGTGTGCAAGTGTGAGGGGGTGGAGCAAAGCAGAGTGAGCAAACACACAGACAGGGAGGGCGTGAGGGAGTTATATGTGGACAGCTTCAGAGATGGTGTCACTCTGAGCTATCTCATTTACAGATGCTTAGAGTGACAGGTACAAAAATACACAGGCCTTAAAGGTACTGGGGGGTGATAACCAAAGATCAGTCACTTTGTGTTGTGACCTTTCAAAAAAAGACAGGCACACCTCAGAGAGAAAGGAGGTGAATTAAATGCTACATTTGAAGGGAGTGTTTTTATCTAAACTTTAGTTTCTCAGTACCAGCCGGCATTGCTCGAGACAAACAGTTACAGTGGTTTTTAATTGTCTGAAGTAATGTTCTATGAAGATACATTGATCAAAGAATATATAAACATACACATCACAAGTTACTGAATGAATCTTTACTCTTCACTGGAAAAGGAAGAAAAAATTCTAGCTCCCATCTCCTTTGATTCTGACTAACCTTTACATGAAAGAGAGGGAAAAAACACACGCACACACACAAAACAACAATTAACAAATATATATGCAACAGTACATTTATTCATTTGGCAGACACTTTTATCCAAAGCGACTTACATAGGTTACAGTTCTTTACAATGTTATCCATTTATACAGCTGGATATTTACTAAGGTAAATGTGGGATAAGTACCTTGTCCAAGGGTACAGCAGCAGTGTCCAAGCGGGGATTGAACCGGCAACCTTTCAGTTACAAGTCCTGCTCCTTAACCACTATGGTCCACTGCCGCCCCTGTCAGTAATAGTAATAGATAGACAATCCAGTGTCATGTTTAAGTCCCGAGCTCAGTTTCCCATACTCTTTCCTCAGGAAAATCCAGGTTCAAAAGCGATATCCTAAGTGACTTATCAGAAAACAGATTTATTTCTCCTCCTCTGAGTACTGTGCACTGAACCAGGCTGGAGGTCCTCTTAAAAAGACTGGCAACAACCTGGTAACCTGGCAGCTGCTTGGCTGCTGCCAGTTTAATTAGTCATGCAGAACACCTGGCGGCTTCTGCCTGGCAGCTCGCATTCCACAGCCCAGGGGAGTCTTTTTTCCCACCCGGTTGTAGTTCCAGTGCAGTTTATTGCGCACAATCACATATAATGTGCTCCGTGGCCCTTGGTGGCTCTCTCGGTTGCGTTCTCTGGATGCCGTGTGTGTGGGGATTGGTTGGCGTGTTGCCGTTCCGGAGGAAGCGAGGACAGCTGTGCTTCAGTGTGTCTCAGTCCAAGCTGAAATACGTTCACTGCAGCGGTACTTTCAGGGAGCTTTCCTGTGGGTGAAGTCTCAATCACGTCTTCCAGGAGGATATGGCGCAACACTTTCCAGGAGTCTTGGTATGTAAAATCTGCTCCACGAAAGACAGTATGCTTCTAAATGCTCCTGTTCCTCCTCCCAGCCTAATCACCCCAGCGACAAAACTCTTTCTTCACTTTATTCTCCTCTCTCTTTTCCTCACTTTGTAAACAATTTATTTAAATAAGTACTTGTAGATGGGATGAATATTTAGACAGCTAGGCATTCTACTGACAGAATTACATAATTAACAGTACACAATACTGCACAGGCCTGATAGTAAGGTCCCACAACCTAACAGAGCCTTGACGTGAAGGAAGAGGCTCACCTGAGTGAGAGCGAGAGGGGTTAAGTGGGGTTGAGACAGATGGGGCTGCAGGGGCACAATGGCCAATCTAAAGCGATGGCGTCTCCAGATGCTGTAAATTGCTTTGCTGCATCGATTGGAGCAGAGATCCATTGATTACGTCTGGATCTGCAATGGCAAGTCGGACTGGCTTACAGATGGGGGAGGCTCGAATTAAGAATACATTCCGGATCGTATTTACACCTCTCTGAGAAGTGGTGTCACCGTATCTAATGGGAGTCAAGGAGACACACACGGCACTGTGTGCTGTGCATTTAAACAGAAACTGAACTGTGGTTATTTTCTATTGATATCTTAAAGGGATTATTGTGGAGAAAGTGTCCAAGGGAAAGCCTTTAATCTGTCACATAAGAGTGTAATTAGTGACCTTCGTTAATCGCGTTCTTTTAATAGTTCTGCGATATGCAAGAATATCATATTTATGCTAAAACTGTTATAAAAGATCATTTTGAAAGCCAGCAATTTAGTAACAGATGACTTGTTTCTCATGAAAAATGAATTCTTTGTTCTCAGAGGAACGTCCCTTTGAAATTCTAATGCTATTCAAATCACACCCGCGAGCTAAGCCTCTCGCAGGCTGCACATTGCCGTGTCTCCCTCTCTTGCGAGCGCATTACCCCTGGACCCTGAAGAGGTGTAAGTCGTATATTGCCTAATCACGGAAAATCACACACTTCCTGTCTCCGCGTGCATGTTAAATAAAGTTTGACAATTGCGGCAAAAGCAGACAACTCCCAACACACCCACAGGCCGACTTATGATAATTATATCTGTGAATCATTAGCCCCGGCTGCTGCCGGAACAGATCCTGTTAGCTCCTCCTTTGATTCCGACAGGATGTGAGGGGTGCAGCACCTTGTACACCCCAGGCCGAAAGCTTACACCTCATTGAGATTTCGCTCAGGATATCTTAAAACTTAAATTTATCACCCTCCTCACAATGAAGTTGAATTCTGTTTTAAATGTTATAAAATGACTGTTGGTACAGGAGGAGACCATATACAATACCGGTCAAAAGTTAGGACACACCTGATTGAATGCATATTTCTCACTATCTTAAAAACATTTCAATATAAAGGCTTATGCTTAAATGCTTGAAATTTGTTTCTTAGTCAAATATAAATAATGAAGTTGATACCTGCATATGAACTTCTATCCAAAAAAAATCTGATTTTTAAAAAATATTTTTTGGCTATTTTGAAGATTGTAAAATACAATATAGTTTTTATTTGTTTATAACAGTTTTTTGGTCACTGCATAATTCCATTTGCGTTATTTCATAGTTTTGATGGCTTTACTATTATTCTAAAACGTGGAAAATAGTAAAAAAAAAAAATTAACAATATAAACAAAAAACTTCTGACTGGTACTGTAGCACGCATTTTTGTCTGTGTGGCTTCAGCCCTGTTCATATCACCCGAGGCTGTCCAAAGCAGTTCACTGCGGTCACTGTGAACAGGAACCGAGGGGACTCCTGTATCACATCTTGCTCTCTTGTCTTCCCACCAGAGTGCTCAGCTGGGACTTTCTGCTGCTATTTCTGTACCAAGGCATGGGAATCAGGAGGAAGCAGTGCATTCAGCAGTGGGATGAGCCACAGCGCTACAGCTCTTTTGAAAAACAATGTGATTGTTAAATGGATATTTAAGCAAACACACACATACACGCACAAGTTAAATCTTCAACATGACTTCCCATTTGAAATTATGCGCTTTGTGCGAACTTGTAAAATGAAAGTGTAAGCCTTGACGTTATTTAGACTGTGATGCTGGCTCAGTTCAGACCCACTTGGGTTTGGAGAATCCGACGAGCGCCCACAGTAGATTAATTGGTTTACACATACTCTGCAAATGTTGTTCCGGAAGGTACGCTCTCTCAGGCAGTGGTGGACTGCATTGGTCAGAGCCGGAGGGGAGTGTGCTGCTGAAGACCGATGTGGAGGTATGGGAGTTTTATAGCATCCTGTGATTACTCTCACCATGTGATGGATGACTGTTTATCTGTGGGCTGTGGAGTCCCTCTGCAGTGCTCAATAAGCTTTCATAACATCATACAAAGTGGCCTCCCCAGATATTTCACATTAGATATATTGAATTCTCCCAAGTATTAGTTTTGCGTCTTGTTTTCCAATACAAATCTGATTCTCACTTAAGAGGATTGTTTCTGAGAGAACGTTACCCAGTTACTAGAGAATTCAATCATCTGGAGGCTGCTGGGAAAGGCCTGATGCTGTGCAAAAGCTCATATCGGGAATTTAATCCCTACACATTAACTCAAAATATATGGGCTACAGACTGTGATCAATTCAGCACGAAGGCCTAAAACACACAAGATTAGTTTTCTTTGAAAGGGAGGCTTGTTTGGATAAGCCCTCATGTTATCAATATCTCATGTGGGCACACAGCCATGGAAGTAGTAGCATCAGAACTACACATGCATGTGAACTAATATCAGTGTCATTATCTGATCTTTTCCAAAGCCAGCGATTAAATCTGATCATCATCCCTTTGTAGGAAAGTGCTGTCTGCAGGAGCTGGCAGGCCCCTGTGTGACAAAGCCAGCCTAGTTCTTCAACGTCATGCCAAACCACTCGCTCCCATTTATGGACCATTCACAGTCAGTCAAGTTATCAAAGCCTGTCATGACGCACAGTTTCAGCAAGGGCGACATCATTATCCTGACATTCAGCACGTCATCAAGTTTATCTCCAGTGCATTTGGTGTTCGTCCCGTCACCGCATCCCCGCAGGTGATACGGTACGACTTGTAAATGTCTGCATGGCGTCTTAACAAAACAGGAGAGAAAAGCACTCCGTGTTCCCTTGCCTGAACTAAATGGAGCAAGAGCGGTTGGTGGAAAAGGCCAGCCCGCTCAGAGTGAAGAGATGTGACATTTACCTGCCTCTGAAGATGTGTGTGTCGGGGGGGTGGGTGGGCGGTCCTGTCCATCTTAGAGCCGCGGTGGGAGTAATGTGTAGCTGGGGGGCCAGGCAGTAAAAAGATTGAGAGGTGAGCAATAAAACCTCTCTAAATGGATGGGGCTGTGGCGGCCATTGGAACGGAGGGATTCAGGGGGTAGTGGCAGGGGGGAATGTTGGCCCCCAGCAGCAGCGGCAGCAGCGAGGCCGGGATGATTGGGTTATGGAGCCATGCGCATTACTCTCTGAGGAGCCCCTGCTGGGCCCTGCTGGAGACACGCCCTGACAGAGAGGGATGAATCCCTGTGGAGAGAGAGAGAGAGAGGGAAGGCAGGAGGTTGGGGGAAGAAGAGAGAGGGTAGAGAGTTTAAGAGCAAGGAAGAGTAAGAAGGAGAAAAAGCAAGAGACACAGAGAGTGTTATGGAGGGAAGTGAGGAGAAGCACAGGGAGAGAGACAGAGAGAGGGGAGGGGGGCAGACAGAAGCAGAGAAAAGATGAGGAAGGACTAGACGGCAAACATGCGGGGGAAAAAGGGACATGTTTACGCCCCAGTACAAGTGCAGCTCCTAGCTCTGGGAAGAATAGAGTGACGTGGTCACAGGGACTCTTGACGGGCATGGAGTGCATGGCTTTGGACAAGCAGCAGCTCAGCAGGGGTTGATCAGGATGGCACAGGGCGGATTTTCCTAGATGTTTATTAATTAACTGGTAATATGCAGAGTCATAACCCCCCGGCACAGTGTGATGCATGGCTAAAGGCTCAGAGCAAACTCACGTCAAGATAAATCAACCGCCCGGTGATGGAGAATTCAGCTGTGTTTCCCCCTGTACTAATGGACGCTGATTCTAAGCATGTTTAAATTGCTGCTGGTCACACAGTCTGAAATATAATGAATACCTGTCCACTGGATTATTAAGCAGTCAATCAATCAAATTGTATTAGATATAGGGCTATAAACAAAGGGAATGTCGCGGTGCGCTTCGCCGAACGCATTTGGTAGAAACGGTGTTGCCGCGGATGTTACTTGAAAGAGGAAGGATGCTTTGAAAAAATAAAATAAATCACCTAGACTGACAGTAGTAGAAGCAATGAGATATACATATATATTTTAGATCAAACAATGCTTAATCTAAAACAGAAACATGTCCTAATGGAACACCTTACTGTTATATATAGTAACTTATCAAATAAGTGATTTGCTTTTGAGAGGAGGAAAAAAACACAACACCCCTTATACCTTGGTGCTTAAAAAAGTGGAGAATTTCTCTTTGGCCCCCCTAATGACAACCAGAGACTAACTTTGAGAGCTTAAGAGATATTTTGTGTATTAAAGGGAAATAAGCTTGAAAAAAAGGCATAAGCTGTAACAGCTGTATTCAGTTCAGAGTATTATCAGTTATTAACAGCTGAAACAGACTAAAGCAGTCACATGCTCTAAAGTAGAGCAGGGCCTCTGTGCTGATCTGGGGTGGACTTCCTCTGAATACATGAGGATTTGAAGCTAATATGGGATCTCACCAGCACTGCTGTGCAGAAGAAATACTGCAAACTCATGGGGGACGACATAAGGTGTAGAGAAAACTGGTTGAATAGGATTAATAGCGATCCTTTAGTAGGTTAGAAACATGTTCATTGGCTTTTTAAGGACAGCAGTCTGGCATACTAGTCAGGGCACTTGACCTGGTCTTCATTTGTAATCACTGCAATCTTGGACATCTTACATGGGACTACACTGCCCCAGTAAAACTCCAACTGCGTATATAGGTTATAGAGTATGTTTAGGTTGCTACATGGAATGACATCTTGGGTAAAGAATGACTCTACAGATAATAAGGCTTCCACAGCTGCGAGTTTGCCCTGGAAAAAGAGGGCAACGCTGGAGGGAGAGACTCTACTTTAGCGCATTCGTGTTGCATTGTTCGAAAGCGTAATGTTTTCATTACAGCTACAGTGCATGCTGTATGTTGCCTTATTAATCTAAAGTAAGTTAATTTAACTTTTTTCTTCCCTTGTTTGTGCGAAACATAATTTAATGCTAATGGATTGTTGTACGTGACTTGGGCTAATCGAGGCTTCGTGCGCCCATGGTTTAAATGAATGTTTCTCTTAAGGGAGCGGTTTTGATTGAGGGAATGCATTTATGTTGATATGGAACGTTCCCATCGCCTGCGTTTTAAAGGGAGCCGGGACTCCCCAGAGGAGAGCACCAATTAGTCACCGCTGGCTGGTCACTAATTACTGCGACTAACAACTTTTGTAGCTCCGCCCCCGTACCGAGCCTCGTGAAAAATGGCCTGTCATCTCGCCGATGGCAGCCATTTCCACGGCGCCGAGCTCACTTCTCTGTTAAAGACGGCCAGTAGAGGAGAAGGTGCAAGGTGCTCTGCCAGCCAGGCATCCCTCTGTAAGCAAAACCAGTCCAAAATGCAGTCCTTAGGGACCTCAGTAGGAATCCTCCAAGATGTTAGGGTGCATCATCAAAACAGCATACAAATGGCAGCAAAGACATCCTGCATTACATTATTCATTTGCTCAGCAGGCAGCCTTTATCCAGGGCACTTTATACTTCACCATTTTACCTGTTATCTATTGATACAGCTGGATGTGTCTTCAAGCCATTCATGTTTAGTTATTCTGCCTTGAAGGGCCGTTAAATGGCTGCGCCTCTCATAGAGATTGATTGTGGATACATCTGGGTACAAGCCATTTCCTTAACAACCATGGCACACTGGCACTCCTGCATTCCTACACTGAAGCAAAAGGCCATAAACACCTTGAAAGTGTGATAAACCCATACATTCATGAGCTAGCAGTATATCAACATTGCTTACCGAGTGCCCTTTGGCAGGGATTGATCTCATTTACCTCCCAAAGGGAGAGATGGGTTTGCATGGGCGCAGCTGCTAGCTAAATGCACTGGGTGCTAATGCCTGAATTTGACTCACGGACAGTAAGCAGGGCTCTGTGTAGAGTGATACACCCGTGGCCTGCAGTCCAGAGAAGGAGAGGAGGAATCTCCACTATAAACAGGCTTTACAAGCGCTGTAATCTGGTGTGATTGAGCCAGCGGGACTTCCATCTTTGCACCTGGCGCTGAGCTGTGTTTTTGTTTATTCGGGCAGCTGTGGTTGATGCCTCTTTTCCTTTCTCGCGGAGGGAAAATGGGCCACCGGTTAGATGGGTCCTCTTTGTGCTCACTGCTGGAAAATGGCTGTGATTGTTCTCTCCACGTTGGAGCCAGTCCACGGCGGAGCTTTCTGTGGCCCTGACAGCGGAATCACGTCTTGGGGCACCTGGCTCACGTGGAGAGATCCGCTGTCGAGCCAAACGGCTGATCACCTCACACCAATCCTCCGCAGGATTCATCCACGATTTTTGTGGCGGCTAGGCGCAGGGTAGAAACCGCACCCCAGAGGTACCGGGAGAGAGGCATGACGCAGTGCAATCAAGTCCTGCAGTCCCCATGAACATTAATATACACAGCGAGTGTCTATCCTTAACCACGAGCAAATTACCTGTAGCTGAGTGATAAAACTGGTGACGTAAAAAAGCTCATTAAGATTTTCTGTTGGAACACCTTGGAGAGATCTGCAGCTCAGCTGCTTTTGCATATTTTCAGGAATACATTCTGGAATGCTGTTTTGTGCTGGCTCACAACAGGTCCTGGGATTCTCTGGCTCCAGTAAGCATATACAAACACATACATACACACACACACACACACACACACACATACACACACACACGTGCACACACACACATTCATACAATACACACACACAAGGGGCAAAACACCTTATGAAATCACACACATCTTTACAAAATTGTATAACTTATGAAAACAATCAACTGTAATTGTTAGTGAACAACAGTTATAATCACCGCTTTTAAGGTGGCAAAATACTTGAGTGAAAAAAAATGCCTTGGGACTCATTACACATTATGTTCTGAGATAATCCCACACTAATTCAATGTGTTTGAAGTTCTGTGAACTTCGGTGTCGGTGCCAGGGCAGTGTATGAGTGTATCTTGGTATGTATCACGTTACGCTCCCACACCTCTTTTCCCTTTAATTTTACCTCACACAGAAGAAAGCTATCCGTTATACTTGAAAAGGCGATGACTCAGAAAGCCAGAAAGGTGGATTCTGGAACCTGGCACCTCTGCCATGCTGTTATCAATGACATTTTGTGTTCTGTTTCAATCCCCTGCTGTGGATTTACACCAACACGGTATTATGCAACGCACTGGTTTAATATTGAAATTTCACGGAGTGTCTGTGCAGCGAGAAGGCTGATTTATCTGCAAATGTAATAAACTCATGGCTGCTGTAAATATTATATATATATATACATTTCCTTTTTAATACCAGTAGCCAATTCAAACTACTGTGGTGGCTCAAATATTAAGCAGAGTCTTCCCCTTAATATAGTGTAACTTTTCACCATATATTTGCAGAATATAAGGATAAGGATAAGGATAATCCTAAGTGGTGAGAGGTGGTGCCATTGGCCACAAGGACAAGGTGTATAAAGAATACATGCGGCAAACATGATTTTTTTCATTGTTTCCATTTCTCCCCTTTTTTATTCTGACTTCAGAATTGCTAATTGGGCATTAAGCTTGCCACAAGACACCTTCCAGCACTCATGCGGGAAAGGGATGATGTGAGCTCTGTGCTAACACAACTCCTGCTGTATGCTTGCCTACAGCCAATGGCTATGTCATACACTGTGCATCTTTTATGGGGGTAAAAGTTGTTTTCTTGCTCACCAATGTCATCAGATAACTGGTAGAGCTTGTGTTTTGTAATCCAATACGGCACCAAAATCTATTCACATTTTTTGCAAAATCAAAAATGTTTTTTTTTCCTTATCAAATGTAAAAAATAAGTGGTGTGTCAATTGTCAAATCAGTAATATCTTTGTAAGCCACCTATGAGATAGTGAGTTGAAGAATAGAAACTGGCTGTGGGTGAGGGCAGGTTGTGTATTGGAGAATTGCACATGCCTCACTTCCTGTACAATTTTCATTGGCCCCATATTAAGAGCTAAATTGAATTATTTTGTTTCTGGTTTGATGGAGTGCTTTTTAATATACAATTTCTCATTGTCGTCTTTGAAAAGGGGCGGGGGGTGTCTTATAATCAGAAACACCTTATATGTTAAGAAGCATTTTTTGACCGAGAGAGAGACATTGCATACCACCAGATGTCATTTGTTTTGTGAAACTTGCCTTGGAATATATCATTAATTAATATATCACACAAAAAGACTGGTATTTAAATCACAAAAAAACACAAAATTAGTTTGACAGATTTGTTGGTGTGTGCAAATTTGCGCAAGTTTACTCATGTATGAAATAAATGTCAGGGCAGTTCCATTAGCCAGTCAACTTCACAGGGTGTTTCCACCTGTTTCCTGCCATGGGCTTCTGCCTTGCATACAATCAAAGTCAAAGAACTTATCAAAACAACTGACAGCATATCTTTAGTAACTGATGAATAGATGTAGAAGCCCATTGTTCTGCACAATTTGTGTGATATGTAGACAATCAATGGCATTTGATTTGAGGATTATTCTGGGTGATACATTGTGGCTGGCCTAAACATTGTGAATGGCTTGTCAGTGGTGGATGGTGTCTTGAATTTTTTACATACATTTGAAGTTGATTTTAAAAACATAAGTGTGTTTGTGTTGGATAATACCAGTTACATCCAAGGCTAACAATGCCGTCTTTCAAAGCTCGTTGCCAAATTCAGTGCATTTAACCTGTAGTGCCCACGTTGTGGCATTTGCAAGTAATATATGGGCAAAATATTTCCCCAGAGTTGACAGGCTTGTTGCCACTATCAAAACAGTTTTGCTCCAAGCAGGAAAATGTACTATACAAAGTATCTGAGTGATGTAACTGCACAGAAAGGTTGTTCGCTATCAGCGAAACTTCCCCCTGAGCCAAGTAAAATAAGATGGGGCACTTAGTATTCTGCTATGGAGTTTTATTCAAAATGTATCAGTTTTTATGTGAGATTTGCAAAGGTGAAAAGTTTTGTTCATCGAGCTCAAGAAATTACTAAAGGATATTTCAACCAGGTCTGTTTCCCCTTAGGGAAGTGTGTGTTTTTATGGACCAGTTTTCACACAGCATTGGCAATACTTAAAGTAGATTAATAGTAATTTACTAACTGATTGAGATGATTGAGGTAACACCATGGGATAATTGTATAACAAGTGGCTTGAAAACGGGGCGACATCAACCTTGTAGTGCTGGGGGACTAAAATACATGCAAGAAAAGAGGGAAAACTCTGGGCCATGTGACCCATTTAGGAGCTTTCAACATTTCAAGTTTACGCCGGTAAATTTGTTCTGCAAAGCTCAATATTAGTTTGAACGTGCAGCCATGAACCAAAGAGGCAAATGACCCATCAACCAACAACAAGCAACTCGCTCCTCCTGGAATGTTGATTCAAATCAAACCTGACATCAGCTCTTTATGAAAACCGAAATGCTGTCGTCGTCAGCGGTGCGACCTGAATAGTCCTGAACGTCACGTGGAGCCGCGGTACCGAGAACAACACCGTAAGCATTCACGGTCAGCCTCTGGGTTAGTGTATTCACTTCCCATTTTGAAAGGAACTCAGGAGCTATGATGGGAGTCACAATACATCAGAGACACGGCAGGCAATGTGGGGCAGTCAGCATTTGCACGTTATTGTGCCGGATATTAAACCTTATCGCCTGTCTCTTTCCTGCTGCGACTGTCACCTTTATGGCATTAGAATCACACCTCATCATCCCCCCTGTCAACTGATATGAACTGGTTTCTGGAACTGATCTGAAAATTACCACTCTTACAATAAGCAAAATAAATATGTGCCCCACAAAGTGCAGAAACTCATTGCACAAACACCCATAAGCGCATGATTATATAGTAGTCAGTGGTTTGGGCATGTCACAAGGGTTAGGGAATAGGATTTGTTGCAAGATTTCGGATGTGGATCTCAGGTGAACATGTGCTCTTATGGCCTTTAAGGTACTGAATTGTTTCAGGACATATATCCCACTGTATGAAAGGATAATGTGTCAATATCAGGTGTACAGATCAGCCCGAATAGGGGTGGCGCCCAAGCAAATCAGACTTCCACATCACTTATTACAGAAGTGATGCATACTGTCTGATAGTCTGTGTTTTTTTCCAGTTTAGATGCATGAGAAATGCACAGAAATGGACGTGAATCTGCATGTAATTAGCTAAAATCCCTAGTCGTGACTAAGGTCTAAACAGCTGGCATATGTAGTGAATGATGCTCCTGCATTCAGGTTATTCCATATTCAAATTCATATTTTGGAATCAGATCAGATTTTTATAAATAGAAAGCATTTCCTCCACTTGGAATTGTGCCTTTATGCCCTCTGTCTTAATTCTTGTCTCTTTTGTTCTCACTTGTATTATAGTTATTAATTTGCAGCTTTTGTGTTTAAGATGGTACCGGATGAAGGCTGCTGATTGGTTGGGTGTGGGTTGCCAGAGGAGAAAGTGTGAAAGGTTAATCAGGGGTAACTAATCGCTGAGGGGGGTTAGCTGAGGTGGAATCCATCCAAGGTTGATTAAACTGGCTGGAGCTTCCGAGAGCATTAGCTGTTGGCTAATGTTTCGAGAGCTTCAGAGCAGTAGATTTGCCGGGGGTTGTTTAAAACAGGACAAGGATTTACGCGCTATAAAAGAAAGCATATTTTCAGAGTCTGCCAAAGACCTACAGAGAGAGAGAGAAAAAATAATGAGTTTCATGAAATGAATACCACAGCTTCTGTTACAGAATCTGGGGATGAGAGAATGGCTTTTGATTGAAAAAAAAAGTTTATACGACTGCTGTGCTGAAGCTTTCCTCGATCCCATGGCAACATCTGCAAATACCTGCTGCCCTCTCCCTCACACCCACTTTAAGGACACTTAACTGTCAGCACACAACAGCCGCGTTCTGACAGATAGAACTAATCAACTGGATTGGTAGTTCTTTGGCTTTGTCACTGGGAGATGTGGGTGTAAAACCAGTTGTCACTATGTGATGCATGTTCATAGTTGAAGATTGGAAGGGACAGGCCTTCCTAAGTTTCTGCTCTGGGTAAACTCATATTTAATGGATATCATAGATAAGGTGTGTGCCCTCTATGCTGTAGATCAGTCATTTTAATCATCCCCCACCCAAAGGAAGATGATGCATACTGTACTTCAGAGGAGTGACATCATTTTAGAGTGGCAATTTTTTCTCAGCACATAAGAAGAGCTGAGTTGAAACAATTGGTCACACTTTAAACAAAGGCTTTATGAAGCATATGTAAAGCCTTCATAAACACGACATAATGCCTTCATAAACCATACACAAGCAAATATCATACTTCATAAAGGGAGACATAACACTTTCTTATGCAACACGTTATACCAAATATTGCCTTTAGCCAGGTGACATTCTTGGTTCTGTCACATTTGGTATAATGCCGTGCTTATGAAGGCTTTACGTATGCTTCATAAAGCCTTTATAAGCAACACTTCGTTTAAAGTGTGACCAAAGAATTAAACATGCACGCACACTTCAGCCATCAGCCTGACGCATGCAAATATCCAGGAAGCCAAAAACGCCTGGAGGCAAATTGCTGTCAGCATAAAGGGTGCTTTCGCTTTACATCACAAAGCGAGCGCAGATTGTGTGGACGTCCATCTGTGATTAAATCTGGAGCAATACAAGGCCAAAGGAAGATATGCGGTGCACTTATTTGCTTTATGAATTAAGTGCAGGCACACTGCCTGTCTCATAAACTGCATATAAAATGCAACCGAATGGATATTATTCATGGACAAATTGGAACATGCATGGGGCCCATTTAAGCATCACTGTGTGGCATGTTTGATCCAGTCATGAGGACAGCAGGGACAATGGAAGAACTGAGCAGTGGGTGACTAAATGTGGTTTGCCCCTGGCCACCCTCCAGCCCCCCACCACACACACCTTTGATCCAGGATTACAGGCTACTGTTTATTCCAGGCATGGGCTGAAGGCAGTGGGGGGGTGGGGGTGAGGGGGACATCTTCATAGGATGTATAAAATCCACATCCCAGAACCAAACACCTGGCACAGGAGAGAGATCGGAGGAGAGCCTCATCTCACCTGCTCTGCATTTCAAAAGTCATTCTGAACAGAGAAAAAGAGAGACAGAGAAAGAATGTAGAGACAAAAGAAGAGATAACAAAAAGAAAAGAGAGAGAGAGCAAGGTTAAGAGAGAGAGCGTGCCAAAGTCTCATTTCATCCATTTGAGATTACTCACATCAAACTGGTTTCAGTCTCCTCATTTCCTGCCTAATAATGGCTGCTGCTGACCAGTCACACATAAAGGAATTCGTTTGGTGTGAATTAGATGTGAGTGCATGCATGTGCGTATGAACACGGCTCTGTGTTTGCGCCCTTTTATTGCGACACGTGTCTGCCCTTCTCTGTCTTAGTGTTTCACAATAAAGGTCTACCGCGGGGGTTAATTAATATCGCCAGACCACCATCTATCACTCTAATGCGACGTCTTAAAACCCGACAGCTCCATTAGAGGATCTGCTCACATAGGTATGCGGAATGCACAGAATAGGAATTATTCATCTCCAGGCCACGCTGATGGAAAGATTTAAATAAACTCCTCCGCTAAGCGTTTCCTCTGGTGCTCCAGTGAGGAGAATTTGTGAGAAAAAAAATCCCTCTCCAGCACCACGCTAAATACTTTATGATTCCCACTGGTTCCTGGAGGCAGTGTGTGTGCGTGTGCATCTGGTGTGTTCAAATAGTGTTGGAAGTCACAATTCAAACCTGACAAGTTTCTCTCTCTCTCTCTCTCTCTCTCTCTCTCTCTCTCGCTCTCCCTACCCCCAGTGTGGAGGCATCTGGATGTCCTCAGTTGCAATGCAGATTTAGTACATGATTTATCACTTGTGCCCTTAGCGGTTCTCTCAGAAAAAAAAAAAGCACAGTGACAAGCAGTGCATTTTGAAGACAAACTCATCCAAAAAATTAAATAGGCTTACAACCTGAAATTTGATCCTTTCATTATTTAAAAAAAAGAAATAATTTGCACATTCCAAGATGATAGACCAACGCTTTGTTAGAGGGTGTGTGTACAAGCGCGGAGATTCAGGGGAGATTTTTCTGCGAAAGAATTCCCTTATTAAGGTCAAGATATATTCATCAAGCCTGATTATGACAGGAAAATAATCATTGCCTCTATTGTGCACTTCCTGATAAAATTATATTAACCCAATTTGTATTCCTATTGTATACTGATGACCAGGGAGCACTAGCACTCTTCTTGACAGCTCCAACAGCTGTATTGTATTACTTTCATTTGATGAGGAATCAATTTTCAGCTGCTGGCGTTATTGATAAATGCATGAAGTGAATTAGACCAATCTTTGAGGACTGTTGTCTCATTTCTGCATTAATGTGTTTTTAGGCAACACATTTTCTGTGGTGTTATTGAATTAAGAATTCAATTGCAGTGGTATTATCTCCCCCTGACAGTGCAACCAGCTCTCCAAAGAGAGCCATCCAAATGGCTTGTTTATTTGATCTGCTTTGATTGAAATTGCCAAATTCATTAAAGGAAATAGAATAAAAGGATTGAAGCCACTATAATCATCCTGGTAATATCTTCATGAATCTTTCATTTCCCCTACTTCTTAATCTAAAAGGTTTGAAAGTGTTTGTAGTTCCTTAACACCCCCCTCCAAGGGACTTCCATGAGGACTGGCCAATTTGCTGTACTATTGTTGGTTGCTTGGCGTAATCTGACAGCATACTATAACAGTGCACTGTGCTGCTAATAGCACTCTTCCATTAGCATGCTTTACCATGAAATTCAGAAAAATTCTCACTTCATGTTTGTCTCCACTGTTGGGGCCTCCTGTTGAGCGAAACCAAAGCGTGTAATTTCCGGCCCTGTAACTTTTTTTTTTTTGGCGAAGGGCTTACTTTGTTGTTGTAAATTCATCCCACTAAAGTCAATAAATAGAACTACATACAGTAAATGAAAATCAACACTGTGTTCATTCACATAATTAGGGAGAATCCATTTCTGCTTCCCCTGCTCACTGTTTTAGATGGTCTGAAATGACCATGGGATCTGTGGCTCGGGTTATGGTGCATTTGCAGGGTGGGGATTTTAGGTGAAGGTCATATGCCCTCCCTCATCCTCGTATTGGTCAGCTGCCTACACCTGGGTTTCAAAGTGATCAGGAAAAGGATCAGCACTGTACACTGTCTACTTTTCACGAGACAGAGTGAAAAGTAGACAGTGTACAGACCAACCAGCAGAATTTTCTCCTGTTTCACCTCACACTTCTATGGCAAACTCGGAGATAGCTCTTGGAAACTAGTGAGATATTAAATGCTGTGCAACTGAAACACATTAGCAAGTAGCATAGTAAGTAACGCCTTCTTAAAACTAACAAATTATAGAGTACATTAACATTTGAAACACATTAATACTGTATATTACCGTTAATATTTCAGGAATGCGTCTGTATCCAAAAGTGTAGAATTTCCTAAAAATGAATCACTGTGCGAGATAGACAACAAACATGGAAGCACTTTTTAAGACAAAATGAGTCTCCGAATATAAAGTACGGCCTAGTGTATATTTAATCTGTTCAATGTGTCTTACCTGCATTTTGTCTCATTCAGGTGAAGGTATTTGGTATTGGATATTGCACAGGAGAAGAATGAAGCATTGTTTTCTGTTTTAGTTTATTCTGCCTATTGCTTGTGACAACACAAACAGAGAAGGATGACTAAATGTTCATCAAGCCTATTCTTAACACCTGAAAGCAATATTTTACTGTCTAAATTTACTTTATTGCAGAGATGTGCAATTTTCACACCTTCATATTTATCTTGACCTGCATCTATTTTTTGTCTCCCTTACCTTACAGTTCCAGCATGTATCAGACAGTGAGTTTTATGAGTTTCCACAGCTTTATGGTAATTCCTTTCTGAGAATATGAACTTTTATATATTATGATTCAGAGTGATTTCAAAACTTTTTTCGTATGTTTTTGTTTGTTGTTTATGCACCAAGTTAAGCAAGAATCTGTTAATGACAACCACCTTCAGCAGATCAGCATCTGTCACGATCCAGAAAAAAAGGAGAAAAGGCTCAAATGAGTATGCTGTCGGAGCCATTCGGAGCGTTTGTATTTACAGATGTGTAATTCATGGTTGTCTGTGCTGTGATCAGCCGCAGCTGCCAGGCCGTGAGTGGCATTCGCATCGTTGGCAGCTCTCGGCGTCTCGTTGCGGAATACCAATACGACAGCTGAGAGGCCTCGGCAGATACCTTGGCCTTCCCTCAAATGAAATCGGCCTGTCAGTCAATTGCTGCCCTGGACCGCTATCCATTAGCCCGTCTTCCTTTCCCTCCCGGTTGTCTGGCTGTCCTGTCTGCTGCTCCTCCAGCTCCTTGGCTGTAAAATGACCCGTCACATTCTCCACCGTGGTCCCGGTTAGGGGCGGCAGTGTAGCATAGTGGTTAAGGAGTGGGACTCGTTGCCGGTTCGACTCCCTGCTGAGGCAGTGCTGTTGTACCATTGGGCAAGGTACTTAACCCACAATTGCCTCAGTAAATATCTAGCTGTATAAATTGACAACATGTAAAAACTATAACAATAATGTAATGTAATGTAATGGTCCCCCACTTCTTGCTTGTCCCCACAGATACCTCAGATCAGCTATGCATCCACAGCACCGGAGCTGAGCGACAACACCCGCTACGACTTCTTCTCCCGCGTGGTGCCGCCGGACTCCTACCAGGCCCAGGCCATGATGGACATCGTCACGGCCATGGGCTGGAACTACGTCTCCACGCTGGCCTCAGAGGGCAACTACGGCGAGAGTGGGGTGGAGGCCTTCGTCCAGATCTCCCGGGAGACCGGTACGTGGCCATGTCGTCTAGGACGTTTATCTGCGTGGTTGTTGCAGCCTTGGCTTTGTCTGTCACTGTGCTTCATGTGTAAAGCAGTGTGTGTAAAGTGGAGGTCTCTTTGGTGTCCGTTTTTCCGCATAGCGCATTGTTTCCTGCAGGCTTTATACATGCCAGGCTGAGGTCAGCCTAGTCAGCTTGCAGTTCCCCAAAACAATTTTAAATCCTCTTGTTTTTTTTTCATAGCTGGTCACGGTTAGTAATGTAATGTCTTGCATTAACCGCCAGGATCCCCAGAACAATCCCACAATGCTATTCTTAGTAACAGGATCTCAACAGGGGGCATTTAGCCACTGGTCGGCTTGGTTGTGTTGACGCTGCTCTCAGGAATGGAAAGAGGAAGACGGTCTATTGTGCTGTGTGATGGAAAGATAGTTCAGCATTAGCTGTCTGGTCAGTGGGAGAGAACGCTGTGACGACCCTGATGTCACGCCGCAGTATGTCTTACATTGTGTTGTCTGCAGGGGCCTTCAAGTGGACAGAGTCTACAGGAGTGGAAGCCTGAGACACGATGAGACAGGAATCAAGAGCAATCCTACTCTTGCTCTTTTGCCAAGCATTGCTGGTGGCCCTGTTTTTATAGTCCCTGTTGCTCTGCCCAACTTTTCCCCCCTCGTTCACCAAGTAAAATATGTTTACAGTGAGCAATTATTAATAAGGGTTGTCTCAAGAGCCTCCTCAAAATTATTTATTGCAGCACAGATCAGAAGAGAGAGGGGCTGCCGGTAATTGCACCAGAGAATTATCTATGAAGTGTTGCTTGAAAGACAGGGGGCAACACTGGAATGCAAAATGAAGACATGGGTCTAATCAGAAAATAATGACAGGTATCATAATAGCGATCTGTCTTGTCTTTACAAGGAACGCGCCTGCTTTTCAAAGCCGTGATCAATCCCACTCTCCCCGCGCTGTATTGATTGAATCATCATCTGAGCCCGTGGTGCTTGCCCCTGTGTAGATAGGAAGCTACCGCATCAATTATGCTATAATTGCAAAATTAAAATTCATAGGCTGTAACATGTATGTGTCCCGGAGATTAACGCTGCGTGCACCACGGGCCCTGGGCCCATTACGCATGCAGCTCCTTTCGGGAGAGAGAAGCTGTGAAGGAGCAGGGAGACAGATAAAAAAATACGGTTTGAGCAGGAAGTCCAAGTGCTAGCTGAGCTGTGACCAGTGCTTTGTCGGCACAGAAACTGACTGGAGAGATTTTTTTTTTTTTTCTGTGCGAGCATCCCCCCTGGAGACAGCTGACAGCTCAAGTCTTCCAGCTCTCAGCGTAAGGGGGGATAAAAAGGTTAGCAACAAAGGATTTAAACGACATCCAATTAGCCACTAAACTAACATAATATAACATGTAAATTATATTATATTATGTAAAGTCAATAGGAGTGCAACAATGAGGCCTTTGTTTTTTTCTCTTCTAAATTGAAGCAACAATAACAGACTCATTTCACTCTTTGCTTCCCCCTGGACGTAATTGATCAACTATTCCATGCAAATTGACCTTTGACTGACATGCTGTAAACTGTAAAGCATTTAATCAATGTGATATCTACTTAACTTTTATTTAGGGCACTAAAACAAAATGCTTTTGAATAATAAATAATTGCAAGTTAATTATGAGCCTGAATAAACGAGGAATAGGCAAGGTCTATTAAGCAAGTTCTTAAAGCACTGGTGAGCAGGAAGGCAATATACTGTATGTTGTCAAGAAGCAAACCATTCTGTCACAGTTATGGCATGCTTGTATAATGGTCCTGTTCATTCATCACAACAGTGTAATTTCCATGCAAATGGCATGGCTAACAGTAATTATGAAAAATGATGTCGATAAAGAGTGACAGGAAGGGGAACGGGGCCGTGTCTGCACCCGTCCTGTGAACCACGAGGGAGGGACGGCCATATTTCTGCACGGCTGTTTGTTTCTAACCCGTTTTATTAATTCATATCTCCGCTCGGAGGCTGAATCTTGTCTCTCTTCAGCCTGACGTTTGTTAATGAATTCTGACAACACTCCTCCCCTTCTCCAAGACATCGGGGGGCCGTTTCTCTGCTCTCTGAGTCGCGGGCGGTCGTGGGTGCTCTCGGCCCGTTAACCTTCCTCTTTGCGGTGCCACTTCAGGCTGGCTGGGGGATTGCTGTGTGTCTTTTTTTTGTGTTGTTGAATAAAGGGAGATCAAGCTCGCTCCTCCCAAGATGACTAGCGTCTCAGTGAATCTCTCTCCTCTGTGGAGCAGAAGAGAAAAAATAGAACCAAAGCCTGGCTCTGCCGAACACAGTGTTAGCTCCTGTGGGTGTTTTCTCAGCTTCATAGGTTTCTGATCACTGCCCTCTGTGTACAGGGGTCACCGAAAGCTGAGATGTTGAGAGCTGTTTTTTATAATCCCTGCCAGGGGCACCAGCAGCATTGTCTTATGGATTTACCATGACAACCAGGTGCACATGCAGGTAAGAGCACTGCAGAATGTTTAAGGGGTCAGACATCACCACGAACACCTGCAGAGCGGAGGCTGGCTTGTGATCTTGCCGTAACCCACTTTATTAAGATTGTCAGAAGCCCTTTTCCACAGCGAGTTACATAGCTTACCTTTTTACATGTAATCCATTTATGCAGGTTATTTATACTACACATGGTTATTTATTGAAGCTTTTCAGGCTAGGTGCTCAAGGTGCAGCAAGGTGCAACGTGGCCCAACGGCAGTTCCAAACATGGGGATTGAGCCTCCTCCACTGCTACAAGGCTGTGACTCTACATTCCAGCGCAGGGAGGTGTGGTTCAGACTAATGAATCACTGCAGTGGGAGAGGAGTTAATAGCTGTAATTACAAAATCAAGGGGAGTGCAGTTAATGTGAGGATCTTGCATCTGTGACTGACCACCGCACCTCTTCCTGTGCCTTTCCGCTGTACAGTGCAGTGCAGTGCAGTGGGTGTCAGCATGATCATTATACTTCTTAGGCTCCACGGCTGCCTCCACGGTTTTTGAGCAAAGGCTCGACCCCCCTCTTTCTCTTTCTCTCTCTGTCTCTCTCTCTCTCCCTCACTCTCTCTCTCCATCTTCCTCCCTCCTTCCATCTCTCCCCGCTTATCCTCAGTGGCCATATGACTCCCTCCCTGACTCATCCGGGCTGATGCAGAGGCGTCGTGACACAACTCCGCATTCCCTGTCGCTCCTGTCGCCCCCCCCGCGGGCACCTCTCCTCCACACACTGCCCCCCTGATTAAAGCCAGGGCTAGTCGCAGGACCTTGCTCGGCTGGGCTGGCATTTATAAACACCGAGCTGAATCAATTATATGCACCTGGAATGTTGCCGCACGAGTCAGCGCCCATTCATTCAAATCCTAGCCCCAGGCCTACCCCTCCGCCTCTGCTTAAAGTCAGAAGGAGCAATTAACTAGTAAGGGGGAAAACTATACATTATTACATGTCATAAGTATTATTCTACCTTTTTATTCGTATTACTATTAGTGTAAATGGGTTTGTCTGCCAGGCCAATGCAGCAGCGCTGAATGCAAACTTTAAAAGTCTGACTGACCTCATCCACTGGGATAAGCGGTCATGGATTAAGAGCGCATTTACATAAAATCACACCAATATGTAATTTATTCAGCAGCTCAGGACTACCTTTTCTGAAATTCCTTTCATTTTTTTTGAACTGCAGTATTCTCAACATCCCTGTAGAAAAAAAAAAAGAGAAAAAAAAATGGAAATGTCTTTAAATAGTAATTCCAAAGGCCTGGTAATCCTATTACGATTAGATTAAGCATTTCATACCTTTTCTTTTATTTTTACTTTTGAAGTTCAGAATCTTTAATTGCCTCCTCAACCGTTCCCTGCTCCACCTGGGGTTAGTCTCGAACCAGGCAGCGTCTGCTGCAATCCTTTTTATCTCCGTGACGGGTGATCAGGTTAGCCGCAGTGCGAATGGGGCTCAGGCTAGCCCCCTGACTGCGTGGAGCCTCCATGTGCTCAGGGCACACAAACGAGAGCCGGGGCGTCTGGATCGGCCATTGACGTGCTTTCAGGACGCTCCCGGAGGTCGGCGCAGGTTACTGCAGGTCACGGGAGTCTTGTCTCTGAGGAGTCTGAGGAGTGTGTGCGTGTGTGTGTGTGTGTGTGTGTGTGTGTGTCTGTGTGTGTGTGTGTGTGTGTGAGTGAGGGAGTATGGGTATGTGTGTGTGTGTGTGTAAGAGAGAGAAAGATTGTGTGAGTCTGTGTGTGTGTGTGGGTCTGTGTTTCTATGTGTGTGTGTGTTTTTGTGTGTGCGTGTGTGCGTGGGTGCATGTGCATAAGAGTGTATGTAATTTATTCATAATGTGGTGTAAGGTCAGGTACCCTGACCTGTGACTGGAGGATCGCAGGTTTAAATTCCAGGTACGATGTTGCTGGTGCACGCTGTAGCACTGATGTTTGCCACTTTAATATCCTGCTGGTTAATTGGATGATATATAAAATGTGAGTTGTGTAAGTCACTCTGAATGACTCTGCCTGCACAGCAAATAAATAATGTAATGTAATTGCAACCAAGGGACATATCCGCTATAATGATCTGTACTGCCACCATTTAATTGGAATAAAGTCCTAGGTTTTTTTGTTTGCTGTTCAGAGGACTCAGTCTGATGCTATATTAGGGAACCACTTCTTCAACATGTTATTCAATTTATTTGCAGGTCAAGAGCACAGTGCAGTTGTTTCTGATGAGCATTTTTGCACGGTTACCCATAATGCTACAAGGGATGACCAAGTGCAAAGCACATCAGCTTTCCAAAGGAGATGTTGATACACAGTCCTCTCTCTGCTCTCCTTCAGGGTTTAGTGATGTTCACCCCATCTGAGAGTGACCATGAGCTACCTCACCAAAGATGTGCCATTAGTCAGATCCATCTGTTTAGACTGAGCTGCCAATCTTGAGCTCACACTCCTTGGCTGTCCATCAACTGATGTAATTGTATTCGGTGGCTCCATTGTCGTGGCATAGTTGCTGTTTTTGAGACTGTGAAGTAAGGCCATATTTGGATTCATACGGACCATATCGCAAACGTATCCCCTCGTTGTATGTGGCATTTACTTTACTGTCATGGCTGTCCCACGAGAGCATTTAGTTTAGAGAACTCCTCGGCCTTGCTTTTGCCGTACCAAGATCAAGGTTATTCATCATATTCTTAGAGCGCACAAGAAAGGGGAAAAATGTGAGACAATGTGTTTGTTTTTTTTTTTTTTGTAACAGGAGGTTGTTGCGTCTCAAGGTGAAACTGTTTTCTTGTTTTTTTTACGATGTGCAGAGTGATTTTCCTTTATGTATGTTCACCCTGGCTGGGTATTAAAATGTCATTTAAAAAATGTCAGCGCTCAACATTAAATAACTCTCGGCATTGCTGGCGTCCCCTTGACGTGTACAGAAAAGTGTAATGAGGGTTTTTACAGCGCCTATCTATAGCCATCTGCCTGTGCTCCTCAGAAACTCTGAATGTGTGAAACTGACAGCTGGATCGTTCCTATTGTGGTGCGATTCCTACCATCACCGCATCATTTTAATGAAAAACACAACTTACAGCAATGCACAGTCCATAGACAACAGTCAATCACTGAATGATCATAGCTGAAACTCTTGATTAAACAATTTCAAACTGAATATAAAATAAGAATGGGCAGTTGTAAATAGTCTACTAACTGAACACTGAAGTTTAAAAACTGTAACTGTAACTACAAAATGTGACAGAATTGAAACATCCTGTTTTTGAAAATTGTACCATGAAAAAAGTGACAGGCTTGAGCCAGGGCAACCATGTTCCCCAGCTGCCAACCCACTCACCGCTGTGCAGGAAACAGATCAACTAATAACAAGACGGTCTTTAGGAAAACAGTGACACACTTCCACTGTGTTTTTCGTAATTCAAGATGTTGTGCAGGATGTGATAACACGGACAGGACTTCCCAGCCTCTACCTTAGAGTCATCAATGTATAACAGAAGCACAAATAAGCTTATCAGTTACAACTACTTACAATGTAATGATTAGCACAAAATGGCCACATAATGTATATTCAAAGTGGGTCTGTTCCTCATATTTCAACTGCACCAGGGTGCAGAACCACATGGCAGGGCTACCTAAAGACCCAGATCAACCTGGCTTGTCAGTCACCATCCCAGAATTCCTCCAAAAAAAAAAGCATTTTGCCACTGCACAGAGTAACAGTGTGGGATAAATTGGTCTGCACAACCTAAGAGCTGCTCACTGGATGCACGGTTCTGCCTCAGTGACTTTAGCCTTACTCTGTGCTTATGGAAAACATCTTCAAAATGAGGTCAAAGATGTCACGGTTAAAATAAATGGCAAAATCAAAGTTGCTATTATCCTGTGATAAAGAATACACAGGAATAAGATATTGAAGGTCCTTTTTTTTTAAAAAAAAGAAAAATTGCTCTTCATATTTGCCTTTGACTTGACAAAGTGTATCCAAGTTCAATACATTTGAAGAATGTGGGATCAAAGAATGCTAAGAAAAAAAATAGCAAGGATACCATCCATTCGAACTCATAAATGCCTGTCAAAGGCTTGACTTGATTGGTGCAGTTTAAAGCCAGTCTTCATTCTAAAAGTGCCAGTAAGTACTCATGCAGATCAATGCCATCTATGCACATAAAATGTCCGTAAGTTCACATTTCTGCTCATGATTTTCATTTTACCTCTTACTAAAAGATTTATTTTATATTTCGTTTTGTATGGTTACTTTTTGTGTTTGAAGCAATGAATCGCAAATAATCCAAACATTCACTCTCTAGTCTGAAAATGGCATTTATGGGCTTTAATTTTTTTTTTTTGTAAGATTGTAAATGTTTAATGGTTTATGGGTCCATTGGTTATGTGGTAATCTGACAAACATCACATTCTCACATGGTTTTCTCCCATCAACAAAATTCATTCGTATTTAAATGTGCTTATGCATACTGGCATAAAAGGAATGCATTAAACTAATTGCACTAAAATGGAGGAGGTAATTTAATGAGCATATTACCAATTTAATACTTTTCTCACAATAGCTTAAGTCTATAACTGGACCTTAAAATGTAATATTTCATGGATTATTAAATACATTTAAATACCATTTTACATTTGAGTGAAATGCCTTGCAGATTTTTTCTCACTTATCTGTAGTATGTGCAATAAAAATAATGTGGATGCACATATCTAATCACACTGCTTCATTCAGCATTTGACAGGAGTTCCAAACATAAAGACATCTGCATCCAGACTGGAAGAAGCTCAAGGATCCACCCACTAGCTGAAAGTTACAGATGTAAATAGCTACTTGGCTTTACTGCTGAAGTGGAATCCCGCTGTTAGAGTTGTGTGTCAGACCGAAGGAAAATTCCCACCTGCGCCAGCGTCATTATGCCACATCACATTACTGCACGAAATCCTTCAAATTCGCATTTGTATCCAGCACACAGAGAGACTGTTGGAATCAGCCATTTGTATAACTGTAATTTCAGAATAATTTGGGTTTGCTGATGGTTTGATTTAATCCCGGTATAGAGCTGTTATTATTTACACAGTTGGTGACAGAAGGTTTCGATGTGTTGTCACAAAACGGTTTGGTTTGCGACTTCCTCCTTTTCCCTCTCCCTGGAGACACACACGTGGGCAAGATCTGTGTTTACAGAAACAAAGTACTGGAGACTTCCCCCACCTGCCAGCTGCCAGGACAGCGAGCCGACCTCAGAAATCTGTTAAAATGTGTGTGTGAGAGAGCTTTGAGAGTGTCCTTCCTGTTTCTAATTAATCAGACACTGGCCAACTGCGGGTCTGCAGCGTGATGAATGGAGACCCAGGCTGCACAAATTAGCCAGGTCTGAATTCCTGAGAATTACAGCTCTGTCGGCATGGTGATTACATTGTGTCCATGTGACAGCAGTCCCTGTCTGACTTCAGCACCCGAGACGAAAGGACGTGATTTTAGGTGGTTTGTTTCTTCCTCTTTTTTTCTCTCTCTCTCTGTTAAAGGAAGACAAAGTAAGCAGCCCTGGTGTACTGCAGTGTTTGACATCCACAGGATTTGGCAGTCAGGTTCTTGAAATCAGCCTTGTTAGGTGAAACGCATGAGTTCCGTGTGATTTTCCTTCTAACGGAGTTCGGCAAATTGACTGTCTTGCTCTTTAAATGAGCAAAACCCACAGAGCCATGGTGCATTAATATACAACACAGAAAGATTCGGTGGAAAAAGTGTGTCCTGATTATACCCACAGAACTGTACAGATCCAAGGCCCAAACTCACAGCGAGTCGTCCATGCTGTAATGTCATTACGCCTGTGGCGGAAAACCAATCTCCATCGCCGCGCTGGGAAAGTCATCAAAAAGAGATTGACATCTAATTGCCGTGTGTTCAGATATGTTCAGAAGATGTTTAAGTGTGCTAGAAGAGTTTTCGGTTTCTGTTGCTGAGTCCTAATGACCCAGGCAGAGGCCCATTAAATCCACAGGCTTCATAAGTGTTCTACTGCATAATACAGCACATAATGTTGGGAAGAGGTAGGAAATAATTCCTAGTTGGCTGTAATGAGGGACACTTTCCCTCTCTCCGTATCAGTAGTAATTTTCTGAAATGGTCATGCCACTCTGCTATTTAATGAACTGATGAATGTTAGGGTCTGTCTTCTAGTAATCTTGTGATAATTTCTCACCTCTCAAGTATGGAAAGGGAGTTCAGATCAGGGGGACAGTTGCAATGGAGTGTTGACCTCTGTAACTTCTCAGAGAATTTGGCTAGTACAGCGCTTGTACAAATGTTGGCTTCAGTTAATGCTCTCCTTGTGATGCCAGTCTGCTTCCTCGGCTCAGTTCGGTATTTCTGTGAGTCGCTTTTCTGTTGACCCAAGCACCCAGTCTTTATGAATGTCACGGAGGGAGCAACACCATGTGGAAATCATTTCATATCATGTCATGGCTTGTTACGTGAATAATCACATCAATGGTGTTTGTTGTTGCCTCACCATCGTTGTGAAGTGCTTTTGAGATCCATGAAAATCTTACATAAATACAATCCATTATTTTTGCTGTCATGCCATTAAAATCACCTCACATAAACACCTGAACTAATCATTGTGGCGTATGCACGCAACAGTATGGATGTTGTGGATATGCTATTTGCCATCAGTGATTAAAGAGTTGTGTTTTGCATGTCACACCGTTAGCCCCAGATGAGGGAATCCTGAAGGCAAAATAAATAGTAATAAAGCACATGAGTGATTACTGTGAATTTTTCATCCAGCAGCGCCCTACTGGCAAAATTTACCGCAGTGTTAAAAACTGCTGACTGGGCCATTTCACACATTAAACAAAAACCAATTAACGTAATCAATGAGTGTGCAGCACCGCATTAAGGCGCAGTATACAATGTCAAATGACCCAGGCCTCCACTTCAGTCTTTCCTGAAGAGTTTTGGGGGAGGAAATGAACTGTTGGACCTGGACTGCCTTAGATTACTGGGATCAATCTCTTGTAGCCATGCGTTAGACCTACCCGGTGGGTTCTAATGAAAGCTATCATTTTCGCCCATTCATATAATAATGGAATTACAACCTTTAAATCTGCTTTACCGTGAGCGGCTTTGGATACAGGCAATAAAAGGGAAGCCTTTGGGACCTTATCACTTTGTTAGAATGAGTGAGTAGAAACACTGATGAAGTTGCGTCGGCTATAGGGATGTTTTCCCAACTGCCTCAAAATGAGATACTAATGCCCTGTGTACAAGAGAGCCAAGAACAAGACCAATTATGTAATTCTGTCTGTAGTGTGAATTAACAAATGGAAGATAATAGGCTTTTTTTTTTTCTGAGCCTACATACATAATCTCCCAGGCTTATCAGTTAGGCACTGGAAATTGTCTTTGTCCAGATTTCAAAACCGCAGTCTTTTTATTTCCCCTTTTCAATTTTTTCAAAATCAAGCCATTACTCTCAGTCAGTGCCTCATTTATTTGCAAGCTCAAAAAGTGCACAAAGAGTAAATGTACAAGTTTCATCTTACCCTGGCCTTTTTTTTACTTTAAAAACTTGTGTTATTCAAAATAGGGATATGAATTTATGCAGGGTTCAGACACGGGTTCTCGTTTAGCCATCTCTTTATTGTATGAGCTTCATTTTTGAGGCACTAGATTGTTTTTTTTGTGCAGGGGAGCAAGGGAGCCATGCAGAGCACAACAGTATGGCTGATTTACTATATGTGAAAGAGTGGATTTCTTTGCTGGCTGTGCCAAATATGGTAGAGTGTGATTAATCAGGAGGGGAGTTCAAATTTATCTCAGGATGGCAACACATTAAGGTCTTTACTGCAGCTTTTTTGGAATTCATAGTAGGAAACATAATGATTGGACAGAGATACAACCAAATCAGATTACTGTAAATCGTCTTCCTGGGTCAATTAGTTCTCGGTTAGGATGTCTTGCACAGCCTCATTAGCTCTGATGTAGGACTTAAATGACACGTTCAGCCAATCCTCTCCTTCTAAAGTGCGATTTATCCCCGGATTAGAGCCGATCGGGGTGTGCAAAATGTCCAAACGGGGTATTACTGGAGCGAACGTCTGTTCCAGAATGTGCATTAACTGCTAACGGGACAGACACAGGAAGCGATGATGGGAGCTGTTTAGAGGTATCACCTTCTGGAGTCAGTGGGAGTGCGGACAAAAAAAAAAAAACTCTCCATGAGCTAAAACGGGCTCTGCAGCTGTGAAAGTCTGCCGTGTGCTGTTCGTTTCTGTTCTTCTAGGGCGGTGCATCTCTCAGTACAGAGTGACATGTGAGACGCAGGGTTTAACGTCGCCCCCTTCTAGCCCAAAATGGTTTCAACACGTGACACGTTAATATTTCTGGTAGCTCCTGATGTTTCTGTGAAGAAAAAACTGTCGGAATAAACAGCAAATTGTTTTGATATGCTGAGCCACGATACGCAAAACGTTTATTTGTGTCTGTGCGTTCAGTTTGTTTCATTACTGTCACCGTTTTTACATTAAAATGTACCTGTTGTTCTGTTTCAGGTGTTTTGGGGAACATGCAGTCATACTTGCTTGGACTATATCTGACACACCATGTGAACAAGTTGGGAAGTACAACTATTGAGGTGTAGTGTGTGGAGGGTCAAAGAAATGTAAAGATTGCTGCCTTCCCTTTGTCCCCATCAAGATTTAATGTTTGCTTAAGGCTCAATATTAGATATTTCCCTGTCCTTTAGCATTGGTGAACACTGGAATATGAGTGAATGAACCGTTTATAGAGACACAGAATGGGAATGAATGACATACATCAACTTGTCCATCAAAAGATTCTGGGATGACTTGTTTGGCAATATAAATTTTCTGCAAGGGAGCTGCAAAATATTTGAGAAATATTTCTGTTATTATGGTCATGAAGTGAAGCACATATTAAGTGTAGGTGCTTGGTTAACCTGTGTTTCTGAATGGCTAAATGTCAAAGTGTGCATTATGTATTAAAACTTTAGAGGTGTTTGAGGGAGTAGAATGGGTAAGAATGAATATTGCATGTACAGGGAAAGGCTTTCTCCCTCTCCCCTCTCACATTTGAATTCTATTAATGTATTAATACTGTGCCCTTTGACCTCTGAAGGGGGGAGTGCTTTCTAAATAAAACAGATGAATAATGTGGAGCCCATGTTAATTGAATCTCCACTTTAAAGCGAACATGAAGTAATTTAATTATTCAAGCCTGGAAACACACTATGCCCTTGGTAGCAGGCATCAAACATATTCAGTAAACTGTGCTCTCCTGACTCCTCTCAAGCAACACTGCAGGTCTATGTTGCTTATATTTCTTCAGGTCTTTTTATATTAAGTCAGGTGTTTGTGCAGTTTTATTAGGTTGTCAAGAATGTTGTCTCAAATTCAGGATACCATGCTCAGCGGAGCTTCAAGATTGGTTGTTGTCATTGTTGCAGTCTCCAGAAACAGAACTCTCAAGCTGAAGTCTGAGAGAAAGCCATTTTCACTCCCTATGGTAACAGGCTGTTGACACCAAGATCAGAAATCTCACACTGTGTCTAGACACTTAATCGAGGAAACTATGCCCACTTCGTCCTTTCTGGTTCAGCAAATGATTTCCAGTTTTGCGATAACGCACATCCAGATGGCCACAGTCTGGCAACTGTGCAAAATAAAGACACAATAAAGCAAGTTTTAACTTGGCTTTACAATCAATTGTCACAGTTTGCTTTGCGGTGAATTCTTTCCAGAGCGAATTGTGTTTAGTGAACACATTTTGTAAAGAGCTTTGTTTTTTCAACTGTAGATGTGGCTAAGGATTGCTATTGGCTAAGCTTGAGTTGCCTTTGGGTGTCAGCTATAATGGCTAGCTGGGGCTAGTTAGTTAGCTAATTCACTGTGAAACATGTTCATGGATTTGATATGCGCAGCCTGCAGATGAGACGTTTCAGCCAGCAAGCTGGCAACACACCACTGTATTAGCTGGGAAGGCTGTTTTACTGTGGTTCCAGAAGACCACATTCTTTTGACTTTGCCGTAGTTGATTTTTAGAATCAGAACAATCCCACTACACTTCTAGAACCTGTTATTTCTGCTTCTGTGTGGTAATCAGAGCCAATCAGCCGTCCCTTCATCTGCCATAGAAGACAGCGCGCCAGCCGGTCTCTGAAGTCAACAGTTGCATATGTGTTGCAATCTGCGCAGCTTTCTGGACGCGCTCCCACTCGCTCTTTGGCAGGCGAAAAGGCTCTCTGTTTCATTCAATGCAACGGTTGTTTTCCTCTGAGGAAGAAATTAACATTTGACATTGTGGCATTATTTCGGTGTTGGCACCCCTGCTGGATTTCTGGGGCGTTGATTCATGCGTGCTTGGTGGAAGTTCTGAAAAGGCTGGTGAGCCCAGGGATGCAATCAGGCTCATGAAAGACTTCTGTTAGGAAGAGCAGTTGGCCAGGAGTGGAGGACTCACTGAGGGTTTTGAGCCAATCAGGGTAAAGGACGTGTGTGGGAGTTTGTACCACGAGTGGATACATCAGGTCCCTCCCCGACTGGGCTTATGATTTTTTTTTTTGCTTTGTTTTTCCTGTGTGCAAGAACACTGTCTCTGTGCATGTTATTATCTTATGTTGAAACAGGTCAAATTGTATTGCCTGTAAGATTTATAATGCAGGAGTAAACAAGGCTGTGAATTGCCAGATTTCAAAAGGCTGTAGAAAATCATCATTCATCATCGTCAGCTGAAATGTTCTGGGAGCCACAAGTTTCCCTGCCTTTCACTTCTCAAGTTTGTTCAAGTGATGACATTTCTTCTCGGATCTATCAAGATCTTTGTACCATGGAATGTTTGTCATTGAAAGCCGCAATATCCACGTGACTGTGTACCTTCTAACCTATCAGCATTAGAGGTGATTGAGTTAGTGTATTTTATCTTTTTTCACTGTGGAATGTGAGGTGGCTTTCATAGCTGAAAGAGGATGACTCTGGCTGGAAAGGGCTTCCTAGTTTACGGTCAAGCACTTTTTCATTTTCAAATTTTCAGCTCTATAGATGGATTATATGTAAAAGTCATGTAACTAGTGCTTGGTAATGCTGTCTGTTAAGACTGTAATTTTTGTAATGTCATAATATTAAATAAACAATGATATATAATTATGATAGTTATAACTATGAAAGTGTACATCAGTGTTGTGTGTGTGTGTGTGTATGCCTTCAGAACTTGTATTCCTGTGAATTTATTTTCAGCCCAGCTCATATGTATTTTCTCTACCGCTTGGAAGATCTCCCATTCTTTGCCACATGCACTAGAAACCTGCAATTAATAATGAATTAATTCATGGTTATCTGCTCTGCAGGCACTGAGATAGACATTATTTAAGCCCACTTGCATATTCCCAGTCCAGCTATACATTGGCATCAGTAGGATGAAAGAGTAAGGTATTCTTTTTTCTTTAAAGGGAGGAATGAATTGCAATTTCAGAACAGCATTAGGTTTCCCCAGTAGTTCAAATGCATGTGTTTCATTAATTTTCTATTCAGTATCTTATATTATTTAATTATTTTTTCGGGGAGCCAACAGATAGTCAAACAGATGGATGAACACAGAGAGAGAAGGAGAGGGAGAGAGACAGATGACCTTAACAGAACAGGATGAATCTCAAAAGATACTGACAGTAGTTAATGTGTCTTCCCTCAATACATTCATATTTGTTGCTTTTCCTGTTCGCTGTGCTTATTAATGATGTTTATATTTAGATATATTTTTAATCTGACAAGTGTGTTTTGTTTCCCAAGGGCCCTGTCATCTGGCATCCAGTCTCATTAAGTCGTCATGCATAGAGGGGGGAGAGAGAGAGTGTGAGAGAGAGAGAGAGAGAGAGAGAGAGAGAGAGAGAGAGAGAAAGAGAGAGAGAGAGAGAGAGAGAGAAAGAGGAGAACAGATAATAGAGAAAAGAACAGATAATAGCAGTAGAAAAAGACAGAGAACAGAGAAGAGATTTTGAGAAAGAAAAGAGAGCAACATGGGAGAAGGCAGGAAGACATGAGAGGAAAGGCAGGGAGAGAGGACCATGCAGGAGTGATCCATTGAAAATGGGCTCCCGATGACAAAAAAGCAAGATGTTGCCTAGAGTTAATAATGTATTCATTCTGAGCGAAACTGTCTCACTCTGTTGAGTCCGCCCACGCCAGCGTTCTGCATGACGGATTTACTTATATTGATAAGAAAAGGCTGCAGGATCCAACAAGCTCCTCCACGGGGCTGAGGCTTCAGAATATCATAAAACAAAATATTGCTAATGTCTTTTGGAAATGCCTGCAAATAGCTCTAAGTGAACCATGCAGAAGCTGAGCTTAGTAGAATATAGCAGGTAAGGCCCTTCCGACTCAAACTCAGGTTACAGTTCTCATCACAGATTTTTTTTTCTCTGAGTGTGCATTCATCATACATATGCACACACAGACACACACAAACAGAAAGACAAATATGCTCAAAGACAGATACTCAAACACACACACACACACACACACACACACACACACACATATGCGCATACACTCAGACAACCACACATGGACATCAGTAACAGCCCAGATCTATAGTCTGTTCTTCCATCTGCCAGTTGTACCCGTATGCAGATTGCAGAGCTTTGCTAATCAGCTGGGTGCTCAGTAGTGTAATGCAGGGAGACAGGTATTCAACAGGGATCCGAGTGGCAGTGTGGTGTAGTGATTAAGGAACTGAGCTTGTGACTACAACACTGCAAGTTGAGTTCCCAGGTGCCATTGGCCCCTTGCACAAGGCACTTAACCTGAATTGCTTCCATGGATAAATATAAAACGTAATCTTAGGATAAAAGAATCCCAGTTTGCTGGTAAATAATATATGATTTCAGCTTGTATTAGACAGTAGAAGCACTGCTCTTGTGCTGCTCCCCGCATTCAATATAACCTTATGCCGCAGGGTGTGAGGTTCACTGTAAATTCTTGAGACACCCCACTGCCCTCACATTGCAATGTTGAATGAATTGGGGTTCCTCTTGACAGGCAATCCTCAAGTCAGGAATTTCAGGGCAAAACTAACAAGTGTGAGTCCTCTCGTTTCCTTTCATGTCAATGTGAGTAGCTTACATATTATAGCCATAGTCTCCTATACCTTCTGTAGATAGTAAGATAATTTCCCAGCTACTTTTTTAGTCATATTGACACAGGGACCTTCAATGTTCTCTCATGTGGAAAAAAATCCAGGTTGAAGAATCTGTCTGTGAAAAATCCCATTACTTGAAACTGCATCCATAATAATTAGAGTGGCCTTATTGTCCTCTCTGCCTACCCTGGAATGAGCCCCTGCTGACCTCTGCGGAGGGACATTTGTCACACGTGAGCACCGTGGGCTCTGGTCAGCAGTGCGTTTTATTTCATTTCGTTGTCAGGCCCCATGAATATTCTCAGCGCAGGGGGTTTCGCTAATTCTACGTGCCCAGCCAAGGGGGGAAACTGCTGTTTGTCTCGGCTGCTGTGTTGTAAACAGGGAGACCCGCTGGAGAGGTGTCACGGGTCAGGGATCGATCGATTTGTGCGCGCCTCTCAGGAACAAGTTCAGGGCAGATTTAGAGATACACCGTGCGAAAATTGAGATCCGTGGGGGCAAGAGCCTTGTTTCACAGTGCAGATGGTAAGGACCCATGATGCAGGAAGCAGGCTTCATAGCACCAGAAGTGCACCCCATAGTGCAAGAGTTAAGCTCCCTAATATAGTGGTTAAACCCCATAGTGCAGGTACCATACTCCACAGCACAGGAATTAAGTCCCACAGTGCAGCAAGCAGGGCTGATGGTGTTGGAAGCAGGAAGAGGAACAAATATAGAAGCCAAAAAACACCTAAACAATGCTACAATTGGGTCATAATACTCAACTTCAGTGTTGAATATTATGACCCAGTTCTCATTCTGCAGAAAGGAGGACCCAAGTACAGAAAGCCATCTCCATAGTACAGGCAACAGACACCATAGTTCAGACAGCAGGCCCCATAGTGCATGAAGCATTTGAAAAATTGAGGTTCATTGTGTAAGTGCAGGTAGGTAAGACATCTTAGTGCTGCAGTCAGGTTCTGCATAGTGAAGATGTAGCACCACTGCTGCTCAACTTCTTACTCCTCTTTGCCTTCATCTGCTGGGTTAGTTTGTGCTGCCCTGTTTTTCAATGCACAAACAAGGGACCATCTAAAAATGCAAATCACCGTACGTTATCGTCTGTGTGACAGACAGATCTTCACTTAAACCTCAGCAGTACTGGTGTTCAGGCTGACAAGATGATAAAATCTGAAACTAGAGACCAGTATTGAATGACCAACGCTAAATGTTCTCTTTATTTCACTCACTCACACATTCACATACTCACTTGCTCACTTGAGTAGCTCATTAGAGTAGCAATACCTGTTCATTCGGACAACCTCCCATTATTAAATGATGACACTGAACACCACCCTCCCCCCCAATATAAATATAACGATGCCACTTTGTAAAAAAATAAATGCATAAACAAAAAAAAGAAAATACATATTTCTGTTGAATATCAGTGCAGCACGACACATAGTCCCACCGCCTACTATGTGTGGGCAAAGCCTGTCACGGTCAGACCTGTACAATCTAATCCACTTTTCCAGACTGAGCCTTTACGGCCCTGTTTACCAGCTGTGCCCGTTCGTCGAGCTTAGTCTGGCCTCTGCCAGCAGGCCAGTGAAGTTGTGATGAAGTGACTTTACCATGAGTGCTGCTCGCGTTGTACCTGCAGGCTGATGGTAATACCAGAGGACTCGGGTTCGTAGAACATCAGCACACACCAGACATCTGTCACTGAGCAGGGCTCAGCCCGCCCCCGATGTCACAATGATATACGCTTTGTTTTCAAACATCACTGTGGATGTACTAGCACGGAGGAGCACCTCTCCTGCTGTCCATGCAAAAAAACGGCGCAGGAATTGTGTTGTCACGTCCGATCCTGCAGCGCCTTCTGCGCCACTCATGAAACGAGACGACGCAAATGGAATTTTTTTTTTTTTGTCTTGGAATTATTCTTCCAATTTTGTAGCTCTCTACACCTACACACACCCTCAGATGTGAGTGCTGACTCAAAAAGTACCAACCTGAATATTATATATTTGGGCCGATTGCATTGCAGTTTGACACATAGTGACAGTTTAAACATTTTTTTCTATTTAGTTTTTACAGTTTGCAATTTTCCGGTGATGTGAAGAACTGAGAGCTTTTATTTGAAGCTTCTATGGAAAAAAAGGGACTTTGATGTGAAATTATCAAGGCAGTTAAATTCTGCACAGATAAATCCGTATTCTCTTTCCATCGACTCCCTGTTTAAAACGGTCTAAATGATGTGAAGTAGTAAGGGGGGCAGATAACACAGAGTAACAGAACAATGAAATACCACACAGTTTCCTGCGTCTCAAGTCCTCCTGCTATGAGTTCCAATTGAAGTTTTCTGTGACTTGTGTGGGTGGTGCTAACACACTTGTTTTTCTTTGTGCTACACTTTTTAAGTCCTTGTGATTTGAGGGGATTTGAGAATATATATATATATATATATATATATATATATATATATATATATATATATATATATACATAAATAAATAAAATAAATGTTTGTAAATACTTGGTATGGTCTAGAATTTCTGTTGAAAAACATTACAACGATTACAAAAATTATTACAACAATTATAGCAATTTCACCACAAACCTTGCATTTCCTGTAATATGACACAATTTCCCTGAACAAGCCCATCTCATTGCAACCCCAGATGACAAGTGTGAAAGAGCCTTCAAAGGTTATATTAATCTATTGAAATATTATTCAACTTTAAACTGCAAAAAGAGAATGTGTACAAGTATGGTAACACCACTGAAAATGTCCCAGTTTTGAAATCATTATCACTTGGGATTTGAACATTAGAGTTGGCTGTTGGGTTAATTTATCCTCTTTTTTGTGCACTTAATTTGAAATATATATATATATATATATATATATATATATATATATATATATATATATATATATATATATATTTATTTATATATATCTTCAGCAAATAGCAGCATGAGACCCATAAGACCTGCTTTATTGAATAAATCAGCATGCCATTACAATACTGAGTGCCAGAGTGTGACCGTACACCTTACATAAAAAAAAAAAAAAATTGGAGTAAATATGAGTCATCAGAAACACTGGGGGGGAAAAGAGCTGGCTCCATTAGAGAGCACTTTATATTGAGGAAGCTTGTTGAAATAACATACAAAATGGCAGTGATTTACTGGATGTGCCATTGTATAGGTAAAATGCTTTTTCTAGAATAGTGTTGTTAATGTCCCCCATCTGATTCATTAGTTGTCATGGTTTTTGCGGTAAAAAGTTTGCAGTGCATTTCAAGTAGTGCTTTTGTGCTTTGTGCTGCATCGGTTAGCCAAAGCAATCGCGTGGTACCTCCCAGTTCTAAAGAGCTGAGTCTTGAGAAAAAAAATATGGTGGCAATATGCGGTCGGTTACAACAGTGGTAGTTTGCTCATTCCGCCACTAGGGGGCCAAGGCTTAGAGAGAACAGCCCTTGTTGTGGAACCTTGGGGTCAAGATACAGACAGCTGACCAGAGGTGGAGGAACACAGAGGTCAAGAGAGTATGAACATGAAAGGTGGCATGGTCAGATCATATTAGTAAGTTTTGAAGCAGAGGGAGTCTGCAAGTGGTAGCCAGAGGAAGGAGCACTGTAAGTTTGGACAGGGACCAGGCAGGCAGCAGATTTCAAGACAAAGTGGAGCAGTCAAATAGCTTTTGCTAGGACACCAGTCAGGGGAAATTTGCAGTTGTCCGGGTGGGACTTCGGCAGGGACAAGAGCATTATCTGGAGTGAGTGGGCAGGGAGAGATATGAAGGGAGAGACCACGACAGAGGGGTAGCGTGAGACAGGTTAACTTACACAGGCACAGAGCTCCTGTGTGCAGTGAGGGACAGAGGCAGGGAAATATGGAAATGAGATGGCTAATTTGGCTTCCAGGTCCAGCAGACTGAATCGCTAATGATCAGCTGCTATTATCAAACAGTGTGCTTACATTATTGATTCAGGCTCCTTTATTTCTCTCTTCATTTTTGTGCCCGTTACCAGCCGAATCTCATCCAAACCCCATTGCAGTATTTTTTGCCTTCTGTGGACATTGGAAACTGAGCATCTTTACTTCTTTTAACGAATCCAGCAAGTTTTATCGGGCGGTGCCCGAAATGCCTGGGTGAACCGGCAGCATAAGGCATTACCTCAGTTCAAATGATCAGTTGTGTTTGCCTCCTAAGCCTCGACAGAAAAAAAGAATGCAAAGAGCAATGATTAAATCCAGGAGCACAGTCTCACAGACTAATGAGAAGACACATACTCCGTGTCCCCAGCCGAGGTTCAGCACAGGCAAACAGGGGATGCGGGCAGCTCTGCTACTTTTAATTTTCAAGGGCTCCTTAAGCCCGCAAGACTGAATCAACTATTTAACAAATACAATGGGAGAAAGGAAAAAAAAATCCCACACAAACACCTCTTTCTGCGGTTGTGCCGTGTTCTTAACGAACGCTCAGAGATGCATGTTACGAAACCACAGCGTTGAGCCTGTAAGCGGGGACCCCGTTGCACATTCTAAGCGAGTACATTGTGGGGCGCTGGATGAAGAATCAAGAGCTTCCCTTCAGAGGGAAATACAAGTGGGAGGTACGGGCTCAAATGCTCCTGACAGGTTAAAGAAAGGATTATTCAGAAGAGGAGTCCCTGTTGCTATTTTACATATTCATGTTTGCATGGGGGACGTTTGCATTCCGTGTGCATACTGAAGGAATGGAACTCCCTTTCACATTTCTTGCCCTGAAGATGTAATGGGAAGGACAGGCTCCCATAGGTGGGTTAATATAAGGATTATGTATATATATTATATACGGATTAACCCCCATGCCGATTTACCAAAAAAAAAATGGCCTCCAGTCTGGAAGAGCTAATGTGTGCTGCTAGAGGCCCTTGTGTGATAGCCTGGCGAGGGGAGGGAGACTGACACAGAACTGGATTTATAGCCGGTGTGCCATTGTGACGTCTCAAAGGCAAAGACGCTAAACGGCGGAACAGCAGGTTTCAGTGATAGTATGGTGCAATGGGGCCTTGTGGATCATCTATATAATAATAGCGAGGAGGGCGTGAGCTCACAAGAGTGGGATCTTATCCTAATCCTCTGTCACTAATCATTACTGTGGAGTCAGAGGTCAGAGCTGGCTCGCCATGTCGGATGCTGAAAAGAGAAACAATGTTCTAGTATAGGTTCTAGTATATTAAATGTCGTTGATCTGTTCTCGCTTTTGCTTTTTTCTATTTAATTATACATCCCTTGACACAAGCCCCTCACTACAGTGATGATTTGCTTTAGTTTTTTTTTCTTCAAAAGTAGGTGTATAAATTCCCCTCTACTTCTTTCACAATGTTATTCATGAATGGTTTTAAGACAAAAGATATGAATAGCATACTACTCTTCTTCCTTTTATTTGTTGAATTCAACTTGTTGGCATAACACAAATGAGAAGCATTCAGTGTTTTTCTGAGGAATGCAAAGGTCATTAAACAGCTTTCCTGTGGACTTTGAAACACTTATGATCACTATTTTTATTCCGTTAGGACTCTTCATCTGCATTTTCTTGAATGTCCCATTACACAGAACTGCAGTCCTGCCCTACAGAAATTCAGTTCGGTTCTTAATAGCACCATGCTTCTTGTTTAAATTAAGAAAAAAACAATATGAATGTTGATAATGCTATAAATGTGAATTTTAAAACCGGTAAAATGATCATTTAAGGTGAAACAACAGAAAAATGTAAGTGTGGAATTACGCTGTGCCTCTGGAGTTATGTTGATGGTGTATATATTTTAGTATGTTTGGTTTGATCGTTACGTTTTTTTTTTTGTTTTCTTTCTCTGTGTAATTACCATAATGATTCAAGTGTGAAACCCAGGCATCTCCTTGAATGTTTGAACTAATCCCAAACTGTTTAATGCAGACTAAAAACCTTATTCATCATCTTGGGAGGACAGCCCACTGAAACATGAATATTTAAATGCTGAGGGGTGGGCTGAAGGAACTCTTTGCTCTGAAGGTTGTTGCCATGAGCCAAGGGCACAGAGCTTCCCATTTGTCAATGTTCTGACCCCTGACCCCCTTGCCAATCATGAGTCATGGGTATGAGATATCAGAGGGGCCCATGAATGCTCAGGCCCTGGGTCAAAAGTGTGAGTGAATCCAGTCCTCTGACGATGAAGCAGGAGGAGAGAGCACAGGGCCCTGGATCTGCCACCTCATTCTCTAATGAGGTTTGAGGCCATAAGTTGTACTTTATGTGAGGAAATCTTGACAGTACTGACCTTACATCTATGGTCTGACTATAACATTGTTTCATGCATAACAGCCATTATAAAGCTTTTTCGTAACCAATCCTTACAATGAAGGTCATGAATTTAGTTACTTTTTTTGTTTTACCTATTGCTTGGCCTGTTCTTTGCATTGCATATTTTGTCATAAATATAAGTTTTTCGGTGCAAGGTCTAAACAATTTAGAAATAACCTCTGTCATCATTTAATTTTGTTTATTACTTTCTTGGTAAAACTTTGTGTTAAGTTTCTGGTATACTAGTGTTGAACTGTAACTAATTTGGTAATAAGAGTGTAATTGGTATTCATAGGGTTCAACTAGTTAGTAACTAGCATTATTTACTAGTAAGTAAATAATTAAGTAACTACTATTATCTACTAGTAAGTAAATAATTATGTAACAATAATGCAATTACATGCCATTATACATTAATTGCATTACATTGCAATTGTTAGTTACAGCATAACTACACTGGTATAGTACAATTTAACATAAGATGTAAACTTTTTACCAGAATGTACTCTTTTAATCATTTAAATCTGGCTTACTCAGTGTCTTTGTTAAATTCATAGTTTGGTCATTTTAGGTAATTTAAGTTCATTGTTGAAATAGTTTGTATTTTTCTTCCCCATTAAAATGTGAATGTCAGTTAGAAGAGCACACTCGTTGGATTATCGGTTATTGCATTTCTTGGTCTCCCAAAAATCATTATTGCCATTGAACTAAAAAAGTCACACTAGACAGGCCCTACTTAGAACATTGACACCATAGAAATGGGAAAGCTACGTTCTCGTGCTTCACTGAACAAATGTATTGTGTTTCAGTATGTCTCTTCCAAGCTCTTGACATTTGAAGCGATATTGAATTTGTCGGACTCATTGGTTGCTGATCTGGATTTTCGGACTTTCCTTGCAGATGGTGCATGGCATATAATTCCCTAGTGAAACAGAGGGTGGAAGGGTAAAAGATCTGCTGTGGAGCTGTGGCTTTGTTTTTTCTGCCATTTGTCATTTGCTTGTCCAGTGCTTTTGCAGATTTTTTGCCCTTTGAACTTTGTAGGACTGGATGAAGAGAGTCCAGCAGGAGCGTTTGTAAGAAAAAGAGCAGAGCAGAATACTCTGCAAGAAATGACAGACTGCAAAACTTCAGGACTGGAGGACCCTGTAATAAGGTTGCGGCTCATAACAGATGCATGCTTGAAAAGCTCAAGGCAAAGCCTATAAAAAAAGTCCCTCGCTGATGAAAACCCGCAGTAACATCCTAATTTTATTCATAGAAACCGTGAACACATTTTACTGTCTTTTCATGATAAGGCTCCATCCGCGTGTTTTTATGATTCCAGAATTTGTCGACGATGATGCGACGCAGAGGTCTTCCGCAGGTGCTTATTGGTTGGTTATCAGCGCAGCGGAGGGGCTACACGTCTAGTGGACTGTAATCCGATAACCTACTGGATCCGAGGGCGAGGGTTAGATCAGTCCACACTGTGAGGGATCAAGGCCTGTTGTGCTCTGCTAATTGTGTCTTTTCTTGGGAGTTGCAAATCACACAAATTCAATCGTGGCTGGGACTATACTTGTAGGGGTGGGAGTGATATTAGATTATATTGAATGCATAAAACTGCAGGGCAGAAAGGCTCATCACCCCACCTCTGAATGTGTCCCTTTAAGGGAGATGAGAGATGAGCTGTAGGATCTATGAATCCATTAGCGGCTTGGGTGCAGTTCATCACTTTGGAGAGTGCAGAAACTTATTAAGATAAGAAGAAATTAAGGGAAATGGAATCCATTGGAAAAACGTTGATAAACTTGCTATTGAGCGGGGTTTCCTGGTGCCAGCCACTGTGTGTGTGTGTGTGTGTGTGTGTGTGTGTGTGTGTTGGGGGGGGGGGGGGGGGGGGCAATTTTGGGGAGTACAACTTCCATTAGACAGTAGTCATATTTATTCAGGGGGCAGTGGGAGCACTAGTGGTGCAGTGTCAGTACATTTGTGTTAGTGATGCAGTGGCAGAAGAAACATATAAGTGATAACATGACAGTACAAACTAGTTAGTGACACAGTGACACTACAGATCTGTTAGAGATGCAGTGGAAATGCAGACACGATAGTCATACAGCGACAGTACGGACATGATAGTCATACATTGCAGACATTGCATTAGCAATGCAGGGATAGCACAGATGCCTTAGTGATGGCAGTGGCAGTACTGACATGTCTGTGGTGGTCAGAGAGCCATCAGTACAACACAGGGAACACAGCAGCTCTGCAGTTGGAGAACTTTAGAGGGACCCAGGGCGAAGATGACTCTGAACTCTGAGATTTTACAAGCAGATGATAAAATTGTGTTAGTCTACCCAACAGCTTTATGGTATTGTAATCACATTCTAACAGCATTGTAACCAATGCTTCCCCTCTCAGAAGGAGAGCAAGGAGGGGGTCAGGGGCAGGGGTATTGCGCTGGTGTAGGGAGGGGTTGCCGTAGCAGCAGGGGGTGCTGTCGCCACTATTAAAAAGAGTCAGGGGCGTACCACAGAGATGGACATGCCTGGTGCCCTTTTTTATCATTCTGTCTGGACTCTCCTGTGAGTTCGGAGAATACTTAATGAAGCAGAGCGTTTAAGTATCCCACTGGGAAGATAACAAGCAAAGCCTCTGCTGTGTGGATATCTAGTGATTTAAGCTGTACCACTTTACACAGAAATAGAACAGAGCGCGAGTGTTTGGACACACAGCCATTCAAGGACTCCCAGTCTGGCCACCATGGCTTATGCAAGAGCAGGGTTACTTAATGTCAGTAATGTAGTGTATATGCCATGCTGCCTTAAAACAACCATAACATGATATCAATGAATATTACAGCAATGGCAGCTTAAGTGTTGCTGAACCAAAATACTCAAAAATAACTTGTTTTCTAACCTTGAATATGACAGAGATTTGAGGGATTTATATTGTCCTCTCTTTTTTAGAAAAGATGCGTACTATTATAAACCTGTAGCAAAACAAGCAAAACAAAAGCAAAATCACACCCTTATTCTTCTGTCAGAATGGAAATTCTCAATTTGAATTCTGAAATCAAAGCAGGAAATCTAATCTTTTGGTAGCGGGATCACATTGTATTGAGCTTTCATATTTTCGCTCTAATCTTCAACCAATTTGAGTACTTTTACATTTCCAGAGAGAGAAGCTTCTCTAAATGCTGATAGCATCTCTGCCATCTTTGTCATTCTTTTATGTCTCTTGCGCACAGTACGCTAGTCTCTTAGCAACAGGTTTGCAGCCATGCATGGGCATGTATGCAATTACCAAATAACACATTAAACCGGAATAATACTCTGTAAAATTAGGTCTAAACAATTGCCTATATTTATACAGTGTAAGTGAAATGAAACTGTTTAATTAAAATCTAGTCGTGATATATGTAACAGAGATAGATATTCTGATCATCTGGGTGACAGATCATCTGGGATAACACTATCCATAATGAAGTAACTGTCTCTAGCCCTCCCAGTTAGCCTGCCTTCCTCCCATTGCTGTGGCATGGGTCGCTGCATGCTGTTCACTGGTAGTCCCGAACCACATCCTTACTGGTTGCAGCAAAGAAATTGCCCGTTGATTATTTTTAACCATATAACTCCTTCATCTTGCCAAAAACCACTATTAAAATGTGTTGGGCATTTTTGTTTTTTCACCAAACAGATTTTTTTAATTAGGGCATGACACTGCCATAAAATGTGATTTATGATGAGGGCAGTATGTTTTTTTTTTCAGTTTAGGCTAATTGTACCAAGTCGATTCAAAAGAGATTGAAAACATGGAATATTTAGAAAATTATAATAATCTATACTTGCTGGGAGGCCAAGCCACGCTCTGAATGTGCTGAACTGTAAATTCTATAGGGGCCACACTGCTGAATTGCTTTCAAATGAGCCGATTTGTTTGGTGCAGTGATTAGTAAACTGGGTGTATAGCCAGGCGGTTGCAGTCTCAAGTCCCGGGTAAGGTGCCTCTGTTTCACCACAACAGACTGTGCTTAACCTGAATTGCCTCTATAAATTTTTAGTTGCGTGAATGAACAATCCATTAAATCTAGCCCATTGTATGCTGCCCTGAATTATGCTGCCTGTTACATCAATAAGACAATAAAATAAGAAGGTGCCTTGGTTTAGATGCCGTTTGAATCCAGTGGAATGACCTCTTATGTGCATTCCTCCATGGTGCCTTTACTGCATTTTAAACAGGGATGTTTGGCCACTTGAAATTTAGATCTATGGGCCAAGCATCGATACTTCGAGATTAGATGCAATGCTCAGGGGCACAGTGACAGGACCTCATGTGGGATTTGAACCCATGACCGTTTGCATCAGACAGTCAGAGAATGCAATCTGGAGTGAGAGAGGGCGCAGAGCCCAAATTCAGACTCACAGTGTGTGTTCCGCTCTCACCAGAGCCAAAGCAGGAGATAAATGTCAACCCACAAGGCCAAAGTCACACATTAAATCAAAAGCACTTTTGTTTTTATATCCTATGAAATATCTCTTACTGAATATTTCATATCCCTATCATTCACCTATTTATTACTTCATCACTTCTGCAATGAAGCTACTGTTTCTTCCATTCATATTATGTTTGTTTCATAACAGTATAATAAACAGTAACACTGTAAATGTTTTCCATGCGCATTGAAAAACAGATAATCAGCATATTTATAAAGGGTGAAGCTGACACTTTAGGCCTGCTGCAATCTGCAACAACTGCATGTGCAACACAACAGCTATGATAATGATGATGACAATAGCAGTTAGCTGTGTCACTCTGTTTGAGCATCCAATACACTACGCAGTACCATTTGGCAGAGTTGTAGTGTAAATCTCCCACTACAAATAAAGTACGATTGCAAGCGGGCTGTAGGTTTCCTCAGCAGTGTTGCCCATGCATGTATCCATTCTGGGTCGCTGGAAAGATTCAGTTGGATGACAAATTATGAGAAAATCCATCTTGTGTATTAATGGACTTGAGTTGGGGTGGATATTGTAATGTGGAAACAGGAATTGAATGGCTGAAATGAGACATCTCCACTGCCATATATTTGTTTTGTTTTTTTTTTTTGTTCTCAGTGGAAATAGCGTTAGTCGTGCATGGTGCCGCAACAATGTGCTAATAAAGTTTGTTCATTCGAAAGCCGTCCCCACTCAGCCTGTTCTGTAATGGAAAACTCGAGGTAGACACACAGAACAGTTATAATATTTTGTCCTAATCATGGCTGGGGAAGGGAAGAGGTCATATGATGATTTGCAGCCTATGCGTCTCTATTCCATACAGGTCCATACAGTAATATACTAATAATGGTTTCATGGAACATTAGCTTCTGACAATAGCTGATACCTCCGCTTGACTGCTGCCTTATGCTGATGGATGGGTTGTTTCCATATTCTAGGGAACAACAATGTTCATGAAGCAAGTATTCATGAAGTGCCATTTGCAAGCACTGGCTAGCGTGTCGCCTTGCATGAGGCAGAATGACGGTAGTATAGGTTAATTGAAGTTTCTGTGGAGCAGCAGTACAGCAATGATCTACATACCTCCAGAAATCAAATCTAAATCCTGTGTATGTGCAGATACTGCAGACCAGGCTGGCAGAATTACATTAGCCCAGGTTAATCCAAGTTTCTCCAGAGTGGCTGCAAGTGTTGGGAAACAGTGAGGCAGTACACTGAAGTCCTGATACTATAACCAAGCTCCCAGAAGCGTGTGCTTTTCTCTTCTGACAGTTTTAATCAGCTTGATGAGGCAGTGTGAGATTTCATTAGTATCTGACAGGGCAAGTCTGTGGTGGAACTGTGTGTGGTGGGGGGTGTTGGGGGGGGGGCAGGGGGCGTGTAATACGGTCTACAGTGATGCTTTCACCAAACCTCATAAACAGCAGGAAAAAAACAGACTAATGGACTAATAAAGAAACTGGTGATAATGTCTGTTAGTGTCCCTGGTCTTTCTTTCAAGCCAAACACAGCAAACAGAATGTTCCTCTGTAGAGTGCATAATAACTGTTGGAACTAGTATTAATTTGGCTGCCATTTACATTCTGCATTTCCATGTAGAGTATTTTGAGTCCATTGGAAATAAAAAGAAAAAGATTAAACAATGAAAGAAATGGAATGGTGAGACGGCTGGTTGCTGGATCTCTCTGAATTACCTGAGTTTACACTTTGGTCCACTTAAACTACTGGTTCCTGACTGCCTAGGTTTTCACTGAGGCCTATAGAGGAATGATTTACTGTGAATTACTGTGATTGGCATTCAGAGCTGCAGTAACTCTAAACCTCTGACATGCCTTGACGTTTGACCTTATTTAGTTGAATTAACTGCCAGTGGAAGATCCGTAGGTCACCTACTGGTGGCTGGGTGACTTGTGTGGCCTTTTTAAACGGTACTGGAATTCATGGAATACTGTGGCGAGAGAGGCAGTCGGGGCTGAGAGAGGAGATCTCCATCGCTGGGCTGAGATATGAATTACGGTCTCCATTACAGGTTAAAAGTGAGACTCTGACAGAGCAGTGAGAGAGTCTCTATTGCGGCCAGCGCAGACTGCAGCGTCTCATGGGTGAGGCTGGGGCGGCAGCCAGCTGCTCGGAAACTGATCAGAGAGAAAGAGAGAGAGATAAGAAAGCTGGAGAGAATACCAACACCTCACATTTCGGTGGATGAAGCAGGACGAGGACAGACTAGTGGCAGACGCTGTAACCATGAGCATAACGCTGTGTCAAAAGCGGCATTTACTGTACAAAAGGGCACTGTTTGATTCCACAGAAGCTCTTTATGCATCCTTACATGGCCACAGACATAGCTGTACCTGCTATTATGAAATGTAAAATTCAGACATTGGGTGTTTCAGGGTAAGTTTTTATAAATGAATCCTATACAATGCAATAATGTGATAGCCCTTCATGTGTTATCTATTGAGCTTAGCTGGGTAGCCGAATGGCCACTCATTGGCAGTGTGGAGGAATTGCAGTGTGTTTTGACCACCTGGTCCTAGTGCTACTCTGAGATCTGACTCTGCATTGCCGTAGGAACACATGGCAAAGCTGTTACGTGATCATGTACTGACACCGGGGATGCAGGCTAGTAGAGGACACAGGAAGTGACATCCCAGAATAAACCTCTGTTAAATGACACAAAAATAGCACCTCCATGTTTTGAAAGCTGGAAAGTTTTGTGCTTTAAATGTTCTGGATCACAATTAGAGATCTGGGCTTACTTATCCTAACTGAAGATTTAGATGCACGAGAGAACTTTCTCACCTGGGGTTGAACCCTGAATCCTTTAAACCCCCCCCCCCCCCCCCCGGCCAGCCAGTACTCCTCATGGCTGCTGCTTATTTTTCTGACTGCACATCCATTCTTTTTATAATAATGTGCTCCAGGATACAGCCCAGAATAAAGTTACAGTAAATAGCTTGATTCGGGCATCCAAACAAGTTGTTATCATCTACAATTTGTCCTGCGGTGCGGAGATCTGTGTTGATTTGCTAACCCTTAGTCTCAGTCTTACCCTCAGCCTCAGTCTAACCCTCAGTCTCAGTCTTACCCTCAGCCTCAGCCTCACTTCCAGTCTCAGTCATGCATTCATAAGCTTGAGTGTGGTTTGTGGTAGTCAGCTTGATTGTATTAGCAACACAAAAGCATTTTCCAGTGGCATCTATGTATGCTACGCACGGACCATTCTCATATGGAAATGGTCTCTACACCTACCTGCATTGTCTATGGGGAAGTTTAATGGAGATAAATTATATCCCATTGTTTCCGAATTTGGTTGAAAGGGATGATTATGGTGTGATAATGTCATATAGTGGGCTGTGGCTTTTTTCAGTGTGTCCCTTGAGGCAGACCCTGTCATGGGTGTATGTAACGTGGTAGGCAGAGTGCTGTCTCACTTATGGATCCTGTTTCGTACTGGGATGTGAAAGCTGAGCGTGTTTGGGTCGAGCAGCAAGCCCCTGCTGATATGCTGAGTATCACCACTAAAAGCTTTCCTGCCGCAGGCTCTTTAAACAATATTCTAAGATGTTCGCTCTTTAAACTGCACATTGTATGGCTGAGGTAATCATGTTCAAACCAGGACAAGTGGTGTTAATGAAAACACCTCTGACAAAGGGCCAACTTTAAACTTATTGCTTTGTCCTTACAAAGAGAACAGTGTTACATTTTGTTTTTGTTCTTTCTTACATAACATTGTGAGTGTGCTGCTCTGTTGAAATGAATAAAACATGCAGTACAAGAAATCAAAAACAGTAATGGGTGCTTCATTTACTCACAGTTAAGGACAAAGTGAGGTGTGGCTTGTTTAAATATAAAATACCCCTTAGTGTGCTCAGACTTTGCACGGCAATGTGTACTGACAGAATGTAAATAATGAATTTCGTTTTAAAAGAACATAATGTTAACATTAAGAAGTACTGACTTTCACATTTAATAAGAAATGCATTGTGCAGCTGGATCTTTACAACAGCAATGGCAAATATGTACAATGATGTTGTCCCACCAACAAATTCAAACCCACATTTCATTGACTGTGGAGTGCCATGGTAACACTGCTCTGGGCTACTAGGATTATTTCCGTAGGTCTGTTCAGTGTGGAACAAATGTACAATGGTTTTGCAATGTTACAGCATGTTATCACAGTGTGTTCAGTGTTGTTGCAGGGCTGTGAGAATATTATTTGTTTGCTGGGCACTCAGGTCGCCTGTTCATTGCTGACCCCAGATCAGCTGTGTTGGGGTGGAGCTTACATTTTACAGGCACTACATCTGTGAGCGATTTTTATCGCACACTAGCTTGCGCAATGCTCAGGGAGGCGAGACGAATTCATGAGAGCTTCACGTTATAAAAAAAAAAACCCTCAGGCTCATTTCCAGACAAATCCATCACTCGGCCAAAGGTCTGAAACTGTAGAAAATGAGTAAAAATCATCCTTTCATTTTCTTTTTCTCTCTCTGTCTCTCCCTCTCTCTGTCCCTTCCTCAGACTGAAAATACTGTCTGACCTTCAGTGCCCGTCGCTGTGACCTGATTTAAGATTTTCTTTCCCTGTATCGCCCTCTCATCCGATACCCCTATTCAGTTTCTGTAAGAATGATGGCAGTCCAAAGGGATTGATCACAAACTATTGATGACGTCTCCTGATGGGAACAGAGGTCAAACATCCGAGACACACTATCTCTGTCTGGAATCCCGTGCCTAAAATTTCTGTCCGGCAGCACTTCCGATCTTCCTGCCTGGTGCTCTCACACAAACTGCTGAAGTCAGCTAGAATTCCGGGGGTGATTTTGACAGAAATGTAATATTAAATGGAGCCCAGGCTCAAAAAGATATCCGCGATGGGAGGCCCCAGCTCTCCCTGACTGGGGCCTTTTTTTCTCTGTGGCGATGAAACGTGAGCAGTGGTTCCCAGGCGAGAAGACGGTGAGGCAGTCCCTCTGTGTTAGACACAAGCTCAGCGCCACACAACTTCAAAGGCAAGGGCTGGTAAACCCGAGGCTCATCTTCAGCTTTAGCATGTCAGTGAACTTTTATCTTTTTTTTTTTAAAATCAAGTTGAATATTTACTGCAGCACTAATGATGTTTGTGAGGAGGATGGGAGCTTTTCTGTCCTGCTATACTGTTCAAGAGGCTCTGAAACTCACTGTGACTCATTATGTAATATGTCTGATGCATTTTTCTGTGCATGATGTGATTCAGACTGTATTGAGCATACAGTGTTAGGCCAGTCATTTTAACTCTGTTCCTCCTGAATAACTAGCTGCAATTCAGTTACATGTGGTAAATATGTTTAATGCAAATCTCTGTTAAAATGACAATCTATGATATTAAGAATTTAATTTTCACATAACAATTTGATTATTATTTGTTACAGTTAAGTAACGTCAATAAATCATTTTTAGGTATCAGCAATTATATTCTTTCAAATACAACTGAAGTTCTTGATATCAACAATTATGCTCTTGATAATGAAAATTATAATTCCTGATGTCAAGAAATAAATAAGACCATTAGTTTTCAACACAATAACTGGTATTGTTCCCACATTAGAAGCATTTTCAAAAGGGCCAGATAGTAACTTAGGAGTTTCATTCATTTCAGTCATTCATCTTCTAATGAGCATACATTACTAGTGGAAATTGAATTTTTGATCATCAGTTCAGTTTTTACAGGTTGTGTCTGGATTTTTTATGACAGTCATAAAATTGTAACAAGCTGGAGTTGTGTCCTTACTTGTCCTTAGTTTAATTTTTTTATGTCAACAACTACATTCTTAATATTAACAAATCCATTTCCGACATCAGAAAAATAATTATTAAAAGTAATAAATCTGTAATTCAATTTTCACGTTGCAAATTATTCCATGCTGCAATTTCATTATTACATTTTGAAGTTCTATTCTTATTTGTCGTGGTTGCAAGTAGAGGAAAACAATAATAATTCCATTCTAACATAAAAATGTTAAACACATCTGCCATAACGGTGCTACAGGGGGGAATATATTCTGAACTGATGCGATGCGTTGCTCTGGGAGATGCACAGTGCAATGCAATAAAGCTTATGTGTGACCTCTACATTAATAGGTTTGCATTAATGTTGTTCATGCATTTGTGTGTGCAGGGTGGATGTGATTTAGATGCTGCAAAGCGTGTTTGCATGTAGAGTGTATCGTGGGTGAGCAGTGTATTTGCTGTGAATATGTTTTTCCTGTGTGTGTTGGTGGATATATTTTTGTCTGCGTGTTGATGGATCTGCGATTCGGTTTTGGAAGCGAATTTGGTTTGGTGTTGAATTTAAAGAATGTTTCATTTGCAGTGCATATGTTTGTGCATCCATGGGTTCATGTTTGCATGCTGGATATGCAATATGATTCTGTGTAGGGTGTTAAGTTTGTGTGTTGGCGGTTGTGTTAAAAGTATATGGAGAAAATAATGAAAAAAATGAGGTGTCTGGTCTGTTTAATCAGACGGTAACACTTACACCACTCTACATAAACAGCAGGAGGAACAGATTAATGGAATGGAGAAAAATGTGATAATGCGTTTTATAGGGCTCCTGGTCATTCTTCGTTGTCACGCTGCCAAAAAGGAGCATGCGGAATGTTCTTTACGCAATAACTGTCAGAATTCTGACATTAATTTTTCCACCACTTACACTCTGCATTTTCATACACAATATATTCAGCTTTTTTGCTGTTTCTATCTAAATTATCTGCCCCTACACCTGCATCCACTTACACTACTGGTTGCTCTCTGTCTAGGCTTGCACTGAGGCCTATAGAGGAATGATTTGCTGTGAATAGAGTAACTGATGATAATGTCTATTAGTGTCCCCGGTCTTTTTTTCGGCCAAACACAGCAAACAGAATGTTCCTCTGTAGAGTGCATAATAACTGTCGGAACTAGTATTAATTTGGCTGCCATTTACATTCTGCATTTCCATGTAGAGTATTTTGAGTCCACTGGAAAGAAAAAGAAATAGAAAAAGAAAAAAAAATGAAGGAATGGTGAGGTGGCTGGTCACAGGATCTGTCTGAATTATCTGAGTTTACATCTGGGTCCACTTACACTACTGGTTTCTCGCTGTCTAGGCTTGCACTGAGGCCTATAGAGGAATGATTTACTGTGAATTACTGTGATTGGTGTTCAGAGCTGCAGTAGCTCTAAGCCTCTGACATGCCTCGTGTTTGACCTTATTTAGTTGAATTAACTGCCAATGGAAGATCTGTAGGTCACCTACTGGTGGCTGGGTGACTTGTGTGGCCTTTTTAAACAGCACTTCAAGTTGATTGTCATGATGAGAGAGAAGGCCTACAAAATGGGGATTAGAGATGTAGTCTAGCATTAGGCCTTTGAGTTGGATCTATGGCATGTTTTACGTTGGCGGGTGCCTCGTGTACAAAGAGATCGTGAGTCGGTGGGCGAGCGTTTGCGTGTTGGCGGATGTGTTAGAGTATGAAGAAAGAGGAATAACATGCCTGTCAGGTGGTACGTGTCGAGATATAGACTCATGTGGAGTGTGGAGGTGCACCTAATTCGGGGAAACAACGGCTCAATGCTCCAGAAAGCCCTGTTTATTGTGAAACATTTATTAACAGCATCACTGCCACCCTGTTGCTCCACTATCACCTCCACGGTGTCTGCTGTGCTGCCTCCTTCCTTTCTGAAGCTCCTCTCCAAACGTTTTTAATGACCGTAAAAACCCATGCGGTGCCCGGGCAGGGTTTGTTCGAAATTTTTCATCCCAGCAGGTGAGATGTTTCCAAGCGGTGTCACTCTCAGGGAGCTTAACACTCCCACACAACCTACCTCACCCCGGTGTAAGAAACCCTGTTCTCTCTTTGCCTCAGATGGAGCAGAGTGAAATAAGGCATAATTTCATCTTCATTATCGCTATTGTTAGGCATACGCCTACAGAAAAAGATAAGGAGAACAACAGGCACATAATAGCTAAGATAAAAAAATTAGCATGTGTTTTCTCTTTCTTGTTTTTAAAAAATACCTGTACATTTTACTATAGTAGTAAACTAGTACTAGTCCAATTTACTATAGTTGTTTGAGATTTGTGTTTCAAGGGTCAGTGAATTATGCTAGAAAAGACCTATTAAATAATTTATTTCCTAGGCATTCATTTAGATAATTATATTAATTAAAGATGACTTATTTAAAAAAGCAATTAGGAAAACAAATACCGAATGGGTAATAAATAGGCAATAAACTGTGAAATTAGCAGCATGAAATCATTTTTTTTTCAATTCTTAAATGTATTTTTCACATGTTCAGACATTCTTTAACATTTATAACATTTATAATTTATAATCACAATTAAATACACTAAGAAGTTGTAATGCATATTTATCATTTGTATAATTTAATAATGGCATTTACTTACTCTCTGTATCAAAGATGTAAGTAATACATATTAGGAGTAATATTTATAAATTATTTCAATCCATATAAACAGGTTATTTAAGTTGTAATTTTCTCAGCATATCTCGGCCAATAAATAAAACACGTAGTAAGTGATAAATGATACTACCACCGCTACTACTATTAATAATAATCATAATTTTCCGTTCCCCCAACACACCTGCATCACATGTTCTGACCCTGAAGTCACAATACTCCAAAGACTGGGGGGCTGCTGTTAGCACTTCCCAGCTCACATTAATATTTAAATTGTGGAATGGGAAATGGAATTGAGAAAAAAAAAAAAAACTTAATTATACAACAGGAACCTCTTGCTGTTTAAAGCAGAATGGATTTACTTGCATAAATTTCATTCTGTGCCATTAGATATAAATTAAACTCCAATGCCGTCACACTGCCCCCTTATCATATGTTTTTTTTTTTTCAAATAGTCGCAATAGGTTACATTCGATAATTTATATTTCATAAAAGGCTGATAATTGGATAATAAAGAATTTAACGGACTAATCAAGGTAAGAGCACTCCAGCCCGCTCAGCTGAGTGAGACTGAATCATTTAATTATGGTGTACGGCACCATGCAGAATCTGAGAGTTAATAGCACTTAATTCAATTTGTAATTAAACATGCTCATCAAATGATATGTGCTCCAGCCACATCTGTACACGCTGTAGGAAATACAGAGAGGAGCTTGCAACCCGCTGTAGATCGCTGTAATCACATTTTACTTATGGAGCTGAGCTGTGAATGCCAATGTGTTTTAAGAATGGTGATGGCTTTTGGAGGGTGTCTAGGGGATTTGAGAACCCATTCAGTTGATCTGGAGATTGTTGGGTCACTAGGATGTGTGGTGCATATGAGCTACATCAATACTAGGTGAGAAATGCTACAGAGCGGAGATAAGAATACTTAAGACTTCATTTGTCTCTGTTCTACTGCTTGTTCCCATTCCCACTGGTTTTGCAGTATTGTTTTGAACTGTCAGTTGCTGGCTTTCTGATTCTCTATAGAAAATTCTGTGGAGTGCCTTGTGAAAATATCATTATTGATTGCTTGTGTGGCACATTTTAAATAACTGTCCTTGATGTTAGAATGTAGTTAGTGTAGCAGAGAATTCTGGGTATCACACCAGCACCACCACCACTACTACTACTACTACTACTACTAATAATAATAATAATAATAATTCATATGAGGTTCCTGGTTTACCAATCTCTTGCGACTAGCCTGCTGGTCTGTGGTTTCCATGGTTACTGTTTCATTAATGGATGGCTCAGTCGGGATGGACAGGTAAAGAATATGGTATTCATTCTTCCACCAGGTGGCGCTATGCTCACAATGCTGTCTGCTGTCAATCCAGTGTGTGCAATGTTCCTAACCCTGGTCCTGGCACATACCATGTGTACTGGTATTGCTTTCATCTGAGCTCTGAATTAATTAGGTTTGATCAGCCTCAAAGCTGATGATTGAATACTGATATTGATTTGCCATCAGTCAGCAAGAGCATTATCTGTTGTTACTTCTTTGTTACAGATATAGCTTCTTGAAAGTGTGTTTGTCCTGTCCTTCTATTGAACTAGATTCTAGCTACCCATCACTAACAACAGATACTCATACTCATGAATAATTATCAGGATGTGACATTACCTATCTTATTGCAGTTCAGTATTACAGAAATGAGTGAATGTGAGTGAATGAGAGAAATGCTTTTTCAGAATGATACAACAAAATGGTTTTCTGTTACTTTTTCTATTCATTTGATCCCCTTAAATTAGGAAAACAGACAGCCATTCAACTTTATTGATTAAGAGTAATTAGTTGTTCAATGGGGCATAAGACAATTAATTGAACAACTAATTAACCTTAATTGAGACAGCTGCCCTGGATTTGTTTAAAGGGCAGATATTAACAAAAATATGTTGAATCAACAGTTTCGTTTTCATATCAGCACAAACCTGCCTCCATCAGCGTATTTATTTCACAAAGTACGTGGATGCAGGGATGTCAAATAAAGATCATTATTCAATTAACAGCCCAGTCAAACCTAATTAAGTGAGAGCTCAGCTGGAGCGAACAGCAGCGTGCACACAGTGTCCCCGGGAGCAGGGCTGGGAAACGGCATGCCTCCGCAGCGGAGCCAGCCTGCCTGAAACGCACTGCACTTTTCTGGCCAGCCAGTCTGTGTTTTTTTGGATTTTACTGCAGGCATAAATGTATGACAGGGGTCTGTTTAAAATGACATAAAATTTCAAACAGATGTGTTGCTATTACAGAAGCTTTGAAAAAAATGCCTTTGCTTTGAACACAACTGAACCCATGAATATTCTTTTAAATGTTTTTTAATTGTCTTATATGCTTAAGAAGAAGGTAGGGCAAGATGGTAGTTATCACTGATGAGTAGTCATGTCTTGAGATAAGTATTATGCCATCACTGATCATTCATCAGATTTCATTTATGTGATGCTACAGAGCAGAGTTTATATCTTATACATCCAGCTACAGAAAAGGCCTGAAACATCACTGGATCCCATTCAGTGCTTGTTGAACAAGTTTTGCGTGACCGTGAGTAATCGTATCATTATTTTTTGTCTTTACTTTGGAACATGCAGTGTAGACACCAGCTGCTAAATATTTATTGATGACAGAACTTAAAGAAATCCAAATTACAGTGTAGCATGTAATATAATTGCAGCCATAACAGTAATAATAATAATGAAGAATTACTGTCAGGAAAAACATAAAAGAAAACAATGTGGAGCAGTTGAGAAGATTGGCGATTATCCTTGAAAGGATATTAATTTGAGATAATTACAAGTTGGCTTTGGGACAGTGGTGTTTAAAGATTACACTCCTGATAAAGTGCAGCAGTGGAGAGAGCGGAGGACTGTGCAGATGTTCATTAAATGGACTGTGACAAGGAGAGATTGGATTCAAGACGAAGATCATCAGTTATGTCAGAACAGAAAGTTAATAATATAATAGAGAGCTTTGAGAATGATGGAGGGCTATTAGGGCTGGCATTAAATATGTACGATCGCCCCGTTCAGCTTATCAAATCTTGTTGGTTTTAATTCTCCTGTTATGCCAGAATTTGACTGTCCCATTGGCGAACAAAGAGCAAAGGTACTTTGTATCAGACTGTGGATTCAATTCCCAAGTGGGACAGAAGCATTGTGATCTTGACCAAGTTCCTCATCCTGAATTGCTTTAGTACAGCATTTCCCAAACCTCTCCTGGCGGACCCCTTGTCCTGCATGGTTTAGATCTCTCCCTGCTCCAACACAGCTGATTCAAATGATCAGTTTGTTATTAAGCAGCTTCAGGAGTTCATAACAAGTTGATCATTTGAATCAGCTGTGTTGGAGCACAGAGAGATCTAAAACAAGGGGTCCTCCAGGAGAGGTTTGGGAAACGCTGCTTTAGTAAATATCTATGGGTAACATGTTTGTCCAGGAATTTATAGTTAACATGTAATTTATTCTGGATATAGATGTCGGTCAACCACACAAATACTACTACTATAACTAATAATAGTAATAATAATAATAATCATCATCATCGTAATCATTATCATTGTCATCATCATCATCATCACCATCATCATCATCATCATGATCACCAATAGTGCAGTGGTGAGAGATGTGTTAGAGGGCCAGATGATGTTTCCAAATACCTTAGTAAGGCTTACACTGTCACATAATGTTTTAGTCAGAATCATTTTCTTCTGCACAACATTCAGTTCCTGCTCTCCTCCTCAGAGGCCTTAAAAATTGGGAGAGTTTCTCACATTTTCCACCCTCCCCCCTCCTCTCTGCAGGTGGGGTCTGCATCGCGCAGTCCCTGAAGATCCCCAGGGAGCCGAAGCCGGGGGAATTTGACAAGATAATCCTGCGTCTGCTGGAGACGTCCAACGCCCGCGCCGTCATCATGTTTGCAAATGAAGACGACATCAGGTGCGTGTTCCTCAAACAGAGGCGCCGCTTCGCTGCTTCCCCGGGCCACTGTGTCAAGAGCGGCCTTTAATTCCCTATCAGTGAATCTGCAGCTACGCAGCCTGGATCCAGATAACAGCGCTTCGATTAGCCCTGGCACATCTGCTGGGCGTCTTATATCTTTTGTCTCATTGCGTGTTATTCAGGTGTTCGCCTAATTTATCATCGCCTAATTTAGAAGGGCTTTTATTTGCCAGCATTCAATTATGCGAGTACCCGGTTCTCAAACACTGCGCGTATTGAGATGGAAAATAAAAATAATTCTATAAATTTGTGCTGGGAGAGTGAAAAAAGTTAATTAGTGTTGAAAGGAAGAGTGTGGAAAAAAGAGAAAGAAACAGCGTTTCGCTCCGAGGTTAAATTTCCTGGGCCTGGAGACATGCGCTCGTTTCTCCCCATTGTACGGCAAACTCAGAGGTCCTGATAGACTCACTCAGCTCCCCAGAGCTTATTACATAATGTCCCTTTTCCACTGAAGAGCCGAAACCAAGCTAGCATAAGCTGGAGCCAGGGCTGCCAGACGCCATTATAGTGCTATTTCCATTGCGTTACCCTTAGCTGAAGCAGTAGCACATGACATCATGATGAACCTTCTCAGAAGAATTGCAAATGTAATTGATTAATTATTATTCATTATCATCCATTACATATTTAACAGAAAGAAATGATTTGATGATAGTGAGTGCAATATTTTATTACATACATTTATTCATCTTTTTTATGCCATTAAAAATAAATGCAAAGAAAAAAATTACAGAATTATAGTGAGAGTTTAAAATGATCTTAGCAAAGAGTGAAGAGATTCAGCTGAAAACTGTAGCAACGTGGCAGGATGCTTTGTTGACATAGAATTGATCAGTTTTCCCAATATTTTAAGTGATTTATGCATGCAGCAAGAATAAAATATACTCAAAGTGCAAGTCCTGGAAGAGGTGAGCAGGATTTTTACACACCCATGTGTAAAATGCGAGCAAGATGCTCTGTTTTATTTCAAGTGCAGTAACTGTTGTGGTGCCTTTGACTGTGAGTGCAGTATTAGCTATGTGTTTCCCTAACTGTGAGTGCAGTAGTAGTTGTGCGTCTCCAGCTGTGAGCACAGAGGCAGCTCTGTGACCCTCTCGGACTGTGAGTGGAGTGGTGGTTGCCTGTCGCTCTCCTACACAGAAGGAGGTGATGTCATGCTTCTGTCCTGCAGGCGGATCCTGGATGCTGCCAAGCGGAACAATCAGACGGGTCACTTCCTGTGGGTGGGCTCAGACAGCTGGGGCTCCAAGATCGCCCCAGTGATCCAGCAGGAGAGGGTGGCTGAGGGCGCCGTCACCATCCTGCCCAAACGGGCCTCCGTGGACGGTATGAGGGCTTGGGGGTGGGGGTGAGGGGCCAACAGAGGGAAAAATCCTGTCCCAGTGCTCCCCAGCGCCTGTCTCAGATTCGAGTCTGGGTTGGTGAACTGATGGGAAGAGGAGTTGAGAGGGAGGCTTGCTTACACATACCAAAGAGCCTCATCCAATTATTCTGTGTGTGTTGGCCCGGTGAGGAATTCGTTACCGCAGATCTTATTGGTATTCACAGAGACAGAGCAGGTCAGGCAGCGCACATCCGCGATACCTGCACCCCCACCCAGCTCGCTGAAGGGAGGTGAAGGCATCAGTGTTGGAGGAGACTGGTCACAAAGCAGGGTCACCGGTTTTGCTCTGGACTGCCGGCGGCAGCAGTAAGCAGGAGGTGTTGTAGAAGGGGCAGCGTGAGTCAGAGCTTTGTGCCCTGGGCGCCAGTGTTCTACGGCCTGTTTGTCCCCCTCCCACGCCCTTGCGTTGCACGCCACGTGTGAACACAAGAGTGTGGATGCGTGGGAGAATCTTTTCTCAGAGGACATGTATAGGATCGAACAGTATGGATAATTGCGCTTTCAAGGGAAATGAACAGATTAATGTCTAAAGGGGGGGGGGGGGGCATGGTGGGGGGAAGGGGTTCATACGATGAGTTTCTCTTGCTGTGGGGGCCGTGGGTCCTGTTGTTGGAGTGGAGGATGAGATCCGTGTGTCTGCTTTGTCTCCCCCCCCCGCCATTTCCCCCCTGCCCGCTTTCTCTCCCCTCGCAGCTTTCGACAGATACTTCCGCAGCCGATCCCTGTCCAACAACAGGAGGAACGTGTGGTTCGCCGAGTTCTGGGAGGAGAACTTCGCCTGCAAGCTGGGATCGCACGCCAAGCGCCCGGGCAGCCCCAAGAAGTGCACAGGTAACGCCGCTGCAGAGTCGCAAAAAGTCTGCGGCCTTTACCGCTCCGCAGTTACAAACAGCGCATACAGTGCAGAGCCGGCACGAGAAAAAGCTTTACATTATAATTTGAATCTCGCGGCTGTTCTTGCGTGAATGGCACAAACAAAAATCAATGCGCATCCCCACCGGATTAGCCCTGGTTGCGAAGGCAGACGACATTTGGAAAGTTTCCAGTGTCTGAATTCATTGCACCGCGTTGCTTCATCGCTGCACAAGTTCACCGAAACAAGTAGAGAGGAATGATATTGTCTCAAGGGGAGGTCTATGAATATGTGAAACAAGCACATTGAAATTCTTTCCCATCTCGGTGTCCGTGCGCTTTCAACTGAGTGAACGAGGCGTACAGTGAGCTGACAGAGGGAAGACTCGCGTTGCCGAGTGTTGTACAGTCTGCTGCGAGGGCACAAATCCAGACCACACACAGGAAAAACTCTGAAAGGCAGGTTAAGCTGAGTCACTGAGCCACTTTTGTTAACTCTGGTGGTTCGTGAAGAAAGTTGGACAGATAGTGTAAAGGGGGCAATCAGTTTTATCTGTTTGTACCACAGATTTGATCAGATAGGAAGCAGCCTGACACAAAGTGGCTGCATTACCTAACACCTGGCTAGGGAGAGAGAGAAAGAGAGAGGGGGCCTTCATAAAAATGTCTTATAAGAGAGGACAGTTTATTATTGAATCAGACCAAACCTGAGGGTCACTCCAAGGTCATTTGCTCATTTTTGTAAAGTCATTTAGCTGAATTGTTGTAGAGTAAAAGAGTGCTGGGATTCGCTGGTACACAACAAAAGGAGAGATGACTCTCATCGTTGACCTCAAATCATGATAAAGACTGAACACACCATGCAGACAGTGCAATCACAGACTTCTCATCTCTATGGAGAATATGAGCTCTGTGGTGTTTTGGTTTTCTGGAACTCCAGCGGTGGAACATTTGTTGGTCGGGACAGAATATAAATTGCAAAGTAAAGAGTCTTGTTTTTCGTGGGATGACAGCGAACCTTTGGTGTTGCTCTACCACTGAACAAATGTTATTCAGATTCTGTCAGTATGAATCCAATTGTTCAAACAGGAATTGAGTAGCCCCATGACTGAGAGTGTCTGTGTTTATTGTACTACAGACTGGGATACAGTAGTCAACATGAATGCTCCCCCCAAAGGATGACCAAATCCTCAAGTGCTGTCTGTCTGTAAATAATCCCTGATGGCATGCAATGTAATACCAGACACTTGTTCAGGAGAGTCTTTGAATCTGAAAAAAACAGCTCCATAATCCTTGTGTTCCTCGTTGGAAAGTATCCAGGTACAGTTAAATATTAATGTGGTTAGTACTAGAAGTCGAAGGACGACTGCACAAGATTTTACCAAAGAAAACAACTGCACACGAACTGAGGTTTACTGTTGTATAAAATAGTTTGGATAATTTTAAAAAAATAAGTGTTGTGGAAAAACACTCTGAACATCCTCCAGGAGACAGGATTCAGACAATTTATTAGGCTAGAGCTGGAAATGGAGACACTAGCATCCTTGGGTCCAGTCCACAGCAAATTCAAAAACGGCATATTTCAGAATGCTGGCATAACAAGGTTAAGATGTTAAGATGATCGGGTTGATGTCAAACAGCTGCTGTTAGCTTATCACAATCTCTGTTCTAGAACACTACATTCAGGTAACCACAATGCTCCAACAGGAAACAGGAAAGATCTGACAAAAAATAATCGCAGCAGAATACCTGTTCTAGACAGCAAAAAGGTTTTAATTGTTAGTACTGGACACTGTTAGCACTGTTCTATTTGGTTGGGTTTAGACATTAGCCAGGTAGTTGGTGCTGTTTGGTAAATTCACTCATTGTAATACCAAATTATTAGCCAACATGCCATGATGTCAGTTGATGGTAAATTCAGATAGTTAGCTCGCTATGTTAATTGAAACACAACAAATACACTTTTTTTAACATTCTGAGAATCTCAGCTGTGAGAGAAGCTATAGTAGTTTTGAAACCACCTTCAGGGCTGTTCCATAACATCTGAGAACAGTTTTCAGACACAGTTGTGAGTCAAGTAAAATATTTATGTGGGCTGTGGGCTTATTGTGTTTATGGGACAGTAGGAGGCAGAGACAGGCATATTCTCAGGGAGAAAGCATGACACAGACCATTACGTATTCTCAGTGTCTTAAAAGAAAGAAAGGACAAAGAGAGCACCATATTCTCATTGTACAGTATTTATAAGAAGAGAGAGCACAGACCATGTCATATTCTCAGTGTCTTTATAGGAAGGAGGGACACAGAGCATGCCATATTCTCAGTGTCTTTATAGGAAGAGAGGACACAGAGCATGCCATATTCTCAGTGTCTTTATAGGAAGAGAGGACACAGAGCATGCCATATTCTCAGTGTCTTTAAAGGAAGAGAGGACACAAAGCATGCCATATTCTCAGTGTCTTTATAGGAAGAGAGGACAGAGAGCATGCCATATTCTCAGCGTCTTTATAGGAAGAGAGGACACAGAGCATGCCATACTCTCAGTGTCTTTATAGGAAGAGAGGACACAGAACACGCCATATTCTCAGTGTCTTTATAGGAAGAGAGGACAGAGAGCATGCCATATTCTCAGTGTCTTTATAGGAAGAGAGGACACAGAGCATGCCATATTCTCAGTGTCTTTATAGGAAGAGAGGACACAGAACACGCCATATTCTCAGTGTCTTTATAGGAAGAGAGGACACAGAACACGCCATATTCTCAGTGCATTTGTGGGAAGGAAGGAGAGCGGAGACGGAGAAGTGGGGGACGTCCCTCGCTTTTATCTGAAGTGACTGTTATTGTTCCGACACGGCGACTTGACGTAATGATAATAATTACGGTGCCGCCGTTCCCCGCGCCGCTCTCTGCTGTGCCTCCCCCGCGTTTTATCTGCTCGGGAAACGCACACACACAACGCTCCACTGCTGATGGATTCCTCTGTCAGCAGCAGCAGGCCGCGAGATACTGTACAGTGATTTTTTTTTTTTTTTTTTTCCTGGGGAAAGCATCAAATTGTGACAACGTGACACCGAAGCAGCACTTTCTGTCACAAACAAAGCAGATGCATGGTGATCCAGGGAGAGGGAATCAGACTAACTTTGCGCTCCATAAAGTGGAAAGAATAAATCAACGCACTTAAGACCACTAATACTGGGTATAGCGTGTCCTGGGGGTATTCCAATGAGTTTCGCATCATTTAGCTTAACACATCCAATACTCCTCTAATGAGAGTTTATTCTGTCCATTATGATGCTCCGCTGTTAGCATTAGCAAAATCCTCCACGGTTTTTGCTGGACGCTCGCCGGGAAATACACAGACTTTCCCTGTCCGAGACATGTTGCAGAAATAAAACTGGATTTAATATTCCATGGAGAAAGTACCTGGAGCCACAGGAATAAATCAACGAGGCTCTTCAGAAACGCCGCATATTGCATTCCCCCCTTTTATGAAACTCTTGTATTGCACATACTATTCGTCTGCTTGGAGTGGTGCTGGGTGATGGTTTGAATTGATTTTATTATCAGCTCGAGACGGAGTTTTTAGTGGCACAACAAGAGGAGCTTGGATGAGCATATTTTTCTACCGCCGTCAACATCTGCAGAGAGCAGTCACGCAACGAGCCAAACAGCAGAATCAGCAGAACCTCTGGTCATCATCTGTGGGCGTGTGTGCATGACTGTATTTGTGTGTTCGCACGTGTGTGTGTGTGCATGTGACTATCTATGTGTACGTGTGTGTGTGTGTGTGTGCGCGCGTGTGTGTCTGTGAGTGTGTATCTGTATCTGTGTGTATGTGTGTATGCATGTCTTTTTTCGGTTTGGCAGGTTATCTCTGATAGCAGGCATTAACAGGCAGGCGGCTCTTGGGCAGTAAATCTGCATTGCAGGCGTATGGGAGGTGCACTGTAAGTGTTCATGTAGGTGGAACCCAGGTGGATAGTCGGAAGGTTAATGGTGTTTGACTTGCAATGTCTGCAGCGTGTTCGACAATGCAAAGAATTTTTGCGTCGCCCTGCCTTTTGTGGTCACCTCATCCATTGCTGCCAGTGAGAGGCCCGGGCCACATCAAATGCTTTTTGTTATACTATATGTAAATGCATGCAACATTTACACTTACAATTGCACTTGTTCTATTTCTGAACACAAAGAAGCAGCAGTGCCCTTGAATTGCGCGCTGCATCCTTACCTTCCCCTGGCACATACGCTTTCTGGAGCCACCAAAAAAAAAAAAAAAGAAAATAGCCGCAGGGATTGATAAAGGGGTGGGGCAGTGAGTCAATGTTCCTGCAGGAAGGTGGCTACCCCGTTGCCTCTCTGGCGGCTGTTTTCCTGCTAAACTCAATGTCTTCCTGACTGTCTACTGAATGTCAGCTTGTCCACGCAACCCAGGGCATGTCTCCCTGACCTGATTGGCAGTTGGGACCCAGCAGGTTTTAAAGCGCGCAGGAAAATTTTGATGTGGCAACATATGTCTGCCAACGGCGGTGTCTGGGTGTGCAGTGGCAACAACACTGCGTTAATATCCACCCAGAGGCTGTGTTGTCACAAATGTCACGGGAGAATGCAGTATTAACCGCCGTGCTCCGTGTGTGTGTGTGTGTGTGTGTGTGTGTGTGTGTGTGTGTGGAGGAGATAGAGTCATTTCTGGAGTCAGAGTTTTCTTCCTGCCTATGCATGGCCTTGGGTTGCTGTACAGTACCTTGCATCAATACATTCTTTTAAATGCATCCATTGTGTGGATTGTGTGTTTTCACCACCATACTAACTTGATAAGGGAGCTGGGCTTGTTACACTGTACACTGCAGGTTGGATTCCCATTTTGGGCACTGACATTCTAACCTCACTTAACCCAAATTATTTTAATAAAATAACCAGCTGTACAATATAAATGGATAATGTGTCAAATGTAAGCTACATAGTCACCCTGGATGAGAACATCTGCCAAACAAATAAATAATGCAATGTAACCTCTGTATGATGTGAACTATTCATAGTGTGAGCTTTGCTGATAGGTTGAAAAAAACGTTTGGGTGGTAAAATTGTGTGCTTGCATGTGACAAATTAGTTAGGTGCATTAAATATGAATGTCTGTTACACAGGAAACACTGCAAATTCCCACTCCATCTAAAGTGTCTCAATTCTTTTTAGTGCTTAACACCCCATGGCTTAGTTTTTGAGTATTTTTAATGATGGCATTAAAATAGGCTTTCCATTACTCCCTTATAGTGAGTGAGAGAGTGGGTTGTCCAAATTGAATCAAAAGAAAAAAATCTGGGTGCCTGATCATCTGCTGTATCACATCTTTATGAATGGTTTATCCAAGCTAAACAGCATTTTAACTAATGACGCGGAGGAGGATTTTGGGTAAAATACATTGTACCCACTCTGGATTTCTGTAAAAGTCCCACATTCCTTTCATGTAATCCGTTTTGGTCTCAAGCTTTTAACCCATATGTGCTTCTGTCAACACTGACATGTTCTGATGTCTGTTTTGGGGGTGAAAGAATCAACAAAGCTGCAAGTCAAAAGTAATGCCGTGCGCCATTTCTACCCTTGTCTCCTCTGTCTATCATTTGATCAGTAGAAGTAAGTAGAGTGAAGCCCAGAGTGCTTTGTCTAGAAATTTTCATCTTAAACAGAAATTATCTTGCTGTTTGAGCAAAACAGAAGATGCTGTGTAATTCAAGTGGAAGCGCATTATCAATTTCCCAAAGCTTTTGAAAAGCTTCCACTGGCTGAAATCTGACAACAAAGCAAGCTAAGGACAGTGTTACTGTAAGTGGATCAATATGCCACTTTATCTGACGGAGCGGTTCGTGGCCACATCCTCTCTGTCGGTTCTCATTTGATGAGTCCCGTTTGTTGCTCTGTAGAAGGCCAAAGGGCCTCACGGAGCTGGGTGGCCTCTCTGGTCCTGCAGCAAAGAAGAGAAAAGTAAAAAAAACAAAACAGAAACCAGCTTTGTGTTTGTGTCAACATCCATTCTCTCGCTGAAAGGAAGAGGCCACGACGTGATGGAAAAAAAAAAACAAAAAAAAACAAAGGCTTACACGGTATCCTGGTCCTCAATCATCAATAGCAATTAATTCCGATAATTACATTTGTAACGGAGAGAAAGGGGGGGTGACACAGAGGGTGCCCCGTCTGTGTTTCATCGTGCTCATTACCGCGCGGGTGTAATGAGGGTTCTCGTCTCTGCTGAACTTTGAAATTGTTTCGCGGCCGGCGCTCTCCGCATCTCATTTCAGGCGGTAGGGCCGACGGATGAGTGTGGCTGTTTTAAGAGCGGCCGGGGAGCTTAATTACATCGCCCCGCATCGGCAACAAGGCCCAAATGAGGAAATCGATGCAGAGGCCACAGATTGTTTGTCCTCCTCGATGCCGATTATGTCATAATCCGCGCCACTCAGAACGAATTGATTTGAACAGTAAGGAGCAGAAATAAGGCACTTAAGCATAAACAAATGAAACATCTGACCCGCACGGAGTCATCTGGAGTCATTTTGAGTCCTGTCCCAGAACAAAGATTAAAAAAGCAGTTTCGAATCACTGTTTGCGTCTTTTATTTGGTACCAGTGTGGACCGAGAACAACAGGTCAACACAGTGGCCTGAATGCAGAGCAGGTACCTCTATCTGGGAGAATGGGACAGTAAATATTTCATAAGAAAAAATTCCGCATCATCAAATGATGCCAGCAAAAAAAAAAAGCCTTTCCCCCCCCATTGGTTCGAAGGTGAGAGTGAACAGCTGGCATATCACATCTCTCACAAATGCACAAAACAATTTGTAGATTTTTACAAAGCGAGTTGGACAAACATTAAAGCCATTTTTTGGCAGTGAGGGAATTTCACCTGTTTAATGGACTGCATCTCTGTTCTTCCATGTATTTCATTTAGAGCATTTCCATAAAAAAAGAATCTAAGAATATACTTTTTAGCCCTTAGCCCCTCTGATCTGAAATCTCTCTTGGCATTGAGGCCCAGCCTATCTATCTGACGGTGTTTATTGTCATTCACTGCCAGGTATGTGTCGCAGTGACAGTCCAGCTGCCATGGAAACCATTATAAAATGGTCTGTGCGTAATTGCCACCTCATGAAGGGTCTGTGTCTCCAAACATGGCTTCTGTCTTTTTGACTAAAACATGTTCCCATACCTCTGTGTTGGGTTGGGTGTCACTAAAGTACAGCATTAGATCCTGCCTCCTGACTCCACTCCTTCTCTTATTGTACTATGACCATGAAGGAGAGGTGTGGCTAGGAGAATGAGGTGCAAACGCATAGACAAATAACGCAGACTAAAATTGATGCTCTGACTAATTATGAACTAATTATGGCTTGGTTTGATAGTGGAGCTGCAATTATGTTTCCACACGTCTGGACGTCACATATGGGTGGAACTATGAGGGTCCCATTCACTTTCCCACTCTCACGTATCCAGTAGCTCAGAGCACTAGCCAAACCTTCCATTTTAAATCGCCTTGTTCTCACAATGAATTATTTCAGAGCACAGGGTTTTAAGTGATCAAGAGTTTTGCAGTTAATGCAGTTACTTTTGTACGACACACTTTGTGGCTAAAAAGAGAGGATTGTGTGTGTGTAGTTTGGGAGGACTTATTCTTGAAAACCATAAAGATTCTTGTTGAGCATTGGACGTGTATTGAAATAAGGCCTTTAATTGTGGCAGAATAAGCCTGAGGATTCATTTCCCTGCTCCTCCTATGCTTTTGTATGGTGCATATGTTGCGATTAGGTCATATCTTTGGGGGCTGATTTATATGGATGGGTGAAAGGTTATTAATGTGTTCCACCCTGTGCCTTGGAGGCATTCTTCCCAACCATGAAACAGGTGATATTACCATTTTATGCAAATGCATTGCCTAATTTGCATTTCTTTTTAATTGGAAAAAGAAGAATTACATATGCAGCCAAACACACACACACACACATGCACGCACGCACACACACACACACACACATACGCACGCACGCACGCACACACACACACACACACACACATACACGCACGCACGCACGCACGCACACACATACACACACACACACACACACACACACACACACACCACAAATCAGCTCTCACCAGTCCTTTGTGTAGGGGAAGCTGTACTTATCCAGAGAGACATAGCAGCGGCAGCACATAATTACACATTTGTTTGTTTAAAGGCTGCCTAAATATTCAATTTCCTAATGAGTAAAAGCAGAAAGTCATTAGCGGAACGCAGTTCATAAAACGGTCCATCAGCCTTCTCCCTTGTCACTCAGCCCTGCCATCTGGCTGATGTCTAATTAGGACCCGTGACCAGACACGGACACTTGTCGCCAGGAGTACACAATTATCACATGATCCGAGCAAGTCAATTACATCTGAGGCCCACACCTCATTCTAGTATTCCCAATGGACAGCCACACTGTCGCCACAAAATCTCCAAAGATCTTTCTCGTCTGTTTACTTCTTCCACTCCTGTTGTGAGGAGAAGAGTAAAATCTAGACTAATGGAATTCTAATGACTTTGACTGGGCACGGTGCTGACTTTGGCTATTTTGTGCGGGTCTCCATGGGGTGTTTTATGATCGAAGGCCTCTCCTTTTTCCCGGTTTGAGTTTAGAGGTCATCCGAGGGGTGATGGGTAAGGACTGAAATCTCAGCTGAACGCACTCCTTGTCACACTGCGCTCACATTACCTTGGCCTTGCTTCCATGTGGGCCCCACTGAATGAGTCAGTGCTGGCACCAACATGGAAGAGGCAGAGAACTTTCCTTTATTTGATTATCATTCCAAACCTGTGCTGGATTGTTTTGTGCGATTAACAAGCATGCCAGTTTAAATATCAATCATCCAGTTTTTGCTTGATTGCATCCAATGTGGTTGCTCTACCTTTGTGAACTTCATGTGACATTGTTTTAGATATTACAAAAAAAAAAAAAACGTTTAAAGTGATCTCCAGCCTCTTCAGTCGAAATGACTGAATGCAAAATGCACAAAGGTGATGCTGTTATATTTGAAATGACCAGTTATGTGGTTTGACAGAGCTTGGTGTGCATGGCGTTCTGTGATTGATTTGGAGTAGGGAATCCGTCAAGAGAGCGGAGGTGGAATCGTCCGAGAGAACGGGCGCGGCTTGTGTTTTTTCTTTAATTCTCTCCTCAGGACAAACTTTAATTAAAAGTGTCGTGCTCCACCGCAATGAGAGCCAAACGAATCCGAAGCCACGGCGAGCCTTAAACCGCAAGCGCCCACCGACGTAGGCTCCGACACCGACAATAAAAAAAAGAAATAAAAAAAACAGAGTTAATTTGTGTGCAGCTGTTCGGTGTTTACTTTCCCCCTGACTTGTTTTGGCTCCGCTTGGCTGCGCCGCATGCCTACACCTGCTAGATTGGTGTCGGGAGCTCATGCGTTCCTCTCCGCAGAGGTGCTGCTCCACCGCGGCTGGCCTTCAGGAGGTGTGGCGGGTGGGGGGCTGGGCGAGCGCTGTACTGTTAATGGGATTTCAGTGTTTGTCTTAGGAGAATTTCTCAGGTGGCTCTGTTTTCGGGAGGGGTACACTGTTGATGATACTCCAAAGAGCAAAAAAGAATAAAAATACCAAATTGTTATTATTATTATTATTATTATTATTATTATTATTGTTATTCATAATAATAATAGCAGTAGTAGTGGTAGTAGTGGTAGTAATAATAGTACTAGTAGCAGAATTAGTAGTAGGAGTAGTAGTATTATTAGTATTGTTGTTGTATGTAAATTACTATAAAAATCTTATACTAAATTTTGTGAACACATACATTTCTATGCTTGAATTCTGGGAAATTATGCAGCTGGTAAGCCGGGACAGTTATCACCCAGTTCACAGACAGTTTGGCCTTTACCTGACGAAGTGGCCCTTCATTCAAATTTATTAACACGATCAAACTGAGCCTACCTCCATCTCCTCTTCAGAGGGGTCTGCGCGCTTTTTGCCAAACCTGCAGTGGAAAGCTCTGACAGTGATGGGAAAGCGACTGTCGGTCTTGCTTGATGTGCGCGGCTTTTCCATCAGCAGAGGAAATTGGACGGCGACAGGCATCTCAGAATGTGCTGGCCTACGCCAGGACACAGGGGAGGGACAGCACTGGGAATGCACTTAGAATCCAGGAGTAAGATGGAGGACAGGGCAAATGCACAAACATTAAACCCTCCCTAACAGGTTTTTCGACAGCATTTGTCCCTTGTACGAGTGATATGAGGATACAGTTGCCTTATTACATTTCATTATTACCATTTTGGCACGTGCTCTTATCCAGAGTAACTGTAACATAGGTTACAGTATTTTACATGTTACCCATTTATACAGCTGGATATTTATTCAGGCAATTCTGGGTTAAGTACCTTGCCTAAGGGTACAACAGCAGTGCCCCGAGGGGGACTTAAGCCAACAACTTTTTGGTTACCAGTTTTCCTCCTTACCACTATGCTACATTGCCACTCACTTCCTTACAATGTACTGAAAAAGCTTTTTTAACAATATGAAATGAAATAATTATCGGGTGCCTTTGCCGACATCTCTTCATTTGCATTCTAAAATCTTCAATTGCATATTTCCTCAAAGGTAATTGCCCCTTGACACATACATTTTCATTTGGCCAATAGCAATATCTTGGAGGGTTAAATTAAAGTAGTTAATCTGCTGCATTAATTCAGTCATCGCAGCTGATTCCCCAGAGGGAGTTACACATGAGTGTACCTCGTTGGTGATAATTTCATTATATTGATTGTAGTGGTTAGCAGGATTAAGGTACTGTTAATAACAACGTAATAACATCATTATAAGTATTAATAATGCAATCGGAAGTGTTTTCGGGCTTGAAGAATACCTGTTCAGTATGCAGAATTACAAATAAACAGATTAACAGTAAAATTAAATGTTTACATTACATTTACATTTATTCATTTAGCAGACGCTCTTACAAGCGTCTTACAAAAATGCATATAGTGGGCAAACAACAGGCACAAGGGCAATTTGTGTACAGGTCATACAATGCAGATAGTGCTGAAGCTGAGCACAAGGTCCGTTTAGTGAGACAGAACTAGACAGAGACAGAAATGTTAATTGTATCATAAGTTATTTCAGGTCAACTGTGATACTTTCTCCTTTTTTCCTGGATAATTAAGAGTAGACAGTAATAATTATAGTGATACCATAAATAATGTTAAAACAGTTCCTCTGTAAACCATCATGCGATAAAACATTCAACTGTGTGTTGAAGGTAGTGCTGACCCCCCTCCATCCTCCTCCATCCCTGTGAGTCTAATTTTTGAGGAGGATGAAAATCTGTCACTTGTCAGGACCAGTGCAGGGTCATCATATTAATACTGTCTAAGCAGAATTTGACAAGTTTAGAATGTTTCTGATAAAAAGCTGGATGGAAAATAAGATGTTATTTATGTAAATGTATTACACATAAAAATGATGCTGGATGCATCATTATGCTGTATATTTGTACGTTTAACTTATCACAAAAGGCTATCTCTTTGTAATTAGTTTGCCATTTATTTAATTTACATTTTTAAAGGGAATGGTGGCCCTTTACTCCAGAGACAGTAAAAATATAAAGCAGTTCATTCAGGCTGAAGAAGCAGAATTAAATTTGCGCCCGTAAGTAAGGATTAATTGAGATGCTTGTTCCAGTGATTAGACTGTCTGTCATCCTTGTCGCCATCCATCACTCAAGGTGATGAATTCTTGTTTTTTTTTTTTGTTTCCGTAGTTTGGCCTAAGCAGTGAGCCCTGTTAGTGTTCGAGCAGGAAAACATTTCCACTTTTTCATTAACATTTGCGTTGAGACAGGTTCCACGTCGGCTCCCAGCGGGGGCTTTCTGAGCGTTACAAGAAGGCAAATTAACCCCTCTGCATGTGCCGCCTAATAACATGCTATGGCTAATACTGAACTCCGGTTGTCCTTGTTTGAATGTGCATTATTTATGGTTTTAACACGGTTGTTCTTGTGCAGTACAAAGGTATGAAAAGCATAAGGTTGGTCAGACTTCCCACTTTTTAAATATCAAATTGCTTCAGATTTATTTAAATAGCATTTGCAGTGTACTGTATCTCCAGAATACTCTGACTGAAAATTGATATGGGTGCAGATCCAGCATGTGAGCGGTGCATACTCCCAGAGCTTGTTAAAACACGTCAGATGAGTCTGGGTGGAAATTTAATCTGGAACTCTATTAGCATGTATCAACAGTTTGCAAGACTTTTAGGATATGTGACTGTCACTGCAAGAATTGTCTTTCTTTTTCTCTCTTGACTTACTGTCATAATTATTTAACAATCGATGAGGATTACTATATGGTAGTACAGTTGGATTAAGGTATTATGTTTTACTATGGCAGTATACTTGGCTTCCATTACCTTGTCAGATTGCACAAGTTAATTTAGTGGTAGGGCTTGAATAGTGTTATGCTCACACTCACTGGTCCAGGAGTGTTGTTAGCCTGGTCTGACACTGTTGCTCATTCAACTTGAATGGATACACTTATGCTCTATTGTGCTGGAAGTTGCTTTAGATAAGAGCATATGCTAAATGAATGCAAAGTAATGTAATAACCTAATGATTTGACTGAAACATGTTCAGTCCTGGTTTGATTTCCACAGGTTGTAAAAGTTACAGATATGAACATGATAAATTCATCATTTCACCTTTCAGCAACATCCCTGAGGTAGTATTGCTTGTTTGTTTACACATTTGAACATGTTATAAAAGCTGGGGCTGTATAGAATGTTTTGGGGCAGAGTCAGGGGCTGAAGATAATACCAGTCAGACTTTTTCACAAATTCTGTCTCTGAGGCAGTTCTGTGTTCTGCATGGTTGAATCAGATCTTATTGTCTTACTGACAGAACAAGTTGTGTGTCTTGGTTTTGGGCATTTTGGTCAAGCAAGGTTGTTGTTTTTTTTTCTTTCTAACCATTATACTGGACCAAAATCTTGAATTGTTGCCTTGTCTAACCGGCCAATCTCTCAGGATGTCTGACGCCACTTTGATGACACAGTAACCCACAAATCAGCTTGTCCGGCACTTTCCATTCTTCCTTTTTGTACCTGACATGGATTCTCTGTTGCTGAACAAGCTTAATTCATTATGGAGCTATAGCCAGGTAATCAGTCCTTTTTCTTTTTTTTTTTGAGGAGCCAATGCATCGCTTTCACTCAAGTCTTCCAGACTTGCAGCAGCTATAAAATTAAATTGAATTTCGTTTTCAAGATCCTATTAATTCCACACTGCCACATTCATTGATTGAAAGCTTACAGGACTTGTTCATTCACCTTGCTCCACCTTGTTTTTATTTTCTTTCTGTTGCCTGAAGCCAATGCAGTATGGTTTTGAGGCTGAGGAAATCATATAAAAAGTGCTTTCCAGGAGACATAAAGCGGGACAGATCAGCATGCTGGTGACTGTTAGAGAAACAATCATTGATACGTGTCCAAAAAGGAAATCCTACATATAAATCACGTCATTGAAAGGTATTGGTAACGTATGAACTCAGCCTGTTTTTTTATCATGATTTTATGATTAATATGGATAACATTGTGGTGTTTGTCAGGATTATTTTGTATCTTGACATCAAAGAAATGTATGTGTGTTTGTGTATGCTTGTTTATGTGTCCATCTGTGCTTGTGTGTGTGTGTGTGTGTGTGTGTGTGTGTGTGTGTGTGTGTGTGTGTGTGTGTGTATGTGGGTGTGTGTGTGTGTGGGTGTGTGTGTGTGTGTGTGTGTGTGTGCGTGTGTGTGTGTGTGTGTGTGTGGCCGTGTGTGTGTGAGTGTACATTCAGGCCTCGTCATAAAAAAAAAAAAAAACTCTAAGAGACTAAAGGGGTGAAAGGATTTGTCATGAGTTTCTATGGTGACTTGTGCTCAAAAGAAAATGGTAGTACTTCCAACATGTACATGCCTAAAGGCCAGGGATGTTTATTGTGTCAAACAAATTTCTCCTTTTGTAGGAGGATGACGCATTAATAGGCTTGTAGTCCTCAATGAACTCAAGTAAATGCCATTTGAGCCCCTATTTCTATTGGGATAGGACTTTACTCACTTCCCCCTTCACAGTCACTGTTCAATGAGCAATCTATACAATCTTGATAAAAAAGTTTAAATGCCCACAAATACTGTATGTCTCCATTTCAAACAGTCGAGGCAGTTGTGCTGATCTGTCAATCACGCTTTAATCAACTCTTTATGCTCATACTGTATATTGGATCATAACATTGGAAGTCACTGATAGACCGTTCAGATCACCATAATGCAGCAAAATACATTTTTTGTGTTTTGAGGTGGACTGAAAATGGCTACTTACTGTAAGTGACTTATAATATTGTCAGTTTCCATTATTATAAAATTCTACCCAGCTCCTATATATTGGTCTACAACATTGCTCCCTGAATTGAACCACATATTTTCATTATGAGACCAGTGACAATGACACTTATAAAAGCACAATAAAATCAAGCTTGTTGTGAATTCAGCGTAACAGGGCCGGCCGAAGCAGCATCAGCAGTGTCTGTTCTGGTTCTCAGGGCTGGAGAAGGTGGGCAGGGACTCCATCTACGAGCAGGAGGGCAAGGTGCAGTTCGTGATGGACGCGGTGTACGCCATGGCGCACGCCCTGCACCGCATGCACCGGGACCTCTGCTCCGGCATCCCGGGCCTCTGTTCCCGCATGAGCAACATCGACGGCAAGGAGCTGCTCAGCTACGTCAGGGCCGTCAACTTCAACGGTGAGTACCCCCCTTCCGCTGCATCCTCTTCACTGTCGAGTCAACACCTGTATCATACCTCCTCTTCTTCCTCTTCTTCTTCATCTCCCTGCCTCTGTGACCAATATATATTTGTTAAATCTTTCTTCATATCAGCCTCTGTTCGCCCTCTCCAGAACTGAGGTTTCTGAGGTTTCTTATGTTCTCTGGTGCCACTAGATGTTTTTGCTCTTAATCAGAACTCCACTTCCTCTTTATCACACCTCTGCTTCCTCTCTCCTCAGATCGTCTCTTCTCTTCAGTAATTTCCCTGTTGACTGCATTCTTTGCAATCGCAATAGCCACGGACATGTTGCATAAAGTTTTTAACTCATAAATCAGCTCCTGATGATTTGAATTTGTTTTTTTTATGTTTTCTGCTACCTCTGCAGTTTCCTTTTAAACCTTGAAGGAACTTAAGTAAGCAAAACAATGGTGGTTATTTTCTTCTAAATGATGCTTGACAGTTTATTTATGCATTTATTCCTGTTTCATTCTTCTACTTGAACACCTATACCTTGGTGTCTCACCCTGTTAATTTCTGATGTAGCAAAGACTTAGGTTCCTTACCCTCAAGCCCCTTTATTTGCATAGTTACAGCAAAACAATCTACCTGCTTCTTGCACCATTTCACAGTGTGTTCAATAGTCAAGGCATTGCCTACTCATGATTTTTTTCATATCAACTACTGTTTAAAATTGGTATGATACACATTAAGTAGTAGCAGAGTTGAAGGCATTAGTGAGCGCTGCGGTGACCTTTCCTTATATGGGGACACTGGTCTTCAGCTCAGAACTAATCCAAATAAGAGATTAAACCTGTGTGAAGCCTACCATCTTTCATTAGTGTTGTGACTCAGGTAATGACACTGATGCTCGACAGTCATTTGTTGGTACAATAGACGTTTGGGAGATGGACAATGTAGCCGAGTTCTAAAGTGTAAGTGAGTTGATGTGCGCTACAGAAGTTGATGTCAATCCTTTAACAAGAATACGAGTGTGATTAGTTCGCTTGGCCACAGACCTTGGTTCTTTTGCTCAGTAAGTTGTACTCTGTGGATGATGTAGGTCTATGGTTCGAGACCTGTGACAAGATAATTTACCAGATTTCCCACCTGCCACATCCTTGTCAGCTATTTAATTCTAAGATCTACAGTCTCAGTCATCTAGACAGTAGGCATTATATATTCTTATCTGTGGCACTGAGGTGTCGTTCTGAAATCTGATAGCGCCCCAGCTTTCACAGCTTGAAATTGCACTACAGAGAAAGGCACAAAGACTGGGGCTCTGCCGCCTGTTTCCGACTGCAATCAGAGAGACTTCACTGTCAGCAGTCCTCTTTATCTCAAACATCTATTCTGCACCGATCGCGGTGCTGCCTCTCTTTCCTCGGGAATACTTAAGCTAATGACCTCACAGAGGGTGCGGGTGGCTTGATCTGCCCACCAACATAGGAACTGCATGATCTCTTACTGCCTGCTGCCTGTGGTCATCCCCCAGAGATGCATGTCTTTAAGCCATACCTCTCTCCTCTCTAATAGTTCTACCTGCCATGACTCTCAGCTGAAATATATTCATCTGCACACTAACCTGTACAGTATTCCCAGTCATAACCTCTAATAAAATGCAAATAAATTGTTTTTTAAGATTTTTTTGTTTTCAGTCTTTAAAAATCATCCCATATTTGGTTGAGTGTATCCTAATTTGGTGCATTTATGCTTCTGTTTTTATAAAAAGTGTGTGTGTTCCAAGGTGCCAATGATAGGTTCAAGTTTAGCCTGACTTTTTGCATATATATTGTCGCAAATGTGTGCATTACAGTCCTAAAATAGTTCCTCAGTGTTTTCTAACTCACTTGAGGTCAGTTTTAGCAACAATGACTCAGTGATATAATTTAGGCAATAAGAGTCCCCAATTTTTAGGGCATACAGAAGCTGCATGTGTGTATCTTTGTGTGCACCAGCATATATTTTGTGTGCATATTTGTGGATGGTGTGTGGCTGCAGGGGAAGAAAAGGGCATTGCGCCTGTATAAGGTAATAATTTCATGGAGTGTGCCAGGTGAATAGTATGTAGTTCTGTTATTTGCTTGGTATAAAGCTTGCCAGGAAGGGTCAGAGTGGGATTAGATGCTGTATTCTGATTGCCCTCAGCAATAGTGGTATGGTGGACTGGGAATCCTTACTAATCAAATACATCTTAAAGAAGACTATGAAAGCCAATAGTCTTGATCCTCCTGCTCACCGGCAGTCTTAGAAAATCAATATGGAGTCTTTTTGTCTTGATAGGGAAAAGTTTTGCTGTATTTGTCTGTATTCTTCCCTTTCCCTGCCACTGGAGCTATGGGTAAAGCACTGGCAAGGCATGGCTTCTTTGATCACCTCCCCCACTTTGATCATGAACTATTTGATCATCTTCTCTCAGTCCTCATTGGTTGCATGTCCTCTCCAAACATCTTGAGTTTCTCAGAAACCCATGTGAGTCTGTGCCTACCTTCGTCATTGTGGGTGTACATAAAGAAAAAGTGAGATGTTACAAACTCTTTACAGTTACAAATAGTAAGCTACTCTATAAACAATTTTCTCTTTTAAGGACAATCCCCACCTCCCTCCAAAAGAAAAAAGAGAAGAAAAAAACTGGAAATTTTCTCCTTGGTCTGGTGGGTGGTCAGATTTACCATGACCCCATCCAACCCTTTGAGCAGATGTTATTAAAGTTCACATCTGACTCCCCCACTGATATAAAAGTTTCCCGTTGCCAATCTGGGCAGAGTGAGACATGTAATGATACTGTAATACTTCAGATCTGGTGAGGTGAGATGAAAAGAGCACTGTCGGGAACAGCAGCAGCTCAACATTTTTACCTTGACAGAAGTGGAAGCAAACTAAATAACACCGGATCTGTTGATATCTGATGCACTTTTAATCTTTATGCTGTTCTCAGATGCATCTTTAGGTGGAGCCGGTGTTGACACTTTGTCAGCAATATCTAAACAACTGACATGCAAGTAAGAATGCGATTCTCAATATCAAAGTGAAGGCCTCACAAAGGTAATGAAGCAAATGGCAAACTGTACTGTGCTGAATGTACTGGGATACATTATTACATTAGATCTAAATATATGAATGTGACCACCACCAACATACTGTAGTCTGACAGCTTTTATGCCTGGTGTGAGACACACAAAGCATGTTCTATGGCATATAAAAGGCATATAGCCTTTTTATTTCCAACATGCCATCTGTCTCAGCGACATTTGTTTTATATTTGCCATTATGTAATTAACATTAGCATTTACCTAAACGAGATACAGCAGTTTTTCATCATTCCTGGAATTCTTTCGCAAATTCTGCCTGCAGCCTTTAAATCACCTTTGACAGTGAATAGTATTGTTCATAGTCATTTACCAGAACATTGTCTTTGTGTTGAGTCTGAGTGCATCCCTTCAACACAGGTAAGGTGGCAGATCTCACATCAGAGAAGCCTATAGTCCATATATTGTCAAGGTTTGTAGATTTTAACCCTCAGAGGATGTTCTGTTATTGGAGGAAAGGTATCACTAGTCTGTATATTTCTTGTGATACTGTAATTGTTTGGAAACATATCTTCTCCACAAATCATAGGACCTTGCAAAATGTATTTTGAGATGAGGTGAACAGTCGTTAGGCAGTATGGAAAGATAAGTGCATCTCTTTAAAGATGTTTTAGAGTCATTGTCGCTGTGCTTTGTGTTTTATTTATTTAGTTTTTGAATATTAGAAACTGCAGGATATTTGATTCTCTGCAGCTGGGAAGGTTCATTGAAACACCATCAAGTTTAGAGTCATATAAGAATGAAACTGAAAATTATCATTTGAACAAAATAAGCCCTTTCATTTCCCGAGAATTGTGGGGGTTTTATGTCATTACTGGCACTGAATCTACCGAGGACTAAAGAGATAATCACAGATGTTGCTTTGAGAAAAGCCACTTTGGGATTCCTTTGTCATTGTTATTGTTCTTCTTTTCTCCTTGGTCATAATTTTCTCACAAATTCTCTGACACTGTAAAGATTATGTCACAGTATGTGAAAATAAACAAATTTGCACATTGACATCATAGCGTTTTACTTTGACCATTTTCATATATATCAGAGTACAGCACATTAAACAAAAATGTGCTAATTAATTGGATGTTTGTTAAACCAAAATAAACTGAAACTCTCCAAAAACACTATTTCCCAATGAGTTCAAAACATTCCCACAATATCTGCTCAGTGTTGAGGGCAACATTATGGCATTTGCAAAACATCACTTCAAGGCTGGGAGAATGTTGCAGGTTAGCCGGCTCCACAGTTCACCTGCACACTGGGACTCTCATGCATGTGCGCTGTGTGTGGGACAGTTTGAACTGAACATGTTCACTAGCCAAATGGGTGAACCACGCAATTCAGTTAAGCCTTGACTCCCTTCATTACTCTTCTGAAGTACTTCCTCAAATGATTTGATGAAAAGCTAAAAACACAACAGATCCTAATGTACTGGTCTTTATTTCTGTATGGATTTTCAAGGTTCACCTCAAAGCTCCAAAACGTTGACTTAACTGAATACTCAAAAGAAAAGTAATATACAAGCCACATATTCCCTCTGACTTTGGAACGTAAAGGCACTTCAAGAATTTACAATGGAGATAATTGTTTTCATTCTCTTACATTGGATGAGTCATTTATTTGAAGCCTTTTGTCTTTGTTTTTTTCTCTGTGTACTGCATGTCAACCAATAATAACCCAATAACACATTCATTTAATCCAACTGTCTTAGTGTATGTACTTTGTTGTTCAGAGGTAATTATGTGTCTGGCTCTAGAAAGCATGTAGCAGAGCAGAAAAAAAGGAAAGGAGATTATAAAACATAGGAAATTTGGTATTTCCTTAACAATTATTCTTGCCAATATTATAGATTGCATAAGTCATCTTGTTCAGTAATTCACTCACTTGCCATTTTTTTGTTTTCACTTTTTGATCTGTGTGCCATTTTTTTCCACAAAATCAAAATCAAGGCATATTGACCTTGTATGCTACAGTTCGGTTTGAAAAAGCTGCATAAATACCACAGCATGTGTATGAGTCTTTATTTTATTGACCCAAAACTGAAACAGCTCTATATATATTCATTATAAGTGCTCTTCAGAACGGAGGAACCTTGCATAATTAGACGCTCACTTGAGATTCCACAAAAGCAAGTGAAGCCATTAGTGCTGACCTGGCCCCCTCATCATCACTGTTTTTTTTTTTAAGTGGCACTCTCATGATTGGTGTCCCAGGTGTCTTCATTAGGACTCCCTCACCGTCAGTGACAACTGTGGCACAGTAACAGTTAAAACCCCCCTCTCAGCAGAGGATTAGATGCCACCACTGAAGGGAAACAGTCATCACTGGTAATCAGATCTGGATTGTTTCTGCTGAAGTAGAAAACATTGAAGTACGAATTACCCACACACACACACACACACACACACACACACACACACACACGCACACACCACACACACACACACACACACACACACACACGCGCACACAGACAATAAACTGTAAACAGATATATGACAAACTGACCTGTGTGTAGGTTAAGTTTAAGAGAAAGGAAACATGAAAAACCCTTTTTTTCATCGAGTGTACAGCCTCCCAGTTTTAACCATCCTCTGTGTGCTTATGGGGTAGTGGAAGCAGCTCTGTGTGTGTGTGTGTGTGTGTGTGTGTGTGTGTGTGTGTGCGCACGCGTGTACGTGTGGGTATGTGTATGTATTAATCTGAAGATGCTGTGTACAGCAGGTTTTTTCTGGTTCAGTCGTGAGAAGGGGACATGGAGTCCTTCCATAATCAGACATGTAGATGCAGAAACTGCAGCCAATCAGACACAACCTAAATCTTATGTTCTGTTCTGAGCAGCAGCCTCTCAGCCTGGGGGTGATCGCCAGCTCAGCTACAATCACGTGCCTCTTCAACAGCTTCATACATGTGCTTATTTTTATATCACTGGGGCTGAAGGAGAAGCAATGTGCGCAACAAAATGGTTTTATGAAAACCAAATGATTTTTTAAAATAATTGTTCAATTTCTCATTTAGCAATATGACAGGTGCACTCAGAAAAAATTATCATCTGTAGGTCATTTTTCATGAGGTTGTTTGCTTGCATGGTATTTTATGTTGCTGTGAAAACCCTACATTTGTTTTTTTATTATATGCATAATATTTTTGAGTTCTGCAGTCCATCAGCAATTTTTTTCTTTTTTTATATTGTGAAGAACCTTGTGCTGTGGTGCTGGAAAGGTGCTATATGAAAAAAGATATTATAATCCACCGTAGCGAGCGCGCACACTCTCTCACAAGCACACACACAGATATGCATAAACACACACTGTGGAACGAGCCTGTCTCGGATGCAGGGTGTTGAGTCACATGATGATACAAAAAAATTGACAGGAAAGAAATGAAGGGCAGAGGAGTTGGCAGGATGTTACCAGCTGGCGGATCTTTCTCTTGCTCTCTCAGGAGTGGCAGTTCTACGTGCCAGGCACCTGCAGGGTCGCGGGGCTGTGCATTCAGGTGCTGTGATGCCCCCCACCCCCCCACTAGACACGTGGGCCTGCTGTCAGGCGCTGTGATTGGCCCAGAAGTGACAATCAATACGCTGGCATAATCACAGAATTACACCGCGTTCGTTGATGTCGTGTAATCTGTAATCATGCTTCAGCAGATAGGTTAACTGCACTCTACAATCAACCTGAAAAACCTCTGACATTACAAAAATGTCCCGACTGTCAGGTTAAGGCAGTCTTTACTTCAGCGTGGGTGTCTTTCTTCATCCACCTTTTTTTCCATCTTTTCTTTGGAAATGGCTTTGAAAATCTCAGTTTTCAATTGTTCAAATCAACTGATTGTTCGTATTGTCCTCATAAATATGTGGCTTGGAAATAAAAGGAAGCAGTCTGAAGGTCAGAGTTGGTTCAAAGACGGCCCACAGTCTGATTACCCATTACGAACAGCAGCCAGCAGCCAGCAGCCACAGCACCCTGCCAAACTTCGCCTGCCAAATGGCTGAAGTGGGGCTCGGCATGGTTAGTACTTTAAAGGGAGACCTAAAAAAAAGAGATTACTACTGGAAACAGTACTGGTTTGGTACAGTAAGAAGGAAGTCTTTTCTCTGGGCCAAAGAGAAAACTAAGGCCCCAGCTCAATAATGAGGACACTGTGCTGTAGGAGGTCTTTTTTTCAGATTGAGAGATTCCGTGACCCTTATCACAATCAGTATGTTGGTCACGGTGTCCTGGTTGAATCTGGTTCTCTAGTGGGCCAGTTGGCCATCCAAATGTGCCCCTGTTGCATTTCTTGAAAAAAAAAAACCCCAAAAAACTAGCTTCTCATCTGCTGGGAGTCTTATTTTTAAAATAGCTGCTGTTCTGTGGTCAGGTCAGGTTGACATAACAATGGCAGTTGAGGTGTTTAGCCCATGCTTCCCAAAACACCTCTTTTGAGATGATTGAGTGCAGTGGAATGAAAGGTGTTGCAATAAATGGGATTCACTCAGTGTGGATGTGCTGTACTTATAGATGATCTGGCCTCCCCCTGTAGCCTGTAGCAGTATCTCAGTAATGGGACCCATTTCAGTTAGTGGTTCTTTTAATATCTGCGTCTTTTATTATTCACGTGTTTGCATGGAAGGAGTCAGATCAAATGCTTTTACATGCATGCGTCAAACTGGCAATGATACAGCAAGCAGAACAATAGTTCAGAGGGCAAAATGTGAGGATTAAGCAAAGGAGCCAAATCTCCTTACAGAATCTGTCCTGCTTTATGGCAGAAGGTCAAGAACTACTTTTAACACCCCCCCCCCCTTCTCCCAAGAGTAGCTCAGGATCACAGTCCCAATTTATCCCAACCACAAATGTGTTCACACCGGTGTCATCCTGGCATTTGATTGAAACTGCAAGTAGTGGTAACTGTAAGATGAAAACTGATGAATTGTATGGTCACCTTAAAGTATTTGATGAGGACAGAAATGATCACATAAAAATGTTCAACTTCTTTATTCCACATTGTCATTATTGTATGAGTGTGGGTGGAGGTCTGCATGACTGATGGGGTGGATGTATTGGGCTGGGAAAAATGTCAAAAAACCCGGCATGGGTGAATGCGCGGCTCTTTGTTGCAGTATGCTTAAAAGATGTGCTCTGGAAGCACTGGCACCCATTGTGAGGTAAAAGGGCAATCAATACTCAGACATGCATTCAATAAGCCGGAAATTTCAGACCACCGTTTTTCCCGACTTAATGCATGCTGCCTGTCTGCGTCTAAGTGAATGTTGCTTCAGCCCGAGCGCTGTTAAATTGTTATTGGCGAATTAATTGGACATTAAGCTCCTCGGCAGAGATTGTACATACCTCATCGGGTGTTGGTAATGCTCACATTAGTAACTTGAACCGTGAAGCTTATGAACCTTTAAGAACCTGTGATGATTACCATCTGGAAATGAAAACCAAACGGGTCCATGAATGCAGATTTCGTGGAGTGGCCCTTGTCTCTACTAGGACAAGTATAATAGAATATATGTAATAGAATATATGTATATGATCAGAATGTAAAAATAGAATATATGTAAAAATAGAATTTATGTGTCAGTACCACTACTTTTTGTATTAGTCACAGTCTAGTCAACTAAAATTTATGTTAATCACATTTTAGTCATGCAATCATTGTTAATTTTAGTCAGTGAAAAATTGACTGAAAATGCACATTATAGGAGTCTTTTTTGGGCTGACTTGCAACTTTTAATGTTATATTAAGTTAATGTAATGGCACATAGTAAGTGAAAAAAGGTTGTGATAACTGGAATGCAGTGAATGTAATATTTTAAGCTAAATGTTGCAGAACATAGCACATTAAATATTTTAGGAGAATATGCGCAGTTTAATGGCATTTTACCTTACACATCACCAGTGATTTGCACGGTAACACTGTAAAATGATCATATTATTTATTTTATAAAGGATTGTACAAAAACGCTTCACATTCAAATACCTTGGGATCCATGATTTATCTGTGGACATTGCTCACTTAAAAAAGACAAAAAGACATTTAAATCATAACCCTCCATTTTATCCATTCAGTTGCAATTCTGCTTATATGAATCAAATCATCCTGAACAGATGTGATACAGCAGAGTGTTTTTGTGTAGTGTTTACTTTTTGCTTGCCATGACATTTGCCCAATTAAAAGAGAGGAGAAAGGAGATGCATGGATGAAAGGCAGGAATGTTTTCCCCCCCAGGTTACATTTTGTAACCCTCTCCAGCTCATTATGTGCTCTGACAATAGAGCTTTAGGGTCTTCTCTGCTCCTAAACTTGGTTTTTCACATAATCAAAGAACTTTCCCGGGGAAGATGGGAAAGCACCGACAGGGACCAGGGGGTGGTTTCAAGTTCTCTACAAAGACGGCATTTATTTTCCAAACCCCAACACATTTTGAAGTCTCATATACCATATGGCAGCTCTCTCCTGACAGAGCTTAATGAAAGCCATGAAAACAGTCACCAAATGGAGGTTTGACACTCTGGGGCAGAAAAAGCGGAATTAATGAGGGACTCGGTCTGAAAATCTGAATGACGGTGCAGATAAAATCAAAACTCCGACCCACCTGCGAATGGCTCATAATAAAACCTGATGAACTAATGACAGAACCACTGTGAAGATGAGCTAGGTGCCCTAAGCAGTCCACGCTGCTAAATGTCCCAGTTTTTAATATTGACCCTCTACGCTTTACTCTGAAACAGTTCTTTCATGCACGGTGGCCCTTCCCAAAACATCTATCATCAAAACACTCAAGCGTGATTTTAAGTGTCAATAAAAGCCAAGTCATGGTGCCTTTATTCTCCTTCTTGTGTAAATCACTCTCCAAGACAAGCTTCCCTACTGCATATATATAACAATCAGCAGCTTCAACTTAACACGTTATACGCATTTATATAGTCCCTGCTGTATCACTACATGTCAGTATCACTACAATGCAGTGTGCTTCTATATTTATGGTTTAAAAAGTGGTAATGCCACATCTATTAAGCTGCTATATATGCTTTATGAAGACCTTATAAAAAGTGTCACATATGTATACAGTTCACTTGTATATCACTATCTATACACACATACATATGTATATATGGACTGTGGGAAAACTACTGTAGGGACGTTTAGAGATGTTTGTGGCTACCTTCTCTACACCAGCATTTACATTGCAAGCACTGGAGATGAATTTGAGCTGTATATTAACATATTAACTCCAATTTGGTAGGCATAGGAAACAGGCATATTTCCTGGGGCTGCACTCTAATTCATTTCAGTTCTGATGAGATATGAGGTCCAAATTTGCAATTCATGTTTTCATGTTTTGCAAAGTAGAACTCGGATGGATTCAGAAACTTGTGCCCACTCACTAATCATAAATTACTGGTGGTTGCTTTTTTAAATCTATATACCAGCCAGAGGACTCCTGTTTTTGATTCAGCTCTAAAGGAACATGTCATCAGCACTGCTCGTGTAACTGACAGGGGCAGAGCGTAGATCAACCTGTGATTAGAGCCCATGTCTGTGCCAGTCACAACTTCACACCACCCCTAATGAGTTTAATTCAGGAGCTTCTCACAAGCAAATTGAGTTCCATTTTTATAAGTTTGTTAGTTGCAATGAACAAACAGGGTCAGAGTTTGGCACTCGAGAGAGCATTGGTTGTCAGGACTCAGAAGGAGGGGCTTTGTCTCTCCAGAGGTGTGGTGTCTAATCACATGGTTGCAAACTTTAAGACAGCTCGACTCAAATAATGTGCCAAAAAATCCTGTTATGAATTCTGACTGATGGTGCCTGCTACATAAACTGTAGTTAATCAGATTCTCTAACCTCGATTAAATATGGTTGAACAATTTATGGATTTTCTGCCCAGTACATATTGTTGACAGGTCTGTTTGCAAATACAAGAGTCATCAGAGGATAATATTTGTGGAACATTTATAGCATTTGAATACTTAACAGGACCTATTTGCTTCATATTTCACTTAACATGCATGTAAACATACTTGCTGTACCAGAAAATAGTGCAGATGTACTGTTATGTGTTTTCTGTATTGAATTCTAAAATTACTGCTGTATGCACAGCACTGTGCACAGCCCATAAAGCACAAAGGCTCTGGACGTCTGAATAATGGCCGCAGGACTTCCTTTTGTGCCTAATTAACACCCGTCTGTGCCGCAGAGAGATGGAGGTGTATGCAAAACCAAACAATCTTGCAGATCCTTCCTTTTAATTTGCAGCTCTCTGCCTTGTTGCAGCTAGGCGGCAGATTAAGGGGAGATGGGTAATAGGTTTGCCCGGGGTCCCATGCGAATCCATTAATGCCTTTCTGACAACAGCAGCATCAGAGATGCCCCGCCCCCCCCCCCCCCCCCCCCACAGTTCCTCCTATTCTGCAAGGGAGGCTCTCAAGAAGAGCCAGACATCCTCATCAGATACCTCAAACCCACCGTTCCGATGACAAATGTATTTCCGCGGGAAGTTTAGTAACGCGTCCCCCCTATAAGATGTATATTTGTAATTACATCTCCGCCTTTGAAGTGTCGGATTCCCCTTGCGCCTCCTGAAGTATGTAATTCAGGCGATGTGAATTGGTGAAACATAGGGGAAAGGTGCCATGAGTTTAACATAATCGCGGCAGCGTCGAGAGCCAGCGGTAGGAAATTGCGTGTCGCCATGGAGGGAGGGGGGCGAGGTGGCAGAGATTACATTGCACTGTCACAGTGATTCTTCCAGAAGCCACGCGCTGCTCTATTTATACCAGTGACACCTGCACTGACTGACACGCAGCAGATGACAGATGAAGCAGTGAGGAGAGGGGTGAACACAGCTTTTTCACAGTTCAGAACAGGCGCAGAGCCCCTCGATGCTGACAGCCTGCTTTCTCTTACATGACCCGGTAATGATTAACCTTTTAATAATATTTTGTATTCAAAATTGAACACACAGATGACAAAAAAGATCTTTGGAATTGGGAAGTCAAAGCAGACAAAAAGGTTTTTCACAGCTATCTTGGAAAGCGTTTGCATAAATATGCATGTATGGTGTTTGAATGTTGGAAGGGAGGAGAGATGCAGTGGTCTGAAAAAGTTTTCAGCGCAAATTCACACAATTGTACAGGGATCAACCATTAGTTCACACATTTGAATCCTTGGTTTGGCATGGCTCTTGTACCCTTGAACAAGGTACTGTCTTTGGATTGCTTCAGTAAATATACAACCTTAATATAAAAGTATCCTTGAAAATGGTTATCAGCGAAGCATTTATGAAAGCATCTGTTACTGACTGTGAAAATAATAAATATGTCACATGTCATTTGGTCATTCATGTTTTACAGGAAGTGCTGGAACCCCAGTCATATTCAATGAGAACGGTGATGCTCCTGGGCGCTATGACATCTTCCAGTACCAGATCACCAATGGGTCAACAGCGGAGTACAAGGTCATTGGCCACTGGACAGACCAGCTGCACTTAAACGTGAGGAGGAGCTTCTAATATTTTCCATTCATGACACTGTTATGCTTTCATTCCATCTATCCCTGTCTGTAAACACAGACAGCTGCTGCACACTCTTTCCCTCTTTCCTGTTATGTAGATAACCATTTTGTGCCTCAGGTACAATAAAGAAGTACACTAACATTGGGAATCATTACTCAGCTGCTGCAGATGGGAATTCGCGGTGGATTTCATTAGCTGACAGGATAAAAGAGGATGCATCTTGATTGGCAAATTCCTTGTGACAGAAAGAAAAGCACAGCTGATGCTTTCATAAAGGAACAATCTTTTCATCAGCATCCAAAAATATTCAGGTGCATGAATAGTAGAGGGAACAATAAATACTGTTTGCCATTATCTAATGGTGAAGTGCCTGAGGAGGCAGGGACCCCTTCGTATAGTGTGAACACACTCTGGTAGGACCTCACCAGTCCCACCCCCCTTGCGAAACGTGTCCTTCAGACTGAAACCCTTAACAACATCTTCATTCAACTCCTGCCTCAAACTGTAAATAAAATCATTAATAAAGTCTAAGGCCACTGCTGTTTGGGACAGTAAAAGTGCAATACAATCTCCATGTTTAGAAGTGGTTTGGATTGCGGCCAGGTGTTAGTTTACTTATAAACTCATAATGTTTTATGGCATAAGTCTAATTTCAGTGCAATTCATTTACAGATTTTTTTTTCCCTCAATGGTTTTATCAACAATAAAATTCATGGCTCCTTAAAATAATGTTTTACATTTTTTTGCTAGGATTTGGAATCCCTATCCTCATAGTCCCGGTCTTTGTTGGCTAAGGACACAGTGCAATGTCTCGGGCTATATGGCTTAGCATGTAATTTTTTTGTACGTTTACTTGGGAGCCCTGCGTAATTAGTTTGAACTCCTGTGTGGTTCTTGCTTTGAAGCAGGATAAAAAAAATATTAATATTCCAATGGAACAACATGCCTCTTCCAGCTTCTGGAGCTCTCCTTGCCACAAGTTTGCTCCTTTTTTGGGGCAGTCGCTAACTGTTGCAATAAAATTACAATATTTGGATGTGAGGAAAAACAGTGTAGGCTGAGGAGGGAGGCTCACAGGCCCAGATAACCGACATCCCGAGCTCCTCAAGCCCCAGTTGGAGAGATCTCTGAAGGAATCGTGGATGAATGAGTTGCTTAGAATGGAAAATTGCTAATAGAGTGGAAACACTGGCCTGCATGAATTGGTAGAATCACACTGTGGAATATCCTGAAATGCAAAAAGATTATTTATACACTTTAGTCAAACAGGATAAGTTAAAGTCTGCCAAAAGGCAGCGGTCTAGGAGAGCGCTCTTGCTGATGAAAGAGAGTGAAGTAAAAAAAAAAAAGAGAGAGAGCTAAGATGTAGTGCAGGGCAATCTGAGGGCTCTGTGCTGCACACAAAACTTGTATATCCATGGCAGCCCTCTGTGTTAGGTAGCCAGCTAAAGGGTTCACCTAATGCCTTCGTAAAACTCCCTCCGTTTAGTTCATCACAGGTGAAGGAAGCATTGGTAATTTTCCTTACAACATCTAGAACCAGGCTAAACAGGAAGTGTCAGTTGGTGTTGTTCTGCCAAGCATGAAACGTTGTACCAGCTATATTGGTTGTATGATACATTAAAGCTCCTGCACACTGGTAAACAACCACTCTCTCTCCCTGCTTATCAATTCGGCTCAGTCCAACTGGGCTTATTGGCATGGTGAATGTATGCTTTGCATTTTTCATAGCATTTCGAAAACGGCATATACGTGTGTGGAATGGAAATGAAAGAAAAGTTGTCATAATAAATCCTGTTTTAGGATTGAGGAAAGCTGTGTCCTCTGAGCCTGCCACTAACCTCATTTTTTCTCACCGTCTCTGTTGTTCATGATCTTTCAGGGGTCTGGACATGGAAGTAGGTTATTTTGCTACTTAGGTTTGCTTTGTGTTCCCAGATGCTTAGCCATGTTTGCTTGTAATGTGGTGGGATATAGCTTTCTGTTGTTTTTGTTGTCATACTGATGCTGTCCTAAGACTTCTGTTGGCTGAGGGGACTTCTCTGACCTCAGGGTTATAAAGGGGACATCAGTGTTTCTGCATCCAGGTCTTTTCTGGTTTTTGCTGTCAATGCAAGGATTTCATTCGGTGTTTGTCCCATTTTGCAAATCTTTGTTTGGTCTACAGACCACTTCCTTGCCATAAAGGAAAATTGGTTGAATAACAGTTATGGAAATTATGGTATACAATGAACATTTAGCTATTTAAATTTTCAGGTCTGTCTTCTTTATGGAGTATAAGGCCTTGCGTGCATGTGAGCGTGAGAAGGGCAGGGTGAGGTGCCGCAGTTATTAATGACCTGTTTCTCCTGTCTGCTTTGGCCGGGCCAGATGGACGCGATGCGGTGGGCGAGCGGGGACCCCACGCTCCCGCCCTCGGTCTGCAGTGTGCCCTGCCGGGCGGGTGAGCGCAAGAAGATCGTGAAGGGCGTGCCGTGCTGCTGGCACTGCGAGCGTTGCGAGGGCTACAACTTCCAGGCCAGCGAGTTCAGCTGCGAGCTCTGCCCCTACGAACAGCGGCCCGACCAAAACCGCACCGGCTGTCAGCCCATCCCCATCATCAAGCTGGAGTGGCACTCGCCCTGGGCCGTTGTCCCCGTCTTCATCTCCATGCTGGGCATCATTGCCACCACCTTCGTCATCGTCACCTTCGTGCGCTACAACGACACGCCCATCGTGCGGGCTTCTGGCCGGGAGATGAGCTACGTGCTGCTGACCGGCATCTTCCTCTGCTACGCCATCACCTTCCTGATGATCGCCGCCCCGGACGTGGCCGTCTGCTCCTTCCGCCGCATCTTCCTGGGCCTGGGCATGTGCTTCAGCTACGCCGCCCTGCTGACCAAGACCAACCGCATCCACCGCATCTTCGAGCAGGGCAAGAAGTCCGTCACCGCACCCCGCTTCATCAGCCCGGCTTCCCAGCTGGCTATCACCTTCAGCCTCATCTCCGTGCAGCTGCTGGGCGTCTTCGTCTGGTTCGCCGTGGACCCGCCCCACACCGTGGTGGACTACGGGGAGCAGCGCACGCAGGACCCCGAGAACGCCCGCGGGGTGCTCAAGTGCGACATCTCGGACCTGTCCCTCATCTGTTCCCTTGGATACAGTATTCTGTTGATGGTCACGTGCACTGTTTACGCCATTAAGACCCGGGGAGTCCCCGAGACCTTCAACGAAGCCAAACCCATTGGATTTACTATGTACACTACCTGCATCATTTGGTTAGCTTTTATACCCATCTTCTTTGGGACTGCACAGTCAGCAGAGAGGGTAAGTTCACATTCAGTATATTAAATGATAATGCAGTGTACAAGGTCTACAGATGGGTCTTCTGAACATATATACATACAGAGAAATGTTGGAATAGCTCACTCTGTATCCCTTGTGTATACAGAAGCATGGGTTCTTTTAGCGAAATGTGGCTCCTTATTGTACACGTCTGCACTTTCGGGTATAGGGTGAGCTCCGGATGAATTAGGGGTTTGGGGTAGTCATGCGTGAGGTAAGCTTAGTCCTAGGACACAGGTAATCTCACCTGCTGACTCATGCCTGAGGATAGCACCTAATGCTGCCCCGCTCAGGGAAAAAGGTGAGGCAATCTCACTTTTCATCTGTCTGTGAGATTATCCTGAACAAGGGATGCACTCTCTTCACACTCTGATGGGCAGGCAGCCACTGTGGTGTGGCAGTGCATTTCAGGAAAGATTCCCAAGACTCCAGAGCTGCATGATGATCAGAAAGGCACACTCTTCTATCTGGGTTAGCAAGCCTTATGGGTGACACGGGGGCAGATAGGTTTTGCCGCTGTAAGAATAACAATGAGCTAAAAAATATTAGAAAAAGGGGCTTTTGTTGTAACCATCCCTATCAACTCTGCCGTGAAACAGCTCACTACAGAGTCACAGATATTTATACAATGATTAAATATTCAAAATTTTTGTGTATGTCTTAGTTCCGATATGAACATTAATAAATAACAACCCAATGACATTCGTTAAGTATTCAGAATCATAGGTTGCATACTGCTGATGCCATTGGATTGGGGGAGACAGAGGCGTAGAGTTGAGGACCGCAGTGTGGGACAGTAGTTAGGGTGCTGGGTGTATGACTGGAAGGGTTATTTGTCCTCACTGAAATAGTGCTTAGTTTGGATTATAATGAAGAAAAATCAAGCTGTCAAAATGGTTAAAATGGTCTATTAAATGGCTTAGAACAGGGCATGCAATTGGCAAATAAATATTATGCTTACTCTTCCTCAGTATCCATGGGTCACTTGATGATGTGACAGTTCAGTTGAGACTGAGAAAAGCTAAATTAACACTAGATGTAGAGGAACATGTCCTTTACTGTACAGGCAACTTGACCATTGATGTGTTAATATATGGTCTCTCCCACCCAAAGGGTATCAGAATGATGTGTGATTTGATTGCTACCTGGAGATGCCCTATACATTAAGATGAAGGACAGCTGGGTCAAATTCAGTATAATCCCACAGCAGCATTGAAAAGACTGCAGAGCCCTGTAGTGAATCAGCCTATACCACTTGTGGTTTTAAACAGCACATACTTATTTAATGTGGAAAACTCATTGCATGTGTGTCATATGTAGGAGTAAAGGCAGATGTATTTTTTTTTCAGCTAACTGAAATTAAATACTGACCAGAAAGAATCAGCATACCAGGGCTTAAATCTGTTAGATTGCCATGTACCTATCCTAGATTCCTAGACCATGTTGGGTGACTAGACACACACAATCACACAACAAAATGTGTGCTGAGGACAGGACAGTCTGTTGCAAAATAATTTACTGTTCAATATCGTGGAGGTGGTTATTAAAATGCAGACATCTGTTTCAGTTTACTTGATTAATTTCAGATGTATTACAGGAAGTGTGTTTCTGTGGAGAATTTAAACAATTGTTTTATGTAAATATATAATAATGTTATGTTATGGGAGAAAAAGGCTGAAAACAACCAGAAAAAAAACAATGAAAAAGCAAAATTTTGGATGAAGTGATTAAAAACAGAGAAATAAATGGCCAATCAGCAAAATCGGATTTGTCCTTTTGGAGTCAGAAAAGCAGTGAAAGCCCTACAAACTAGCAAACCTACCAGTGAAAAACAGGCTTTGAGTCTTTGTACACAGACACACAGCGGCAGCCAAGGTGTGTAGCTGAAATGGTGTCAGCTTGAAAATGGCTTAACTCTGTAGCTGACGCAGTTAGCATTGAGTCTGTGCTGTCCCGGTGTCCTGAGAGAACCCTGTGTTGCCTCAGATCTGGAGGGGCTAAAGAGTACTCCATCTCAATCAAAATTACAGAAAATTCACACAGCACACGAATGCACGGCACACTCAAACACCCCTAGGCTATACACGTTTAGGCTCTCTGCAGTGCTGTAACTAAAGATATTAAAACAGTTTGTTCAACTGTTTGTTGTAAAATATATCTAATTTTCCATATTCAAAAGTATGGCATAGAAGCCAAATGCCTCAGAACACCAGATATACTCAGTAAATATAATTTAATCATTTACAACCTTGGCAATAGAATTTAGAATTTTACTGCTTCTGTGAGTGTTGTCAAGGCTGGAAAAAAACTGTTGGGAATATTAATGGTTCATTAAAATTTAAGTATTAATTTAATGTAACTTTACAAATAGAGGCTCATATGAATGCCCCTTTGGATAAAGAAAATGACTGCTCATTAATTATCTTAATGTGTAATATGTGAAGCGATTATTTTGTCTTTCTAAAAAATGCAAAAACACTTATTTTAATTATTTACTGAGAAGAAATGAGTCTTTGCACATGTGATTCAGAGGAACAGTAACAGATATACAAAAATAGCTCAAACTTATGAAATGACAGTAGTGAAATGCAGTGTAATGGGAAAAAAGAAATATAAATTGACATCTTAACACATACTTACTTCATGTGAGTGGAAATGGCACTGAGATGAAAGACAGCCCCCTGTATGATTGTATGAGTGAATTGTATGTGAAAACGAAGGCTTTTGGTTAAGTTACAATGTGATGCCTGCTGTAGATCATTCATGTGGGATGAATAAGGGAGCAACTTGCTGTTATGTTCCCTGTCACCCTGAGAAAGATTGATAGCTAAAACAAAAAAGAAGTTCAGATGATTGGAGCTGGCCCCACCACAGCATTAGCTATAATAATGACCTCAAATGGTAATGAGTTAGTTCTTCACAGAAAGAGAAGAGGAAAATGAAAGGAATTGATTGACATGGAGAACAAAAAAAAAAATACTCTGTGTCTTAGCTGTCAAGCGATTGTTATCGTTATGGTTTGCAGGTATGGTTTGCAGCTATTTTTATTATTCATAGTGTGACCTGGCCATGGCTGAAACAGAATGCCCCCCCCCCCCCCCCCCCCCCCCCCAACAGCCCACTGCTGTCCCTCCAACTCCACCCCCATCCTGTACCTTTAACTGTCACACGTAATTACCTTTTTGTCAGTAACTATCTGCTGGCCTTGGATATTTACTCATGAGGGAAAAAAGATTCCATTTTGACTTTGCAGTTAGGGTTATGTGTTTTACATTTAAATGGTTTGTACAGACTGAGCTCTGAACTGAGCATACTTTCATGTTTGGATACGTTGAAGAACTAAGCTTTTCATGGCCTCTTTTGCTGCATATGGGTGAGAGTGATATTTGGTTATATAGCAGCGTAATTATGTACGTGTTGAATACATAGCCAGTTACACTCGTGGCACTCAGGAGGGTTCCAGTATTTCATCCATGGTCCACTGGCAGTCATTTGGGAGTCATTCCTGTCATTCATTGTGAAGTGAGGGAATGGTCACTCATGGGAAGAGGTCTTAGGGACAACGGTGGAGTCGTTACTATGCCACACTCTCCAACAGCAGGGAGGTTTTGGACCCTTGTTCAGTTGATTGTTGAGGGTGAAGATGCAGCTTGGAAGTTTGGAGTTCTTCATGTAATACTTACATACAGTGCCTTTTCTGAGTTTGCCTCTTCCTCATTTTTTAAAGAAGAAGACACTGAAACCTTGGCCACTGGAATGAATCATACCAGTTGACTCCTCATCTCAATAAAGGGAACTACTGTGGACTCACAGATTACATTACAGTAATCGTAGGTACATAGAATGGTACAGTACGTGCTGATGCAGCTGCATAAATGGATTTCAGATTGTGGTAGATGTGATGCAATGGAAGAGGGTGTTTGCAAAGCATTTTTTAATGACAATAGCAACTTGAACATCAGCTATGATCCATAGGAAAAAAAAAGAAACAAAAACAGTTAATCATGTTTGAAGCGTGTCTTAATGCGGGCTGAACAAAAAGAATGGCAGGATTCAGGTGCATCAAGATCACATTTTAAGAAGAAAATTATTCTGTCTGTGCAGAAGATGGCTGCCCTGGTCTTTAACAGTTCACAGCTGTCCACTGATAATCTTAATAAACTGGCATAGCCAGAGTTTGTTGGTCCAGAAAACCACCTCCACTGTCATGGCACACACACATCAACATGACTTTATTTTCATGTTGTATCTTACCTCAAACTTTATTTGGCATGCAAACAACATGCACTTAGTCATCTGAGGAGAAGTGGTGAAAAATGATAGTTAAGGTTTTTCAGTTACTACTTGCGAAACATCAGTGTGCTACATTCCTATTTTCAGGAAGTGAGAAGTGAATGGGTACCAGTGTTCTGCAACAAGTCGGTACTTTTGTAATTGAATACGAGCCCTCAAAGCACATCTTGCTGGATATCTTGGACTAATTAATCCATTTATATTTTTATGGGGAGGTAATTGTTTCATAAGCATTCAGATGAAATGGACAGTGATCTCTTCAACATCGCTGCTGTCTGCCTCAAGTACCCGAGAGGCACAATGAGGTTGTTTGAGTTCCTCCTCTATATTTGGGTATAAAAAAATGCACTCTAGGTTTGGGTGAGAATTTAATTACCACAGAGCTGGTCATGAACCCCTATGAAAGAATTCCAAATTAGCTTCCTTTATTGTGTAGCAGTAAAAAAAAAAACTCTTTGATGTGGATTCATAATATAGTAATGGTAAGACACAGCACACACTCTTACAAAAGTGGTTGAATTATGCTTTAGACTTGATCCTGGGAACTCTACAACTGCTTTTTCACATTGGATATTAAATGCAACATACACTCTTTGTGTGTGTGTGTGTGTGTGTGTGTGTGTGTGTGTGCTACTGCAAAATGTTACACTAATATACACTATAAATGTTTGTTGAAATCTCATCAGACACACACACACACACGCGCGCGCACACACACACACACAAATACACACCTATGCATATAAGCATACACACTCAAACGTCAAGTATGCATGTACACTCCTACTGTTTATGTTTGGCTTTTGTTAGCAAGTCTACACGTAAGTCCTCTTTGACAGTAAACTTTCCACTGGCCTTCATTACAGTTCAGCAGGCATTTTAATGGCCCTCGTGTATATAATACTGTTATATCTTCCTAATGTTTGCGTGTATCATTTCTCTATCCTGCACCGGTAAGGTCTGTGCCAAAGATATGCATTCAGTAATATGTTTATTTTGGGCTGCTATCCTATGTGCACTTTGCTTATTGCAAAATTCCTTTCATTTAGAAGGGACCTCATCCCTTTGAAAAAAAAAAACAATACCCAAATTCAGAACATTAAAGCCACATCATGTCTTTATAATATGTTGCAATATGTACAGTGTGCTGGGGTGCTCTCCTTGGGGGAATCAAAAAGAAAGCACAGACGTGCTTTAGAAGCAATGGTTCAGAGAAGGCTTTGAATTCAACTAATAGAAATCACCAAAGGAGACACAGAATGTACTTTTCACAATGTTGCGTTTTACTGCTCACGGTTCATGTCACGGGTGGGAAAAGAAATATCAAAATTGAAAGCTTTTCGTAAAAAGGCAGAATAGTTGTTCTTATTCTTTCATCCTTTCAGCTGGCGCTCACAGCCAAGGTGACTGACACACTCCCATTCTGGGAGTCTATTTGTTCTCCATGGATTTCAGTGGAGAATGGAGGAAAAGTAGATTGTTGACTGCAGCAGTAATATCCGTTGGTATCCAGCAGGCCTTACCCTGCACACTACTGTCCTCCTCCCAGCCTGAACCCTTTGGTGTCCCTTCCTCTTGACTCTGTCATGGAGGGCTTTGACTGCCATGGTCCACCTAAATATCTTACAATGCTTGCTTTTCAAATATGGTATTCAGTTGTCTGTGGCATGTCACATGGGCTCTCAGCACCAATCAGAAGACATATTGTGTACAAAGAGAATAAGCAGTACCAATGTATTTAATCATTTGTTCATTTAATTAGGAGAAAATGTCTTACCCAGAAGTTCAGTTTAAATTCTCTACTTTTCTCTTGAGAGTGTCTGTGCTTCTGGTAGACCTGATACAGCTGTTCTGTCAGGAGAGGTTTCTGCTGTGACCTGAAACACTCAGTTCATTCAGGACTGTCATTCCACAGGTTTGTCATGTTCCTTGTTGCTCTGAATCAAGCTGCTATTTACTGTATAAATACATAAAAGCTGTAAATTGGGGAAACAGATGGATGTCATCTTCACTTTCATCAGTCTGATAACACACCTGGGAGTGACATTCAAGCTTTTAATTATCGGGTATGCAGTGATGAAACAAACATTTTTTTTTTTTTTTACCATGAAGAGACTGGAGCAAAACTATCAAGGGAAAGTAAAATTTAAACAGAGCAGAAATACACTGAGACCAGGAATGAACCAGAAGTGAAACAGAACCGCTGTAATGCAAGTACAAACAGAGACTACTTTGAAACTCAACTGTATCAACACCAAAATGAACCAGAACCACAGAGACAAACCTGAACCATGACTGCAACAAAGCCACAATTTTGCACAACAAGACTACAGAGAAACCAGAATACAACCACCCTAGGCCATCTGTCAACATCATCTTCCAATCCATGTGTAATGTCATGTACATGGATTCAATGATCAATTTGAAACACCATAATGAATTCCACAGGCCTCATCAAATAATGCTAAATACACTGATTCAGTCCTAGAATGCCACCAATATAGAGTGCATTGCGTATTACCTTTACAAAAATAACCCTATTTCACATGTAAACATGATTTAGTGTAATTAGGTGATACAGAAATAGAGCTTTATGCCACCAGGTGCCTTTTACAATGAGGATTATTTGTGTTTATTGAACAAAGCTAAATGTCAGAGTAATATATTCACATACAATCATTGCAGGCCAGCAAATATAGGAGTGACTAGTTCATGGAAATACACAATATCCCTTACTCTCAATGCAACCTTTTTGGAATGAATGATGTCATGAGTACATTCTGTAATTACAGCTTCCTTTTGTTTTCTCCATAAGCAGTTTTTTTGTCATTTTTATCTGCACATTCTTAATCAGAGCTCTGGGCAGTGAGTCTTCAAAAAAAGAACAATGTCACAGAGGTTATCAACACTCTGGTTTCAAAACAACAATTTTCAAGTAGAACTCATAGCTCTGAAGTCAATACGAGAAAAAAGAAGAAAGTGTTCTCCTCAGCGTTACAAATCCAGTTATCATCTTTAATTCCACATCATTTCACATTTCCCTTAAATCAAGATGATTTAATTACGAGAGGCTATTTATTGCACACTTGCCCTATTAAATAAATCCGGACTGCAGGGTATCGGCCTGATATGCAGCTGCCCCAAATTGCAGAGAGCGCTCCCCACACGCAAAGCACACAGAGCAGTCGTTCTTCACTGACACGTCGAGCGTTTACCTGCACTTAATCAAAATAGTCATTTACCATTCAGCAATTTTCTTTTCTCTGACAAACATGTTTTTTTTGTACACAGCTCGGAAACTTCTCAAAAGTCAATTTGCATGGTCTGCGAGATTTAGCAACTCAAAAGAAAAAAAAAACAGATTATGCGGCATGACCTTTTAAAGCTTCTGTGAGTCTATTTAGTAGTTACATTAGACAAAGTAGCTGTTCTGAGCTGTCGCTGTGCTAAGTAAATGGAGGTCTATGCAAGCATACCAATTTATAGTCACGCCATCCAGAGTGCACCCCTAAATGGTACGCTGTAATTTCTGTAAACTAAAAAAAAACTGGTAGCCCCTTGTCTACCCATCTATCCCTGAGACAGTGGAGCAATAATCTTTGCAATAACGTGGGCCAAGCAATATTTGAGTATTTGAGCAATGCTTTCTGTACAGTGGAAGAGAGGTTATGAATCAGATTTGTTCCCTGGGTGTGCTGTCTAAGTTAACTGCTTACCCTGGGGGTCCCGATTCGTAAAGCTTTAGGAGAAGCATTATTTAGGGCAGTTTTTCAAAAAAAAAAAGACTTGCAGGAGCCTCTAAATGTCAAATTAAGCTGACGGGGTGTGAAGTCACATGTTATGAAAGTGTACAGAAGAGGAGACATTTTAACGCTCCCACAACTTCAGATTACAGTGATTCGGTTACGAGACGTGGCCAGAGTCTAGCATATGTGTCCTCTGTCATCCACGCAAACGGGTTGCTTTCATTTCCATGCTCATGTTCAATACATTAGGTATTTCGATGTAGTAATACAATATTTAGGAAGGGAAATGAAGATTTTATTAAAGCACGCCTCACCCCTCCTGTCTTTCTGGCCACGGTTATTGGACTCGCCTGCTGTGTCTCCACGGCTGGGGTGCATGTATAATTCAGTGATCATGTAAGCAATTCCTCTTCATCACACCGTATCTGCTGAAGGCGCGGGGGAATCTGCTCTGTTGTATACCCAGGAAAGAGGGGTATTTGTACAACGTTTTCCACACAGCGCGTGAACCTTTTATTCCTCTTTGTTATCATTTTAGAACACTTTGATACTCTCCTCTCCCATGCTCCTTTTGGTGAAATCGGAGAATATCGTACATTACACAGCAGGTGCTACGATACCAGAGCCCGTCCTCATATGGACCAACAATATGGTGTAGTCATTATTTATGGCAACAACTCTAGTCATTATTTATGGCAGCAAAACTAGGTTAGGGGTTCCAGTCCCAGGTGGAGTGCTGGTGCTGTACCCTACAGCACAGCAGTGTGTGGTACATGAATCGCACTGGTAATAATGTAGCTGAGGAGTGGGAATTGTTTACAGGACTTCTATTAGGCATTGAGTTCACTCATTCACTGAGGTTTCATAGAGAAAAACAGTGGTCTAAGACACCGTGGTGTATCTGTAAATTCACTCAGGGGTGCAACTGTAATGTCACAAGCTATCTTGATGGTGATGAAAAGTAATAGATTTTAATGAAGCTAAGATTTCAGACCTGCAGTACCACCACTGAAAAGAAATAATAAAAAAAAAAACTCTTTCAAGTCTTGTCTAATCAGGCCTGTTGCATGCTATCTGAGTCTGATGTCATTAAGATTATTTCCTCAGCTGAGAATGTTATAATATCTACCTTTGAACATAGTTCACCTGATATCTAAGGGGATATAGGGCAATTTTTAATCAACAGACTATTTTTATGTATGCTACGCAAAAAAAGATATACATATGAATTGTATCCTTTAACAAAAATACACCTAATCATTAACCATGTTAATATACTCAACTATTTAATATGAAAAATATTTTAACACATGACATACAAGACCCTTTATCACTTGACACACAGTACAGATGACTATAAAAATGCATTGCCCCTCTTCCTGAATTTCAGGACAACAGAATATTGTTCTTGCAAAGAACAGAGCTATAGAAACTGGAATAAGCTCCAAGGTGTTTGAATAGGTCCTAGTTCATGTGGCTCACATACCAAGGCTATCTATTCACGTGTTGATATGTTTCTGTTATCTGTATATTCCAACATGCACAAATTGTGTGATACGATATGTCAAAGGAGGCCATTCAATATAATTGCAGTACAGCGTTGTCCATAACTTAAAATGCAAAAGCGCTGCATTTTTTTTCCAACTATAGCACATCTTTGTCAATTAAGCTGTTATTCAAATACAATGCACACATTTAGATTAGGGATTTCTCTCTTGTACTTTGGCCCTGTTCCATATATTCCTATTTCCACTCCTTTATGGTCCATGGATTGCCATGAGAGGCACCTCATCCAATAAAAGTTGGAGGCAAAACAGAACACTTGGGACCAGAATGGAATTCCTTGTGAAGAGAAAATGGATGGAATCACTGAACCCAGACGAGAATAAAGCATTTTCTGTCCAAAACAACAAAGTCAGCTTGGAAAAAAAAATATGTCACATTCTTCAGTTCAGCACCGTGAGAGACTTAGATACAAAAAAGAGCATGTAGGGTATTTTAGCTCCTCTCACCCGCTGTTTCTCGCCTCTCTTTGCGTTTGATGCCGCTGTAGCTTATTGCTCACTGTGAGTGGTTGTTTGCATGTTAGCTCGCCAACCAGGTATCATTTAGCATTTTGTTCTCAAAGTGATACTTACTGGTGGCTGCTGCAAAGAAGGTCCATTTAGAACAAAAACAGTTTCCAACTGATTGTAAAATTGGCTGTCTCAACTGTTTATGGAAGGATATGTGGAACAACCACACAGCATAAAACACACCATTAAAATTACCAGACAATGAACTCACCTGAAGCAAAGATGCAGAAAAATGCTCTCCTTCATGAAGACAACATAAATTATAATACTACAACTATTAATAATAACAAATAGCTCTTATCGTTGAAGCTGACTTCCTTGAAGAACATACTAGAATTTGACCCTCTGGAGGTCACCACAGGGGTCAAATTTTATTTGCATCCTCTGAATCAATAAAGACTGCCATTTGTCCCCAAAGCAGACTGTTGTGATATTTCATGTTTAAAACCAAAGGAATGAGTGCAGATGGGTATTGATTACATTATTTGTTCATTCATTCATTTATTTGGAAGATACTCTCGTGCAGACAAACTTACAAGACCTTGCAAAGATTACACATTAAGAGTATGACCAGCAAGAACAAAGACATTTGTGTAGGTACAGAACAGCAAATAACACAATAAATAAACACTAAGCTGAAAAATATTACTAAACCCTCAGCATACAGCATTAAGTTTTAGTGTACTCATAGTGCAGAGCGATGACAGCCCAGAGCAATGTGCTGGCATTACACCAGCATTCACACAGAGCCTAATAAATATCTATAAGAGCAACATTACCTTATATCACATGGTGCCAAATGATGATCCAGAAGGGTGGCATGAACATACATCATGCTGCCATACTTATAGTGCCTTACATTAATATTTTACAGCAATGTTGCACTATATCAGATTTAACTCAGGTTTCGAAGTGATCGGGGACTGGATGCTTGGCACAATTGTCTAGGTTAGAGAGCAATCTCTAAACGTAGGTTTTTAGCCAGACCTGACTAAAATATTATTTATTTTTCAGCATTTTCCCATTCTCACGGCATCCCTTTTCCACTGGGTGTTCATTAGCTAGATGCTTATTTCTATATACTGATGTGGCATAGTATTTAGCTGAGCTTTAGCTGAGCTTGTAACCCAAATGTCAAATGTTCAAATCCGATTCTGGGACACCTGGTTTCTACATTTTAGTGAGGTACTTTAGACAAAGAAACAACAATATGAATGGGCATATAAAATGTACTGTAAACTGTATGGGTCACCCTAACTACAGGAGTATTTTAATCAAATTATTAACACAATGATGTAGATGTTAAGAAGTTATTGAAACTGTTTGAATGGATTTTCACAGCAAGCACAAATTAGTGAATGGCCTTGTTATATTGATATCAGTTAATGATACTCCTGACTATGTGTAGTGTCTCCATGTTTTCTGTTTGACTGGAGTGTGACTGGCTGTCTATTATACAGCCATTTTCTGTGCTTTATCCTGTTTTGGAGACACGAGCACCAGTGAGTGGGCTCTCTCTGTGGATTCCCTCTGTCAGTATGCAGTTTGACCAGGGAGAGGTTTCAGGGAGTACCATCTGTCTCCGGCTGCCCTTTTGAGGTCTGAAGGGGTCCTTGTTCAGCGCTGTTCTGGGCATTTGGAGTTTTCATGACAGTTTTTGAGAGGACAGCTGAAAAGACCCTCATCTAATGAAGCCAGTGGGTCATAGGAAAGCTTGTTGTTATTCGCGCCTGGGTGGGTTGATTCTCGTGAACGAGTGACAGTGTCATTTCCTGTCGGGTGGGGTGAAGAAGGACAGGGTAGGTCTCCCCTGATGTTGAGGAGTGCTGATTTGGTTCCCCTTTATTGCTGGAGGGAGATCTCACCCCTACTTACTGCAGATACCCTTCGATGATTCCTCACCTGTGTAAAAAGAGAGAAATTTCTGTGACGGCTTGAACCGTAGGCCATATCTTTCTTTTCTTGTTTTTCAAAGCCTTGTCTGTTGAATTTTGTCTCTTTGCACATTAGTGATGTACTCTTGAGAAATGGTGAATGTTTCAGCTATTTATTGCTGAGCTGCAAGCGCATGTTTGATTTAATTCAATCCCCACCAAAAAGATAATGCAGTAATCTTTATGTATTTGGAATACCGTGCTGTGACTGCTTAAATGTTGCATAATCTGTTCAAAATGAGAAACAAAAACATACACACAACAGTCTTAACTGGAGTTGAGAATGCTTTGTGTTGTTTGATTCATACAATCTAAAGCATACTATATTTTGGGATGAATTCATAAATACATTTATGGATATCTTCCTTTGTATGCCTCTTAAATTTCACGAACCGATTGCATAGATGCCTGTTGGAATCATTTCTGTAGTAAATCATTGATGTTTTTTCTGAATCTAAATGGAAGCCATAAAGGCAGTAGCCTGAGGCTGAAATAACTCAATGATGGCAAAAATAATGTTTGATTATTTTTTGTTGTAAATTATTTTATTTTCTTTTGGCACCAGTGGACCCATAGAAAATTCATCACATTCCCTTCACTGGCATTCGAGTGTTTTTTTTTGTTGGGTTTGCTCTCCTCGAGAGTGAATTGTTTATATAATATCTCACTACAGTACATGCACAAAGTTTGCCTTGGACCATCTCATGTATTGGTAAAACATAATGAGATCTGTGATGTGGTTTGATAATTTTTTGATAAGAGTACTATGTCAATTATATGTGAATAATTATTTATTAATGAATTTAGTTTATATAGTCAAAAAACCTTTTGGGCATCACTGTTTACTGGACTGTGTCATGTTTAAACTTGCACATAAAAGTATGTACAGTGAGCAGCAGGAGATTCTCTTTTTTTTAGCTTTTTTATTATATATATGTACAAAACAAAACAAAAACATACATTTAAAGACAAAAAGAACAAAAAAGGAAAGAAGTACAATGATAAATACTTTTTTGATTTCCATCTTTCATTATGCCCTAGTCTCCTCCCCTTCACAGACCATCATTACCAACCCCCCTTACAGGTACAACTCAACCATATTTCCTGTAGCTATTCACTTCTTTACGACTTGACATATTTTTGTTCTGTGACATATGTTTGGATCTGTGTGATCCACTCATGACGCCTTTTCCATTTTGTGCTTATAAATTACAATTGCGCAGGAGATTCTTTGCTGGTACGTGGCTGGACGGGGTTTGGACTGATTTCTTTGCCTTTATCCTCCCTCCCTCCTTTTCAGATGTATATCCAGACAACCACCCTCACAGTGTCGCTGAGCCTCAGCGCCTCGGTGGCCCTGGGCATGCTCTACATGCCCAAGGTCTACATCATCATCTTCCACCCGGAGCAGAACGTGCCGAAACGCAAGCGCAGCTTCAAGGCCATCGTCACCGCCGCCACCATGTCCAGCAAGCTGACGCAGAAGGGCACCGACCGGCCGAACGGGGAGGTCAAGACCGAGCTGTGCGAGAGCATGGAGACCAACAGTGAGTACGTCCACGGCCCCCTGTACTGAAACGGAAGGATCAGAGAGCGGGGAACAGCTGTAAATAGGCAATCGCACGTTTACTGCGGTAAGCACGTTCTCGTCCGGCACGACGACGGAAGATGAAATGACATCATGTGCTCATTCACCCAAATACAGCGGCTGCCTTTGCTTTTGCTTCATCCCCTTTCTTTGGAGTAGCATCGCGTGGTTCATCTGAACCCAGTGAGCACGTTATTAGCTAACGCTAATAAATGCGTGATTGCTTATTCACGGCTGCTCTCTGCTCTTTGATCGCACGTTTGTTTTGCCCCTTTGAGCGCCTTCTTCCTCTGTTCTCTGTTCTTTTGCTGCTTACCGTACTTCAGAGTGGCAACACGAATTCTGCCAAATGTGTGTTAAATTTAATTCAGATCTAAAGTAATTTATACTTTCAGTCATGTAGTAATTCAGACTTTCCTTACAGTTTAAGCCCTACCATAGAATTCATATGCCAAATTTGATATTTTTTCCTCCTCAGCTCCTGTGAGCTAAGTTAAATGCCTCTAATGGAAATCGGACTGTTGTTACAGCAGGAACAGGTGCTACAGAGAGGCAGTCCATGTGATCAGAATTATGACCTCATTAATGAATAAACAAAACAAGTACAACGAAAGGTACAGGCGAATCGCAGTTGTAATTTCCCTCTATTTACACTTCATTAAGCACAATGAATACTGAGGCAAGTGGAGGGCTGTTTCCAATTTAACATCCACATATAATAAGTTTCTTTTAAAATCTGACCAATGACCAATTCAGAGTGAGTGTGTGTGTGAGAGAGAGAGAGAGAGAGAGAGAGAGAGAGAGAGAGAGAGAGAGAGAGAGAGAGAGAGAGAACATAAGATAGGAACTTGTCAGGTTAAGAGATAGCATATTTCAATAGGTAACATATTTCAAAATACTACCAGTGCAAATAGGAAATATTTATAAGACTTAATTGTTCAGTGCTTTTTCTGCTGTCATTCTAGACTGATAGAATTAATATAACTATGCAGAGTAATTAGGTAAAACATCTTGTAATTGATTCAAGGTGCAGCTGCTGACTTTCATCAAAGCACATTTCTGTCTGTCAGCAGTTAGGTTATAGAGCTTCATGGAGGCCAATATTAATTTATTTACTCATTACGTTTCTGCTGACTGCACTCTCAGAACTAAGTTTTTGAATCAATAAAAGTTAGTGACATTGCCGTAAATGATTTGGTACATTTAGTTTATGTAATATTCACAAACTTTTTTTGTTATGATACTTGTTGGACTGTAATGATGAGTCGTGTCAGCCTAGAAATGAGTGCCCATCCAAATACAGAAGTCATGCCTAAATATGCCTCATTATGCATGTGTATTAAATGACCCTTATGTCGTTAGGGGCTGCCAGTGCTGAGCACTACTTAGATTAATCATTGCAGGCATTTAGCTTTAAATCTTTGCTTGGCCTTTGTACCCTAATGACCAAGGAGTCTATTTCAAACACACAAAAAGGATATGCAAATGTAATCAATAAGAGGTGCGTTTTAATATTTGGTATGAAATTATTTTGTAAAGAGAGTGAATGAGCTGCACACATTTATTCAGTTGCTTGAGACTGATTTCATTTTTGGTAGATTGAAAAGGATTACATTTGGTTAATGTAGATACAAAGACAAATATGTATCACCAACATAAAAAACAAATTGATTCTATTATGCAGTCTGTGATCTTTTGATGGACAGGACTGATTCTAGCAGACAATTGAGAGGAATATACATTCTTCACCAGCGTCAAAGTCTTCAGAGGGAAGTAAAAACACATGCAGTAGCCTGGGTAGAAGTCTGTGGAAGAGGCGTATTCTAATACGTTTTTCCTTTTATCAGCTTCATCGACTAAAACGACGTACGTCAGCTATAGCAATCATGCCAACTGAGGAGAAGCACTGGATGGACGACTTACCGAGGTGCTCCTGTCTGCAGACACTGATCTGTCATGTTCCGAGTCCACGGGGACCTCCAACGGGCACCCAAGCATGAGACATTTGTATTGTTCCGCTTCAATCTGGTGACTAGGAGAAGGGGGTGAACTCGACCGGCGCGCCCGCCTTTCTGCTCTCTGTGGTGAACAAACACGACCAAACCAAACCGCAGACGCTGAAGGACGCGTGTGAAAACACAGAAAACATCAAAAAAAGACAAAATGGGGAGGGGGGGGAGTGGAAAAAAAGAGCTATGAAAAAAATTATAAACTAAAGAAAAAAACTAAGATTAAAAAAATAAATAAACGAAAAAACAGAGTCAAACATGTTTGTTGTTATTCTACCTGTAAGTATTTTTGTGGTTGTGAAGATTTTTCATTCTTGTCCCACTTTGTCCGACCTGCATAAGGAGATGAGTTTGTCTCTTGTATCGGCTAACTGGATTGTAGCCTTGGGTTGTGAATCTGTAAATGCAATGGTTGAAGCATGCCAATTTTTATACAAATAATTTATTTATAATAAAGGAATGTTTTGCAAATGTTTAGCATTGTTGGCTGTGCATTTAACGACAAATAAAGTGCAGGACTACTCTGAGGAAATGAATTGAGGTGTTATACAGCAAATGCTGTTTTAAAGAGAATACAATTAGAGAATACAATTGTTCATATTACTTGATAATGAATACCATTACAGGTATTGCTCAAATGCTAGTTCCTGGCAAGTATTAGTATTCAAAGCACCAACATGTTAGCTTTGTATCTTTTTGCTTTCTTTCAGATTCTAATGCAAAGCTTACTTAAGGAATGAGAAAAGTCAATTTTAAGGCATTTTTTAAGTCAAAATGCTACCTTTTCACTTCCAACCACATTTTCCTGTCAATGGTAGTGTATACATCATATTTCATTGAGCCCATAAAGGCACGAATTGGAAACGTGACCTTGATTGCTTTGTTGGATCTCATGCTAAGTACCCCTCATGCAGAAGAGCTGTCAGGGAGAGGACATGACTGAGGAGAATTTCTTTACTTTAATAATCCATTTGCAGCATTTGACCAAACATCTATGAAAAAAAAATAAGATACATAAAAGTTAAAACCACTGAACTGCATCAGTGCGCCTATTGTGCCTGGAAAGAAGGGAATGATCAATAGAGCTGCAAGTGAAAATCTGTCAAGCATGTAATGAACACTTCTGCATTTCGATTGAATAAAAAACCTGGGGAAGGGTTTGAGTGACGCACATCCCGTGCAGTCACATGAGTGCATTTCCCCAGTGCTGACAGGATTCTTTTTTTTTTCCCTTAAAAGATGTACAAACCTCAACACCGGAGAGAATATTCCTCTTGCAAGTGAAGTGTTGTCAATCAATCATTTATTTAATCACGATTTTTCTTAATGTAGCTCTGTAACAAATGAATTGTAACAGAGTGCCTTGCTTCAGAATGCCTTGCAAATACTAATAGCCAAATGCAAGAGCAATGATCCAATGACAAACGGAGGACAATCCACGTTCTATAGAGTGATAGTAATTCAATGGGACAAACTTTATTTGGTCGGTAAACAAAGAGATTGCCCGATGCAAAACCTTAATCTTGCAAAAGATTTGCTCTTGAGGGGACAAAAGAACATCCTTAACTTTTTATGCTAACCTATGTCCTACATAATGTCTAGTGTTCACAGTAACAGATGTGATGAACTGTCTAGGTGAGATATTTTTCAATTAGCTGACCTCGCTGTTCACCTCAGAGTGTCATCAGACAACATCCATCATATTCTTTGTATCTCACACCTTGCGCATCTGAATAATAATACAAGGCACAATGTATTTGGCAACATTATCTGCATATGTGAGTGAATGTGAGCTGGTGTTAAATCAGACGTTACAAAACGTTTGTGCTTGGTTGACCTGGCTGTGTTTGAGACCGAATGTCTCTGTGCATCAGCAACTCACGTGAAGTGATGCAGATCCCGGTTTTCTCAAGCAGGCTAATTAAATCATTCAAACACTGTCAGAGTGAGAACGTCTATTCTGATATGGAGGGCCTCTCGAAAATTTGAATGGCCTTACAAGTGTGCCAAAGCCTGAACAGTTGAAGCAGGTGGTCCTCTCTGCAAGGAACAGCTTTTGAAGGATGCGGTTGCTATGACGGCTTGCCAGATGTTCCAAATACGGATGCTTGGCCCGCGAACTTTGTTGTGATGTTGTGTTTCATCCACGAATCCTTATCAGATATAATATTGCCCTAATTAGGTACTCTGTAATTCTTCTTCAAATCAAAGACTAAGCTGAAGTACTGCATCTGTGGCCATATAGACAGCATCCAAATGTAGTCAGTATTCTTTCGTTCCTTGAATTCAGAGTTTGGCATTTGCCAGTAAACGTGGTGAATTGAAATGAAAAAAGAAGATGTAAAATGTGCATAAATTCATTACTCAAAGTTAAGGGCAATATGCATCTCAGTTCAGTTGAATCTTGGCCTACTTTTTGTTTGGTAATTCATAGTGAATTATGTTTTCCTGTTTTCCTGTTGACTTCCTGTTGCCCCAAGTATGGTTGGTTTCAATAGGGGGGAGGAATGTGAGAGTGAGTCATCTCTGTCTGTGTGTAAACACAGGCTTAATCTTAACATCTCTGAAGAATCCTGGCATTGAATTACATACAATTTGTTCAAATAACCACATTATGTATTACGCAACCTTATTTATTGATATGTTTATTTTTGTCTGCTTCATTTATTTTTCACATGGTTTGACTTAGTTTGTTCAAGATTTGAACCATGAGCCTTTAAAATGTGTTTTTTTTTTTTCCTTATGAAATACTTATTCATGTTGACCTTCACAGCTATATAATACATTATCCATTTATGCAGCATTGCATTCATACAGATGGATATTCACTGAAGCAATGCAGGGAAAGTACTCTCCTTTCCTCAAGGCTACAACAACAGTGTCTCAGCTGTGATTCCAAGCTGCAGCATACTAGCGGCAAGCCCATATCCCCAATCACTAGACCGCACTGCTGCCCCAAGTCAACTGAACCTGAAACTCCACCAGCAGAACCACTCATTTAATCTGCAGAAAAGGTGTGTAGCGATGATGACAGGAAGATTCTGCAAAGAGCCCCAACTTCCGCTGAAATCTTTCTTCATTTATTGTTCATGACCCACAGAGTGAGAATATTGTTGGCAATTATTCATTTGTTTATTTATCTTCACATCCACTGGAACAGTGCCAGAATCATACATCCTCACTAGGATGTCCAACTGACCTTAAAATACATTTTCATGTTCATAATGTGCACGAAGTGTCACGCATATCCCTTGTAGCAAAGTGCAGCAAATAGTTTCCACCAGAAGTTTGTTCCATTACACAGTATTTACAGATAGGATACTACTTTTTATCAGTTTTGGAGAGATTTTGGGATAGCCATGCTCAAGCCTTGGGGAGACTTGAGATTTGTTTGTATCATTGCTCCAAATAAGATTTACTGTGACTGAAAATGTGAAATGTTAAATGTGGAATCTCCACGCTCACATTGATTGAGCCAGAGAAGCGCACAGAACTCCCCAGAGGACCTGAGAGAGGAAGACCAGCATTGACAAATGGAAAATTACAAATGAAATATCACCAAAAAGGTTTGAAATGTTGACCTCTCCAGTTCATTGAAATACTTCACAGTATAACAAGACAAACAACCGATTCAATTGATAATATCCATATGTTCACAGCTGTGTAATGTGAACTTAATCGTAATTCATTTCTATTCGCTGTGTGCTTTTCTATTTATTTTGTGTTTTTTCCATGTGCTCTGTTTCCACACTTCCACTGTAAATGAAGCAGTCAATAACATAACTAACATTTAGAGCCTTTCCAAAATATGACACATGGGATATGCATGCTGTCAAAGATGTCAGACTCGTCATTCTTCACTCCTCGGTGCACCCCCCGCAGAGGCAGAGAGACACCTGCAGTTGGTCGTCTAAGTGACGGGTTCTGCACATGGGGATGCTGGCGTGTTTAAACTGTGGAACTGTGCTTACTGATGGGGAGTGTTCCACAGGGCTCGTTTTCATTTATGTTCTAACAGAAGTAGAAAAAAACCTGATGCCAACTGCTTAGCTCTCATAATATTTTTATGCGATTTGTTAGGATATGAACCAACATGCAACACACACACTGCTACAAGTATTCTTGCTTACCACTATGTTAACCTTGTGATCCTTTTCATATTACAAAACCTAAATCTGGTTTTCTAATTCTATCTTCCAAACTGCTCGGTCACATCACCTGTTGTCATTCCTGTTAGACACTTACCTTTTAACTCATTCATCCCTGTAGTCTAACATTTAAGGCTCATGTCTCTGATAACCCCTCATTATTTTCCCAATAGCAACATTCGTTGGCATGGAATTTTTATATCATAGTATATAAGTCACTTTAAATATCTTGGACTGTTTGTTATCATAATTATTTCATGCAATGGAAGGTGCCCTGAATATGGGTGTCTGCTATATCACTGCATATTCTAATAACACTGATATTCTTGCCTGTAAATATGCAGTAAACACAATTTACTGATATTTACTAACATATTAATGTGGCAAAAATATCTGGAGCCACTCTGAAATAATTTTATGAGAATTGAATTATTGTTAATGAAAAAAACTGCAAACTTATAATAAAGCAAAAACCTCTCAGTGCTCTCCAAATTGATTCAAGGAGCAGAATCCACAATATGTTATATCCTGAAAAAAGCCATTATTTCTATTTAAGAACAGAGACATGAGCCTTCTTTGCTAATAATACAGTATTGCACTTGATAACCCACATCTTATTACACAGTGCAAGTAAGCCCAAAATGATTCTTATAAATGGATTGCTTGATTATTACAAAATATAGTATTAATATGCCACCAGACTAGAAATGAATCCCTGTGTTTTTATCATTAAGCAGTGCACTCCTTTTTGAAGTATTAATGACTAAAATTAGTCATAAATACTTCTAAAAGAAGTACAATACATTTAATCAGATGCATTTTCGTAGGTGGTTGGCTGTAGCACTGAACCCTTCCATCAGTATCTACAGAGTTCCTTTCCCACTGAGAGAACCTGTGAACAGTGTAGTCTAGCGTGAACGGCCTTCACTGACACTGCGCTTTGCTCCGGTGTAAACAAGCTTTCAGAAAACACATTGGGCCGTTGCACTGGCTCTGGACCGCCTGCCATTGTCAGAGGCCAGAAAACAATGTGTTCAGGTCTGTGAACAGGAGATAAACAACCGGCTAACTGCATCATCGCTGTGATCGCGGGGAGGCTTTGTCCGTTGTCTTGCTTGTGCCTTTGAGAAACTGGACCTGTGTAAAGAACAAAGCAATTTCAGCTGAATGTGTTTTGTAACCCATAGAGTAGAGGCTCTTTTCAGGATGTGGTTTTGGAGGATTTTAATTAATGGTCTTATCATTTCAGACATTAATCTCCTTCCACTTTATTAACAATAAAATCAGACGTAAAACCTTGGCTTACTGTAGATCAGTGATGGTCATGCAGGAGGGTCATGGTGTCTTCTGGAACTTAATATATTGTAGTTTTGATACCATTATATAGGCAACATATCCATGTATGTCAGGTGTAAATAATCTGCAATTGGAAAGTTAAATTCTGAACCTTAGGCACTTCAGGATAATCTTGCTGTGCGTGTTTCCATTCATTCAACTGAACAGGCAGCGGTTGTTAAACTTTTTGACCTGGTATCCCAATTAAATTTCGGTGACATCTCATAACCCATAAAAGAGCACAAACCTATAACAGACCACAAAAGTACTAAATATATATCTATATATGAAAAAACTAAATATGTGGTGAAAAAGAAGATATACTTCAAAGTTGAAATAATTTTTCAAACAAAACAAATTTTATGAGCATTTTAAAGATTTTAGGACAACCTGGTTGTTCATGTTCATATAAATCTGCCTGGGATGACAAAGGACTTTGCCATCTGATGAGTCATTGCATCATTGCACAGTTGTCTGATTTGAATCACATAAAGTGCTCAGGTTTGCACTGTAAAGAATTTGGTTCATATTCAAAATGATTTGCTCAATGCTTTGTTTTACTATTGTGTGGGAGCCATGTTTTTAAGTTTTAATATGGTGTAATATGAGGGGTTGGTGGTGCCAACTGTCTTCAGCTCAGCAGGGTTTTAGAACTAAGATGAGGAACAGCCATTCCAGTTATAATTTGAGTTCAGTGGCTTAGTGGCCTAAACCAAATTAAATGTTTGCTAAGACTGTAGCAATTGGCCTGATGTGTTCCTTTGAGAGATTTGGCCTGGCTATACACTTTGTAATGCTGCTACTAAGCAGCTCCGGCATGGATGGTCAATCAGCCAATTGCCCACCTGGGGCTGGTCTCATGCTAATGAGAATCTTTGCTTCAGTTTAAGACTAGACAGAGATAAAATTGTACTGGAAAAGGGATGGTAACACTTTATGGTTTGGTTAGAAATGCTTTTTAAATGATTAATAACTGCTTCATGCACCATTTAAATAAATATTTTTGATGTTAAGTTCAATGTTAGGAAATGCATAATCAAACCAAGGTTACCTAATCAAGAAAATATTGTGTATACGATTTAATGTAAACTGTTGAAATGAAGGCACATTAAAGGTGTGAAACAAGTTTTAAAAATGATAATGGCCTTCTGAACGCCTCAGTTAGTAAAGGCACTCATTCTGACTATAGGTTGAGGACTACAGATTTTATAAGCAGGTTTTATTCTGGGCTATGTCAGTACGCATCAATGGCTCGGGGTGGTAGGATATAAGATTTGTTCTACTACTACAAGGTGGGCTATGTAAGCCAGGGTCTCATAATCACACTGCTCATTACACTTCTTGTAAATTTAGAGGTTGTTGTGGTGAGGTAATGTACAATTAGAGGTTACAAAAGTTATGGTGAAAAGTAAGGGCTTGCTGGTGACCACTGATCGAGTTAGTAAAAATTGGTTAGTAAAAAAGTTATCATGAATAAACACACCTTTACTTTCACTTTTAAACAGTACTACAATGACATTTTAACTTAGAATCTTTCAAAGTAAACAACACAATTAAATAAAGATCTGAATAAATGTTTTTGTTTAAAGGCTTTTCTGGTAATTTATCATCATTGATTTTCACTGTACATCATTCTAGCTGGCTAATGACAATTTAGTTAGCTCCATGGCCCCTGGATTCTATATTTTAAGTTAACTTATCGTAAAACACAGACTCCATGAGGACTTGGAAAATGAGTTTTGTAACTGACAAATTTGCAAGTGAATAAGTGCAAATGAATCAGCCATTAGTACGGCAGTAATTGTCAACAGTGAGAACTGAATTGCTACTAGTAAGAAAATAAATGTCACTTGAAAAAAAACAATAGAGAGGACTAAAATGCCACTGGTATGAACTGTCTAATAAAGGTGCTCAATGAACAACACAGCAGCACCAAAGCCAAACAAAAAAGCTACAATCAGAGCTTCGGGAGTGTTAATGAGTAATTCTGTGACATCAGCAAAACAGGTGAGTTGAGTGAAATTTTAATCAAACAAAATCTTACTCAAGTTGCCTGTGAAGGAGCCCTTCACCTGTTCCCAAAAAACTGTTGAAGTGTTTGTTTGTAATGACTGTTGCATTAACTGTTAAATGTTTGTATAAATGTGTTCAACAGAAGATCTTCTGTGCTGTTTAACATCTTATCAAATAACGGCTCTCATTTCATCTGGTTTATTTTCAAAGCAGGTTAGTTGGAATTGTCTTTGAAAGTAATTCTGTGTTTAGTAGCCAGCTGTTGTCCATAATGAGCCACACCTGTCTGATTAAAGGTTGATTATATATAGGTGTGTGGCTGGAGAGCAGGTTTCCAGCATTTGGTTTCCTGGGGTTCTACTGAGGATTGTTTTCTTATTAGAAAAGAAATCTTGCATTAAACTGTTTTAGCTTTAACCTTTTATGTGAGAAGTAGTCAGTCAGCTTCTTTACACAATTCTTGCTTTGGGTGCTGAAGGAGGGGGGAGGGGAAGCATAATTTTTTGCCTGAGTGCATTTTTGGAGTGAAATAATTAAATTACATTAAATGCCCCCCCCCCCCCCCCCCCAAAAGGGAGGGGGCAGAGAACAATGTTTAACCAAAGTTGTAAAATGACTGGATATTTGCATAGATTGCAAATGGTGCAAAATGATGGGCATTGGCCCTATTTAGATTCAAGGGGTGATTTAGTGGGTGTGTGTATACCATAAATAACATTAAAAAAATCTAAACCTTTAAAATAAGGAATCCCCCAGATCACAGATATATGATGAGGAGGGATGACCCAAACAAGTGGTAGACAACAGATGGACTGAATGTAAATAGGAGATTTATTGAGAAAAGAATGGTTGGGATGAGTTAATTAAGCAGGATGTGCAAGATTGTTCCTCCTGATCTTGGACTGTAAACCTTATTAGATGTCCAGCCTCTATAAACTAGTCCCCTCCAGAAGAATGATAATGTAGTTTTAACTCATGTCTCTAACATGTTACTTTTCTTTTCAGTTCAGATTTAATGGCATGTTGCAAACTGACTGGTAGAAAGATTATTTATTGGGCAGTGGGCCATGATAACTGAGTGAAACTGATAGTTTGACAACCTCAATTAGCATGTTAGCTGGAGTAAAGGGATATGTATGGGTGCTGTTGTCATCATCTCCACATTGGCTGTGAACAATGGATGCCTGCCCAAGTTGCCACAGAACTGGGCCTCTTTTTTTGGACTTGTTAAATAAAACTCACTCCACTTTGTGATGGGAAGCCAATTATGAGCTGCAGAAACTCATGGAGGGAGCAATTATGCCGGTTGCCTTCAGAGCTGCTGGATTGTGATAAAGCTGACACTCGGCCCTCTTTGCCGGGATTGTGGCTGCAGTGAATGGGCCCAGAATGTGGAGGACTGTGGGATTGAGACATCTGTTTGTGAAACAATAGAGTGGTGCCTGCTTGCGGAATCTTTTCAGTTGGCTGCCGGACAATGAACTTCACTAGAATTGACTAGAATGACTCTGGATCAAAACTGCTTGAAGACATTATTCCCTTTCATTAAAGTGGGCTTACTAATGGTGGGTTTGCACTCGAGGCACTAGTACTTGAAGCCATGCTCACAGTCACTCTTCTATAATGCATGAGGAAAAAGTCCCGATGTACCATTAGATCACATGAAAGGCAGCTACACCTTTATCAAATCGCCCCATTTTTAATGGCTGCAATAATATTGAATGGACATCAGGCTATTTCAGCAGTCATTTCAGAGGCATTTCTTATTTATAGGGAGGTGTGGTAGTTCAGTGCTATTGCCTCTGAGTTCCAGAATCTAGGGTTCTGACCTGGCTCTGTGTGTGTGGAGCCTGCAAGCTCTTCTCATGTCTATGTAGGGGGTGTCTTTTAATGACTCCAAATTCCTTCTACAGACATCCAAAAGACATGGTCTCTAAGTTAATTAGTGTCTTAGTAGTATCCCTGTGCCTGTATGCATGTGACTGTGTGTGCATTTATGCCCTGTGATAGACTGGCATCAAATCCAGTGTGCAGGCTGGATTTGGCTGTTTCTGTCTATGACCCTCTACACGACAAAGGGGTTACCACAGTATGGCTTATTTATGAGAGAAATCCCTCCATCAAGACAGCATTCAGTCACTGTTGTGCATTTAGTTAGGCTCAGGGTTGTAACAATCTGCAATTAGAATTAAAATCTCAGCTCTGAGTTCTGAGGCGTTGAGCCGCATTCTACGAAGCCACTCGAAAGCGGCATCAAATTGAATTAAGGAGCGTAATTAAATGGAGAAAAGTACCAGCCCAGTACAATCATCATTGTTCATTTTGCGTTACGTGTCACTTTTTATTGGCAAACTTTCCTCAAAACACCCATCAGCCTTATCAATGGGAGTGCAGTCCTCTGGTTGCTGTCATCAGAAGCCAGCCCGGTCTCCCGCTTGTCAGGCCCGATTGATTTTAAACATTCAAGTTTATTTTTTGACCTTCCGGCGATATTCAGAGCTATTGATCCCACGTTGGCTCGCGCGGCCGCCTTGAGGAAAGCCGTGCCTGCATGCTAGAGAAGGGAGCGAGAGGGGGATTGTGGGTAAGGGCTGGGGAGCTGCCACACAATGTCCCTCCTGCTCAAGGCGGCGAAGGATCAATTGGCCTGGCGTCGAGTGAGCCTATCGTGGGGTCCCAGATGCCTTTTCTGCTGCACCAGAGCTGAGAGTGAGGCTCTTTGCTGAAAAGGTTGCTCATTTTGTATTTAATCCTTCTAGTAAAACTGAGAGAACCCCCCCCCCACATCCACACACTCATCACATGTATATTCAGTTATATATCAGTGTCCTCAGAGTTTTAGTGGACATCATGAACACTTCTGTGAGACACACATCTCAATGTGTATAATTGTGTGCTGTGTATTTGAGAACCAGTTTTCAAACATCTGTACCCTCAGCTTTGGAGACTGAAATCCATTGCAGGGAGCATTTCAGAATTTGAAGGGTTACGGTTTAAAAGCCCAGGCCCATTACTTTAATGACTTTTGATACTGTAAAATGAAAGCCCTACAGAATTTTGTGGAGCAATTTTACACATATAAAAACCTCCTCGCAATGGCACGATATTTCATTTAATGGCAGAAATGGGAGACAGTACAGATTTTCAGAACCATTTACAAGAAGAGCGTAATGCATTTCACTTGGCATTAGCTATTGGCCATGTTCAACCTTGCAGCACAGTTTGTGTCACATCCAGGATTGAACAGCAGCCTTGCACTTTCAGGGAAGTTTTAATGAAGCAATCGCTTGGGGCCTTTGAATCCGAGCGGCAGTGAGAACTGATTTGCCCGCGGACACGGCCGCAGCATGTTGAATGATCCTGTGAAATATGGGTCTGACTTGAATTATGTAGTTTAGTAATTAGGCCCATTTGCCTGTTGCCTCTCTGTAATATTTTTTTGCTCTCTGTCAATCACGTTTCAGTGTTGCTGTTTGATGGAGTGTTGCATTATGGGGGATGAGATCAAAAGCAGCCTGCTTGGTTGTTGGTGATTGGCCGTGGCGTGTCAAGAATGGAGTTTAACAGAGAGAGACTCTGTGGGGCAGCGGCAAACACACAATGTAGTTGTTCAGAGTGATAAAAGGCATGACTAATGGCATAGTCAGAGGACCTGACCTCTATTATCCGAGAGCAGAAGGGCTTCCTGTTGGTACTGCTCACCCTGATGCTGTTTGCCATCTCAGCCTGCTCACTGACGTATTTTAAAGCTGGACATCACCATGATGTGGTAGTTTGAGGCTGGTGACCAGCGGGTGTGTTGATGCTGAGATAATCATACTCTTCATCTGGATGTCTCCACTCAAAAGAGATCTGCCTATAGCTCAAAGAAGGAATACCAAAGGTCAGTGTCTATTTATATAAATTTTTGGTACTGGGTCAATTTCAGTTAGTTTCTCCCAATGTGGGGTTTGTGTCTGTTGATGAATTCAGGAATCCTCAGTATTTGGCTTTATTGGCTCCCATTGCTGCCCATCAAATGTTTGGTTTACAGGGATTTCGGCAGGTGCCATTTTCCAAAAGTAATTTCTGGCACTTATGGATCAGATGGTACAAGCAGCCAGATCAGCCATTTCTGTTCAGTTTCTGCATACAGCAAGTTGTAATTTATACTGTAGTTCAAGGAGCTGAGGTCTAGTAATTACAAAAAAACATGGGCCACTTTTTGCTGTTTATCTTAATACTAGAATGCCACGTAGGGTCAATTCAAAATACTTTTTTTTTCTCTAAAATCAGATGGTTGAACAATGTTGACTGTTGGCATTTTCACATAATTCGCCCACAACTCTCTTAAAATTAAAGACGGTTTCCATCAAATACGAAAGGAACAGTTTTGCCTGGCAGTGACAACTGGCTTAATGTTCTAATCCAAGTTGACACAATCGCTTCACTGACCACTGTCACATCTGGTTTCTTATGGTCCTGACACATGACATTTTTAAAGCTTAGCTCCAGTACAATTTTTAACATGGAGTCTTCCATGTTTGACATAGAGTTCATATGTCCTTTAAACAGATGGTAACATCCAAGATGTGGTATTGTTTTTCATGTGATTGCATTGCAAGAGCTGTGTGTTTTATCTATATAAAAGAAACATTATACTCCTCAAGTAAGAGCTCATAGTGGGAGACATTAACTGTTCATAACACTGCCTATTTGACATAATCATTTCATGAAAGACTAATTCGATTCTTTATTACTTGATAGCCATTTCAATCAGCTTGAAGGAGCTGAATGTGGAATCCATGTGTACCTTCATGCTCCAGTGCCTTTTTAAACAATGGAAAAGGTGCTCTCATAACCACGACACCCATCTGTCTCTGCTGCCCAAGGACTGCAATCCTACTGCTTAGAGTGAATTGATGCTCTCTACAGCTATCTTTTATTCGAGTGCTCGGTCTTGCCTTTCCTTTCGACGTCAGACTATGCCAAGGTCCCGGAATGGGAAAAACCAAGGACCAGATCTGATCTCAAGTGAGCACAATTTTCAAAACCGTTCAGTGTTGAGTGGCATGGATCAAAATGGGTGCAATGTGAGTCCATGTAAACTGCGGCCTGAGATAAATGCGGCCACAGTTGGCCACATTCTAAACAAGATTGCCACATGCATAGTTCTTTTCAATGGCTTTTTGTTTTGTTACTTTATGGTTAACGAATTCTCCTCACTTCTCTGAGATGGCTCACAGATATATGATAAACACCGAATCCAGTTTTGCTGGATAAATCAGCCAATCCAGCTGATTAACGATTCCTCATGTTGTTTTGTGAGTGGAACTCACAGCTCCTGAAGCACCATATTAACTATAGTCTTTATGCAGAGGCGATTTGTTTGTTGCAAGGAAACCATACTCTTAGAATTAACACTCCTGCATAAAATATTAATTTCGCATTGAATCTGTTAGAAGTTTCAGTGTTATAATATAGAAGATGGTGAAGAGACACCGTGAAGTAACTTCAAAGGGGGGAAAAAAGTATTATCTCTCAAACCCAAATTGCAGCGTAAGATTATGATTTGTGGTGGGGGCTCTCAAATGCAGCCCTAAAAACATCTCAAATGAAACGTTTTTCACTTGCATTTGCTTTTCCAACATAGGAAATTGGTTTGTAGTAAAAAACAGGAAAGCAGGGGTAGCTTTTTTGACAGCCGTCTATGAGTGTGTCACTTTTTTTGACACAGCCCAGATGAATTCTCTGGAGAGCCTATGAGAACATGAAAGTTTCACCTCCTCACGGCGGGTACTCTGTGCCACTAGATGACTATGACGACTCCTCCCTTGTGCCCCGACTTGCCCCTCTGGGCTCCACATGTCTTGTGAGTCTGAGATCTAATGAGAAGTGGGGCAGAAGCGCATGTCCGCGAGATCCCTGCTATGAGCGCACAGGTCACTAAACAGTTGATTCACGCTGTTTTCTCTGCAGCGTGTCACCTCTCTGTCATCTTCTATATGTAATCTTCTCTTCTCTTTGCTATTCCAGGTAGGCAATTCTTTCTTTTTAAACACTTGAGGCGACCGGCGAATGATGTCTGGAGACAGATGAAATGCTGCGAGTCAATAAATCGGGAAGGGTTCTCTGTCTCAGGTTGCGTTGTGTGTGTGTGTGTGTGTGTGTGTGTATCTGTGTGTGTGGATTGTGACGTAGCATGGTCCAGCGAGATTGCCCCTTATTCTGCGAGTGCCAGGTGGTTATCTCTGGATTTGTTCCCTCTGCCTACTCTGATTGGAATGGGTGGACAGGATTCAAGGTCACTGATAGGGTCATAGGTGGACAGAGACATGTTGCGATATGCAACTCTGACTGCATCCTGCTCCTTCTTGAGGAACCCATTATCCTCTATCAAGGGAGCAGACAGACTTTTTGAAAAATCATATCTAAAGGTATGTTTTGCTAGCAGTTGCTTGTGCATCTGATTACACCATTGCTCTCCCAACCAGAACATTCATCAATAACAGATTCATCAATGGTCCTCTAATTTGAACTATCACAATATGGTTTTAATTCCCATCACTTTTTGAGGCTATCAGAAAAAAAAAACACATTACTCAAACATTATTTATTTAACACAATGCATATTTTTCAATTACAGTAAGTGTTCCATTAACAAGAATAATCAAAGAAACAGTGAGTCAGAGAGAATTCCTCAGTGTATTCCCTGAATGGTAATGCTCGAAATCCTCCATTGCAGTAAACAGCACAAGTGTGTGTTCTCTTGTACACTGTGTTAGTAAAATAGTGGTGTAATATTAGTTGGTTGATTTTGGTATATATTAAATTATGCAAGTGGGCATGTTCAATTTTCAGACATGCAGGCTTGTGTGGCTGCATGACTCTTCTTTGGGGGATCATTAGCACAACAGAGTTGATGTGAGCCCTGACTTTAATTCCTTGAAGTGCCACTTATTATCGAATGCGGCTTCCTATTTACTCTTGAAGGAGATGTCAACACAACAGCATAATCCTAGCTGTTACATTTTGGCATTCGGGGTGGCTGAGAAGCAACTCAAGCACAGACCGGTGTTTTCCTATGTCTTTTCAATTTGCTCAGTGAAACTCTGACTGCCCTATAGACATAAAACCAGTAAAAATCTAAGATGTTTTTGGAAGGTGTTGTTATAAAACAATTAAATGTACAAATAGGAAAATGCTTCATTACAATACCTCAACAAAGAAAGCTCTTGACTATTTCTCATTGTAAGCCAAGTTTCAGCAATGAATGTTGTTTAATGTAATCCAGCAGGCGAAACACAAAAGACAAGAACAATGGTCTCAATTTGTTGAATCGCTCAGCAGTGGCTCTATACACTGTCTCATCCATATTACATCAGTTGCAGGTAATTATGCTTGACAAATGGCATGCCTGAAACGTTGGTATGTTTTTTTATGAAGAACACCTCTCAGTGTAAAACAAGAGAAGACAATTAGACACTCTTTCAAGGGCACATTCGAAAGTAATTGGGAATAGAATGAATGATGGATCCACTTAAAAACAACAAATCCCTTCTTTGTCTGTATTATTTACATGTGTAATGGTGCTTATGATTGATTGCTGTGTATCAGTGGGATTTCTCCTTCAGGGACACCACTGGGTAGGACCAGGGAATTTTAAATGCATCACCGGCAAACAAGCAAATATTCTTTGACAGAAGAAGAACCTCTTGCTAACATGGCACCAGCTGAAGTCTCACAGCTCACAGAAGAATATAAATTGAACCCAATACAGTTATCAGTAATGAGTTCCACCAAACAAATGCGGAATGCAGAATACAGATTGTATTTGTACTTATTATTTACTGACTGCATTTACAAGATGCAGTTTGATTCCATTTTCCATCAGCTTTACCTGCATATTTTTCATAATGCATTTGGAGCAGGAAGCCTGGAGTGAGGCAGCTCTTCATCAACACATTCTTATATCTCTAGCTCCATCCACCCATTATTTAAATTACCGGGCAGCTAAACTGCTCTTGAGAATTCTGTACAGTGGAAGGCTGCCACCTTGTTATAGGTCTTTGTGGCCGCAGTCCAGTTTAACCGCTATGGCACTTTGTTCCTAACTTTAAGCCAGGCCTTGTTTTTGTTATCGCTCCACCAGATTAACGTCCTCCCTCAGCAAACAGTCCTGACCTTTTTGGCTTTTTTTCTCAGCAGAATGCACTTCGAGAAGTGGCTCAGTCCCTGTGCTGTTCCTGCTGCAGTTTCATTGCCACACTCCGAGATTCACCACCAACTTCCTTTTGTCATCCCACTAAAACTTTTGACATGACCGTTTTTACAGTCCCACAAAGTTCCATCCCTCTCCTGTCCCCCATAAAAGGAATAAAAAACATTTCAGTGTAGTGATTAATTTTTAGGAAATAGGAGTAGTGATAAATACTTTCATTGTGGAAATACAACTATTAAAAAGAAAATTCAAAGGAGGATAAATCGGTTTGTTCCAGAATCATGGTGGCCTTACCCTGACATTATCATTACGACTCAGGCACACTGTTTTATAGATTCATCACAGCGGAGGTGGAGCAGCCAGGGGGATTTAATGTCTGCTATGAACCACCATGTAACACGTTCAGGCGGCACACCACCCTCCTTCCTTTATCATAGACGAAAAAATCTTTTTAATTAAAAGGAAACATTTCGTTTACTATTTTCCCTCAAAACGCATCAGTTTTATGGTTGTATGTTATATTCTGCTGGGAAGGCTCCAACAATTCTATTGAAAGAACAGTTACATCAGACTGCATACATACTTATGGAGTGAAAGTGGGCCGCCTTCATTGTTTACCGTGTGGGGAACAGCCATACGCTGTAGCTGCATCCTGTCAAATGACTGATGCTAAGAAGGGTTTGACTTGTTTAATACTAAGAAGGATCTCCTGGGAAACCTGGTTGCTACTAAAAAAAAGTGTTAGTGGGCCAATTATCTTAATTTACCCCTCTAGACCAAGTAGGAAAGGAATTCCCAAGTGGAATGCTAGGGAACAATTTTTTTATACATCCAAGATGAGACAGAAAACCTTACTCATCATGGTCATTAGAGGTAGCAAATGGCACTTAACACAAAGAGGGGGGTCCCTCATATCCTGGCCTAGTTCCTTATCTGGCCATCTAAGCATTTCCCAATTTAGATTGCTGAAGTAATTTCCCCCTCTCAGACTCAGTTGATGCAGAATAAGTGTTCTTGTGCAAAACTGCTAGGTTACCATGCAACATTAGGATGACCTAATATTTTACTGATATTATGGTATCTGTGAAACCCTTCTTTAGTTCCACCCTGAGGCATGGTTGCTGATTGACTAATATTTAAATACTAACAAGGTGGTGCCCTGATATATCACAGAGAAATAACCCATCAAAAATAAATAAATGGTTAAGTGCGCTTGTTTTCCAGAAACAGAAATAGTTTTGGTCATTAACTCTAGCAGCTTACTCATTGTCACTGGGAGGTCAGTGAAATAATCACGCATATCTTGAAGGGAAAGACTCAGTGGTGAATGTCAAGTTCAAATGAGCTTCTCTGAATCTGAGAGATCTAATTTGTTTGGCATGGCGTGTCTGCGTAGTTTCCCCCCCAATTTGTTTGTCCTGATTAATAGCTGGCTGGGACTCGAGCACTGAAATGATGATACCATAGCCCACTTAGGAACGATTGGACAGGTGAAGAATGAACTGGATTTACAAGAAAGCTAAGGATTCTTACTTAAAATTTACTACAGCAGGTAATGTTAATGCGTACAGAGATGTCACCTCTGTCAACCGTGTACCCAAAGCTGTCAACTCCTGTTCTCTGGGAGCAATGCGATATGAAAAACATTTTAATTAATGTCTGAAAGAGACAGAACCCTGCTGCAGGTCACAGAAGAGAGGCTCGCCCAAGGGAGACCATCTCTCTCTTTTTTTTATTGGTCTGCAGGGGTCCATTAAGGGATATCGGGCTGAGACGGCTGAAGGAAACCGCACCAAGGTCAAAGGTCAGCCAGTGCGACAGGATGAAGAGGACAGGTTCTGGTGCACATTTGTGTCGGCGCTGACTGCAGCCCTGACCTGCAAAGTGATGTTGGCTGTTTAACAATGAAAATCCTACACGTTGCTTTTTTTCCTTTTTTTCTAGGACTCCCCAGAGCTGACACTATTCATGCACATATTATGAAATCAGCAATTAACAAAAAACATCACTCAGACTGAATAGACACTGATTGGAATACTAATTAGCAGGAAGGTTCCTTTCTTTAAGGTTATATGGTTAACGACTACAGAATAATGAGAATGTTATTTCAAAAGGCTGCAGATTAAAAAAAAAAGTTTCCACTTAAATTTATCAAATTTTAAGAGAAACACTATTAGATGTTTGAATAATATTGAAATGTCCTACTCATCTTGAACAGTCGAGATCAGTAATGTCCATATACGATACTCCTCAACACTTGATCCAAACTGTATCCCTCTGGACTAAGTTTTACTGCCTGTGCTGTATTGTAAGTGTTATACAACTTTTGTACCCTTTTTAGACTGCACTAAAATCACCATAACATACAAATGTAATGCTTTCAAAATGAGGCACAATTTTGCAAGATGTTTGAACCAGTCCACAGGTCACATAAGAGCAGCCTTGTCAATCAAAGCGCTTGCAATGGGGGCAAAATAAATGTGTTTTAAAGCCATTAGCAGTTTTCTTTGCAGGCTTTTGAGAGCATGATAAATGAGCCATATCTTTGGAATTACTCTGTCACCCAAATTCATGTTTCCTGTGTGTCAAAAAAATGTCAGGGTTTACGTTCAAAAGTGAAACTAGTCTCCACAGTCCAGATCAGAGCACTTTTAATGCATGAGTGCAGTGACATCATTAGCAATTAGTCCAACACTCACTCATCTCATTTAATATGTGCACACCGGAATGCACTTTACAACATTTTTTTGGATTTTTCTGGGCCTTTATTAATCACATTAGACCTATGGATATGTTACATTACATGCATTTAGCACACGCTCTTATTCAGAGTGACTTCAGCACAATAGAACATAAGTATATCAAGTTAAATGAGCAACAGTGTCAGACCAGGCTAACAACACTCCCACACAAGCAAGTGTGAGCATAACACTATCCAAGCACTACCACAAGTTAACTTGTGCAACCTGACTAGGCAACGGAAGCCAGGTGCACTATGATACATCAGTCACTAATGTTCACTGTTCTATTTCTGCCATTTTCTTTGGGAGGATACTTTTTGTCCCCTTTTCGAATCAACTGTTTCATTGCCATTGGAGTTAAAAATAGTGCCTCTGCCGTTTCCGTTGCAGCGAGCAGAAGTCCCTGGTTGCGCGGTATCAGCGGGCTCCTTGTGCGTCGCTTGCGTCTTTGGAGAGCGCTGCTCAGCATATTGCGGCCTACTTCTGCGGCACGCGGTTAGCCAACCCGTGGGCCGCGCATCCTGCCATCCATACAAAAGCAGTCTGCTGTTTGCGAGTGGGCTGGCGGGACATGCTGTGTGTTGCATATGGCGCGTCCTCTTCGCCGGAATCGCCAAGGGCCCCCTTGCTCTCCACGATGATAATTGTCTGACAGGCATGACTGGCTGGCGGTCCTCTCCTAGCTGTCGGAGCCTCTTTCTGGACCACGGAGATGCCGCAAAACAGATACAATGAGAACGGAGCACTCCCACCGTGCCTTTTGATGAAAATTTCATGATTCACAGGGGACGTTTTTTTTTTTTTTTTTTGTCTTTTTTCCCCCTCCCTGTGTTTTCTCTTTTTAGCTTCTGTTCCGGATCCATTGCAGTCGAAGACGCTAGACGCTAATTCACCTAGACATCAGAGAGGCTCGGTGTGTTTTACTCATCTCTGACCTTCATTGGCACACCTTCGTGACCCCACATCGACGTGAACTTTGTCTGACCGCTGAGACGGTTGCCATGGTGGCACGCAGGTCGCTCGCCGCGAAGGGGGCGAGGCTTTGCGGCAGTCTTCCTACCGTCAGCTTCTTCCTTCTCTGGCCTCCTCCCTTGCGCTCTCTCTCTCTCCTGGACCCAACTCCTTTCCACCCTCTCCCTCTCTCCCTTCCTCCTTCTCTGGAGTCCCCACATCGCTCTGTCTCCCTCTCCTGGGCCTCGGCTCCCTCCACCTTCTCCCTGCCCCCTGGAGCTTGATGTGACACGTTGAGACAGAACGGGTTCGACCTCCAGCTCATCAGTGCTATAATTAGCCCTGAAAACCCCCGGAGGTTTCCTGGCAGTGGCGGGCCACATTGGATGGCCAGCGATTGAATTAATGATCCACAGCGTGTTGTCATGCATTCATATGTATATCTATTTTTATCGCCCCCTGCTTTCTGCTCAACGATGTTATTAAAAAAGGACCTTTTTTTTGGTATACTAGGGTACGCCAGGTGAAGTTCAATCCTCCTGGGAATAGCAGCATTACATGTTGTTCATTTGCCTGGCAGATGCCCTTATCCAGGGTGACTTAACTCCCATTTGTTTTCACATATTATATACTTGCACAAATAAATATTTATCCAGGTAATCCAGGTTAAGTACCTTGCTCAAACGTATCTCGCAGTGTCCTCACCTGCAATCTTTGGATTGCGAGCAAAGCTCCTCAGCCACTACGCAGTGGCTGTCCTTCCGTCAGTCGAAAGCTGTCTGCCAGAGCTCTTTGTGTTTATATAACAGCCGAAATGAAAAGGAAAGCTGCGGAGGAAATTGACCGTCACAGGACCGCGGCGCGGTCAAGTGTAATGTGAGATCTGGCCATTCTGCTCATCCCAGAGAATTCGCCGGGCGAGCCACGCCGCTGATGCAGGAATTATTTGTTGCTGAAGCTGAAAAATTCTGGGATGCTTGTACATCGAACAAACAAACAGATTCACGGAAATTAACTTGGATTTCAGAGGTCTCTGCGCAGAACAATTTAATATGACCACCATAAAGGACAATATCCCTTTTTTAATTTTTTTTTTTTTAAACACGATGCCGCACCTACATGAATAATTGACTAGTTGGTCTCTTTTTCCCAGGTGCCACACATCTACACACGTCAGGGACAGAATTCAAAAGGCACAATAGTCAACCAGTTGAAATTCACAACTGATAGCAGCTTTACTTAGCATAGACATTACTGCTTCCAGCTGCCCAGAATTACATTCTGGACCAGAGAAGCGGCAGAGTGTCCTAGTGATAAGATTACTTCTCTGGAGAGGATTATTATTGCAGAGCCTGCAGTTAGCTGCTCTGCAATAAAGACTCACTGTATCTGTTGGTGATTCTCTCAGTAGGATATGTTGGATACTTTTTCAGGAAGATGAGCTTCGTGTGCCAAAAAAATACAAGATACTTTTTATGTACATGCTAATCTTTATTGAAAATTGAACATATGGGTCTTTTTCAGCAAAATGCTAACTTGCAGATGTATTCAGCAAAGCCCATCCCTTGATCTGTGATATGTGAATAGTTACTTTTGCTTGACAAAATTTGTTCCTGGCTACATCTGAACATTTCATTAAATTATACGTTTTGTAGCTGTGCCTCAATTTGCCTGACAATATGTGCAATGATGAAATGGGCAGGTAAATGTGATTTGTATCTCTTCTTAGTCCTGTCCTCCAGGGCAGACCAGGGCCTTACTCAGTCATGAGAGACTCAACAGTAATGCTACTGCTCCATTTTTGTCTGAATTGATCAAATCTGTCATTTCAGTGTCAAGACACAATCTCTGATGGATATGTGATTTTACCGAGGAGTAAGAAGGGCAAAGTAAATTTGTCTTTAAAAAGAGGCATAGATGCCAACGTGCGGCAGAGAACCATACAAGTGTTTTCAATCCTTTTACATTTGAATATGATTTGAAATAACTAAACTACATTTTCCGAAGGCAAAGATACAAATCTGTGTTTTATTCTGAAGTTCTGTCTGGGTTGCTCTTCAAAATGCAGTCCTCATGAGGCCCTTTAGTGAGTTTTTGAGTTTAGCAGAGAGTTTGCTGGGAGGAATACTGATGAGTCAAAGTCAATTTAAATAAAATCAGTTATAAACTTTGTGAAAGTATGTTTTTTCACCTATTATCCTCTCCAACCCTTAGATTCTCATCGGACATTGGCCTCTGATAGGCACACAGGCTCATGTTTTGTGGCTGACTGGCTAAGAGCTGAATGAATACAGTAACTGTTTATGCGCTTATCAGCTTCTTTAGTTCACCCCTCTCTTGTACTTTTATTAAATGACACTGACTTTCACACCAACTGATATCTTCTCCCGTGTGTGCATGTGAATTTAGCAAGACTCATTTGCATGCTGCCCTGTGTAGATGGGGCTACGTTGTGGTAGCTCATTCACTGTACTGTGTCAGTACCGCTGTGCCATACTGTGACTCCATGCTAATCAGCTGGACCTTACCAGCTGCTTTATCATAGCTCTGTATCTATCAGCATGTGTTTTGAAACGCACACAAACCACTGAGTAAAACATGTTTTTTATCCTTTAAAAAATGACTTCTGGACTCTCATTCTGTGTGTGTACTTGTGTGTTTGAATGTGTGTGTGTTTGTGCCTTTGGCTCTAGTGTTCAGTGCAGTATGGTGGGGTGGAGTAATTTTCCGTTCCTCCGCCCACTTGCCAAACTCTTAGCGCTGAGTCACTGTGCCCAGCTGATCCCAATTTAAATCGAGCCCTTCCACAGCCCCTCCCCGCGTCCTCGCCCGGTCACCCCCGTTCGGGGTGGTCAGCGCTCCGCAGTGCACCGCAACCATCTCAAGGCCACCTCGCGTTCCCTATTCCCCCGAGCGCCAATCTGGTACCCTCCACGCTACAGCACTCTGACACGCTGGACTGCGTCACGCAGCTACCCCCGGCACACAGCGCCGTGTAGAACGTTCCGGATACCCTCTGTGGAAACGTGGCGATGCCCACAGCACAGGCTGCAGTGTCACAGTGCTCCTTACAGAGCCAGGCCCAGCCAGTCGCCCAGTCCAAACAGATAATGAGGCCCCTTCACGTACAAACGCCCAAGCAGAAAAGTCCTGATATCCACACAGCAAGCTCAAATTCCCCACAGACCCCCTACAGACAGATAACAGGAAGCCTCATATGCAGTGATTACTCTGATCATGTAAATTACCTACAACACAAAGTTATGTTTGTGTACCGCAGACAAACACATTGTGAGGGGCATGCAGATTAGAGTGGAGTGGGGTGTAGTGATTAGGTATACTACAGCTAAGTTGTGACTCTGGTTCCACTCTCGGGTATAGCAATGCTCTAATACTCTTATACAAGGTAGTGATTTGCTTCTATAAATATCCACTTGTATAAATGGCTGATATGTTCAAGATGTAAGCAATATTGGTTGCCCTTGGTAGGGGTGTCTGCTGAACGAATAAGTTTTATAATGTATGTAAAAATAAAAACACAAAAGAAAAAATGCACTAAAGACAGTTCATCTCTCTTTTCCTACACATTTAATAATGTACCGCTTAACAGCCAGCTTTTGGCTATTGCATTAAATATTTCTGACAAGTAAGATATTACTCTTTGAAAGCTGAAAGATAATATCAAAGCAACCACAACAGTGAGTCTATTTTGCATTTCTAATAAAGAAGAAAATTGTAAAAAATAAAAGTAGCAAACAGTATTTTGTTACTTCTTTAATCAAACCAGGTCTGTGCAATGCTGTGATTTATGGGTGCTTCAAAACCATCTTTAATAAGCGCATTCTCTATTCTCTCTCATGGCTAACGCGCAACAAAAATTACAAATACGTACCACAATACGCTGTGACATTGTTTTCCCCTTCACATTGTCTCAGAAAATTGTTATCAATCCCACCTGACATCCACAGCGAATGTGCTTCAGTAGGAATCAAGACTGCGTGGAGATAACATTCAGTTCCGCGCAACCCATACTCCTAAGCGGCACATCTACAAACACAATTATCCTCAATTTAACAAGACAAGTAGAGAACTTGCAAAGATTAAGAGTGTGGTAAACGGATACACCTGCTTCTTAAAGACATCCTGTGATGTTTTCTTGGATCGGGTTCAGGGGGAGAGGTTGGGTAGGAATACTCAAGCAGGGTGTAGAAGTGACTGTTAACCTCCACTTCCCCCTCTTTGCCCTGGGAGGAATTTAACAAGATTGCACCTGGACACACGAGGCAGAGTGCTTCGTTGCTCACTCACCCGAGGACACTGATGCCGTTACTCCTCATAAAGGGAGAGTGAACCTTCAGTCCCACCTGGAGTGCTGATGGTGGAGTGATTGACAATGGAGGGACAGTTTCTTTCCATGGAGGGTGAAACTAGGCTTTGAATGGAAAAGGGTTTTAGGTCTAAACCTGTTACAATGTCATGCACAGTATGACTGAGTATAATGACCTCTTTACAGTATTTGGCAATGCCTTCATTAACAAGTTCTTCAGAAAGGTGTGTGTGTGCAAAAAATGAGATCTAAACTGATCATTTTAAACATAGTGACGTTGGTAAATGATCATATTCCATAAAAGGTGAGAATATTAACCTACTAAATGATGTTTTATCCAAATTTTAAATATTTCCTTGATTATGAAACAGAAAGCCTGAAGTTAAGTCATTTTAATCATGACAACTTTGCTAATAACTTCAAGCTCCCTTATTTGCTCTAGCAAGGAACCTTACTTTTAAGCTTTTGAAATGAACCATTGATGTGGGTAGCATGCTCACTATAGGCCCGTTCAAAGTTTATGGTAGGAAAGGCCTAGCTTACTCTGCTCACAGAAACATTGCAGTGGCCCAGTGGGGCAGAAAAGTAAAATAGATGAAGTACTGTTAATGAGTGACTTTCGTTTAGTGTTAAAATAAGAGTGCAACAACTGATGCACAAAAAGGTACCTGGTATCTTGTAAAGATGAGATTAGATTAGATCACTTTACATGCATTTAGCATGAGTTTATCATGAATTTATCATGTTCATATCTGTTAACCTTTACAACCTGTGGAAATCAAGGACTGAACATGTTTCAGTCAAATCATTAGGTCATTACATTACATTGCATTCATTTAGCAAATGCTCTTATCCAGAGCGACTTCCAATAGAAAATAAGTGCATACCCTCAATTTAAATAAGCAAGTGTCAGACCAGGCTAACAACGCTCCCAGACCACTGAGCGTGAGCGTACATAATTATGAGATGCAAAATTATGATGTGGCAATGTGAACTGAATTGTTCATTGTTTTCATTTCAGTTTAAACTATGGCAGGTGGCCTCTAACATGAGCACAACTTCACACTGAATGAATTGAATTATGAACTGTAGAGGTGTTGTTTTTCAGTGTTATGCCTTTGACAGCAAGCACTCAGTTGGAAACATTTCAGATTTTGTTACTGAAAATAATGCATTTGAAGGTTTGGTACTGGATTTGTAAACAAGAATTTGCTGCACCTATTATCAAAATACTTTACTTAATTATTTAAAAGTTACATTCAATCATAAATATGACCACAGAGAGTTAACATGACAGCTATATGAAAAATGGAACATGATTATCCTTGCTCCTGTATGTAACTTTAGGGCCATACTGTAGGCACAAACACAGAAGAAACATTCATGAAATGCACTTGTACATTCACATTGCATAAGAAGAATGCAATAATACAACTTCAGCATCAATGAACACACATCAGTGTTTTTAGGCATTATTTATATAGTCATTATTTTTCATTGCCATTCACATGTAACTTAAAGTGCATGAAATTTACAGCAAACAGCATCATTCCATGGTCAATGTCACAATGAAAATAGAAATTTTGTATAACAAATGTACACTTATATAACCCTTTAACAACTGAAGTAATAAAGTGGATTGGACAAAAGAGTTAGCAGTTGTTCTTGGTATGTAAAGACCTGGATGGCAGAAAAGGTACAGCACAGGACTGAATGGTATGGTTGACATGCAGTGTACATATTGAATCCACCACTGTCTCAACACACAGTCTGGGAGATTTTATCTGTCTTGTTGATGGCTCTTGTAGATTGTAGGCTATAGAAATATTGACAGGTCAGCGGAGCCTAGTTATACTGGTTCCATACCACATGCCACATGGTAGACAGGATCTGCAGATATGATGCAGTACTTGTAAAGCTGAGGAAAGCAGAGGGAAAACCCAGACCCTTGGTGTGTATGAAGCCACGGTTTGAGCTGCATCTGACACAGTGGCGAATGAATGCACAGCTGCTCTCTGGATTGTGACACCGGTGTCGCTCTGTCTTAGCTCCTCTCTGGAAGATGGATTTCATGTGGAATGGAGTTTGTCTCTATGAGACAAAGGTATGGCCGAAGGAGCCCTGATTTGTCGTGCTGTGACAGATAATAGTTCTCGCTTTGAGTTTGTCTACAGTGTGAATGATGTCCAAGGATTACGCCTCCTGGGAGAAGACCCTTTTATCCAGCTGTAAATGGCGCCTGTTTTTTTTTTAATCCTTTTTTTTTATAAAAGTATATATTTTCCCCTGTCTCAGCTCTTTTCATTAAATTGTCAATAAGGCTGGTGTTGACTCAGCTTTCTTGATTTATTGGTGCTTCTGCCTTGCCCCAGATCAGACTAAACACTCTGTGGGTGTTTCAAAGCATTTTATTGCTCTTTTAATGGAGCATTGCGCAGGCTAAATGCACATTTTTGCAATATATAATTACTCTGGGCTCATTATTCAAGATACGTCACAGTTTAAACTTCAAGACGACCGGCTACTGTGTTTTGATCTCTTTCATGTTATAATAGACAGAGAGAAGGAGGATGGTCCTAATCTTACAGGAAGGGCAGTTCTTTGGTTCTTAAATAACTGAACTTTTAACAAGCAGTTTTAAGGTTCTAATTCTGTCTGAGTTGTAGCACTTGTGCCCTTGAATGCTTAACCTCAATTGTTTCACTAAATAACTGGGATAAATGGGTAGCATGTTAAAAATGTAAGCTATATGAGTTGACATAAACGAAGCTGTCTACTCAGCAAATAATAATGTGGACACAGGACATCTTTTTACCTGGGGACTCCTGTGCCCAAATGGGTGGTACTTGTCAAGTCACTACTGAGGAATAATTAGTGCAGACACACCCACCTCCTTAGTCAGGACTTGACCCACAACACTTTTACAGTTGCATTTATTCATTTGGCAGACGCTTTCACCCACAGCGACTGGCAGAGTACATCGCAAGAAAAAAGCCAAAGAAGGAGTCAACAATATTAGAAGAACCTCATTATGTTTTAGAGCGTGCTCACTTCATTATGTTCCAGAACATGCTGCATCTTGCACCGTGCTCAGATTCATGTATCCGTATAGTGTAGAAGGGCTGACCCGGGCACAGATGAGCCAGTCCGTTTGCCTGAAATAATTTACCCAGAATTCTGCACAGCATAATGCCCCTACGAAAAACACAACCTTGGGCTTCAGAGGCGCACGGCTTGCAGAGCTTCCGTGAAAATATCACATGAAAAGTGTTTCTCTCATCATCTGCACTCCCACTGTCTGACACATTCTCCGGTATCTGGGGATCTTTGCGCACCCTACCTAGTTGTTAATCAAGTAGCTTTATTTCCAGGCTGCAGACAATTGGACACATCCGCGCCGTGTTTGGGGATGACGTATTGAGCATTGTGCTCTGCCGAAGCTGTGATTTATGCAGCGGAAAACGTTCAGTTAATGTTATAATTCTCAGGATGTAGTCATCGCTGTTTCGTTTGTTTGTGCTAAATGAGTTTGCTATTTTTCATGCTTATGTGCTTGATGTTGACAGTTACTCAACCAATACATGACAGTGGAAGTGGTTATTATTAGCTTTTATTATTTAGGAATGTTTTTGAGGTTTCTGAGCAGTGTGTGTTTTAGGATGGTGTCTTTTAGATGATGCAACAGCTTGCATGGTGTCGGGGAGGGGTGGCTTTGAAGTGAATTGTTTCTTCTATCTTGGTGACGTAATGCCACAGGATGGGATACACGAGGTTATATAGGATAGTGTGGGGTAGAATGGGATAGACCTGTAATTATAATCGGTTGGTGTGGTAAAATTAGATGTAGATTGGGGGAAAGTGTGATGAGAGAAGAGTAGGTCTGTGGGGAAATGATATATGCATGGTTTCTCTGCTATTGCAGAATTGGATATATTTAGTTTGAATTTGTGGAGTCGTGGCATGAAAGGCTGACAGCAGTCAGGACTCACAGGTCAACGGACACAATCTGAAGGTATTGAGAAGTGGATACCCTCTTTGGGGGGAAGACCATTGTTTTGCAGTAGTTAATCTCAGCCTGTGAGAAATACAGTGAGTGTACAACATGGAGATGTTGGTAGTATGTCTTTTTTTTGATAAAGCGATTCAGTGCAAAGCATAGATTGGTACATCAAAAAGTCTTAAGGCCTTCAAGGCATTTCCTTGTGCCATGAATTCTTCTCTCTCGCTCTACTGCTTCACAGCCCTCCGGGGGGCGACGCAGTGCGGAGATGCACTAAACCGATCGTGTGAGAATGATTGTCATGCAGTGTAATTGTTAAAGACGAGGAAACGTAAAGCGAAACACCTGTTCAGCATCAAAGGTTATCTGTCAGATGCATTTTTACGAGATGATTTTATGTACAGAGGGATTAGCAGCTGATTAATGGTGAAGCATCGAGGGGATGCTTGTGAGCAGAGGAGTACCTCAGGGTCCTGTGCTCGGCTTAATGAAATATGGCTAGGCAGATTTTATATACTATGTGGAAATTGCACTTGCGTGCCAGGGTGATGTGGTCTCATACAGATTAGAAGAGTGATTTTTTGGGAAATGTGTCTCCTCAGTTTTGGCTGCTGTATTGGAAAATACACAAGCTGCTCCATACAGAAGCTGTTACAATAAATATTAGAGGAAAACAAGCTCCAAGGGAAATGTGACCTTAGTCACCTTTCTTCGTTGTTGTGCTCAAAATACATGGTGTTGGTCAATACCTGCAACACTCAGACCTTTCTGAGTTTCTTCAGTTCGTCTGGGTCGGTCCCAGGGCTTGTTTTATCCTTCACTGGAAGTAGGACTTTGCCTGAACACCACCGCCTGCACACTTGTACTCATTTTACAACTGTCACTGTCAGTTTGATGTTAATATCATTACCATATCACTGAGATGTACAGTCAGTGTTTTTGAATCTTTGGGGGGGGGGGGGGGGTTATCAATTTTTATGACGCCTGTTCCAGAACAGGAAACTGATAAATGTGATAAATTGGTAGTGGTGTCTAACTCTCTCATACAAGCAACATTAAAACAATCTTGTATTTTTACATGTTTTTGGATCCCAGAGAGAAATTCTCCTTATTAACTGATTGAGTTAATTAATATATCTGCTCTTTCCGATGCAATTACAATGTTCAAAGCTGCCGTAGAAGGGCATGATAAGAAACAGTCTGTGAGGAGAGCCAACACAAACTTATGCAGCTGAATGAGCCATCGAATATCAAAACCAACTTAATAAAGCAATGACGGCAAAATAGACATCAAAAGCTTTCATGACTTTGAACATAAGACCTCATTACCCATTCACAAATATGTACTCTGTGCATAAAAGGGCATTTTACACAGTGGCAGAGATCTCATAACAGTAGACTTTGTTGACACGGTGTACTGAAAAAGAAGGAAAGGAATTTTCATAACCTTAAAAGACCAATATGTGAATTAATCGAACATTAATGAGAATCAGACAAATATACAGCAGTCAAAAAGTCAGCTATTGATTTACATCAACATACATGTATGTCAACTTCATTTTTGCCATTTTCTCAAGCATAATATCTGACAGTTGAGAAAGTGTAGACGGTCTTACAGTATAAACAGACACAATTACTGTAGCTTAGAAATTCTATTGTTAAACTGTGTAGGAAGCAAGAATGTTGTATTGTTCTTCATTCAGGGGAAGATAAGTGGCCTTTATAGGCATTTTCTGGCCCTTTAGCACTCAATGCAGATTGACCTTGCTAGAGATTTCTGGGGAAAGTGTGGATTGTTTGCAAAGAAAAACAACATGTCTGTTTATGGATTCACCTGATTGTTAAATTACTTCACTTATCATACTTTCATTTGTTGTTCTACAGAGGTCAGTTAGGGCCATGATGCAAATACGCATTCACAAACTGTTAGAAAGCATTAAATTATACAATTCAATGAAGTAAATTGCATTGCAATGAGTGATTATACCGAAATGATAAGATCTGGACAGGCCTGGACTGAAATGAACTTTTGAAATTGGTGGAGATTCGTGCATTTTGGTTAATTGTCCAACATTTAACACACCACTTTGCTGACTCATGCTGTAAATGGGAGGCTAATATGAACACTAGCAAATTGTGTTAAGCATCAGATTAATAAAACATCTGTTTTGTTTTGAAGAACTGCACTGAAGCCTTGTGCAATTACGTCAGGCCTCAATTTTTCCTGTGAATGAAATGGGTTTGTTAATTGAGTTGTTTGCAAAAGTGACATTTACATATAGAGGTTTGGACCCCGTCATCACAAATTTACATTTAACAGGATTGGAATCAACTACAGATTCATTGTTTCAGAACTGAGAGAGACCAGAGTTAAACAGCAAGTGAGTGTATATAGCTATTGTGAGAAGAATAATAATGGAATTAATAACTGTGTTAACAATGAATAAAAACATTCAGGGCCTGTCTGCCTCATACTGCTAGTTTAGAAGGGAGGAGGTTTGGTTAATTTCACTTCAGTGTATGTGTTAGCATGTGTGATTAAAATTATGAAAGCATTACCGGCATATGTTTTTTTGTTGTTGTGTGTGTGTTTTTTTTTTTTTTTTTTTTTTTGTATGAGAGCACCTGAAACCATATAGAGCAGTGGGTTAAGAACAGAACTTGTAACCAGAAGGTTTCAGGTGTGAAGCCCAGGTGGTGTTCAGATGCTGTACCCTTGAGTAAAGTACTTAACCTGAATTGCCGCAGTAAGTATACAGCTGTTTATGTGGATAAAATTTAGACCATGAAATCTGCTCTGGATAAGGGTGTCTTCTAGCAGGAATACACCGTCACGGATTGTTCTTTTGAGAAGACCATCTGGAATTCCACCGAGACACTATGCAGGGCCACACTGCTCTTATTTGAGGTTCCTGCAATCTACCAGCAGCTACTCAAATAGTTGCATGTGGGGAATTGGCTGCTGTGGACAGCACTTCCCAATTATCCCTGTTATATTTCTTTGGGGCCAGGTTTAGCAGAGAAGTTGAGAAATTTATTCTACAAGTTGGCCTCATGAACATAGTAATGGTACACTCGTGTACGTACAGTAAAGAGTTTTATAAATGGTTCCAGCACAATGCTGGAATACTAACAGCTGTGTGTGCCCTCATTAAGTAAGTTATGCCCTTGGCTTGCTGCAGCTGCAAGGTAGAGGCCAAATTAGTTTTTAATGGGAACTTTGACCATGATGCATTGAGCTTTAAAATATAATGAAAGCCTCCTCAGACAGGGGAATACTCTCTAAATACACTCTTCACAGGACACTCCATATAACACTTGGATCTTAGATGGAGGGGTTAATATACATTCACATGCATATGATCAAACCAAGGTGCTTTCATCATATTTTCTACTAGCTATGAATGCCAATCTTTTTAATCATTATCCTGTATACCCTCTGGGAAGGAATTTCTCATGATTTAAGGGACTGGATGGCATGTAAAATAGTGATGCGATTGGCATGAAATGACACGCTGTCGTGCTAATGAGGGCTACTCCATATATCAATAATTTTTTTTTCCTCGTCAAGAGCAGGTGCACTGGTCTTTAAGAAATCCTGGCACAAGGAATGAGGCTTGGCACAGGAAAGGGATTGGTTTAGCAGCAGTACTGCCAGCTACCCCAACTGTGTGGGTATAGATTCCAGCTTCAGAGAAGGCTGCTGACTCCCGAACCAGCTGTCAATCAAAATGTCATATGCCTGTGTACAACCTTTTATGAAACCATTACAAAGAGTAATCCTTTTCTATGTGAGCCCCTCATGAAGTTCTTGGTGAGTTAATGGATTTCCTTGTTACCAGAGTAACATACATTAACCTTAATGAGCATTAGCAGGGAATGTGAAAGTGTTTAAACACCTTTCTTCCTTCCTCTACCTTACTTCATGATAACATATCATCTAATGGTAAACTAATTGAACACGGTTACATGCCTCAAGAGTATCAGCGTATAATGGCCTTTAAATTGACACAAGAGTTTTGTGTTAGTGGTTTTTGTTATCCAGTTTGTACGGCTCCACACACTGTCGAACAGCAGCACTGCAAACAGTAAATAGCATGTATCACTCTGGAAGAATGATCACTCTTTCACTTCAGAAGTGTCCCATGGTACCTATTGTGTACTGAATGTGAAACATCTACTGACATAAAACTGAATTTCTTCTCTGTTTCTTCTGACTTGTCAAATATAGACCTAAAAGTTGCTTTTGTTTAACATGGCATGGGATTTCAGCAGGAAGGTTTTTTTCTGTGAATTATCATTTGAATAGCAACTCATGGGAAATATGTAGAAATGTCTGAATTTGTTTCTGAGTGCATCTTCAATTTGAGTTAGTTGGATTATCTAAAACCAGGGTTTCTAGCAACTGTAGAAATTGCCAAAAAATTCTGAACACCTTATTAAGTGTGTCACTAAATTACATAGGCATGCCAAAATACCTCAAAGGGGTTACTGTGAAGTACAACTGCAGGAAAATATTTTCAGTTACAGTATTTTGTATTTCTTATTGTGGCAACTGAATAAGAGAGAATTACTTTTCTTTTTCAGGACTGCAGCTTAAACTTTATAATTTATTTGAGCTTGGCTCTTTAACCCAGCTTTCTACTGTACAGAATGGAATTGTCATTTGTGATTATATGTCCTCATACATTGTATTCCTGGTGTTCATTTAACATCAATTCAATGAGCTATGTGGGGTAAATTTCCCTCCACTTTACTACTAGCCTGTGTCTTGACATGTAAATGATACCGAAAAATAGTCCCACTACCCTGGCATGAAAATGTCCTTTTGCAGTGTAAAAAGTAACGCTTGTTCCTGTGCGTGACATTTACTTCACCATCTAATTTGAAGCTAAAACTGGAACACAGTTTTCAAATTTCCATCCTGCTAAGAACCTCAGTAGCTAATGAACCTTGATGCAGATTTATTTTGACTGAACTAGCAGCAGTTTCTCCTTACTGTATGCCAAGCATATGCTGGTGTAGTCAACTTAGCTAGCCAAGCACTGCAAAGCTTTTTGTGGTAGTACTTCTTGTGATTAGAATATTCCTAGCTGCACCAATCTTGCTAAACTAAGTGGGGAACATCCAGTTCTGTGTGTGTTTCCTTAGGTAAAAATAACACCTCGATCACTGTGTGACATGTCAACACTGTCAGGGGCTACCAATTTTCCCAATAGCACTTGTCCCCTTCCTTGGGTGGCCTGTCTACTGTCTGACAAAAAATGTCCCTTTAAGGTGGAGTATTATTGGTATTGATTTGCCCAAACCAACACAAATGGAGTGTCTGTTTCTAGTTTTTAATGTTGCCAATGGGAAAATCCAGCTTGAGAATTTGTGGCCAATTTATTGATGATGTGAAAATGCCAGCGATCAGAACAAATGATGTTTGAAATAATATAAACTATATGTACCACTAATCTAGTGTATCATGAAATGAATGGAATGAATAGAATAATAATTAAATTACTGGTATATATTGTTATATTGTTTGTTGGTGTAAATACTGTATGCTGCGATAACTAACAATTTTAATTCTGCTGGGGAATAAGCCACCTAGTTTCTTAGAAAGTGACCATTCTGCTCTGATTTATCTACACTAATTTAGGTAACCTTTTAACATGGATAGGACTGTGACATTTAGTTCTCCAGACCAACCAGTATCTTATTGATTTTGATGACCTTGATGAAGCATTTATATCTTGCGATCTTGGCTCCAGAAGATAGTTAGATGTTTATTGATTAAGATGACCTTGGGCATAACATACTAAGGAATGCATTTGTTTTACAAAACCAGCCACATCTCGATCGATTTAGTTGGAAGTAGGTGGGAGTTTCCACCTCGAGATGTGAAAAGATAGAGGGCCAAAGAAAGCAAGTGGCAGAGCAGTGTAGAAGTTAATTAGTTTTTCTAAGCTAACTGTGACAATGATTCTCCTTGAAAGTAAATCTGTGTGTTCATACAAATTATTCATATAAATGTCATCTCGTTTCAGTCTAAATAAGTTGAGCTTTGGGCCTTAGGAAATGTTGTTTGATCAACATGGAAATACTGTATGCTGAATAATAGGATAATATGATAAGGTGGCTTGTTTTTGCTCAAAGCATATTTTGGGCTTTAAAGCTTTGCAGAGAATTAGAAATAGCTATAAAAATTCCTGTTGCTCAAAATGAATCTGAAATCCATACTTAAAATCCCCTTCCTCATTAGTGTCAAGAATATGTCTGCAAGACAGAAGTTATTAAAACATGACCTCAAAGACAAGGATCATTCCAAACAAACTCTCAACACCCAGAAGCAGGACATGAATTTGTTTTTTATATATATATATATATATATATATATATATATATATATAAATATATATATATATAAATATCTGAGGGTTCCAAAGAGGCCCAGACAGTTCAGGTGCTTGCTCCAAGTGTGGGCTGAGTTTCACGGCATGGGTTCAAGCCCAGCCTTGTCACGCACCCATAGTGACTGGGAGCTCACAGCAGCAGAACAAAGTGGCTTTGTTCCGCTAGGGTGGAGGTGGGTATGTTGGCCAGGGCTTCCTTGTCGCACCGCTCTCAGCACTCTGAAATTCACTTTCTGCACAGATGATGTCAGGGCCTCTCCTCTGAATAGTGTCTCTGTGTGTCATCATAACAGGATTGAGACCTGTCATGCTTCTAGCATTTCTAAAGGTCTGGTTCATAGAATCGTCACAGATCATCTGAACACGTTTGTGTTGTGATCACTTCTCAGTTATCGATAAAATGTCTTGGAATAGTTTGCCATTTGGATTTGTGTGTCTTATGTTCATAATACCTCATTTTATTAATTCATCTCCTTTAATGAAAGGTGTACTGTATAAGAGGTACTTTGCTTGTGGGGTTGTGCACGGGATTTGAATCCACCGCTGTTTGGTAAAGAGTTCAGTGCCGTGCCCATGACACTACACTGTGTCTAAATAGGTGTGTGAGCCTGTGTGGTGTACAATTACCTTGGATATACAAGAGAAATCAGGTTTGGTTTGTCACAATGCGCAACAGACCAAGGACAACTGCCTGGTGTGGCCCTGTGAGTGCAGGCTGCTGAAGAATGGCTCAGTTCAGTGTGCAAGTAGGAGTCTGATTTTGCTTGGCAGCATCTCCGGGAGTCTGACTTGTCCTCTTTGTTCCTCACTGCGCTGCCTCTGCCGATGAGACAATGGTAAAATGAGACAAAGGACTGAAAAGACCCTATGAGTCTCCAGAACATAGCCTGAGCCTTCTTCCGAACATTTCTGTGTGAGGGGAGCAGGTGGGGCTTAGAAAGAAGAGGGGTGGGTCCAAGAATCCCACTGTGTTGCAAGAGACTAGCAGATTCCGAGGAACTGCATTCATCTGGTGAAGTCCCCTCTCTGAAAGCAAGACAGGAATAATAACAGGTAGACATGTTCTGCTCTCATTCTGGTGTGAGCGATAATGTCTGATATGTCCACTCCAAAAGCAAGGAGGATAAATATTTCTTTATCACTGACCAGACAAAAGGAATAAATTTTTCACATATGTTGCAAGTCTGTATTAATTAATATTGGATTCCAGCACATTTGACCATTGTTAAAAAAAAAAATCTAAATTTATGACAGGTCAAGTTTAGACATTTGGTGGAAATCACCAAGTACTACTCCTGGTAAGACCGGGACTGCACATTAGACTTAAAAGTGTACAGACACTCTCAGACACACACAAGCACACATTCTTTTTACACTTTTCAATTCAGTTTGATCTGCTGCATCCCCTTGATAGCCTTTTGTAAGGAAGAGTGAAAAGGGTCAATTCAGAATAAAATATTTCAACCTTTCACAAAGGTCAAAGGAGCCGCATGTCTTCAGATTACCTTACGTGATGCTGAAGGATTAAAGTAAGGGAAATTACTTTGCTTTGTGTCAGAAGTTCACCAAGCTCTCACACAGGTGTGTAGAGCTGGAGCCGCATGCTGAGTGACTGGGAAAGATTCTCTGCTCGCTCCATCTCAAACCAAAATGGCTGGCTCCTGTATTACTCCAACGACAGAGCACACTGAAGGAAGCCTTACTCTTCAACATTTCCTGTTGCATTTGGCTTTCTTTTTCACTACGCGAATCCACAAATGAATGTGCAAACTAAAATCAATTAGAAATGGCAATTTGCCTAGCGTAGTCCTCTTCTGAGATGCAGTGTGAGAACGGCCCTTCTCAGGCTCTGCTCTAAGGGATTAAAGTCTCTCTGCTGTCGGATCCAGCTCTGCTCACTGACTTTCAAAGGTCCGGTTCAGTTGTTCCCTTATCCACAGCTGCGTAATTTCACTTTAATCCTTTTTTTCAACAATTTCCCCTGTAGATTTTTTGGAGAAATGTAGTATTCCTTTTGTTTCTCATTGTTTATTTCATCTTTTGGGCAATTTTATTTATTTTTCTGCATGTTTATAGAGAATATGCCCCTTGTTCTCACTGAGTCGGAATTCAGTTTTAATTTACCAAACTTTATTCAGACTGTGAACATCAGTGATGCTCTGACCTTTTGATTCCTGTACGTGCTGGGCATATTTGTTCTCTCTGTGAAAGGTGATGGCTTTAGCAGCAGTCAGCTTTGCTCCCTATCCGGTTCATCAGATAGCCCAGGTCCCCCCCCGAATGTTCTCCCCTTACCCCTCCCTCACCATAGTCAATTGCTAAAATGACACAAATGGAAAAAGCTGTGATGGTGTTTACATGCTTACCCTATCTTGAAGTTGACCTTTACCACTCCTGATGCAAGTTGTAAATACGAATTAGAAACAGCCACCAGCAGTTTGCATACATAGGCTCGGTGTTCACCTCATCTGCATCATGTAACTGAACAGCATTAGCGATCAAAGACATGCATCACTAGCATATATGTTAATTTCACAGGCCATACTCATCAAATACAAATGAAATAATAAAATACCTACAAAGAATTTCCTTGGCATCTTTGGTATTTTGAATACAGATGCTTCATGTATTTGATAGCATTTTATATGTGTAAAATACTAATGAATACTGGTGATAAAATGTCACATTAATCTCTTGCACCGTGTCTTCAGTTTTTCTCAGTTAAGATGATCACAAGAGCATCTTTTTGTCCCAGTTTTGAAAAGCAAATAACAACCCTCCTTTTTTATTAAAGAATGTATCGCTTATCGCAGGAAGGTTTTAGGGATGACTGCATATGCTATCTGTAAAATTACAAACCCAGCCAGATGGAACTATTTGTAAGTTGTCAAGGCAATGCTGTATCAGTGGTGTGGAGGCATGGTCAAGGCTGTGCGCATATGCTTCAGATGATGGTTCTCAGGAGAGCATTTTTTTTTATGCTTTTTTTCCCTTTTATATAACCATGCAGGGAATCGCCAGCTGTACATGAGGCTCACCTCACCTTGACAACCTCTGCAGTCTTGCAGGAGCACTGAAGCTGAAAGATGAATGCAATCCTCAGACACACTCACATGCAGCCAGCTGCTGCTGTTCGCACAAACCATGCAGCACGTTGTGGTGAAGTTGGTGCCAGTTGGAGGAGAGGCGCTGCTTTCGCTGACATCGTCCGAGCGACCCCCCCGGGGCCCCGGCGAATCGCAGGGTGCCAGAGAGCAGTGAGACGAGGAAACCTTGGCCAACCTACTCGCCCCTATCCCCAGTGGAACAAAAACAATTTGTTCCGCTGCTATGGGCTCCAAGTTATTGCTGGCTGAGAACATGGCCAGTTTCAAACCCGGGCCATAGGGCTGAGCCTGTACTCAAGAGTGCATGCTGATTGAGCCACCTGGGAGCCCTAGGGCAACACTTATGAGCCATAAATTATTTGTAATTACAAAGATGTACCCTATACATTCTCCTCAATTAATTTAATTGATATCAACTTGATATTTTTAACGTTTTCATTAACTTAGCATATGCATAACTCACTAATTACTCTCTGACTAATGTTATTACCAGTAAGTGTTGGTGCTTAACTATGTACTCTGTAAATATTTGTTTTTAATAATGCAGCCATTTCATAATGAGTTAGGTGATTTTGTGTGGTTTTCCCAGTGTTCATTAAGAGTAAGATGGCACAGGTGAGGCATTGCTGAGGGCAATGGTCCTCATATTTCAATACTCCTCCACTGCAGAAGACTCCCAGATAGAAGATGCCTGTGGGCGGGGTTTTAAAAAGTGTGGTGTCATCAGGATCAGATGATGTTTTGGAATCATCCTGAGCACAGCGGCCCATGTTGCATGCTGCCAAGGACGCTGGCCTTAACTCATTTCTGTCAGGGAGGAGTGATTGGAGTAAACTCTCAGTCTATTGCAGGTGCGGCTGTGTTATTCCAGAGACATCAGGGAACAGCAGTCGGGTACCTGGAGCCAAAGAAGGTCCTTGAATTCTCTCGGGACAGATAGCTGCGTGTTTACTGAGCGCAGCTGCAGACACCTGAGGTTTCAAATGGATCGTGAGCTTGCATGGCCAGGGGTCCTGGCACCTGTTTCGTCTGATCTTCCACAACAAGCTGGTTCATGAGTGATTGCCCCTCAGATGCCAGCCCCCAGATCTGCGAATAATTTACATGCAAATGAAGGAAGCATCACCTTAAAGGCACGTGCATGTGCAATCCTCTTCTATTTCCTCATTTGCCCCCACACAGCATGCTTACACAATTTCATCCTTCTACAACATGTAGCTGAATGCCTACCTTTCCCCTGTTTTAAATGATTATTATTATTATTATTATTATTATTATTATTATTATTATTATTATATTGCTCTCACTTTTATGAGATCCACTGCAACTAGTACAAATCTAAATCTGACTCAAAACCAAAACCAATACTGCCAAGGCCAGTACTAGACTGATAACGTCATTATTCAAATCAGGACTTAGATCAAGAAAGAAAAACGAACTGAGGACACAAGCCATTGTATGCATGTATTGTATATATCTTTTTATGTAGCTGTTTTGCTGTTCATTTCATTTTCCTCTCATCCTCTGTAAACTCGCTTCTTCAGACAGAGCCCAAGTATTCATCTTAAAATGAATAAAGCAGAGCAGTTTGATATGCAGCTTATGTCATATACAGAATTAAGAAGCATGAGCTTTTTAAAAAAAAAAAAAAAAAAAACAGGAATTCTCTTACTTGATTTCCATACAGTTTATATGTAGCACACGTATGTGTGTGTGAGAATTCATACAAATCTTATCCTGCGTATTCAGTCTGTGCACATTTATTAACTATGAGCTATTCTAATTAACAAATTACCACCTACGTCAAGGATTGCTATATTCCTGCATGAGCAAACATTTCATTCAATTTTTTTTTTGACTTCATTAATGTCAAAGGACTGGACAAAGCATTAAACTAAGTTTTTTTTTTTTTTTTACGTTATTATCTAGGTAGAGAATATTAAAATTGACAGGGCACAGAAATAAATTCAGCCTAATTATTACCAATCCAAAGAACTCTTGTTTCCCAGCTGATTAGTGCCAGTATTATGTCTCTCCACCTCCTACTGACTTTACCGCTGTCTCCTTGATTCAATTTGCTGCAGGGGTATCTATGACAAATGTGAATGATATGACCAGCTTGGGCTGTGGAATTATTTCTGGAAGCATGCCGTCCTGTTGCATTATTTTTGGATTGCTATTATGCATTATATTGAATTATTATATAATACCAGAGTTGCGAGCATCCATATCCAAAATGTCTGTATTGGATCTTTCACGTAATGTCACACAACATTTTGTCCTATATAGTTTTTGTCAGATTAATAGTGAAACTTCTTTTAAAGGAACATTATTTACAAAGTTAAGTTTCACAAAAGAGATCATGTTACTTTTAGAACTAAGTAAAACAAGGCACCTGTAACCAATTAATAAATGTTTATGATAAATGTCTAGTCCGTGTTGTCTCCAATTATCAGCAGTGCATATGGCATTAGATGCTAAATTAACTATTATTTATAACAATTTAAGATATGTACATCTGTTATATTAATAGTAATAATAATAATAGTAATAATTTTAAGTACATAGAGGGGTGTATTCAAGCAGGCACTTTAGAAAGAAAGCATTTCACCGCATTCACTCATTCTGTTTTTTAAAGTGTCATACTCGGAGAGAAATCATTAAACTTCCGCTCTGTTGTGACTGAAATACAACTGATCAAACTGAATTTCCAAAGACTGCAGCAGGCTGTGCTCGCAAGCTTTCACATGCCCAATAACTAGAAAGCCCGGGGAGCCCAGAAATCTCCCGGGACACATTTTCTACACCTTACTGCGTATTTCGTCCTGCCTGGTCTGTCTGCTGTTGAATTTCTTATGCCACCCAGCCATGAGATTCCCTTTCATGTTATCGCATATTTGTTTGCGGTGTGTCTCAAACTCTGCTTCACCCTGTGAATCATTTAATTATATGTGTAAATCATACCTCAATAAAGCTGTGCATATATTTGCATTTTACATACCGGCTATTCACATACAGTAGATTGGGAATCACATGGAATGAAGGAATGTAGCCTTGCCACAGTAAGTGCTACTGTAACTACAATACATAAAAACAAATGGTGACACAATTATTTGACTTTCCACTTAATTATTTCACACAGAAATATAATATTTAAATGTGAGGAATTATTCCTTCCTCATAATGCACAGTGATCAGTTTTATAATTAGGTCCCTTAGGACTGATCATTATTCATCTTGGGAAAAGCTAAGCCATATTATGAGAAGTAACTTTAAATCAGTAGTAAAGAAAAGTGTGTCTCTCATTATGCGTGAACAAATTAGTCAAGGATTCACAAATAAAATGTTTGTAATGACCAGGAAAAAAAATCTAGGTGAGGTGGGTTTAGAGGCAGTGGGTAAACTTTTTGTACGTCCACTTCCTCCCAGTGGAACAGCGCATTCACACACACAGTATGTGTGTTACATCTACACACATTAAACCATTGTTTCACATCATGCAAAGGGCCTGCAGAACCTTACTGGGTACACCATAATGGAAACCATCCTTTTGTATCATTTTTTTTTCTCCTTGTGTGTTATTGTTTCCTCATTCTCGAATTAAAGACTATGGGGTTAAGCTTCTGTCACATGAATGAGAAGATGCATATATTTTCCATTTCCACTCAGCTTAAGAGAAGAATGCAATTTTAATCAGGAAATTGCAAATACGAAAACCCTTTCTGAGACGTGGCCGTGCTGGCTGTACACTGCAGCGTAGTGTTGGCCACGGCCTTTGGGAGTTGATCCCAGTCCGAGCTACATATTGACCCTGCAGCAGCTTCAAGCATGACTAATGACAAAGTCTTAGGGTCAATAAACTAGAGGAAGCAGGAAAAGGGGCGGGGAGCTGTGCAGCAATCACACATGGCGTGAATGACTGATAATATGTCAGATAATATTTAAATGTACAGTGTCATCTGAGCGCTAAGTTTTGTATTCACTTGCCTTCACTCCAGTGTTGAACCATGCAGCCTCAGTATGTAGCATTTTAAATGGTAGCCTGTTAATGTTGTCCTGGCTGTACACAGTAACCAGGTCTGTGTCTTTCTCACTGCAGCATATTGGAACATCAGGTTATGTTATCCACCCTTCCGCTGTATAGAATTTTCTGAATCAGATGGATAAGACAGCAGTACAGAGGGCAGGGCACACTAATTATCTTAACAATAGACATCCCAATAATAGACTCAGGCAAGCATTTTTTTCATGTATTTTCCAGTGGAAATCTAGGTGCCAAGGGTACTGTACCATTGGGTCAGTAAGGGCGCGGTTCAAAATGAATAACATTTATAAACAAAGCGAGAGCCCACCTCCTGAATGGCACCGTGGGGAAGTTTTAAATTCACGCCTTTCACTGAGGCCGAAACTTATCACGATGACATTTAGAACAACAATAATTAAAAATTAAACAATTGCTCAAACGTGTTGCTCAATATAAATGCGACATCTAGCAGAGAATGCACACACTTGACATCACTGTGTGTTCTAGTAAACCCGCTGTCACCCTGTTGTTTTCAAACAGCATGAAATCAAATGCCACAATTACGCTAATTATGCTGTATTTAACCAACATCCACATAGGAGCAGCCCTAATACAGCCAAATCATATATCTGCAGTGTGTGTTCTCCTTAATGTCAGAAAATTGATTTTTTTTTTTGTTCCCATTGTTTTCTCGTTTTTCTGTATCTTACATCATAATATTTGATTAATTCTAGTGACAAACAACCTCGTAACATTGCGTAAGCTGTCCTTGTCAACTCTGTGTTATGACAACAGACAGATTTAGCTAAATGCCACTTCTCCTCCACAGTAATGATATTTTACAGTATTCCAGGAGATACCATGTGATCAGAATGTAAATTGAAAAGAAAATGACTCAAAAGTCTTGAGTTATCTTGGCCAAATGGTGTGACCCAGTGGAGCACCCTGCCCAAAGGGATATGTACTGATTCCTATTAAACTAGCCTGAAGGCAAGACCCAGGCAAGGGAGAAGAGTAACTGCAACTCAGGGCCTAGAAAAAGGCAGTCAGAAGTAGGGGTGGTGGACAAGAATTCAAAAGGCAGGATAAAGAACCATCCTGGGTCTTTTAGAATACCTCCATATTCGTTGTTATGGAGAGGGAAAAAATACTACATGACTTTAGGGGACTGGTTACTGAGGACTTTAGCTGATTTAGGCTGGCAGCTTCGGTTGCCTAGGCGATATGGAATTTCCCCACTCCAGCAGATGTATCCAGCGTGCCACGAGTGGGGATAAACCCGAAGGCCTTGCAGCAATGCGGCACATCTCCTGACAGAAGACACGATTAGCTCATCATGCTAAAGATCTGGGGGGAGAGGATCGCACCAAGCGGGCGGAATTTATACCCCGCTAGCTGTTTACGATTTCATTACTAATGCAAACTTAAGCCTGCCGTGAGGAGCACGCAGTGCAACATGCTATAAGCTGTGCGGTAACGCTGGAGTTGCCACCGAGCAGCTACTCTAGGAGGCTCCTTGTGTTCTGTAATGAATACTGTTGTTGTTGTTTGCATGCGTTGGCCTTCAGCCAAACAGTTATTTAATCAACTGATCCATCATTTCATCATGATGGTCAGTCAATCATTTAATCAAATTAATTCACTCTTATGCCCTTCTGAATGGGATTGATACACAGTGCAGTGGCTTTATATGTCTGTGTATGGTTTCTTTGTACCACTTAGAATCCACACAATTGAAATCAGTTATGAGAGTACATATGTGTCATATTGCATATTGCTTATTGTGTAATAGGTGAACACTGGTCACTATATGTTGGCTATCTGTGTAAAGTCTCGCCACAGAAGAGAAGTACTCTGTAGAGAATTGCATCCTGTCTCACCTCTCTGGTGGCTCTTGATCTGTATCCCAGCCCTTCCCCTCTTCCGGAGCAGCAGAGGACCAGTGCTTTCCTCATCTCTGCATTGAGCAGATGCAGTGTATTTCCATTGTACAATGATGCACACCTGTGCACCCTGTGATGTAGAGGAGTCTGACTGAAAAGTGCAGGGTGGTGTCTTTTCTAAACCTGTGACCTGTGCATTTGTTTTAAGGTGGTTTATCTCCCCTCGGAGTTCCAGAAAAGAGGGTGCTGGCCGCGACAGAGAAAGAAATTAAATCCTTAAATAGAATCTGATGGTGATAGATTCCTGAGGGTCCCCCTCTTCAGAATACAGTGAAATAATTGAATTGCATTATTTATTAATTTCAGTAAAACTGATTTCAGGAGCAACTTGTATAGCTTATTTTTTCATAGTATGCATTTGTATGTCTACAATTACTGGAACAATGTAAGAAAAATTCTCAAGAGTACAACGTCAGTGTTACACTCTAAACCCACTTTGAACCTATTTTGAAGTCCAGTTCCTCAAACATTAGGGTAATGACAGGAGAGTGAGGCTTTATTAACCCCATCATTGTTGGAGCTATCATGTGCTACCGGAGACTCACTGATTTGATTTGAATTACTCATCACAGCACTTAGCTGAGTAAAGTCTGTTGATCACTTCAAAAAGTGTCAGTGATTGACATTGCATGGCAGCTTTCTCCATTACAGTGTTAATGAAGCCTTGCTACATCACACTACACTGCAGCCCGGCAGAGTATGAGCTGTCGAAACCTCCAACCCTGATTGAGCACAGCAACAACAGATGTGTAAACACTTACGTGATTGACATTCATTAGTTATTGATCACAACAGACGCACATGGAGACCACTGATATATGTACGGCATGGCTTCACATGCAAAGCATTTTTCACACGTTGTCTGACTCTGAGACATCACTTATGTTATGTGGCAGTCTCAACAATATGGTAATGGCTGCGATGGGGCTGAATGAGTCTGAACGATGCACAGACTCAGTAATCGTTACAGAATGTGGTATCTGCTGATATAGTGTGCTCTTGATGAACATTAGGCATCAATAACACTGGAAAACCAGTGTGTCTAGGCTCTGTTGATGGAAAAAAGCCTTCAACAACAAACATCACAGTAATTACTGCCTAATCATTTGTGTGTGTGTGTGTGTGTGTGTGTTAGGGGATTATGAAGTAACTGCATTTTTGTGTAGGGCCATAGATGGCAGTTCCCCCAGCTAATGAATCGAAAAATAGCAACAATAATCAAACTCCATCCAGTGGTGAGTCAGCAGTTCGATTACAAGTCATAAGTCATAGAAAAAGCTGCCCTTTTGGGTGACGTTTTCAAAATGAAAACTTCCCACCCCTCGTGTAATACTCTTCGAGGTTCCTGCAGATGAAATGTACCCTCTTATTACCTTGTTAATGGGGACCCCTGCTATTTCCGTCTTGTGCAGTTGTTGGTCTGGCTTAGCTGTTCGTGCAGCAGCGTGTCTGCATTGTGGAGAAACGGCGAGAGGGTTTGGGTAGCTTGCCATCCTTCTCCGCATTCTTTCCCTTCACTTTGCACAGGAGCGGCCTATTTTCTGGCCCACGCGTCCTGCTATATCTCTGCCTCTCTCAGCACGCTCAATGTCATTTCATGTTTTTTTAATTACAACCCCCACAAGCTGTTTGCAAGATAGGATTTCTTTTGTGTGTTTATCTTTTTTTTTCTTTTTCCTCTCCCCAATTCCACTGATTGCTGGGCATTTAATGTGTCTGTTTTAATCTCTGCTGTACCCTCAGGTAGTTTTGCAGTGTGTCGCATTTTTGATCTGTAAACTGTGCTCTGTCTCTGTCATGAGGGGGTTTTTATCTCGCTCTGATTTACACAGAGCTCAATACAGATTATTCTAATTTGTCCTCAGTGTTTCTTGGTTTCTTCGCTGCCCTCATTAGCAAGTTATGCCTGCACGCCATCTTATTACGACCATAGGTAAAACCGTGATCTCAACCATTAAAGCGTGTGTGTGTGTGTGTGTGTGTGTGTATTTTCATGTTCATAAAGTGTCATTATGATATCCTTTCTGCATTGCACACCACGTCTGTAATGTAATGTCAGAAGAATAAAAATTCAGCACGTTTAGTGCTGAATTTTTAGTGCAAGTGCAGAGTGCAGATTTATTTTTACCCCAGCCTTTTTCATACCCAAAAAACACCCTCATTCACATTCATTATCATGCACAATAATATCACACAACTGGCATACACACCTGCTGTCTCTTGTACACCTGCAGTTTTGGCAGTGCATAATTAGCATTAAGTAATTTGGATTGCGAACGCTGTTTCAGTGACTTGCCCTTCAGAATAGCTTGAGGCAACACTGGTTACACCTGATTTATAAGCATATCTACCTGAATGCATCTGATTATATAAAGAGGTTTTTTTTCATTCTGTCTGTCAGTAATTATTCACTTAGATCTTTGGGAAATGTGTACTGTCCCTCGGGTAGAAGGTACCGAGCTGCTCATTCATTTTTCATCCTGGTGCAGAGAAAACACTTCTAAAAGATTTGAAGAGAGTAAATCAAGAGTGTTTTCACGCCCCACTGCTGTAGCCCGCTGTGTTCTCTTGTGACCAAGGGCCACGGAACACTTAGTCCCCTGAACATCACATACTTTCTGTACAGTTACTGTCACTCTTTACAGTCCTATGAACTGTCTCCTTTTTTTCTTTACCAAAATGGTTAACCCTAACACTATTACTAAAATCTCTTAAGGTTCCACATCACAGAGGTCATATTATGTTGGTTTAAAAAGTGGCAAGAGATAAGTATTTAAAAAGCAAAATGTGGGAAAAATGAAGGAAGACGGAAAGTTCCCACCTCTATCTCACAGGCAGTAGCCATACTGTCTTCATGTTCCGTTGCTGGTTTGAAAGTGCTATATTATATACGTTTGCATTGCTAAAACCAGGACAATACATATACTGAACCCCCAGCATGTTTAGCCAAAGACAAACACTGACTAAAACTGACTAGACAGATCACAAAACTGGTCTATATACTAATCATATCTTACTTTTTGCACAGCTCCCATGTACACTTCAATTAGTAAGCAGCTTAAGAGCAGCTCTGAGGAATATCTTGCTATAAAATGGGAGGTCGTACCTCAAGAGATCCCTTCCCAATGCAGAACCACAGCTGAAATACATCAGCATCTAAATTTCACCTAATCTGAATAAAGTTCACTGTCTTTCGCTGCTGATTTCAACATCTGGGAGAGTCTGCCATTTATAAGCTGTGTTTCAGAAGTCGGAAAAACAGTCTTCCCCAAAATCAATTATTAATTTTTAGTCATCCCGCTAATTCCCCCATGCTGGCTGGTTTACATAATTAGACAAAGCAATTAACCAACTCTTCCAGAAAAACATCCCCATGAGAATGAAATTTCAAAATGCTCCCAAAACAAAAACACTCTTGATGGTTTTTCTCCTTTTCTCACCTACCATTGTATTTCTGCTCAACCCAAGCTTTTGATCAGATGGCAAGACACTCACCTGGGGGGCTGCTGAAGGCCTATTATATTCCCCACTCTTCCTAGCATCAAAGGGGGAAAAAAAAACATTACAACTACAGGGTGCATGTATTTCAGCCACTACCAAAGCTTGGTGGAAAGCACATAAAATTACAGAGCACAACACTATGCCTTGCACTCTGTCCACCATCTGGCACATCTCCCAGAATCCAAACTGGTGACAGGCCCTTCATGATGTAGCACTGTCCTAAGAATGAATTTCTAACCTAGAACTAGTGTTCAACGCTGATATTCTGCTCCCATTCTTAAAAAAACTGAAGGAAAAGTACTACAGCTCCCATTTTGCTGTTTTTAACAAAAGCCTGGGACCCTGCCTTTTTTGCTGTCAGGCACCAGGGGCAGGACACTTCTAATGCTGTAATATATCTTTGGAAACTATATGCAGCTCCTCGAAAGATTAGCATTTGGGGGGTGAGGAAGGCAATATGAACTTTCAAGTGTCAAGATCAGTCAAACTTTCCTCTAAACAACACATTGACATCCGGAAAAAGTAAAATAAATCAATATCCAAAACACTTTTTGCATTTTCTAACTCCCTTTGCCCAAGGAACAGTGACTCAAATTGGGCATATTTGTCACACAGACAACCATAACCTTTTTTTTCTCACAGAGTAATCAGATTGTCTCAAACAGCTGTGATCACTGCACTGTGATTTATCAGCCTATACCCCAGTTGTAGATGTTGTGCATTTTTACAAAAATTATTCCTGTGGCTGTAGGCCTCTGTACCAGATATGACTCCCTGTGCCATCCAATCAGACTCTATTTTGAAGATGTCAGTCCTTACAGTCCTATAATCATATCCCACACCTAACAATCAGACAGCACCGTTAGGCATGAGAAGAAGAGGTTTTAGAAGTGTGCACGCATATGGTGGTCATGGGTTTGTCTCCTGCTTTCAAGTTAATGCAGTGTTATAAAGGAGCGCTATGAATAATGAGCCGTTTCAACAATAGATAATCTGGAGGACACCTGGGAGATAGCGTACAAGCACCAATGAAGCACTTGTGAGAGGACTTGGACCATTTGTGCTATTAAGCAGGGATAAGCTGATGCAATTCAAGGTAATTCATGCTCTGAATACAGCGTCTAGAATGAGTGTGTCTTTTTTTCTTGCCAAACATCGTTGGTTTTATGATTACTCATCTTTTGTGGACATTTCACTTGTCAGGGTAAATCTTCTCTCAGGCTTTGGGGGAAACTGGGATGAAGGTCTCAGGTGGATTTCCTGTCAGTAGAAAGTGACTCTGAACTTTCCTCTCATCTTCAGGTTCAGAATATGGGACAAAAGCAACATGAGTAGCATCAAAAGTATAAAAATGATATCAAATGTGAGTATCTGGGTCCCCATATTACTCTTCTTCCCTCCCAATCCAGTGATCAAAACATCCTCCTTGAGCCAGCCAGCTCCCTACACGTAAAACGTACACAATAGACAACCCTGACTGAGTACACTATATGGCATTAAATATTTTTAATGCTTTTAAAATAATACCTAGGGTAATTATAACACAGCACAATATTAAATTATCCTCAACAAGACCCTGCGCATCAGTACTATCACTATAAACTTGTATGTCTAAGATAACTACTGATTGTCCTGAGTAGCCTACAGTCTTGGTGTGAAACCGGTCATGTCATTTGCCAACAATGTTTGGGACAGTGGCTGAACTCATTGCCTTCCTTCTGCCAGGGATGGGATGGGGTTGGGTAGGTCAGCCCGAGGTTTCCTTGTCTCACCACTCTGACACCCTGAGATTCGTGATGTGCCTGCGAGTCACACAGATGAGGTCAGTGGAGTAACGCCTGCTGTCCAATGAGCTGCCACTTCCCTGTAGTGAGCTGTGTGACTTGTAGTGTGAAAAGTAGCCATTGGCTGTGTGCAAGTGTGTGGGAGGATTGCGTTTGCTTCACCTCAGTGTTATTGTAGGAGTGCAATGGTCGTCATGGTGAGATGACCCTAAGGTGCAAGGAAAAAAAGCATTGAAAGATTATTACCATATACTGCACTCTGAAAACTAGCATCAGTCAGATGTGCATGCCTGCCCACCACCTGAGATTGCAAACTGTGACCAATTGGTAACAAAACAATTTCTAGAGCACTGCACCACACTGCCACCCACACTGTTTCCGTATTACCTGTGGTGGAACTGATTAGTACCGTGCATTAATTACTGGGACACAATATAATCTTGTAAACAAATTGTAATAAATGTTTGCCATGCTTTGCTGGTGACCTTCGGTTAACGGATTTAAAAATTTGGCTCTGTTTGGAAATCTGATGTCAACCAAAGTGTGCCTGCCACCGCTCAATCTTTTTTTTTTGTTGAAAAAGGCAAGATCTCAGCGAAGAAAAAAAGGAAAATATAAGCTTACTGGCTAGAAAATTGATGTAATAGTATATGTCTGTGTACTTTGTGATGGCAGTAATTCCCTTTGTGGCAGCATTTCCTACACTAGCACTATATTTCCAGTATGGCACTAATGATTCAGTATCTGTATGGCTACATGCCTAACCGTATTGAATGTACTTTTTATAAGCTGCGTTTTAGTGTCTGCCAAATGAATAAATGTAGATGTAATGTAGAATTTAATAGTTCTACTCTCGAAAAGGAAACGAATAAAAATAATAATAAATAAAATTTACCATCTATGTCAGTACAACACTACAAGCAAATGTGCTGCATTGCCATAAAGTTGCTACGGCCGTGTTGATGACAGTCTTTTCTAAATTAAATTCGCAACTCATACACCTGCTCACTGAGGAAAGCTTCCTCTCATTCCTTTGCCTTGGTGTTGATTTTTCTAAATGCTGCATTTTTGTAATGTGCTCCTCTGCTCAGTGGTAGTAGTTAATAGTTTCCTTGGGAAATATAAACCCTAAACAAGTAAGAATCACTCATTCATCATGCCAAACGGACATGAATGTGGGGAGGGCAGCGTTAATTCCTGGACTGCCATGCACTACTTGTAGTTACTTAATTAGTCTAATGAATAACTGGTTTGACACTTAACTCATTTGCAAATCATACTGTGTTAGGTATAGGTATACCAAATGCTTTTCAGCCACACTTGAAAAGAAATACCACTACAAGAAACTCCTGTTATAAATGTACCCAACAATACAGAGATTTCCATGCTGACTGATTTCAAAACATGGCATGTCCAGACTGTGTTAAACTCATTCATCCCATGATTGTTCAAGAAAAAGAGATATCAAACAGGAAGTTTCCATTGCAGAGTGAATTGCAAATAAGGCACTGCCTCTTGGGAGGAATTTCCCCACTGACCTTATGCCAATAATCAATGGCATTAACTGACAACAGAAGGCAAAGTTTTTTACTTAGTGTAGCTGCCAATCGTCTATGTTTGCCTAATCCTGTGTGAATTGCTTCATAAATGTCCTTGTTCTAAAACAGTTCCATCTGAGCAATTGCACTACAAAAAACATTCATTATTTTAAGCCATATTTACCACCAAGATATTGAATTTTATTGTATGAGCAACCTTTTTTTCAAACTCGCTAAAACTGGTGTTAAACTGAGCTAAGGGGTTCCAGTAGTTTATTTATTTAGAAGTGAACAGACATTGTGAGAGATGACTTTGGGCTTGGATTTGAAGGTTCTTGCTAATTAGAATAAGGATCATACTAGTATTTACAGTGTACTCCCCGGCTAGGCATCTGTCAAATTAGGAGGACATTGTTTATAAAACATTTATAACAATCCCTGTGGCCTTTTGTAGCTGCCCATTAAAGCCAATTTTACAGTAACCACCCTCTGTCTTTCCTGACAATGTACCCTGCTACAATGTTCTCACTGAATCCAGTGGACTTATAATTCAGAGTAACCTGAATTGCAACCATGCTAAATCAAGAGGAGAATAAATTAATGGTGCAGGAGTCTAGCATTAAAGTGATGTTTTAGCACTTTAAAAACATGTAGATGTTGGGCTTTTTTATACCTATGTTCTGTGAATTGATCTCTTCCCCCAATTTCTTGATTTCTGTATTGATGGGAAGGAGTTTTGTGAGAGAGGACATGGTTTAGAAGTAGGAGTAATAATTTTCCATTTCATTTGTTTACTGAAAAATGTCTCAGCCTAAAACCATTGTATAAACTTGTTTATTTACAGTACTGTTTTTAAGTTGTTAGAGGGTGTTAGATATTTAAATATAGACAAAAACATGAGAAGAACTGCATGTTTAATGGCAGTAGAGTGATGTGAAGTTTATAAGTGAATGCCATGAAATTGCTGGCCTTGGCAGTTGTGTGTTAACTGCACAGACCTACTCCAGTTTCACAGAATTAAGTTTTTTTGTGATTTATCACATGGCAAATACCAGTAAGTCTAGAATTTTGCAGATCTCCAGCATGTATAATATCTCCACCTCTTATAGATGGATACATGTGTTTCCAAACACCTCTTGTATATGTATGTTGAATGTTGTATATGGACAGATACATAGAAATTTACTACAACTGACTATTTGTTTGAAACATTCAGGCAAATATGGATGCATCCAAAACTCTTCTAATTCATGACTTGTGCTACATTGAAACTATGTATTTTGGAGGATACTTAAGCAATCCAATTTATTTGTTAGATAAGAATTTTTCATTTTTTCATACTGCATCTGTCACAATTCTCAATTTTTCCTGTTTCATCAGAAATCATGGGACTCTTCAGCATCGCTATCAGCATGCATTGATGTAAATGTATTCTGTACAGCTCATTACCTAATTGGACCAATTAAGCCTGGGGATTTTGTTGGAACATAAACGCTGTCACACAGCCCTCCAGGAACTGACTGCGGCATCCCTGCTCCACTTTCAGAGTGTAATTTTGTGGTAATTCTTTAAACACTTTGTTTTCCAGTCCTGCTACCTCGCTGCCCTGCCCATCAAAGCCAACTGCATTCCAAGACCCGGACATCATATAATTACTCTACTGTTAACTACTATTGTTTGTCAATCACAAATGTCTTAAAGTACATTGCATAATTTTGTCTCTAACTCTATCTGCCCAGTGCCGGCCAGAAGCAGATGGGCCCCCCCATGAGCCCGGTTCTGCTCAAGATTTCTTCCTGATAGGGAGTTTTTCCTTGCCACTGTTGCCTTAGGCTTGCTCTCAGGGGGTCTCAGGCCTGGGAACAATGTAAAGCTGCTTTGTGACAACTTGTGTTGTAAAAAGCGCTATACAAATAAAAATGAATTGAATTGAATTGAATTAAACACTTTACATCAGAGACAATGTGACAATGTGGGCCAGTATGGTACAGTGCCAACAATCTAGCATGCCATAGAGTGGAATGTCATGCCTTCTTGAGGATATGGCCATTGGAGAAATGCATTGAAATGGGTTGTACATTGTACATTTGGGTTGTAACAATGTCAAGGTGTTTTTCAGGGGTTAATTGACTTTTTGATGAGTGTGAAAATGTGGTTGATTTGCATTTTTTAAAGAATAAGTAGAGGCTAATTGGTTAAACTGTGGCAGGTGTTACTTATTTCTAAACAACAGCTTGTCGTGGATAAGGGGGGACTGGTTGAGGTTTAGCCAGTTTTGGTATGCGTTTAGTGGTTTTTTAAATTTAGAGTTAAGTTATAATTTATTATTTATTATCTGTGGCTCGTATCAGCTTGCAGCACGGATACCTAAATTGATAAGCACATTCAACACAATTAGCAAATGCCTTTTCTTCATTTGCTGTGTAGTAGACAAGCTATGAGAAGGCATGCAAGCACATATGACGGAGGCCCGAGACATATTTCCATGAACCTTATTCAGAGCTAGAGCTAGAGGCTTATTGCCTCTAAATCCCCGCAAGGCCGATGCTATTGGATTGCAAGAGAATGTATTAATTGCATCCAAAGGCAACACAATGCTAACATGACCCTCAAAGAGCCCTTGACTGTGGAATAAGACTTATGAACATACAAAGTTATACAAATCTGAGTGGTGCTGTCTTGACAAGAAAACTGAATGATACAGTACGCACACAATAAATCCTTTGTTAGTTTGTATGTGTGAGAGAGAGGGAGATAGAGAGCAAGAGATTGGTCAACAAAGTAGAACTTCAGAAGCTAACTAATGTATGATAACTAATTCAATTTCAAGTTGGAAAAATAAATCTTTGCAAAGCTTCTTTCAGCAAACATGACTTTGTGTTACAATGCAACAGTGGCTGGTTTTTTTTCCCTGTTCAATGTCCAGTATTCAGCTTTGATCAAAACATACTGTATCAGAGGCTATGGTCAAAATTATATATGTCCAATGCCTAATGACCACCTATTCATTTATCTACAAATATCCAATCATGTTGTATTTTCCATTCAAAAGCGGTAATGGTGGTTGGCAGTATGAATCAGATCCAGATCCCCGAAGCAGTGGGACAGAAGGAATAAACACCTCAGCCATCTTACTCATCTGCTGCAAAACAACACCTAACTAAAAAGAGCATCCATAATTTTGCATTAATTACTAACATTTACTCAGATTTTGACAAGATGGGCTCCTCCCTACTAGACAATCGCACTGTCCTGCAAAAACATTCTCCATTAGTTCCACTCTAATGGGCTTCCAGCTGGACCAAACCATCTGTGGCTTGTGATGGCTACTGGCAGTACTGCAGCTGGAAGGCGTACTGGTTAGAATTAGTTTGTTCTCGCGAGGGGCTGGCAATACTGTTGACACCTGCATGCTCTGAGTCTCTGAGAGCCCCATAAGCACAGCACCAAAATATCAATTAAAAATAAATCCGCAGACCGTGTTTGGTGGCCATTCTCTGACAGGCCACTAAGACACGCTGAGGCAATGCAGGTAAACTGTCAGGGATCTGTTTACCATTACTGTTGAAGGGATTCTAATCTTTAAGGGGAATTATTTTTCTAGACTACACACGCTTCAGACCTCAGAGTCCTTGCTAAAAGAAGATTATCACAAGGGGCGATATGTGTTTTTAGCTTTACCTTGAGTGTGACTTCTTTATTGTAATTATGGATGGAAACTGCACGTGCAGAACGACAAAATTTGCACATGTGAAAGCCATTCTAAAGCAAATGTGCAAAGAAACAAACACAACAGGCATCTGGAGCACCTCTGAGCCATATGGTTAATGACATCCTTGATTTCATTTCAGCATCGTGAAGCATAACTGTCAGATCCATCAAACCTCACCTGAAAACTATCATAATGATTGGTGAGGAAATTACTTTGAAGCTATTCTAATTGTTCACTCATGCATTGCAGGACTCAACACCATTTTCATAAGTTTTATGTCTGGAAATTTTTTTTTTTTTTTTTTTGGCAACCAGCAAGAGAAAAGTCAAACGAAAGCGCTTGTGATTCAGAGCATGCCTGTCTGAAAAGGAGTCTAATTTTCAGCAGGAAACTACTCTCATATCAAGATGTGGTGAAATTCATGCTAGTTTGTTCACCCTTCAGAACAGCATGCAATTTTGAAATATATCCAGATCTCACATATTTATGTGCCAAATATGACATAAAATGCATTTATTTTCAAATTACATTGCCAGAAAATTTAAGCTAAACACATGGAAGACATTCATCATTTATATTAAGCTTTAGAAAAATGTTACTATGAGAAACAGCAAATGTTGTTAGAAGAAAGTTAGTAAAAACGGAGGAAACTAGCCATTCATAAAATGCATGCAGTTTGTTCAACGCATAAAAAATGCATGTCGCTGTCTGAAACATTTACTAAGTGTTTGAAACAACTGAAAGAAAATATGTTTGAATAAATATTTTTGCGATTGATTTGATGATGATGTATATAGATGTAATCTGTTATAAATGTGGAGGAAATTCAAGTTTTGGTTAAATACGAGAAGCAATTGGAATGGGATGAATTTTTGTCATTTTTGTCGTCCATATATGTGAAGGTAAACATAAATCTGTAAGGGCTGAAGCAGTCATGTGATAGTCATACATTGCAGGTTTTCACCTCAACCCTCCCACATCTCCAGATCCCCACGTAGGTATATTACATTAGGCTAATCACATTACACTGAATGCTGGTATCTTCATAAATTTAGATAACTGGCTCCATAGTTTGACTGTATTCAAAGACTGAGATTTCCCCAAACATCTAGACTCCATAACCATTCTGTCTGAATCTGTGATAAGCAATGGAATCATGCCCCTATCTGCCTTATTTTTATCATCAGCTTTTAGTGTTGTCACTGACTCACCTGTGACAAGACCGGTATCAGTTCAGATAGAATGCCAGTCTTACATGGGCTGGTATGACACCAAGCATAACAGTAAACCATCCTGAACCTCAGCTCATTGAGCCATTTCAGTGTCTGAGAGAACGGGTCGGTTTGGCACTGTATTTTAGTTTCTGGAGATGCGCTTCTCACATATTCGATACCAGTCATGTGCAGAACACGCTGTGATCTGTTACATGCTTTCAGAATTTCCCAGAATCCCTTGGCGAGGACATGCGGGCTCAGTCGCCCCACTTCAGAGAGAGCAAAGAAGAGGCAGATCTGATCGCCCACTGCCAACCACCTCGCAAACAGTCCAATTATCTCTGATCTACAGCACTGAGGGGACGTTTCTCACTCTTGCCCCCATATAAAAAGCACAGATTGGCCCCAACTAACTGATCTCACTGCTTAGGGTGGCTCCTTGCCCCCGGGCCCTGCCAAGCACTGGGGAGGATTAATGAGTCAAGCTGAGTGAAGTCACAGTCAACCTTAATTGCCATTGCAGTAAGCCTGAGCGATGTTATGCTTTCTTTAGTAATCATTTCTGAAAGAATTTGTTCGGCTTCATGTGATTTCACGTATTTGGTTGGCTGAGTGGCAGTGTGGTGTAGTAGTGGTTGGGCTGAGGCTACAAAATGTCACCCTGTCTATTATATTCTGTCCTCAGCTGACTTTCCCTATGGTGACCCTTCCTTCTCCCTTTCTAAACCCCGAACCTAGTCTCTCCCTCTCCCGTCATCTGAGCAAACAAGTGCCCCCTGCAGCCCAGCCAATGGTTACCATTACAAGCATTCACCCAGCATTCACCCAGCAGGACTGGGCTACATCATTGAACACCGAGCCCCGGGCATGGTTGGTCATGACTCCTGGGAACTATGTATCAAACTGATAGACACAATCACTTACAAACTTTCATTTCTTTCTATTCCAGTGTTTCCCAGTAGTTGCGCTCTTCTGCCTTTTTTGCAGGGATCAGGGAGTGATTTCCTATATTTCTCCCATTGGGGATTTCTGGGTTTAGAGTCACTCTGGAAAATGCACAGTGTTGTATTATTTACATCTGCAATGATTCATTGTCCATGTACTGGCCATGGAAACTTTGCAGGTTTTCAGGTTTTATTCTCTAGGGCTTTGTCTTTGTCCCCGTCAACAAGGTAGATTACCTAAACTGCATCTGGACATTATCAAGCTGAGTGACAGTCTGAGAGATTTTTTTAGTTGCTCTGGATGAGGGCATCCTTCCAAGCAAGCATACAGATGTCCTTATAATAAAATTCTTGCTTATATCCCGTCGTGTATTGATTTTAATATTTTATTTGTTGTAATGCATTTCCTTCAAAACTTCATCTTTTTCATGATTGAATAAGTGTCAAGATGTCAGTCAGTAGCTGTGAGAAGAAATGATATATTTCAGTCACAAGATTTATGTACAAATGCTTGCATCAGACCAGTAGGAATATCACCCAGTATCATTATAACTGCTGGATATTTACTATATGTGCGGATTTATTCTCTGATGTAAAACGTGCCCATTTTATGACTAGAGTTCAATGCTTAAATCTGGGAGAAAGGATACATACCACATCACCGCTCCCCCCAGCTGCCGATGAAAGCTAGCGTGTGAACAGAATGACTTTTCATCTTGTGTACAAGCCAACTGTTGATGTTTTCTCCTACCCCCACTGCAGTGGGGCTACATGGGGCTAGTGGCTACATTTCACAGTCATAAAGTTCTTGGATCCCTCTTCCTGCAAGGCCTCTTTGGGCTCCCCAGACAATCAGAAGTTACCACCGTGTTCTCCACTTTACCAGCCTCCTCACGTGTCTCACCTTACTGAGCTAGATTACAGCACACTCATATACACTACTAATCACTGTTAACCAGTTAATTTGCCTCTGTTTCACCTTTTTCCACCTTATCTCTTCATTCCACTCTTACAAACTCTCATCATTATCAAATAAAAGTAACAGTGTGCTTCACATACAGATCCACATCTTGTCAAGGACAAGGACTGTTATCTACAATTGGTTCAAGTACCACCTCTGGGAAATGTAAAACCCAACTGGCCTGTTCTTAAAGAGTACTTCACATTGGTAAGCTCCATACCTTGCAGATCCTGTACAGTTGCATGGTTGAGTTATGACTGACCTCACTGTCAAAGGCAAAGTGCTGCATTGCTGCGATGTCACAGCCTTGCTGAGAGAGCATTGCATGTTGTCTGCACATTGTGGGAAGGCCCCACTGTAGATATAACACCTGATGTTTCCTACGCAGTGAACGCCTCTGCTTCTGAACGTGACATGTGCCATTTCCCATCATGCTCGGCAAAGTAAATACTGGTAACGGCAAGCCCGAGAGCGGGAGCCGCGTGTGATGGTTAATAAAACAAGTGAAGCATGATTTCAGAACAAACACTCCCATCTGTTGTTTATCTTAGCGAGGGAGCAGTTTGTAAGGAAGCCCCAGCTATGATGTCTAATTTTTTTTGTTTGTTTTTTTCACTGCAGGTTTTTTTTTTTTTTTTTTTTGGATCGCATTTGCAAAAAGGCATAAATCTTTTAAAATATAATGTTTATCATTTCCCCATTCTCTCGGGGATTGAAAGCTGTCTGGAAAAGTTTTCAATGACGGTCTGAGACCGTGCTGATCAGCATAAATTCTAAACTTTAATGTGAAGCATTCACTGTCACGCTGAGTACATTTGCAACTTGTGTTTTTGATCCACGCAGGCCACATATCAAAGGTTTTGTAAGGTATGTGAAGATGTGTTGACCGTTATAAATTACATACCCCAATATGCTAACGTGTCCATCTCTTTCCACTCTTAAAGGGAAATGTTGCTTTAAGCAAGTCCTGTCTAAGAATGCCAATTCATTAAATCATTTGAAATATATCTTTCTTGAAGAGAACATTTACTTGGATTTAAATTAATTTCATGTTTCAGTGAGTGCAAAACAAAGTATTTATTTTCTTAAAAGAGAAATCAATTTGCTTGACAGGGCAACTTGCATAGCTTACAGTTCACACAATTTATGCAACTGGATATTTCCTGAAGCAATTCTGATTCAGTTCCTTTTTTACGGGCACAATGTCTCACCTGTCCCACCTGGGAATCAAATCTGTGACCGTTTGAGTTACAAGCCCCATTCCTCAGCCCCAGCTCCACGCTGCTGTATTTTTGCTTTAGCGATCCAATTATTCACCATAAGACTGGTATTGATGTTTCACTCAATGTGACAACTGGTCCTCACTGAACTAATTCTTCAAAGAAAACATTGCAGTTGAAATGCTCAAGCAGTGCTTTTCCCATGCACACAGTGGTTTTAAATATATTTCACAATGTCCTTAACTGGGGGACAAAAAAAGGACTGTAAATGTGTCAGGTGGCAGCGACTGAGAGAGGCCCTCCTCAGGATAAAGGAAATTTCATTCATATACCCATGAAGACATATATAGAAAAACCTGAACAAGTCTGCTTTTCGAACTGGATAAGTCGATAATATGTGAAACATCAGCCATGTAAGTCATTAACAAAGTCCACACAAGCTCCATAATGGATGCAAATCCACTGCAGAAGTTCTAAGGTTCCTCCTGCAAAACAAAGCTATATTCATTAAATCTGGCACTTATGCTTCTCTGTTCCACAAGAATCATATTATCCCCAATCTGTGTAATCCATGAAAGTGTGTCTGAGCTACTAGTTCAACATCTATGATGCAAGCATGTTAAGGCTGATGCTTTGGGCACGACACATGCAATTGCACGCTATCTCACTCTCACACGTGTTGCCTTGTAAACCTAAGGGCATTTTAGTAAATATGCTAAATAAGCTTTTTACCCTCTGATATTAATTATGAAGCCATATATTATAGTAAGACATACAAATGCAACATATTAGCAAAACAACTTTAGTTATTACACTATTCATTGATGTAAATCTTGTGATTGATTGTCAAGAAATCAATCTGGGGCTTGCTTTTGGCTGGTAAGTGAATTCTGAAAAAACAATGTTCAACACTGTGTACAAAGCTACAGAGTGAATGCTGGGTTGGCTCGATGCTGAAACCAGCAAGCCAACAAAAACTGACAGAACATCTGCAGGCCCTCACTGAAAAAGGGACCAAACAATGTCATATAATTTATCAGTGTTAGTCTAAACATCCACAATTCAATACAATATGTCACCAGGAGCTGTCCCGCAGTTGTCAAAATACATTTGGCAAGCAACGTGGCTTGATGGACATGCTTTGGAACGTGCCATTCTCTGCTTGAATGAGAGAGGGATTTTAGTGTAGTCCTGGATTCCATTCCCGGGCCCTAATGCATTCTCTGACAGCAACAGATGCACAGAATGAGGAGATATGCCATCACAATCCTCCGCCAAAATATTTTATAAATTTTTTTTTTCATTTAATTTCTTTGTGTACTGGGTCTGCATATGATCACCAATTAAAGCCATTGTCATTAACTAGCAAATACTTAATAAGCAATAAATATTATGCTATCCCTTCATTAAACTCAGATTTTAAAATCTATACATTCCCTTATTATGTTATCGTAGTATATCTGAGTATTTTATCTGAGTATCTGAGTATTTTAATTTTAAAACATCTTTGGTGCTTTCACAAACTCTAAGTTGACCTTGCAGCCATGAAATGCCCACTTCTGAAATGCCACAATATACTGCAAGTGGAACTGTGAAAAATAATAAAGGCTGAGACTTGTAAAGCCTAGCTGTTTGAGGTGGTGGGGGTCTAGAACTTGCAATGACAAAGAAGGGGAGAAACATGATTTTTATGGCTCCTTTTTGAACCATATGGAAGTTTTCTCCAAAGATTTAACAGTATTCCCAACAGTACTTTTTGAAAGTATTGGTATCTAAGCACTCATTTGACATGAATAAGTATAATAGAATACACTTAACATATTCATTGTTCTAAAAGCGTAATTCCATTATGTGTATTTCATTACTTTCCAACCTGTTACTGATGCTTCGACTATAGGGAACAAACAGATGTTTCCATGGTGATGCCTCATTGCATCTGATGGATTTAAGTATAAGCCTCTCCGTTTTTACAACAACAGTGGTAAGACCTCAGATCACCACTCCATGGATTACATAATAAAACCATAGCTGAGCATCAGTTTCAGCACTGCATACCCTGCGGTTATTGCAAATGTGAATTATTGGCAACATCATTCGGTATTTCAGTTGCTATGGAATGAAATTTTAAAACTGCAAACTACCCTTTGCATATCTCGCATGCAAGTGATCAGAAGATGGATGACAGTGAACCTATTGTGCCGAAAATCTACAGCTGCTCTTCTGAGTCAGAAAGTTGGATGCCACAGTCTCATAGCTTTTGTTGACACTGAGTGGAGGGAAATTGTGTTGGCAGTAATATATGGTTTTAATGGCACCTCTCTGTGGATTGCCTTGTACTTGTACTGGCCAGTTATTTTTGCCTACTTCCAGTCACTCAGGGAGTGTGGTCTGTTTAGATTCATGTTTTTTTATTCCACTAAAGATGACCTGTGTGGCTGCATTGTTGTGAGGATGTATTCATGTTTTTCCACAATGGTATCATGCATCTTCAAAGAACTTCAAAAATCAAAACTCATCACTAATGTATATGCTGAAATTAAGAAGTTCAAAATCAAAATGCTGACCTGAAAGGAGTTTATTTTTTTCCATTTTCTTTTAAGTAAACAGTGAAAAAGTGTAAAAAAATTAAATTCCAAGGCAAATTATGACAGGGTTATTGCATACATTGACAAATGGTTTTATTTTCCAACTTTTAATGTGGTGTTGATTCACAGACCCACTGGCTTCTGCTGATCTGGAGGTCACAGCGTCACTCTACCTGATCAAAACTAATCTGCTAAGTAAGCCAGTATGCCATGGAGATAGAAAAATGGTGATCAGAAAATCTGTCAGTGAAAGAAAAGCAACTGACTTTCAAAATATTTTAGGAAGAAAACTTTTTAAAAGTTGATCCAGATTTTTGTCAGCATGAAGGTATCAAAAAAATTGGTTGAGATGTTGTTTTTTTTTTCAGTCATTCAGAGTAAGTGGTCAGTTTCCATGAACAGGTGCAGAATTAAATAAAAATTTTAATTAATTCTGCCTGGATTTCCTCCACTCAGTTCAACAACACCTAGAGTAGTGAATGCTGCTAACGGCAGCAAGAAATACCCTACCCTCAAAATTAACCTCTCTTAGGGCAAGATTTACTTTTGTTGATAAGCACAACACAGAAATATCCTGGTAGCATGTGCCACAGTCAGCGCTAAGTTGATAACAAATTTAGTAAGATTTGTTGTGGACAGCATGGTATTTTCATGTCACTCCAAAGACACACCCCATTTTCACAGTCAGCAACATACATTCCAGAACAGAATGGAAAGCTCATTACCTGTTTTCCAAGGCAAATTATAAAAACAAGATATATTTTTCTAATTACCCTTAGAAAACAGGTAATGTGCTGTGACTGTGAAAACGGCGTGTGTCTTTGGACTGACATCATAATAGCATGCTTTCCATAACGAATCTTAACTAAATTTGTTATTAACTAAACGCTGTCACTCCACGATGTCACTCCAAAGAAACACCCCATTTTTATTTCCGAACACAATGGCCAACACCTTACCTCTTTTGCAAGGGTAATTAGAAAAACATAGCTTATTACAATGGCACAATATGAAGCGTGACAGGAGATCTGACTGTGCATAAAATACAGCTTCTCAGAGCTGTACGATGTAAGAAGTAAGACGGCACAACACACAGATAGGAACAATATCACTCTGAATGTGGCACTGAAAGAAAAATAACCACTTAATGAAATGCCGTTGTTTATCGTAGAGGTAAATAAATGCATAAAGAATAAGTACGGAGCAGGTGTATTCCTGAATTTCCCTTGTATGTGTTACATTGTATGAGCAGTAGGTTATCCCAGAGAAAATTTAATGAAGCTCCAGACATCCAGGCACTAATATAAAACAGTTATCTTCCATTGACTGACGGACAATGCATAAAATGGAAATAATTTACAAAGGCAAAACATCCCTTTTTAAAGTGATTTTGTAGGGTCAGGTTGGGCAGGATAAGCTCATCAAGTAGCATAGTTTGTACAGGTGAAATATCAGGATTCAGTGAGATATAAGGTATATAAAAGACGTACTGATATTTGTGGGTGTTATCATTTACCAGCAACATGAATTTAATTGTTTTTGAAAATTAGTACCTAGAGTTAAACTGATGTCTCACTAACATTTCCTTTTAAGATGCCACATTGTACATGGCAGCAGAAATGGCTGCCAGAGCAGCAGAAAACACAGTTAGGAAGCAGGTGGTCTAACATTGTATCCTTGAGCTGGGTGCTTAACCTGAACCTCAAATTACTTAGTATATACCCAGCTGTATAAATGAACAACATTTAAAAATGTCAGCCATGTAAGTTGCCATGGATAAGGCTGCCAGCTAAGCAAATAATATAAAGCAAACCAAATGTGATTATGAAAATCCATGCACCGTATACAGCAATTTTTCCACATCAATGACTTACTGTTTTTATTTATGTATTTATTTATTTATTTATCTGTTTTTCCAAATGAGACACTGTGTGAGCATATCTTTGTGATTGGGAGGGTGCACTGGATTTTTGACATGATGACAGCCCTTGAGGAAGCCATTTCATTTAATCTCACAGAGCCCGTGGCAGAGCCCGGAAAGGTGAAGTTGGGAAATAAAAACTGACATCTCAAGAGAAAAGAGAGTCCTGCTTCCTGGGGTTACGGAGCAAAGCTGTGAGAATGCAGACAGATATCCCTGCTTAAATGGGGAAATTGAATAGATTTGCAATATGTCACATGTAGCTCTGTGGATTTGGCCTACTGACAAATACATTGACTTTTTAATATAAGAAGATTGTCATTTTCTTGCTCTCCGTTAATCTCTCTCTCTCTCTCTTTCTCTTTCTCTCTCTTCAAATCAAACCTTTTCCCTCTGAGAGAGCACTCATTTGTAATTTGCCTGTTTTTTCCCCCCCTTGAATATAGATAAGAAAATAATATTATAATCAAACTAGACATGTGTGACAAGGATATGACAGACATGGATTCCTGGATACAGCTGGGAGAAGGAGGGGTGTCTGAACTGGGGCTCCGTCCATGCAGAACCACAGGGTAGCATCTGAAAGGTACTTCACCTTTATTGTTTTAGCAAAAATATCCAGCCATAAAAATGTACGGAAAGTTGAAATAATAGGTGACCTAAATGAGCCGCTCTGGCTAAGTGTGTCTGCTGAGCAAATAATTGTAGCAGTGACTGTCTGTAATGGTCCCTGGGCTACCGCCGCACCGCCTGAAAAAAGGAAGACATGCAGGGGAGGGTGTATGCAAAAAAATCCCTCTAATCAGGGAATGGTGGAGGAGGATAAGGGTCTGACAAGACAACATTAAAATATGCTAAACCTTTCATAACTGACTGCACATCAGACACAAGCAGCGGCATAGGGCCCACTCAGTTAAAATATCCCAGTTAGGCCCAGAAACACCAGACCTGTTAACATGTACACATTTTGCAAAGTGGGCACCCAGCTTCGGCCATTACTATGCAGGTATATTTGCACATGGAACTACCCAGTGAGAAGGCAGAAAGCTAGCGGTATTATGAAAAGGTGGTTCTTCATTCACTTTCCCTTTTAGATTAGGCAAAGGTGTCTTTTCTCCTCAATCCTCTTGCTATTTCAGTGGGTGCAAGGGAAGCTATAAATACAATTTTGTTTGGCTTTCAAAACGTACACCTCTAAGGTATGGGTGGGCGGGGGATCGGGTGGTCAAAAATGGAGTGGTACTCATTCAGATTTTGCCATGTTGCCAGGTCTGACATTGTGTAGGGGTATGATTTCAGGAGGAACAAGTTCAACAGCAAACCAGGAAAGAAGAGTACAAAGCACACATTATGCGGACATGCATTTGTAACCAAAAATTCCTTTATATATGGTGGCTGTCATACGCACATTGCAAGCATCAGAGAAACAAGAGCTGAACAGGTGCTGTTTAACCGCTGTGACCAGTAAAGGTGAAATGTCATCGATACAGGAGTGCTTGCTAAGTCAGTCAATGGGGAGGTCAGGGACTGAGTGGGTGACAGACACAGCTGCTTACAGCGCTGCTTCTTCCAGTGACAGCCACGGAGCTGAAAAGGGAAGCTACGGCTTCAAACCAAGGGCAGGAATGAAATATTCTGGAGATGCTAAATTAATGAAGCGTGGACCTTTTCAGCGCGATGATGCAATGGAAAATTTCAATAATGTGTGCAGTCTGTAGGGTTGGCCAGCACGATAACCATGTACACGGTGAAACTGTGGAGCAGAAACCATTTATGTTCAACAAAATTGATTTAAAAATTCAATATAAAACAAGCATAAATAAAATGACCATTCAAAGCAAATGTCGTTCTTTGTATTTCATTAAAAAGATCCAGAATGGTTTATTTTGTTTTATCTTAAAACAAACATGTCGGTTGTATTTCTGGGCCCATGTCCCCTAGGGATAAAAACACAATATTTGGAGAGCCAGCTAAGATAAGGCACTGCAGAAGACAGGACCAAAGTGACCTGAGCAAAAGACCTTGGGTACAACAGCAGCCCTGAGGGTTAGAGGAGAGCAGACCCTGCTGATCTGCCCATCACAGGCACAGTATAATGGCACTCTTTCACTCACTCTGCCTGCTGCAGTTCATTTTATATATTTATTTACTTACTTATATATTTATTTATATATTTATTTTTTGAGGGGGGTAATAAAGCAATCAAGCCCAGAGAGATGCTGTGAGATTACTGAAAGCCATGGACTGTGGGATATCTGAGTTGAGAGAGGGAGCAACCCCTGAATGTGGGCCCAGGGAATCAAAGTGAGGAAATTGAACTGAGGCCAAACACGGCAGCCACAATCACAGTCACATTTGATAAAATTCGAGGCATGAGCTCTGCAATGTCAAGCACAGGTCCCTGCACCAGTACCCCGCCCCCCCCAGCCCACCCCACCCCATCCTGACCAGCTACAGAAATAGCCTCTCTGTTTGGAACTCATGCGTGGAATACCTGACGACTGCAGCAGCAGGGCGAGGTCAGCAGAAAAGGGGGACGCGACCGCTTTCCGTTGCTTTTCCGAAAAGGAGAGTTCACCGTGATCAATGAGGCACATCCTTGGATGCGACTGAAGTGAAATATTGGATTCTCAGGGTCAGGGAGTGTCTTCCCGTTGGGGTGTTTCAGTGCCAGAAGGATCATCGATTCACTGTGTTTCCGCATAAAATGCTCTCTGGCGGTTGGGCTCTCGCGTAAAATTAGTCCTCCTTTAGAGCAAGGGTAGACCAGGAGCACTGCAGCGAATGAAGGCAGTACTTAAGCTTTGGGAAGAAGACCAAAGGACTCAAGACAACTGAACCCTTGAAGGGTCTTAAGTGGCTCAAAGCTACCGATAAGCCCGCAGATTCAGGTCAAAGGTCGGTAGAAATGACTTTATCCACTTTATCTGCAATCCTCTGATGAATGCTTTCAGACTTCAGAGACGAAGTGTCAAAATCACGGCAAATGAAGGGCTGGCCTTAATGGCATCTTGTCCAAGAGAAGCATGCAATTATCAAGAGAAACAGGTCCTCTAATTACAGATAGGGCTAACGACAAACATAAGGCGACAGCTCTCCACTCTGAGGGCAGAAGGAACATCAAAAAGCTGCCCCGATCCCTTAGATTCAGCCTCAAAGACAGAATTTTATTTGAACTGAAATAAATTGCAGCAGTGCGCCTTTAAGTGTGAGGGTATGCAATTGTTTGTGTGTGTGTGTGTGTGTGTGCGCGCGCGCGCGCATGCACGTATTTGGATGTGTGCCACCAGAAAGCTTCTATGCAGAAAACAAACAAAGAGTTTAATAATTCCTGAGATTGTTTTGAATCAGAATTTGAAAATTCGATAGGCGGTTTCCTGTAAAGGTCAGAGACGGCTATGTGACCATAAGGTGGAGCACAGCTACACTATCAGGGAATTTGAGTAAATTGATAGTTTGTTGAAGAAAGAGGAGTGAGATTATCTCCGAAGAGCGCCTGAGCACAAAGGAAAGATGGAGAACAAAAGCGGAAGATAATGAGGCGCGAGTGGGAATCTTTGAACTGGCAGCTCCTTTGGAGGAAAGAAAGTTTCATCAATCTAAGTCACAGAGAAATATTAGAACCATAACCGACTCTAACTCGTTCAATTTGCATACATAATTAAGAGATTTAGCCTTTAGTATGAATATAAAATATAATTAAGTGAAAATCATAACTTGGTTAGAAAGTTAAATGTACTATGTGTATTTAATATTGATGATCTGTATTTTTTCTAATTTTTTCCAATGACTCAAAACAACCGCAATATTTTTGCTTTTTCACTGCAAAAAATGTGAACATTTCATAACCACTCAGTGTATATACTAAATACATTTTTTCGTTATCTGAATATCACGCTGTGCATTTTAATCGCTGCCTTTTATGTTAAAATTCTGTATGGGACACAGCACCCTTCCCAGATTTCATAATGCTGAGGGAAGAGGGAGTGTCATTATTTAATATCCATTATAGATCCAGATATGAAATTCAAGAGCTGAAGGGAGTTAATAAATTTTCAGTTCTGTGCAATATCTGTAGTTTTAAGATGGTGGGGAGCTCCGTGAGGATGTCTAAGCCAAGCATGGTTCTTGTCAAGGTGTTTTAATTGATTTTTTTTTTTTTGTCTGACAACCCCTTTACAAAGCAGCTGTCCCTGGCCCCATTAAACCTGTAACTGTGTTTGATCCAACTTAAAGAGTTGAGGTAGTTCGTGTTGCCATGGCAACAGAATATGCTTTTAACTTGGAAGGAAGCGACGATGACTCGGAATCTACGAGCTTTTGATGACAGACTGTTGACTCTGGAGTGTCATTAGCAATTAAATTCCAGACTAATTTATTCAGTCGTTTTAAAAATGGATTTTCTCAGATGAGCAAGGTCTTTGTTCTCTTAATCAGCTTTATTTTTAATGCAAATATATTTACAGTCAAGGACTGCACAGTTTTACTGTGCTGCATAACTTTTATAAGCCCATCTTATGTTAAAATCAATTTTAGTTCTCGCCAAGGAGCTACAATGCATACCAATATATATAATCTCAAGCATGATATTTACTGTGCAATAAGCACACAAGAATATTATCACTGGATTTTGTCCATCTCAAAGTGTTCCTGTCATCCTTTCACCATTGTATCTTTAAATATGTTTATTTACTAATTATAATAGATGTCTGAATGTTGACATGTTATTGAGTTACACACATTCGCAGTATAACACTCTTTAGGGTTGGGCCTGAGTATACTTTTAGGGTTTGAGTAGGGTACAGCTGTTTTTATGGGTTTGCCATCAGTTTGGAAGATGCCAAAAATGATTTATATTTCTGATTGACAGTACATTCTCAAACCCAACAATGTATTTCTCTCTATTGCAGATGAACAATCTTGAATTGAACCAGAATTGCTTCAAATTCAAATTTCATTTCATGGAAATGGATGTCATTTTATATGTTACACATGTGTGAGCTATGTTAGACGCCCAGCATGTAGGGTAAAAGTAGTGCTATCATTTAAGATTTTACCTTAACATATAGAAATGTAAAGCTTCCAAGAAACAATAGGACTATATGTACTATATATTTGTAGGAGTAATAGTTGCTGGATGGAGAGGCCCTCTCGACTGCAGATGTGGAGGGTGAGCCCCACATCACCCCTTCCCTCCCCCCACAGTAAAGTCATGCCATTCTGCAGACTTGCTGATTTTATCTGCTCCTATTGATTTCAACATTCCTCATCAAACTTATGTTTATCCTCAATGTAATCATCTGTCGAGGCAAATCTAATTTTAACTGAAGATTTATTCAACAGCTGCTCTGTTAGTATGGACAACATTAAATGACTCCGGTACAACTGTTTGTGTTTTGGTGAATTTGGAAGTCATCCAAGAATGCACATTTTAAAAAGCTGAATGCGCATAATTTGACTCATAATTATTTTCTTCTGAAACAGTTTCACAAGTAACTGGCTGGATAGAAAAGCCTAAATGAAGTGTTTTCAATCTTTTTTGGTGTTTTCATTGCTGCTAGCAAGCACCTGGGTGGCAGCAATCTATTCAATCTGTTCAAAATTCTTAGTGACAAATTGAAATGGCTTGAGTCCAGGCATGGCTTGTGGCTTCTATTTCTCCCTGTACTAAAGCACTGACCTCTTTGCCGTTGGCGATACCTGACGTTTTGCCCATTAGTTTTGAAACCATTTGAAGGAATAACATGAGGTCCTCATTTTTTACTTGTAATTTATGTGGCCAGATGGACACTGTGAGAAGTCTGTGGAACTCCTTGCCATTGACTTTTGAAGTTAGAAAGTTTTAAAGCTCTAATCTGTGATGTTTAAAAACATTGAATGATTTGAGGATGTGACGGCTTCTACTGCAATTCAGTAACACTCATTTTTCTGTGTCTGTCTCACAGGGTGAAGTTCTGTCTGTAAAACAATGCATCTCTGCTTATGGCAGAACTAAATGGAATGAGATGAAACAGTATAGCAGAACCAGCTGTATCGTGGCTATTCACTACATGAAATTAGATGAAGACAATTCATTTAAATGGTTAAAATCAAATAGGCTGTCATCAGTGTCATAGTGATTGCCATCACTATAGTCATAATCAACACTTCTGTCGTCATCATCATCATCATCATCATAATCTTATTCTTTTGGAAGAGCAATAAGTAAGCACAATCTCAATACATTCTTTTGCAGCGGTGTGACTACCCCTTCCCCTTGCTTAGCATTACTAGGACGGTGGAGGCTGCGGTTATCATTTGCCAGGGACCAGAAGTGCTCTCGCGCTGATTTATAAAGCCTTTGACTCTGATACAGTAAGAAGGGAGAGGAGCAGGAGCAGGAGGTGAATGTGGGCACTTTCTGATGCGTCAGGACACTGCAACTCCCCACATGCAGAGACTCCTGCTATCAGAAGATTCAGTACATGTCCCCTCTGTCTAAGTGACACCATTATCCCTGCCTCCTCCGTCTCCCTCTCTCCTATCTCCCAAACCTGCTTTTTAAAAGCCCTCTTTCGTGTGCCTTGCGCGGCTCTCCTCAACCCTGGCTCTCGGTTCGTTCGCCCCCACCGGTGATCCCACCTGACTCCCATATTCTTGCGTGCGGCACAGAAGTAGCAATTCAGACTCGCTTGTGCGGTGTGGGGGAATCTCCCACAGAGGTAAGTGCTCAGACAGCAGGCTGTGCACTCAGCGGTGAGCCATTACTCAACAGCGAGATGTCACCGGCCATAAGCCGGTTAAGGTGACTGTTGGCTACTTTGGCTAACTTTCATCAGAGCTTTTACCCTGCTGGGAACTAACTCTCACCTTCTTCTCAGTGGGTTTGTTCATCAGAATGGCCCTGCTCTGAATATGACCTATAAAAAACACACTCCATCTCTTTCTCAAACGCGCGCACACACACGCACACATGCACGCACACACGTGCACGCACGTACACACGTGCACACACACATTGCATTACACTACATGCATTTAGCAGATGCTCTTATCCAGAGTGACTTCCAGCACAATAGAACATAACACACACGCCTGCACGGACATGCGTACACACACACACTCTCTCACAATTATTTTCACTAACACCTACACAGCTACTATCCTCATTGTATAATGATAACTGTAAGATGGTGTCATATTAAAAATAGGGCTTCATTTCAAAAAGAATAAAATTTTTAATAGCCGTGGAACAGTCTCATTCCCTTAGCACAAATGACACAGGTATTCTGAAAAGGTTCTGCTGGTACCATCAGTTCCGACGGTTCTGTCAGCAAGGGTCGTCTCCCTTGAACACGGGAGTACAGACCGTTCCACAGTCCTGCTTTCCATATTTGGCATTAGAATTACATGTTTAAGTGACTCCTTGCACTTCCACAAAACGACAAATCAAGCCTTAAGCAAGACAAATGAGGTCTGTGTCGAAGCTTTAGACAGTTTTTGTACATTTGATTACACTTTAATGAACTTAAATTCCTTGTGGATGTTTGTAACAATATTCCTGGAACAATGCACGAATCATGAATCATTTGTTCTCTGTCGAAGTGTTTTTGCAAAGAGCTTCTGTCCTGCTCCTTATCCAAGTCAGAGCTTATATAGTCACCTGGAATCTTCTATCTATCTATAAGTTACTGTAAGTGGATTACATTTATGTGCACGTTTTTGGTTCATGATGGAAAAAAAATGGTCTAGCTTTCTGAAATTGGTTGATGCGATCTGTGGTTGAATTCTTTTTTTTTTTTTACTCTTTTCAATTTCAATTTATGCTCTTATCATCAAATTTGCAATTAAACTGGTGTAACCGTGTCTAGGGCTTCTGTTGCCTTTAATGTGGCCTGCAGGCAATCTTACTTGAATTTCCATGCCTCTAAATGCCACCATCAAGGAAGTTCTTTAAAAATTGAAAAAGCCTATTACCAGTGACATTTCATCATGTCTCTACAGCAGTGTCTGAGCAAGAGGCTCGTATGCAAATGCACTGAATGAAACAGGATGCATTTGGGATATTAATTATAGGGCCCATAGACCTGTACTTTCTACTGTACTCCTAAAAGATACACCCTCCACCACCCACATGGGGTTTACTAACCTATAGAATAGGCCATTTGTATCAATGACATATGAATACAGATTGGGGGATTCATGGGATGTATGGGCCATGTTGCTGGAGGATTGATCTCTCCTCTCATATTTGCTCAATTTAACATTTTATTTTTTAGATTTATACTGGATGCCATTCAGTTGGAGTGGACGACAATTTAAATCCAGCAGATGATTTATTAAGCCACAAAAATAGTCCTTTATTGCCTCTTTGTGGCATATTTGTCTCTCTGTGTAAATTATTTCAAATATGCATAAATGATCTCCGGAGGGATCGGGGTTGAAGACAAATCGCCCTGTCATTCATCCACCTGGAGATGCATGAGCCCTGGTTCAGGAGCAATAGTGCGTTAAATGCACAGACTATAAATCTTCTGGTCTTGGACTGAGCAGGGATCAGTTGCATGACACATTCTGCATGGCGCCCCTTCTCTCTGTGGCTATGTGTAATGGAGCTCGTCCTGCCTGTGATTCCAATAGTGCCAAGACCAGCACAAGGTTTATTCCCCGTGCTGGGGATCTCTGTCTTTTTCCTAACAAGCTAAATGAGTTGCGCCTTCTGAATGGGAGGACTGTGGGTTCTGTCCCCATAGACTACATCGGTAACAAGACTCTGATGCGTGTGGCTTATTTCTGTTGGTAAGCTGAGGTTCTTGAGGGTAGTTAGAGAAGAAGGGTACAGCTGAGGTATTTGAAACCATTATAGTAAATGGCATCATCCCTTACATTCAAGACAAGAACAGACCTGGGTCGCTGTACAGTATGTCTTGTATGAAAGTTGTGTTGTGTGGTTGCAGAGGCCTTGAGCTCAAACCTTGCTTAACCCTATATAGGGTATGCTAGGTTAGGAGACTACATGGACTAATATTATGAGCTTTAGACAATGATTTTAAATATCTATTTCTTTTTCAGACAGGAATTTCAGAGTTGCATGAACTGTGACATGAACATGTGATAAGATGTGTCATGTGTTTCACGTGCAAAGCATAACAGTGAACAGGGCAATTTGATGGACAGCGCAGTTTAATTCTCAGTCCAGGGTCAGGCAAGCTCATTTTTATGACAGGGGCGGAACTACCCAAAGGCATTGTTCTGTATTCATCATTTCGAAACAGCGCAGACAACGTTGCCGTCACGTTATTTATAAACCAATTTGTACTGTAGTCTTCCCCACTTCAGCTGCCAGCCTTTTGTCCATAGACACGATTACTGTTTACTCTCAACAGTTAAGAGGCAATTTGCCTCAGTTTCACACTCATCACGGCACTTTATTTTCATTTGTGAGTGAATTGATTATCCCGTTGCCGCGAACCCGATAGCATCAGACTTTAACATATGCACATGCTTCTAGACGGTGACTGCTGTGGTTTTCACTCTTTCAACCCTGCGGGGTAATTACTGTTATCTTTAGCAGGAGCAGCGGCGGGTGCGATCTCAGCCTCTAATTATTTCAGTTGCTCTGCATTCATTTAATAATCCATTTTTAATAAAATTTATGGAGAGGATTGATGACTAGAACATGATTTACATGATGACGGCAGCCTCACGAAAATTCAGTCACAATCAGAATTAAAACGGCAGAAAGAACGACGCTGACCTGGTTGTAAATTCCTTGCGCATCCGGCAGATTGCCGATTGAGGGGTGGGAAAGTGTTTGCCGGGTACAATCAATGGAAGCCGGTAATTTCAATGAATCAGTGAAGAGCTTCAGTGTCTGTTCTGACCTCTGGAACCATGTAATTTGCAGAGTTCAGTGCCAAGTCTCTGGCGGTTTCTCTAGTGCTCCCTAAGGTTTTACCTCTATGTAGCGAGTGTTATCACAACGAGCTGGATGACAATGCATAGATAGGCACACGGCTCTTATCTACATGGCAGCTTCATGCTTTGCCTCTTTTCTCATGTAAATGAGAGAGAATGCAATTTACATATTATTAATGAGATTCCAGGCATATTTTGAGACATCAAATAGCACTTCTAAGTGGTGGAAGATGGGTTTGTCATCATTTATTTAAGATCCCAGTAGTGTCGGATCATGCAATAATTGTAATATCCATTATTTTTCGTATGATGGAATTAATGGGTTTATCCTTTTTTCCCTCGGCGGAACAGCGCGTTTGATCAATCACTTACCCAGAGAATTATTCATGGGAGGCCTTCATGTTCATTATACACGCTTGTCCACTCTTATGCAAATTGTACATTGGAATGATTTTGCATCTGCATGACCCCAGGACGGATACCTTGCACTGTATATAAAGCAATGAACAGACAGTTCACAGTTCACATATGACTATCACTTATTTGCAAATGATGCCAGATTTTCACACAAGCACATTTTTGATGATGTTTCTCTCACGTAAAAGGTTGGGCATGTATCAAATGCTTCCAATTTGAGTAAAAATGAACTGTTTTGACATCACTATTTAAGCAGATGTCTGTGTGAGAGAAGCATTTGGCTTCTAGCAGGACCATGGAGCAGGAAGTAGATGGGGTGTAATGGATGTGGTGTGATGGAGGACGCAGTGATTATTTTAATTCATCACTCTCTGGGCTCCTGACACATTCCCCTGGACCAGCACAGGGACCAGCTGGGGGCTGCAGTATAACTCTGCCTCTATGAACTGCCTCTCTCGACCTGTCCTCCACACATTCCTCCCTTTCTCTCTCTCACTCACTCCTTCTCTCTCTCTGTTTTGCCTCTATATGCAGTTTCTCTCTTCTGCTCCTCCTTTACATGCAACCTCTCTCTCTCGCTCTGTCTCTGTCTCTCTCTCTCTCTTTCTCTCCACCTCTCTGTCTCTCTCTCTCTCTGTCTCTCTGTCTCTCTCTCTCTCTCTCTCTCTCTCTCTCTCTCTCTTATCTATCTCTGCTCTTTGAGCCATCACTCACCACCAGTCATTGCAGTTGAATTCAATTCAAGTGGCTGTATGGGCTTCACAAAGAAAAGTTTTCCGTTGCCAAAGCGCGATCACTTTTACAGCAAACATTTAAAAAAAAAAAAGCTCATTTAAAAGCGCAATGCATACATATAAGTCAGAAAATACAGCCAGAAAACAAACAAGTAAATAACTTAATTAACTGCATGGATGGATGATGAATAATAAAACTCCACATAATTAATTCTGCCATGATTAATCTCCCAAAAAGTTTATGCTTGCGCATCATCCACTGTCTCTCAAGTTGTGACAGTCATCACTGGCACAGTACACCTCTTTCCTTCCCTAAGCAGGTCAGGGAATTTTTGAACATCATACCGTGTAAGGAGCTCTGGGTGAATTTGATTAATTGTATTGATATAAATGTCCATTATTTCATAACGAAATGCAGCTCTGGCTTAACCTCCTGCTGATCCCTGTTAGCACGCTGAGTCATCCCCAGGTCTACCGCTGTCCACCAGCCTTGATATCGCGGCAGACCTCGTGTCAGCAGTGTTTTGTCAGCTTTTTACCAGGCATTGTGGTCAAATACTGAGCTGTAGTGTACTGTCTGTTTAGGGCCAGATAGAACTGCAGTTTACTTTGTGTACTTGTGTTCGTTTCTCTCCCTCCTCTGTGTGCTTACTTTCTTTCTCTCTTCTCTATTCTCTCTCTCTCTCTTTCTCCATCAGTTCTGCCTCCATCAGGTGATGTGCTGTTTGTATGTGCTGAACCCCTACTTCCCTGTATTTCAGAGAAACGCATTAGCTGGAATTTAATGTTGTCCACTGGATTGTTTTGGTCTTGAATAATTATTTTCTGTCTAAATGCCCACTTGTAAGATGTGTACACAAAACATGCCATTACTGTATTTTCTATTAAAAAACTGTAGGGTCTAGAATGATCCTTAATTTGCTCTGATTTGGAGCACAATCTCAATTTACCTGTACATCCTATACCCACTCTTTACCGGGAGTAAGACATACACCCAGAGATAATAGGAAGAACAGTGTGCATCCTTTCCATGTGAATGTTGTAAATGTTTCCTCTGACTTAAAGCTGTAGAATGAGGCCTGGTGCCCTCCCAGCTGGTGTAACAGGCCCCAAGAGTGTGAGGTGTCTGGGATAACAACTTTAGATCAATGAGCCTTTCAATCAGTCAGTCTGTGCAAGAACCCCCCTGGCTGCAGCTACAGAAACCGATTGCTATCAGTGGCCGCACGCTGTTCATTTATGGCCGGGAAAGACGTCAGTCAAACAGGAGTCATTGACTTCAGGGAATCTGTCAGTCTGTCCAAGCTATCCTGTCACAGCCTTGTTCTGTTTGTGTATCGGTGAAACAATTAGCCTTTGAGACAATTAGTCTGGTCATTTCATTACAGTCCAGCTGTTGGGTAGACAAGTCAGTTTAACCGCTTTGCAAACCTGAGATGTAGCCCTGCAGATAGTTATTTTCAGTCTATGGAAATGAAACGGTCTGGAAACAAAAGTAAAAAATAAAATGCAGCAAAATAATAAAAAATAATTTTCCCAGCCGCCAGTGTTGAGGTTCAATTGCCTCCATCAAAACACTATCAAAAAGGAACACAATGAAGAGCTTTGTGATGAAGTTCAAATTACAAAATGAGAACACCTCTCCTTGTTCTGATTATGTGATATTAGGGTTCAATATCACTTTCACCTCACAGAGATTAGTAAATGCTATTTCCCAGCCTTGTTTCTGTATGCAGCCTATCGGCAGCACTGACTGCAGTTTCTTCATTGGTCTTTTATTTATTCATTTATCAGTTGCTCACTCTGTTAATGCATATTGCCTTTGCACATCCCCTTATAGAGGGCCACTTGCATATCTTGCATTTACATGCTTCCATTTCATTCAGTTAATGTAATTAAGGTTAATCACATTTCTCAATATTACCACAATGGTGTTCTCCTCTGATTCAAGCCCACTTTCTGCCGGTTACAAACCCAGTTCCCTAATCTCTACCCACAAACCCCCTCTAGCCCCTCTGCTACCCACTTCATTCCTCTTGGGTTGGAATATGCCACGGAGAGAGGGTTTGGGTTATTGCTACAGCCTCCTTCGGCATATACCTGTAAATAATAGAGGGGAATAGAGGCTTTTTCAATCCAATGTCCAACCACAGGGCCATCTAGCAATTTAGACTGGCAGTCCTTTTTTTGAATGGTTTAAAGCATGTATAAATATGTTATTAATATGTTATAACCACATGGACATAAGCTTAACTTGCAATCTATGGTTATTTTTCACCTTTACGTTCAACAGCAGCTTTGAATGGTCCAGCAAGCAGGGGTAGACATACAGCATGCCCACCAAGGTACATTACTGAGGACTATCTCAAACACTCACACTTACATTTATGGACCTACTTATACCTTGAAAGCAGTTGATGGATATCACCCATTAATACAATTAATAGTGACTGGACAGTAAAGGGCTGGCATCTTAAAGATTTTACAGTGTGAAATTATGTGTAACAGTTATTCTCCTTATAGTTCAGATTTGTTACTTTAATTATAAAACAATCTGGGCACTTTCGGGAAAGTGAACTTTCTGACAAAACGTAGCATGGCAGCAATCAGCATGGACACCTTTTTACCAAAGTGTTAGTGTAGTTATTATATATTTATATCTAGATTCTATCTATGGGTGCTACTATTTAAAAAGTCATTCTGCCTTACAATGTAGTAACATACTTATTAAACTGTAGGACTGTATTGACTTTAGGCAGAAATTGTTCATCAATTATTTATTAAAATGAAAAGTGCCCACTTAGATGGCAGAGCTCTATTTTGAGACTGTTGTTTTTCTGGACTTGCCTTAAAAAAAAGTAAAACTCCCAGTCTGAAGGATGGTGACGGTGGTAATGCCTCCTTGGCTGCCAACGCCGCGCATCTCTCCCGGGACTCAAAGAACCCCCGTGCTTTTCACGTCCTTCATCTCCGCCTGAACTCAGATTCTTTCCATCTGTCAACAGCCACTGCGAGGTAATTACAGCGCATGGTGTAGCTTGAAACAGTACAAACAATCCTGGCTCTGTTGTGCATGTGTCTATGATGTCTCTGATTATTATATATATATTTTTTTTCTTTCCCGTGTTTTTCACTCAGCTTGTTTTTCCTTGAAACAAGTTGAGCAAGCACGGAGGCTTGCAAACAAATCCAGTAACTGGCCCAAGCAATTCTAGTTGTGAGGTTTCCACAAGGCATTCTAGAATGGCTCATAGATGTCATGCATTCGATACACACTTACTTGATGGCAATGAATGTCTCTCTCTCTCTTTCTCTCTCTCAGGGTTTGTTGTATAAATCCATATTTATTGTTCTATAATCCTTTGTTTTGTGGCTGTGCCCACATAAATGAAGGCTACCTGATAACCCAAAGCAGGATGGCCAGCATTAAAATGCTAGTGCAATTTTATTGATTGTACGTGAGGGTGCGGACTTCCAAAGGGCGCTAACCCTATTCTCTGAGAATCTCAAAGGAGAACTGATTCTCTGCCTTGAACTCAAAACATTATAGTCAGAACGGTATGACATCTACATTTTTCATTTTCACTTTTGCTGTCTGAACAAAGAACTCATCACATGTCTCAAACCTTGGTCCACCGAGTTGCAATTGGAGTTTGAGTTTTCCGCTGCGAAGCTCACCGTGAGCTGTATCTGTGCAGAGGTGTGTATGTGCTACCCCTTTACAGCTTTGGACGAGAGTTTGGGATGACACTCCCATTGGCTTGCGGTTGTTTACGCCTAATTCCAGAGCTCTGTGACAGATACCCTGCATGCTTGGTTTGTGTGTTCAGAACAGATAAAGAGCCTGTCTCTCATTTCCTCATCGCCTGCGGTTCTTCACAGAATCCAGTGTGATATTTAAAAATTGCGTCTTCCCCTGAGTGCAAATAACCGTTCACTGAATGTTGAAAGTGGAAAATTAAGGCCGAATCTTCATTTGGAGCCCCGGAGTGATTTGTTGGCTGGGTTCCTTAACTTTATGTTGCAAACTGTGAATTGTATAATCGCAAACCAGTTTCCTGCGTGTTACCATAGAGTATTAAAAATATTCTGTTCATTATCTTATACATGCACACTTCATTGTCTCAACAGCAGCTAATTGGGCATGCTTGTTAACCTTTGAAAATGGTATGAATTGGTGATTGTATAGAGATCTGTCAAGGCTGGGCTCCCCAATGAGATTTGCTGTCAAAATGAATGAGATTTGAGGGTCAAACACAGGTTAATTCAGCAGCTGCTTTCAGCCACCCTATTGCATGGATAACTGCTTGATGATGGAGAAAACAAGACAACTTGAAATCAGTCAATCCTAGTTTTTGACTGCCACTTTAACTCTGATTCCACAACACCCCTCTTCTTGAATTCAATCAACAGCTCATCTGGTCCCCCACCCTTCTACAAAATGCAACGGCTATCAACGTTGCAGTTTAATTTCTGGTCACGTACAAAAGGAAGATAAACTGTTAATAAACCAAATTCTTTATTAGGCTAAGTGGATTTGATATACTTTGCTCAATACATAAAACATGTTTATCATTAAGAGAAGGAAATCAGTTTAATTCTGCTCGCCTTCTATGAAGAAGATAACCACACATTACTTGTTATTATTAAATTTCAGCTGTGGTTGTTCTGTATCAAGGAAATGTATCACAACAGTGAACATAATTGTATTAAGTCACTGGGTCTGACCCCTGGATTTAATGAACATTTGTCCTTTGACTTGCAAATGATTACAAGTTTTTTTTTTTCTTTCTTTTTTTCTATATGACCACAATTTTAATTAAAGCCTGTGGTCACTGATCTATCTTGACTGTGTTTGTAAGTGAAAAAAGAACCCATGTGCTGAATTGCATGTCAGATTCAGCCATTCTCCATCATTCAGAAACCTTTTGTGTTAAATGGCAACATGGGGTATTTCACCTTGGATACACTAAAAGCATTGAATCTGCAACTGTAATTACAGTACTGTACTGCCTTAGGAAGACAAAACAAAGCTTTAATCAAGGAACTGTTTCACCTGCAATAAAATGCAACTGTTTTAAAGCCAATTAAGAACACACACTTCATGTCAGAACACACACTCCGCAGGTCAGGCGTGTGTGGTGTACTTTCAATGGTTAAGCTGCTAGCGCGGCCAGTGGCAGCCACATGTCAGGGGCACAGGGCACCTGTCTCATGTATCATTAGCCTCCATCACAGTTGGACCCTCATCGTCTAAAGGCCTTTTTCTATGTTAATGCAAATACACCCTCTCAGTGTGAAGTACTCTGAAGACAAATCCATTGGAATTAATGATTGTCACAACATTGTGAACAGCCCAATGCACCCTGGCACCAATAATGTGCAAGTTCGTGATCGTATCTCTGCTTATGATCTCAGTTACGCTGTTACCATTCCACATGCCCTGCCCATTGTGTAATAACTAGGGCAGAATTTCCCAAACCTCTCCTGGAGGACCCCTTGTCCTGCATGTTTTAGATCTCCCCCTGCTGCAACATAGGTGATTTAAATGATCAGTTTGTTATTAAGCAGCTTCAGGAGCTCATAACGAGTTGATCAGTTGAATCAACTGTGTTGGAGCAGGGCGAGATCTAAAACATGCGGGATAAGGGGTCCTCCAGGAGATGTTTGGGAATAGCTGAACTAAAGAACTCTTGGGAAATCACTGGCAGTTTTCTATTCTAGAATTTTCTGAAATGAAACTATGAAATGTACACCATGAACAGATATTTTGGTGCTGTATGTTATCCAGGGGGTCAAATGTGATGAGATAAATCTGTTCTTAAAGTGTAAGGTGTATAGTACAAGAAAACTACAATACAGCCACTGTATCTTGATGTATCTATAAGGTATTTTTATGTAGTTTATGTAGTATTGATTGCAGAGTGAAATGTTTCAGTTACTATTCTTTGTGATCCTTTTCTGTTATGTGTTTGGGATATTTCATCTCTGTTGGATGCCTCACATTATATTTCATCGTGGATAGATGATACTGTTTGACTACTGCACCACACACATCTTCTGTCAGTTGTTTCATCTTAGAAAAGCTAATTTTTACAGAACATATCAGCCAACATTATTTGTGCTGCTGATAATGTGTTACTGTAATTTTAAATGTTTTTCTTTTTTGGTGCACAGTTGTTCTATTCAAGCTCTCTTTGTAAAAGTTGAAAAACTTTTGCAGCAAGTATGGGATATTGAGAACCCTCTGAATTTTCTCAGCCATTAAAAAAGCAGACTCCCATCATTCAAAATGAAACAGATGGTGAAATGGAGAGTGTTGGCATTATTTTTGCATGAAACTGTAGAAGAGAACATTTGTGGTCATTCTTTAAAGTGTTGAAAAAGAAAAGTGAGAAAGTGTGGTCCCAGTGCTGATGCCTGCACTACAGAGATCATAGCGGGACGTGAGTGTTCAATCAAGGATGATTTTAATCAGACTTATCAGATTGCCATATGGCATAGGATACTCACTTCCCAGTGCAGCATGGAGTGTTCAGCAAGGACCGTGATTGGCCTCTATTGCAGTGAGGTCACCAATGTTGCCTGCTAATGCAAAAACTACTTGCGGGCCAGCCTCAAAAACTGCTGTCAGGTCAGCTGTGATTAGTAGTCTCATGGTAGACCTCAATGAATGTTGTCAAAAGCATTGATTTTCTTTCTTGGAAAATCATCAGTGATTGGCCGTATTTAACTGAGCAGATTTCTCATAGGTGATGTTAGGCAGATGGCATTAGGGCCCTCTGACTCACATCACATCATATCCAGACCTGTTCTGCCAACCTGATGGTAGACACCATCACGTCTTAGCACTCTGCTGTGTTCTTTATGGAAAAAAAAAAATCAACAAACAATTAAACAGCGTTGCCATCTCCAGGAAGGGTGTCTTCGTTAATATGGAAATGCGATTCCATTGATTACTCCCTTTGGTCCCTTGTATTGCTTATTTACATAAAGAACCGGGCAATTATGACAGCGCGTGGGAGATCCTGCCCCCAGAGGCACTCTGTAGACACGCCCACTGCTGACCTCACAGGCAGTTGAGCCTGAGAAGGAGTGACATCACTGAGATGTGGAAGGCAGGCTCACATCTACCAGTGGCACACAGTATATAATCACACTAAAATAATCTAATAATGGTGGGATCCAGGGGGCAGGGGTTGGTAACAAGTCTAGGTAAACAATAGTGCCAGTTATTGCTGAATAATTATCAAGGGGTAAGGTTATCTAAGCATAATTACACTTCATTTTGCTTCACTTGCAAGAGCAAGAACTCACGTGCCTCCGTTTTCAAATGAGAGGCACTTGATTTGAAATTGGCAAGATAACAGTGGTGCAGTTGATCGGTGAACCATTGCACTCATGGTAACATTAAAATAACATTACATTATTGGCATTTAGCAGACACTCTTATCCAGAGCAACTTACATCAGTTACAGTTTTTTTTTTTTTTTTTTTACAATATTATCCATTTATACAGCTGGATATTTACTAAGGCAATTGTGATTTGGGTACTTTGCCCAAGGGTACAGTAAAAATGCCCCAGTGCTGGAATCAAACCTGCAATCTTTCGGTTATGAGCCCTGCTTAACCAGTATGCGACACTGCCACCCATAACACATCTCATATACTGATATGTGGTGAGGTGGATGGATAGGTTGGGGGAGAGGGATGCTTGATTGCTGAGATTATTCCCCTGCTCTCAGACCCATACACATGAAGCAAGGAAACCTCTGGTACTCTAGCACTGAAGCAAACCAAAGAAAAAATCCTGCCTTTAATCTCTTGCAGATCCCCCATCGATCTGCTGTTTGAAATACAAATTTGTAATATGACATTTGGTACAAAAACAAAATAAAAAAAAAAGGGTTTGATATGACTGGATAATCAGAGGCCAGAACACTGCTGAACTTTTAATAATAGTCAAATCAGAGTTTGAAAACTCTTCCCCATCCATACCAAGGTAACGAGCTGAGTCTAATGGCTTAAATTGAAGCCCTTGAGACATAGCTCGAGCCCACACAATCACCCTCTGAAAAAGAACTAATCTCGCCTTGGTAAATCAGTCAAAGTGGACCTGTGAATAACGTGGAGTTCACCTTAACATCAAACCCAAACAGTAGTTCAATGGGGTTAATTATTTTTGATTTAAGGGAAAGGCAGAGATTTTTTTTCAATGAGTATTGTCCAGTCAGACAGTGTCCAAGCCAATACAACCAGCACAATGAAGTCCATGTCTCTAATTTACTCCCTCTAGTTTACATGACAGAGGGATCACTGCAGAGTACACGCCACTTGAGACTGTTTCTCCATATCATTGAGTTCACCTGCTGACACAAGGGGTAAAGGAGTGCGTATCCAGGTAAATACATAACAAGGCATTCCTATGCATTGCCATGTAGCGCCACTATAATTCACACAAAAATACATGCAATTTCCACCATTACATTTCTTGCCATGTTTTGTTCCTTAAATTCAATGTGTTTTGAATTTGGCAGATGTTGGCATGGCACCGTCTGCCATTTACAAAGAGTTATCCTATGAGTCTTTTTAATTTTCTTCTTTTCCTCTTTGTTCTTCAGGCACAGTTCCATCCGCTCCTATCAGTCCCTCACCACCCAGTTTTGGCAAAAGCTTCTTGCTAAGGTTGCTAAGGTGGGCACACAGCTTTCACTGATGTTCCAGTTCACCGGGGCATTCATCACTTTAGAATATAGTCCAGTTGTGGAAGACAAAGCCCGTCCTGAATATTAACACACCCAAATCTAAAATATGGATAATATAAAACACTGCTGTAGTAGTACAACAGGGACTATATATATTCACACCTTGTGAATCTTCAGCACACTTTGAGAAAACTACTGCAACTTGAGCTTACAAATCTACCGAGATGGAGAAGGACCAGATACGGCAACGTCTGCGCGCAGATTGCACCAGCAAATTGTGAAAGAAGGGATGCAGAGCTCTGATAAGAGGAGTTTGATTAAACCCGTCTTTAGCATTGGCACTGCGACGTGGAGGCTTATTTTCATGCTCCAGTTTATTAAAATGAGCAGTGCTCGAGGGAGGATGACAAGCTGCAGATAGGCCTGACATGCATGAATGTTGGATCCTCTGTTACATTATGGAGGTGTGCTTAGGCGATGGTATCAGATTATGCAGAATCTGCCTGACTTCAAGGGCCATATCCACATCCTTAACTATTGATTCTTTTGCATTTGCTGATAACTTTGCGAAAAAGCTTTGAAAAAAATGTGGCACTTCAACATTAAAAACCCAAAATACACAAATGCATGCATTCCAGCATGTTTAAATGCTCTAATAACCACCCTGTCTAATAACCAGCCCTCCATGCACTGTCAAGACGTTCCACCCTGCTCCTCTGCATCCTGCTCACTGTGTGCTAATTATTCAAATGCCAACCAAGCCCACAGGTATTAATATCAACTTGCCTTTTAGATTCTGGGAAAATGGCACTAAAACAGTGTATTTTTCATGTTCTCTTCTGCCGTTATTAAATATTCATGTAAGAATGACTAAATAAGTTTTAACTCCTCGATACCTTGAGGTGGAGCCGTGCGAGTAAAGTTAATGAATAAAGTGAGAAACAATAAGACAGCGGTGGATCTGCAGTCCCAGTGGTAATCCAGTGCAGAGTGGCTTCCTAACGGGCTGCCGTTGCCTTGGAAACGTGGAGAGGAGCAATCTCTCCCCTGGACTTGCGTGAGCAGAAATGTTGCCTTCCGGGACCTTCCCTAGACCCAGCCAGCAGTCTTCAGCCTGCGTGTGGAGAAATGTGAAGTGTCAGCCGAGTGTCTCTTTTCTCTCTCTCTCTCTCTCTCTCTCTCTCTCTCTCACTCTCTCTCCTCTCTCTTTCTCTCTCTCTCTCTCTCTCTCGCTCTCGCTCTCGCTCTCGCTCTCGCTCTCTCTCCTCTCTCTTTCTCCCTCTCCTCTTCATCCCTCATTCCAAGCGCAATTTCCTTAGCCAAATACAAGCTCTGAATCCATATTTAATCCCTTATTGGCTGATGCAACAGCCGGCTGTCGATTGCCTATGAGTATCTGGGGACAGGCTGGAATCCTTAGGTTTTTCTACTGTTGGTGGACGTCTGCACAGGTGTGAAGAATCGCCTTGAAGGACAGGTCCATAGAGGTCAAGAGTGAGCACGGGCCTTTAATGGTCTCTAGAACCCTGAGGGAAAAGCAGTGGATGAATGGTAGTAGATTGTTTAATGTAAATAGTCCTTGGTGGTGCAGAGAGGAAGACAAAAAGAAAGAGAGAGAGAGAGAGAGAGAGAGAGAGAGAGAGAGAGAAAGGAACACGTCTGTCACATTTACTGCCTCACACCCAGATAACACAGGAAGATACTTAAGGTACATCATCCTCTCTAACACACACAAACACACTCTCTGCCTCACACACACAGTGAAATTATCAAACATCCATATCTTTACTTTTGTCACTAATTTTATGGTTTTAATGTTGCTGAAAGTCTTTCTATGGCCAGACAATAAAGCTCCAGACATTTCTCACACAAGGTTAAGCGTCTGTCTTGCCTGTATCAATATTGCAACCACTCAGCAAGGTCACATGGAAATGCATTTCTTTCCAACTTTTTAAACATCACAGGTAGAATAAATATTTGCTATAAATGTCATTTACAAAAAAGGAAAACAAAGAAATCGATCAAGAATAGTCGAGGAATGAAAATCAATCAAAAAAGTGTTTTTGAGAAAGGCCAAGTCTTTGCAAGTCCATCCCACTGTTATTGATTTGTTTCCTTCCACCTGGGTTATCAACATTTTACCCAAACCTACCTGTCTCACATTTGTAAATATCTACCTGATTTTCCTTGTATATCTTCTATTTGTGCCACTTTGCTCTGTATATTTCAATATCTTCCACTTTGTCCTCTTTGTTTCAGGTCATTTTTCTCTTGTTTATATCAGTAAGAACCCTTTCACATCATTGCATTGCGACTGGATACTGGGAGCTGTGAAATGTTTTCTTACTTTACCTCTTGTATTTGAAGTTGAAGTTGCCCTTAAAACTGGTGTGGCCTGAATTTCTGGCCCTTGAGGACTGAAGGTGACAATCTCCAGACGTATGCGGAGAGTGAGCGTTCCAGACCCGCCCCTCAATCTATAAAGAGCATGTCCAGGATCCAGCGAAATTAATCATAAAAGAGCTTTTGAAAAATATGGGCAAACTTACATTTTATCATTTTATAAAGATATAACTGTATGCTCATAGTGGCCGCTTATACAGCCTGCCAACAGCCATTCCACCCTATAACCTTTGCCTGCCAAATGACTCCAGCTAAGTGAAGCAGGATCTGACTATTACTTGTATGGTAGTAATCCTGGTTAAACAAAGTTGCTACAGACAGAGGTTTTCCTGGGGCAGTAGCGGGCCCTCTTCTTTCTGGACCAAATATAACAAATATCCCAGTGAGGTGATTGGTGCACTGTGCAGTGGGAGGTGTTAAACTAAAGATCGTAATCCAAGGTCTCTGAGGTCAAGTCCATGAATGACATGAAAATTTAGTGGCTCTTACTGAGGGAAGACCAGGTGTCCCAATCTGACCACTGAATCACAGCCTCCCATAAAATTGATGGGCTGTGCAATGCCATGCATTCCCTGTCCGTTTTGCTTTCCCAGGCTTAAATTGTAAAATAAGAATTAGAGATCAGTTTACTCTGAAACTTTCAAACAGTCTCTGTCTGTTTGAAGGAGGAGGAAACATTTTGGAAAACATTTTGGACATGGTGACACACATGGCAGGTCAAAATTGAGGTAAAATACACTTTACCCATAGATGGAATTCTGAAATACAATTTGATAAACAAGTTTCCCTCTCAAAAGCAATAATAACCTCTGTAGAAAGATCTTAAGTATTTTGGGGTGAACTTGGGAAAACAAGCCAGGTAACAAAATGCAAGGGATTGTGTAGCCATTCGACTGCAGGAGGAAGATTAAGTTGCTGCGTTGAACGGTTCTGCTTGGGAATTGACCAGGGCATTTAGCTTACTGCCCTCTTACTCTTTTAATAATTGCCATCAATGAGCTCCTTAATGACCACAATGTGTCAGGACAGCAGTGTGGTTTAGTGCTTGTAACAAGGGACAGGGCTTGTAACCTGAAGGTTGCTGGTTCCATTTCCTGGAGGGGTGATGTTGTTGTACTCTGGGCAAGGTTCTTAACCTGAATTGACTCAGTATACACTAAGCAATACATAATAAGTCTATAAGTCTATAAGTCTAATATATAATATGTATAAACTGATAAAATGTAAAAATCATAGACCATCTAAGTTACTGTGCATAAGAGCGACTGAGATGTAGTATAATGTAATTGTAGGACTTCTGCCTCATGTGACATCTGAAAGAGAGCTCTTCCTATGGCATAGCACCCCCGTAACTGCACTAGGGCAATGGCCCAAAGGCCAGACTGCCCCACTGGCTGTTGCAGGCCATGCTGTATAATATTAAATATGATTCTTATATATACACTATGGAATATATTCCCATATCCTCCTGACATCACCAGTCTGGTCATCAAATGATTCTAAACCAAGGTACTATAGCTATTGAGGGCATATTTATAATGTTATCAAAAACAACAATGTAAATTTTTTTTTCCATTCAGTGCCAGTGATATAAGTATGGCACCAGTATTCCTGGATGTGTGTGTGTGTGTGTGTGTGTGTGTGTGTTTGTCTTTGTTTGTGTGCTTGTGCATGCATGGTGTTGAAATTTATGCATCCGCTCAACCCAGGGAGAAGTAAACAGATGCACTTTTTCAATCGAACTGCTGAGTCATTTTATCATTCAGTCTCGGAGAGGCCATCGAAATAAAAGCTCGATCCCAGTCTTTCAGCCTTTCAGCTCAGACTCTTTATTGACTCAGTAACACCAGAATGTGTTTATTTATCAGGTGACGATTCCCCCGGTGAATTAAAGCAACTGTTTTTGCCAACCTCCACTCCCTCACTGTGAATATTGATTTCTTGGACCTCGGACATTCGCTTATTCTAGTCTAGGTCTGGAATGATAAAGGCTGCCACCCGTACCTCCACCCACTTGGTACGCAGTACTGTTTACCAGTGTGAGACTGCTCAGAGACATGCCAATCTAACTTCACAGATCAAGGGGACACTCAGAATGAAGACACCCCTTAAAATAATGCATGAGATAATTAATATTAGTCTCTGAATCTGCATGTTAAAACACAGTTGCTATCAAAGAGGGTAATGGTTTCTCATCACACCTTCCATTTCAACATGTTTCCCAAAAGAGAAAGTGTCCTCCATTCAACATTAGTGTACCGATACATGATTGTGCACTGTTGTAGATTATGGCTTTTGATAGTGAGTTTGCATGACTATTTAAACTTATGAACCCTTATATTTACACCCTCTCCCCAACTTCAAAAACACACAACTTTTTTAGGGAAGGAATAAATATACAGTATTATTAAATCAGGATAGTTTGGTCAAGTGCCAAAAGGACTGTATGCCCCAAAGGGTAGTGGGAGTGAGTCAGTGATTTTTTTTTTCACTTCGCTGTGTTTACCCCAAGAATAAGAAAACACTCCTTTAAGTGAATCTGGAACAAAGCAGACAAGCTTCAATCGACCGGCCCAACTAGCTTACAGAAAGCCCAAAGCAGACCAACCGTTAAAGCCTCTGTATAAATACAAACCATACATCAAATTGCAGTTTTAACATGCATCTGTGTCTGTGGGTCATGCCTCTTAAGAATTTACTTGCATGAATTATTCACAGTTCTAGACCTGAGAAACAGCACGTTTCGGTCCCATTAAAAGTTTTTAGCCGCTGTAAAATATTAATTAAGCTATCTTTGATGATTCCACATATTAGGGTTGGAAAGTTCCTCCTGTGGCTTCGGCAAAATAGAGCTTTTAAATTCCCCTTCAGGACGAGGAGTAAAATAAGACTTATGGTGGTCTGATTTTTTGCTGTGAAACATTAGCGAAATAAACCAAGAAATGTCCCCACAAAGCATGAGGCACAAATCAGCATGATTTAACTAGGGCGGAATATTAAACATGCTTCAATTTCGAGAAGATTTTACCCGGTGCTAATTTTCGCAATCATCATAATCGAAACATTTCCAATTCCATATTCCGCCCACTGCATTACTGCGACTACCAAAGATAATAGTGATTATAATTATTGCTGAATACTGGTGTTCTCATTTAAATGAATGTGACTGTAACTTGAATTTGAATGCTGTTTCCCTCTTTATGCTCGTAACCTTCTGATGGCACCAGACAGAAAGATGGTCTTTGGATTGGGATCTCTTTACATAAGCAATTTACCACGATCCCACAGCATTCAGCACCACCATTTAAAAACAAATTGGATTTACACTGGCAGCAGAGGTACACCATTTAACATCCATTTTCACTATGCCTTATGTAGCACACATCTACAGTAATCTACACTATTGTTACACTGTAACCATGTATGGCTGAATAGGGAGGGCTTACCTGTTCCTACCTGTTTCTTCTCTAATATCCTGCTTGTTTGAGGAACCCAATCATTTAATTCCAAGATAAAACAAAACTAGTGTTCACAGTGGCCATGCAGATACCAAGCCCTTTAGTGAAAGACTGAATGAAAAGTATCCCAAATTGGCTGTTTAAAGCAAAGGAGATGAATGGAGCCAGGGCAGCCAGGTTCCTGGAACCCAGCTGATGGCTGCTGATATCAAAAGATGGTTAACTTTTGCTGGATGTGGAAGAAAAGCATGCCAAATATGGGATGCTTGAATCATTAATTCAACTTTGAGACGTGGACACACTGCTCCTGCCATTGGGTGTGATGGAAGAAAGAACACCCGTCTCTTCACTGTTTTCTACTGCCTTTTGTGTGATCACTTATGACCCCTGTCCCCTACCTCATTGCTTGCGACAGCAGGCAATCCTATCTGCCACAACTGGCTGTGTGCTGTGTAGTGTAACTAGTTGGGTGGGCATATTTTGGACGGCATATATTTATGCTTTATTGAGGTGTGCTGTGCAATAAAAGACACAGTGTTCCTGGGCTGAGACAGCCGTTGGTGGGGGGAGGATATGACATCCACAATAGCATAACCTTGAATCCTCACCTTATAATGTTAAATTATGTATAGCGCAATTATTTCTGTCTCCTTGATTTTTTAATGACAAGGCAACATAAAAACAGAGGCAGCCTAAAGACAGTCATTGTAGGATCCACTGATCCTTATATTACATGGATGTGTCAGTATACTCAGTGGTGTTTGCTATCAGCCCATTCAGATCGTACATAAATTAGTGGATTTGCCCAGCACTTGCTCTGAACTGGTCAGCATGAACCAGTAGTCTGCCTCTCTTTCTTTGTTCCATCTTTGTGGGCACACCACAGGTGTGGCTTCAGGTAAGACAGTGAAACATTTCACACTCGCTTTTCTACCCCTTACAAATATGCAAGGAATAGGAAAGTAAATACATTTAAAGAATGCAATCATATAATCACGCACAAATGAACAGGAAACACTTGTTACAGGTTACACACATACTCACCCACACAGACACATATATGCACGAATGCCCACACACACACAGACACTTGCAGTGACAGTTGTCTTTGTAGTACATTTGAATCTGAGAGTTAACGATAATAGATTAATGATGATTCACTGTAACAAGCTGTGTGTGTGTGTGTGTGTGTTTGTGTGTGTGTGTGTGTGTGTGTGTGTTTCTAGTGGTTTCTAGAGGAGCAAAGCTGGGTTCAGCTGAGTTATGAGCTCTGTAGTAGAGAGTACACTCAGTATAAAGCTGCCGGTAACTCACAGCAGGAATATTAAAACTGAGAAACAGCTATCCCCTTTCCATAAACTTTTCCCTCAGTCCTCTGAGAACACAGAATGAGTTCTAGGTCAGTAGAAAAATCCTTGGAAACCAAAATGCATAGATTATTGTTCCTTGGTATATTCTATATTGATGGTACTTTGTAAACACAACCAGGAAAGAGCTGTGTCTGTCACTTGCTCAATCACTCACTTGCTTAGCTGACTGTGTGGCCTCCCGCTGAATTAACCAGGTTTCTCTGAAAAGGCCAATGAAGTAGTTGAAAAGCCAATGCAGTTTTTCCACACAGATTTTTTTTTCCTCCTCATTTCTGCTGTTACAACACAACCCTCATAGCATCCTTCTGCTCCCACCTGTACTCCACCCACACAAACTTTCGTGAAAAATCTGGTTTGCTCAAATAAAACCAAATAAAACATAGAAATATAACTTCTGAATTAAGATGAATCTGTACCACTAAGTTCTGATACTAATTAGTTGCTTCAAAACCCTCATTAGCATGTTATAGTATTAATATGGATTTAGGCCATAGTGCTCCCTAAATAAATGTCTTGTTTACTTCTCTCGGCTCTTTCTGTATTTGTGGTGTTTGACATCGTGATTTGTTTTTAAAAGGAGACTAGCCGAGATGTGTGGATATCTCCCAAATGTTTAACACCTGAAGTATTTGGCTGTAAGCACTAAGATTAACAGATAATTACCACATTCAAATGAAGTTATTTTTTAGACTCTTACGGACATAGTGTTATTTATTTTGTTGTTTGCTTTGCAACATTATTGAATTTAAAGAAAAACTAAACCACAAACCAAATTTTTAAGTTGTTCCTTATCTTACAGTTCAATGGATATCCAAATTAAATGCACAGAATTGTCTCAGGGGCAGAGAACTCACTTAATTAGAAATAAATGAATACCTGTTTTCATGCTCCCTGAGTGGGTGTGATTTTGTGTGTATAGTCTCCATATGATCAATCGGGCAAACATTTTGGAATTCTTCAATTTATTTGGGTGGCAGTGTAACATAGTGGTTAAGGAGCAGAACCCTTAGTCAAAAGGGTGCTGGTTCAATTCCCTGCTGGTAAGGTACTTAACCCACAATTGCCTCAGTATCCACCTGTATAAATGAATAAAATTGAAACCGATGCAAGTTGCTCTGGATAAGAGCGTCTGCTAAATGCCAATTATGTAATGTAAAAGCTGAAATTTGTTCTTACCTACGTACAAATCTTACTACTGCTCCAGACCACTTGTACCACATACGTAAGTACACATTTGAGGAAGATGACATGTTTTATTTTTTTTTGACATTGATAAATCGGTCAAATTTACATATGAGCAAAATTATCGTTTACAGTCCAAATTCATGTATACATAGATTTGTGGCTACATGCAATGCATATATTTCAGTTAATTCTGTGCAAGTCTTTCTTATAGGCCTGCTCTCTAGAGCAATGCAGACATAGGGTCCTTGCATCCAGTGGTGAAGGAATTCCATGTTTCAAGGCTGTATTGTGGAGGGCACATTAGGTCAGTGTCATCTTGCACGCATTTTCTGCTGTGTGCAAAAGCGTGCTGCCTGCTGTGTCCGAGCACATCCACCATCCTTTTGGCATACCAGCAGCGCATTCCATCACCAAGTGAGTGCGTGTATACTGTATGGTTTTATGCAACCCCCCATAGCGTCCGTCAGCAGCGCCATCAGTCAGGGCTTCAGCATGTACGTATGAATAAAAGGTAATAGCATTAATGAGGGTCACTTAGCCGCTACTTTGCTCATTTGCGCTTTAACACTTTACCTGCATTTACCTTCTTTGTTTTGGTGGGATTTTCTTAGTCCCACATAATAACAGTGTGTGGGTTTACTTTTATGCCTTACTTTGTTTCCCTAAACTGATGCACACAAGGTAAGTGCTGAGTTCAGTGTTTGCTTATAGGCTGAAAAGTATTTTTTCAACACCCGTGACAACCTCTGTCACCTAGCATTTACATTTTGGCAAGTAACTTAATTACAGTATAAACCTACTGATCAGATTAGTTAAATTTATTACTATGTTTAGTTGTTAATTGCAATTTGAATTGCATGTTTTTGTATTGGAACTGTGAAAGGTCATTTTGTTCTCATAATTTGATAGTTGTACAATTTTATCAGAATGGCAAAACAATGTGGCCTGGCTCAAACATGTGTGCTTGCATATATGGTGCAAGTGGTCTCAGGCAGTCGTAAAATCCATTTGTAGGTAACAGCTAAGATCAAATTGATGGATTCCAAAATGTTAGTCATTTTGATCATATACACTATATGCACAAAATTGTATGAACGTGTTAAAGACTCCTGGTAACCCCTTTAGTATCGCTTCTCTCTGCCTTCAGGGCCCAGCGCACAGAGTGAAGTGGTTTTCACGGTTTTGACACTTTCAATACCATGACATTGGTCATGGAACACGTCATACTCTTTTGCTCTTAAGCTTAACTTTACATCTTGGGCTAAAAGTAGAACGTTTTGAAAAAAACATTAAGCGGCAAAAAAAAAAATCCATATATACATATATTTTACATAATCAGATTATATAATCAGTTCATTCTGATTAAATTAAAGAAATATTAATTCAGTGATCTTAAATCTATGGGAAAATGTTCATTGGCTGGTGTTGCACATCATTTCTCTGTAAGAGAAAGATTTTCCCCCATAGGCATTGTGTTTTTACTTTTTTTGTCAAATGCAATATTCATTTATTTAGGAATGCCATATTTCAGCATAACAGTTATAACACTTCTGGGATCTCACCCTTCGTGCCTTTACTGTGTGTAGGGGCAAAGGTCATTAAAGATGTACAATTACAGGGGTCACAGCCATCAATCAATCTCTCTTGTACTTATCCCACTAGGGACTGACACACAAGACCAACACCTGATATCTCAATATTTATTTACGCCTAACCATTCTATGGAGGTCAGAGGTCACCAGAAATTCTCTATCCATCAGTCCAGAGACATTCATACGGTGCAGATAATGGGGAGAAAAATCAGCATTCACTTGTGAATTCTGCCCTTTTGCCATCTCAGTTTTTGATTTAGTTTATCTTCACAGCATCTCTTGATGCTTGAGTGCTTACTCAGCCTGCAGATGCTGCAGAGTTTTACACTGTGCTTTCTGTGATTGCCATTGTCAATAAGGAGTTGAGAGGTAACAGATATTAACTGCTGCCTTTTATCACATCCATAAAGTTATGAAGGGGCACATCAGCAAAGTGCTGTCAAGGTATTTTTGTTCATACATTGGCACTCATCTTTAATCAATCGCTCAATTGCTCATGGCACACTTAGCTCGGCAACTATAACAAAACAATCGACCCAGAGTGTTTTGCAGATTGCCTAGCCGCAAACGCAATGTAATGACGTATTCAAAATGAGAAGAGCAATCATACAATAACTAAGAGGGCTTTATTCATATAGAGTGAACACAAAAAAAGACAAAAAAATTTGTCTTTAAGTACATTTAATCAAAGAGATATTCCATTATGATGTCTCACATACTGTTGAGCAAATACTGTAATGTTTAACCATTATTAGTAGTTACCAGTGTTACAACATCTTTATCTGGCTATCTGAAAAGCCGTATTAATGAACAGCATTACCCCTGAGGCTGGTATATGGCAACAAGTATCTCTGATGCTATTGGTCACATGTGGGAGCATAACGTAAGGTAGCCAACAAGATGGTAGCACAGTATAAGGTAACTAGTGGGAGGACTGACTGTGGATGGGCTGTCTCTCCAGTGACTTTAAAAAAATCTCTTTCTGTGGGTAGGATCAAGGCGAGGGATCCGGTGTGATTGACAGCCTTGAAAATGATGCCTCTCCAGCTGACATGAAATGAGCCCTCGGAGATGCACAGGTTTTAGAGCAAAAACCCACTCAGTATCGTGAACTGCTTCGCTGCCAGGGATCTCTCCATGCAGCCGAAGGACAATAATCCTGGGGCTCCATAAAAACACACAAACTCTTTGTTTTCACATGGAAGGGGGACTTTCTGTGTTTACTATACCCGCTGCAAAGTTGTGAATACTGACAATAATACACATGGAAATGCTTTAAAAAAAATTATGTCAAAGGTTTAGACACACCTGATTAAGATAAATAGAAGCATGCATTCAAAGACATTTTGATCTAAAGACTTGCAAAGAAACTAATTTCTAAAGAAATTAGTTTCTTTGCATAATTTTTTCCCAAAAAAAGTAACATTTTTTGGCTACTTCAAGGTAGTTTTGATTTTTTAAATGATTTTTTGGTCACTCCATAATGGTATTTTATAGTTTTAATGTCTTTACTATTATTCTAAAATGTGGAAAATAATAAACATAAAGAATAAAAGTTGTGTCTAAACTTTTGACTGGTACTAGATATAAAGTGTTGGCAACCCTTTATATGAAGTGCATCATTATAAGGTATTACTGTATATCATTACATGCTGTTATGTATGTATAAGCAGTTCATTTTAAGTACCATATTTAAGGATACAATGGCAGCACCACTCCAGGGAATTTACACCTGGAAGTAGTGCCTACTAGATCAATTCACCAAGCAGTATGACACATAACAGTTTATAATCCACAGACAGTGATTATGAAAACGGAGAAGGCATTGCTAGTCAAAATGCATAATTGTCAACAGGCCTGAAACATCTTCATGAATGCTTGTTTCAAACTGAATGCGTTGTTGTATCCTTATGGACATGTTAAATATACATTGCGAACAGCTACGTAACCTTTGTGCCAACACACTAAAGTATTATTCAAGCAATAATTCACACTCCTTAAAAAAAGCTTGAAGTCTTGGAAAAGTACTGCAGTGTAGAGTCCGTAATGTTCCTGCGGATATAACTTATTCGGCCTCCCTCCACATTGCAAAGCCTTTATTAGTGTTATTTAGTCATGTGGCGGGAGAAGCAATCTGTTGTCTTTGGAAAAGCACTTGACACTGGGCAGGACTCCTTCTCCCTTTTTCCCTTGCTGCCTTCTCTCATACTACATGCAGGCACAGAATATAAGAGACCGGTGAGCATGTGGGTGCCTTTCAAATCTCCATACTTTGGCAGCCACTTATTGGAAACCTCACTGACACGATACAGTAGGCTATACAACAACGAAACAGTGGTTGCCAAGGAAACACTGAACACACCAGGCCCTTTGTTAAAATGTTATGAAATTATTTTCAATCATGTTCTGTTGTTTCTGTTTATTAGCGTGCGTGTTTGTATGTTTCTGTCTGATGGTAGCAAGGTCTCTGATAAATGTCGGGTCAAACGCTGCTGCTGACAAACACCAGTCTTCAAGCAGAAGGATTAGAAAAGGACACACAGATGCTTAGAAGCCCGCATAACAAGGAAAAGGGCCGGTACACGACAGACGGGGAACACATTCATTAGGATACAAAATGAATTTTCTGACACTCTAGTGCATTTCAATGAACTGTTGAATGGCTTGGTCCCTTATCATCACAAAAAAGAAAATTAAATTCAGAGGCCTGCATGTATTTAGCTCATTATGTAAAATTCACATATATTGCAGGTCCAGTATCTCATAAAACTACTTGTAGTGAAAAGGATTTCTGTTATTGTTCTGTTATTGTATGTCCATTATTGGGTTCTCATCTGATAGTGCTTCAGAACGGTAATTAAAATACATTATTAGCATGTACATAAAAACATGCATTGATAATTATTTATTTTCTATAAAGCCTTTTTTTGCATTTCAGCTATCCTCTTGTTATTCTACAGAATTAATTAAAACACTTCATTTTTACTTATTCAACCTCTTGTAATGTATTTGTGCCTTTCAAAAAAAGTTTTCAGCACATTCAACAAACACAAATAAATTCATCCCTTGTGCAAGAGCAGGAAAAACACACAGACAGGCACCACTTCTGCAGCTGTGAGCCTGGGTGCATTGTTTGGAAGCACAAAGAAATCAATTAAGTTCTCGGCCTTCTGACGATTCATTGCTAAGTATGAGACTGTGTGGCCCATCCAATAGCCAGATATGCGTATTGCAAATGGAGAAGTGACCAGACAGACAGCTGTTATATTTTATTCTGCCCTTGAGGTGAGCTCACCTCCAACCTCTTTACCTCTGCAATGAGCTCACCTCCTGTCTCTTTAACTCTACTGTGACTTCACCTCGTCTCTCTACTTCTGCTGTGAGCTCACCTTCTGTCTCTCTACTTCTACTGTGACCTCACCTCCTGTCTCTTTATCTCTACTGCAACCTCACCTCCACCCTCTTTACCTTTACTGTGATCTCACCTCCTGTTTCTTTACCTCGACTGTGACCTCACCTCCTGTCTCTTAGTCTCATACGCAAATAGACAGGCAATACTTCAACATCAGAAAATTACAGGAGGATTAAGCATACATGTTGAGGAAAGTGACAGAGTTTGATCTCATGGCCCCTCCCACTCCTCCAGAGCAGTTTGTCTGGCTTTTGACTGCACAGAGGGATAATGCTGAGATGAGACCCCTTTCAGTGTGGCTGAGGGAGCACTCCCAGATCTCCCACAGTGCATTGCAGGCAGATTTGTGGCAACTGAGTGCTGATGACACCTCTCTGAATCAATGGAGCTAAGTGTCAAAAGCTGCTGAAACTGCAGTGTCAAAAACTCCAGAACCTCCGGGAGACAAAGACTCATGGATAGGAAAATGCCACTACCCTAAGTAAACCTGGCATGACAAATAGCTGCTGGAGCACTCTATGGCAATGTTAGCCTTCTGACTGGCAAAGCGTGTCATCATCCCAGAATATCACAGATCTTTCACTGTCCTGTGTTAATATGTTAAATTTAAATTTTTAAGTTGAACTTACTGAATAAGGACACATTGAGCATTTCCTTAAAAATATCCATTCTATTGACATTCATTGCTGATGAAGAACACATTTTTTCAATGGAAAAGTTGTGTCTTAATAGTAAAGTGAACACAGCGAAGATACAAAAAGAATGATTTAATTAATCTTTTATTACACACACACACTTTGAGTTATAACAGAGGGTGGCCTCTTGTAATTACATGGTTAATCTTGGCTCAGTGAGGATTTGTTCTAATCTCTGAAAACTGGAAAATAGCCATATTTGCTCTATGATATTACTCCTAATTTCAGTTCATGACCTGCGCTGCCCAGTCCTGTCAGTGAGAGCAGCAAGCTGAAGCATAGTGCAGTGCAGTGCCTGGGTAATACTCTGTGAACAGCATGCAGAGGACGGGCCAGGGCAGAATTTACTGGCCACAGAGGGGCAATAAGAGGTGATGAAAACACCATCTCGGCCTCATCTCCAAGTAACCCCCCTTTAATACCCCTGCTTTTTAACAGGGGTCTTCAGGGACATGGTGTGTGTTGGGGGGGAGGGGGGGTATAAAAATATGAATTATGGGACAGATGTAATGAGAGTGCTGGGGGAAATTGACTGTAAAAGAAATATCCCCTCACCCCCCATCCAATCCCATACCCGCACAAGCAAGTTACATATACTTTTTAAACAATAATCAATATAAGGAAAAGCGTAAATTGGGATGTTGTCAGATGCTTTTGCACCCTGCTTCCTTCAGTCTTGAGACATGGAAGGAAAACAGCAACCTTGACCTTTGAAGCTGCCAGGTTTACATCATGGCATATATGTTTATGTGATATTGTGATGTCATGCTGGCAATAAGCGGCCTGATCTCATTCGTCTATGCATCTGTTTCTTGTTTTTTTCTTCCTACATGTGTTTCCCATGGTGCTGTGCAATAGCATTTTGCAATCAGTATGTAAATAACACACACTGTGGTCCCTGGAATGCAACTGCATGGCCATGATGAAGGGGAAAAAATCCTAACAATTTAAGGTGCTCCACTTTCCAAATTGACCTTGAAAATTAGCTTGATTCTTTGTGCTTTGAGGAAAAAAACACAGTCTCTCAATGTGTGTGTAATTACACTGGCAACACTGACCGAGAACTGAAGGCCCAAGAAAAGCATCATGCTGACAGGAAGTCGTACAAGCCTCCATTATTTCACGTGGCTTTGTGAGAAAAACAGCCTGGCTCCATTCACGAACACTTCGGCTGGCTCAACCGCTGAATTAACCAACAGCACTGGCTCCTCTTGCTTGCAAATTCATATACGCATTTCATTGGTGCCGTAAAGACATCCCACTTTCAAAAGCACAGCTGGGCTCACTCCACTTCAGGGAGAACTTGCAATGATAGATGTCAACATAAGATACATGCACCGCATGCAATGTCTGTGGTCCTGTTTCTTAACTCAGCTCTATGCTGCTCAGTGTTGCAAAGACAGCAGAGACACCATGCAGCCTTGTCACAGACATAGTAGAACAAAGGTATGACATGTGTTCCAGTCTACTCCAGACTCTTGACTGGTATCTCATTTTCTCTGCACACACGCTTGGAAGGGTAGTAACAATGCAGAGTGGATCAAGTGTTGTCGTGGTGAATACTGTAGTTCATCGTAGTTGCCAGACACTCGGTCTGGGGAACAGTGGATTAAGGTGTAAACCATAGAGTCACGCCCCTACTTTGTGTGAATGCAGCCTTAAGGTCTGCTCACATGTGGTATTCGAATTGTATCAATTAGGCGGAAAACAAGGTGTGCAAAATTAGCTTGGTTCCACATTAGTTAATCATTATTAATTTGCTGCTTTAGAGATGCATGATACGGATTCCATATTATTTAGTTTCAAAACATAACACTCAGTATTGCATGTATCCCATGAGCAAGCAGGTAACCTAAAGCACTTATTTTGAAAATGGGACCTGCAAAACAAAGATCACAGCCTTAATTCTTCCTTTGTGTTCATGTTTGTGGTTTGCACTTATTCCATAAAGATTAAAAAAGTTAAAAAAAAAAAAAACTATCACATAAAAACAACCACACTATGCACTATGTTGCTGCATTCATTTAGTGGTATTACAGTGCTGAGTGACACAGCGGCCATGTAATTCAGATCGTTGTTCTCTGTATGTTCATTTCAACAATGGTAAATGTACTCTAGGCACTGCTACCCTCTGACAAATTGGGAACAGTAGATTTAATTAAAAATACGGCTGCGAAAATTTGCAATGTTCATGCATGTTCTTCTGCCAGTTTGCATGTCATGAAATGGCAGATGTACAGAAAATGAAAAAAAAATGAAGCCATAGCTGTCCATTGGCAAGTGCGGCACATTGCTAACTTCCCACTGTGATTCAGCCTTTGAAACATTGAATAAAAGTGCCACATGCCATTTCACTGAAAAGATTCATTAGCAGGACAGGAAAAAAAAAAAAAACATTTTCTTTAAAATGAGTAAGTGGCTGACAGATTGAGCTGGCATTAAGAGGTGATATGCTGTTGTTTGGTTTAGTTCTAGGGTCAATCCAATGTGTTATCATCATGGGTAATACAAATGAAGTATGAAAGCAATTATTAGCCTGACTCCTGCTAAAGACTTTGCACCACTGTTGAATGAGAGCAAGGCGCATTTGTATCAGAGACGGAGGAGGTGTGGATTTGCCCCAAGGTTGCTGCATGACACTGTTCCTGGAAAACTATTCATATGATTGAGACTATATTGCTTTTATTTGAATCGCTAGGTACAGCTGCAATTATATAATCCTTCGTAGTGGTCAAAAGAAACAGCAGTATTTGGCCTTACAGTGACGTCCTCTAACACCGCTAACAATACCATGGTAGATTTAGCTTAATTCTATTGTAAATCAGGCTAAATCCATAACAAACACGCCTGTGATACAAGACGGTTTTGCAGAGTTGAACAGTCAACAGAACTGATGCAGTAGACAGAATTAACATATTAATCAGAGCATGTAGATTGCCCATGCCAAGCTTTTTGCAAGGTTGCACGGAAACCTTACCTCCTCAGGTTCCCCTGAACAATTAAACAAACATTAATGAATAAACTTTAAGAGATGGCTTTACTGCTGTGTATTGGGGTTCATTTCTTATTCAGACTAACACAGGCCTGTGACAGGGGAGAGCCGAATGCTGAGTGGAGCAGGGAGGGGGGCGAAGTCTCCCCCCCCTCTATCTCAGGCTAGGGGAGGTGTCTGTTTGCTCACTTTCCACAGCTGATCTTGCTACCCTCTGTAATTTCTCTTTTGAAATCCTCATAATGCTTCAGAGCTGTCAGAGAAAAATGCTTGCAAAAGGAAAAGACTGAGATCACACGAGAATGGCCCCCCATTACACACAACAACTCAGCAAAGAAACAGAGAAATTACAGCACCCAGCAGCCTGACAAAGTACGGGAAAAGAATAGTAAATAGCTTTATTTTGGCTAGACTTTTAAAATGCATTGTATCCGTGGCTCCTGAAAATGGAAATTGTCCACATGTATATGTACAGTGCACAGAGGTTACCTCATTCTATCCACTCCACTGATTAAGGTAATCACCTCACCTGGGACATGAATCAATGTAATACCTTCTTTAAAATACCTGCAACCTTTATCAATCTGAAAAATTGAACACAGATGTTGAAAGCACGAAAGCTCTGCAGTCAATTTCATATTCCAAAATATTTCAATATCCTTGCTAGATATTGATCAGAAGACCTTTTTGGAACAGTTTGTACTGAAAAATGGAGAATCTGACTTTCAGCTTTACATTTGATAAGTTATGATAGCATGGCATATGATCATTATGGCTTTGTCATCGCTTTATTGAATGATTGACACATTGTAAGAAAAACAGAATCTAGTTTGGTTTTGTTTCTCCATCCTCTCAAGGGTAATGTGAAATAATAGCAAAATGTTGCATATTGCATCAAGACAAAATATAGATCATACCACATTGTTCATACTCAGCATTTTAAACACTGTCACTCTTAGTAATTTGGTTCACCTGTCAGTGTGCCAGTGCTTTTCTTTTCTGATTCCATTTCATGCTGTATCCATTTGAATTTTGCATAATAATTTCTCTGCAGTGTGCACTGTGAAATGCTCTATTACCATTACATTCTTAAAGACTGCTTAAAGTCACATTTGATCCATTGGTCCATTGACTATAGTGCTTTTCTGTTCATAAGGTATGCTTTCTCTGTGTATCATTGCTTCCTACTCACTTCTTCTGAATGACTGTGCTGCTTCAGATGGCATTTCCTGTGTAATTCTTCTGCATTGCAAGGTCATGCTGGTAGTGTGGGTTCCAGAACAATGATAACCATTAGATCCAGCTCATGTATTATCTGTACTATTCTCAGCATTACTCGTGTATTAACTGTCTGAACAATTTCTCAGTGACTGGATCATTAACAAGTACAATACCCAGCTTGACCACAATCGGTTAAGAAAGGCTATACAGGCAATCAGAAATAAGTTCAGTTTGCACCGATATTATCAGATGTTGATAGCATTGCCCTCTGAATTATACCAATCAAAGGATTTACAACAAAAATTGGTTTACTAAATAATAAAATTATGTCCGCTCTCTATAGCCAGTCTATTCCAAAATCAGATCTCTTGGATCTATGCAGTGAAGTTAAGCCGTTGTTACTGCATGCACGCCACACTGGTGTAGCATTTCTTGTTGGGGCTGTTGTGCGCCCAGCTCATGTTCGTCATCATTAAAGTAGCATATCAGTGATGGAAATGACTGTGAGGTCCCTTCGGTGGGCTGCAGGTTTGTGCTAAGTGTTTCAGACACTCCTGAGGCCACCTGAGATTACAGCAGCGCAGCGCCGCGCAGTGAATCCGGGACAAGCTGACGTAAATCGCGCTTCGCATGAACGCAGTGTCCCTGTCAGGCCGAGCACAGAGAGAGAAACCAGCGCTGCAGATATGCGATGCTCTTACTGCGTCACGCTTATTTGGGGGTGCAGAAACACAGCGCTTCTCTATCATACTCCATCTGCACAAACCCTCACAGACGCGAATTGATTTCACACTGACTGGATTGCAGACATCGGTGATGAATGACGCCTAACATGCACTGGAAATTTTATGCATTTACGCATGTGTGCCGCTTTGTATTAAACCCAAGTAAATGCAATTTTAACATGAATTCACAAATGTTCTGTACTAATGCTTGAATTCAAAGAAGCCCCCCCCCACCTCTCCCTGAGTAATAATGATCCTTGAAAATCAAGAGTGGTGAGCAGAATACTTTCAAGACTACATGTTTGTATTTAGTTTAGAATGAAACATTTTAGCTTCTTCAGTCAATTGTGAGTGTTTACTCACTTAAAAACGTCAGTTCAGTTCAAGTTACATCAGATATTACATGACAATGAAAGTGTTTTAAAAGTAAATTAATTTAAAAATATTTATTCATTTTTTATTTCTCATTTTTAATTTTACTTATTATTATTTATATATATGTAATAAAGAGTGCTCGTGATTCGGGGAGTCATAAGTTGGTAAGGCACGCGATGGCACCGTGCCTATGACGACTATATGACACAACTGACTATAGTGGAATACTACTGTTCAAATTACCTATTGGTTTGTATACACCTCATTGTTCCCTGAGCTTCAGGGGATCCTTCCCACCCTGGGGCTGTTCTCCACACACCTATCACAGAACTCTGGTAATAGCTGCTCTATCTACATCCCACTTATTCTGGGTGTGTGGCCTTGTTCTAGCCGCGAAAGAGTCGGTCTGATGAAGATGTCCCAAAATGTTGAAAACCATAAGTAATGTAAATAAATTACCTGGAGATTTTCCTGATGGAGAATCGATTCCTGACGGCCAAGTGTGTCGGATCATGCTGTTATTCCTGCAATGTGAATTCCCTGTGCTTTCCTTGCTGGTGAAAATCATATGGAAAAGAAATCCTGGTTAGCTGGTGTCTGGCCTTTTTTCTCCTTATGTTATATGAGTGTGCTTGGAGGGTTTTAAGATGTTAATGGAGTTAAAGGTATCTGTAAAGTAAGGGAGTATCTCTGGCCTAGGAAAAACATAACACACATTAATAATAAATTGGAGAGAAAAAACAAAATGGATTGCTTTCTCTGTGCTCATACACAAGCATCTTGTTTGAAAACCAGAAGAAATTAATGATCTATCCCTGCTTGTAAAATGGTCATACTTTCTTGTCTGCGGACACCAAACAATAACAATACAAGTTACAGATACATACATATAGAAAGGAAAGAGGACAGAGAGAGTATAGGTGAAGTCCTGTATAGAACTTTGGTGTCTATAAGAACAGGTTGTCCTATACGGGATTCTGTCTCTGGAGAGAGGCGCTTAGCTCTTTTTCTACCTGCATCCCACACCAACTCATCTTCGAGCCGAAAGGGATGGGGTGAGCACTCTCAGCTTTGAAGTCTAGCACATTTGAAATCCTATTTTTGTGACTTACTGTCACTCACTTCCAAAGCATGTCATTTTTGCTACACAGTAATGGCTGTACATTCTGAGAATCTCCAGATGGATTACTGCTCAAACTGCATATCATGATCTGTGTGTTTTCCCCAACACTGTAGCTAGCACAGGAAGGCCCCAGTGCACATTCTAACGAGCTACTGTAAAGGGCAGACACATGTCCTGACCAGTTTAATAAATTCTGACTGGTCTTAGTCTTCCACATACCAAAAAGCATCACTGCGGATGTCAGTCATGCTGCTAATTTTCTTTCAAATCTGTGTAATTTTTACCACTGAAAGTGTCAAAATGACTGTGGGCAGGAGTATGCTTAAATCACTGAAAATCATGAATGCTAACAATCACAACCAAGACCAAGAGTTTGGATGAATGTATATTTCATGTTTTTGGCTGACACAAAAGTGTTTTTCCTCAGTTCTTTTTTTGCTGTGTGATTTGAGACATAAAAAGTCTACTTTTAATATTAGTTCTTTTTATGATGGATTACTGAATGGTTCCTCTTGCCACTGCTGTGGTTGACCCTGGACGGACCCATGCCTAGAAGTCCTGAAAGCGCCATTTCAGTGATTCACTGAGCAGTGATACCCACTCAATGCTCCTCATTCAAGCACTGCCAAATGTCCATTGTATAATCAAATCAATTTCAAACCCAAGCCATGGAGAGCTGTCTTTCTCCCAATGCCGTTGTCCTTTATAGTTACCAAAAAAAAAAAAAAAGGATCGATCGCTTCAGAAAAAGCTGAATTAGCCCCAGCAGGGGTCTTCTCCTCCAGCCCTTGAATTATTCAGGGGGGTAATAAAAGAATAAAACCTCCCCATAAAGCAATTACTGAGTGTCCTAGAGGTGTGGGGGTGACCTGCCACTCCATCAAACGTCACCAGCCCCTCACCATGGTTGCATTATGTGTGCTATATTGTGTAAATGGGCTTTTTCATGCCTCTGTGCATGTGTGTGATTGCATGCATACATACGTGTGTGTGTGTGTGTGTGTGTGTGTGTGTGTGTGTATGTATGTTTTTGTGCAAGGGAATGAAAGCTCTGAATCAATATGGGTTTTGGTGATACACATACTATGTATTGAATACGGTCAAACAACAATATATAAAGCCATTTTGCAAAAATATTTGAAACACGCATGTTTGTTTCGTATTGCCATTCTATTGATGTGTGTGATGTGTGGCAAAGACATGAGGGTGTATAAAAACAATTCAGTGCCAGGTGCTGTTTTAGTAACACAATGTAAATTGTGGTGACATTGGATTGGATACATTTAACAAAAACAATGACCATGCTCATGTTCAGTGAGGCAACACATGTAAACACAGAATTTATGAATTCCATAACTTGGACTTGACAATGTGTTTAAGTTTATTAAACACTTTCACAGAATGACATCAACACCACCTGAGTACCCCCACCCACAACCTCATAACCTTTTCCTCAAACCCCATGCCATTCTCATATGAAGCCACAAAGAAGCCCTATCCCCCATGCATTCATTGTATATGAATACAAACCCCCACCCTGCCATCTGAAATCATTGCTCCTGCAGTGTGCAAACCGCAGTCTCTCAATACAGATCAAAACATCAGCGTCACTACAGTATTTTTGTTTCACAAAGACAGACTCATGGCAACTGAAACAGCACACTGGGTTCAAAGTATTTGTGATTCTGATTCCCTCTGTTTCCAGATTTGCATTTGATCTTGCACAAATTGATCCATGACTATTTCTCTTTGCTTTTGCATTTTCTATGTCTCACATTGATCTGTATATGGGCAGTACAGAGTACAGAGTAAAACAGTCAAATGTCAAAATAGATAAGAAACAATGTGATCCTAAAGGAGGCATTAAATTTCACCACAATGCAGTTCATTCTGAACTTTTAGGAAGGTAAAGTTTAACACTTTATTGGTTTTGGGAATATTATTTGTTGTTTGTTTCAATGAAAACACACTGACTCAAAACCAACAATGTCACTAGCAGTGTCTTTAAAATGATTTAGTATTTAAAATGTTTTATGGAATATTCGAGGAAGTATTTTCATGCTGTTCAGCATTTGGATGAAGGGAAAGCTACGCAAAACTGCATTTTCATTAAAAAAAAGAAAGAAATTAAAAAGAAGAATGTGTTTAATGAGGCATTTAAGTGTATTTCACCCTGGGTCCCTTGGCCTAGAGACATAGCTGTGCAGCAGGTTGTCCAGAAACATCCTGTGCCTCGTTTCTCCAAAACAACCATATGCTCAAGATTAACGATTTATGAAATGTCCAGATTACAAACTTCCCAGAGCGAGGCTGCCAAGGCTGTCTGCAGTGCGCTTGCACCTGCAAGGTTGGTCCCCTGACAGGTGTGAGGAAACGGAGCCGGCGTTTCCTGCTTTAAATGCTACAACCTGTAAGTCCTCTGTAACACACCTGGAGGAAAACAAGACACGACAGATGAAATGCATCTCGCTGAATGATACATGAGGAGAGGTTGTTCAGCGGGGATTGAGGTAGGCTTCTCTCAGTCTCACTTGCGTCTCTCCAAGGACAGGAAGGGGGGGGGGGGGGGTCAGGGAAGGGCGGAGGCTGGGCTCAGGTGAGTCTCATGTCTGCCCCTCTTCATCACCCTTTCCATCTGCACTCCGATGGGCCCGTAACAGCAGCACTAGGCCGCCTCATGGAGGAGTAGGCCTCAGCAGAAGGGCAGAGGGACATGATGAATGGGTCACTGAATGAAGAAAGACGTTCAGTATTGCTGCGGTCTGTCCCTTCTCCCCTCTGCCAAACAGTGTCTTCATTGAAAATGATCAAGTGATTTAATCCAGGCTTTCTCGAGCAGGTGCAGGTGTTTATCTTTTTACATACTCTAAGACATCTCAGCACTGATATTAATGTCTGGCCTTCTGCATTAACAAAGTTTATACATAATATGGAAAAAAGGGTTGTTTCAGTAAAACCTGTTCTGATTCTCCAAATTTCCTGATGGAAGGACATAATACTCGTGATAAATCTTTCTTGAAAGATAGACATAGGTATGCTCTTCTAAAGATTTTATAACAAGAAAATGAATGACTCTCTGTTCATTTCCTGTTTAAAGAGGCAATAAATGCAAATAATGTCAAAGGGATTGCACACTTCTTCATTGTGGTGTGGATTCAAGTAACTGTTTAAATATTGGGGAGTTTTCCAACAGTTGGTGTAAATACCTAAGAATCCTACAGGACATGTGTGAGCCATGGAAGATGCTTATGTGAAATATGGAAAATTAATCTTTCGTTTTGTGTTGTTTTGTTTGTCTTTCTGAAAACAGCCAGATTCAAGTAGTTATTGGATTGTGAGTCTGGATAATAATGACAGAAATAATAATTGGTGTGATGTCAAAATCAGCACTGCCAGTTCTTTTTGAATTCAGTTGGACAGAACTTCCAGAACATTAGCAAACTGCAAAGAATGAAAAAACTAATAATTAGGCTTACCTCAAAAATATATTTGCAATAAGGCTTTTGAAACGGCCTCCTGCCATATTGTGTTACACGCTTTTATTTTACACATTTGTTTAATTTTTGTAAAGCTAGTAGGACTAGCTCAGGTTACCAAAAGGGCATTATGTAGATATGCACACATCAGTAATGGCAAACATGGGGCTGACACCCTGAGTCCATGTCACATGGTTCAGTTATAAAGAAAATACCAATTAGTTTGATGTTGTTGAAAGCTTATAAACATATTGGGTGTGTGTTTCATTGGGTTACTTTTAGGGTCTTCTTAACACTCCCCGGTTCATTCATGTTCCTATACATAGAGTGAGGACATTCAGAGACTGAAGTTTACTGCATCGCCATGCAAAAATTGATTCTGTAACCACGTGGCTTGAGATAACTGTGAAAGCTGGCTCATCAAGATGTCAGTGATTGCTGGCTCACTGGCATTGTGCTCAGCCTTGCTGTTGCTAGGCCATTTCTTTATGAAAAAGATGAAAACAACTGTTTTTGAACATGACAAAAAGTCAGGAAAATATAAAGCATGTGGTGGGGTGCTTTGGGTGGGTTTACATTGTTTAGTTTGAGTTTGTTTTAGTAATTTTCTCCAATAAACTCAAATGTTAAAATCCTACAAATGAATCTTACTGTGCTCGTTCAAACAAAGCTGCTGTTTGAATATGGCCTAAGGAGATGCATTTGTTCCCATTTTAACAACCTTATGGATCCACTAATGTAATTACAAGTACAAAGCTACACTGAAGCCACAAAGCCAAGAATTAGCAAATTAACAAACACATAATACATATACACACACATATATAAACACACACACACATGCACACAGAGCAAGACCTCCAGCAAGGTACACGATCCTTGAATTAGACATGTAACATCGAACTCTTACTGTAATAGTTTTTTTGTGGATATTTTCAGGAGTACCGTATATAGCCTGTTTAGGCTAGCCAACCTTTCTGTGCTAGCTTTTTTTTTGGTAACTTATGATTGTAATCAATAAGAGTTTCACACCGTTCAAGCATGGTAGACTATGTCTTGGTTGTTGAATTATTTAATGTGAAGTAAGCCAAGGCAATGCAGCTGTACCTTGTCAGAGGTAAAAGGCAAGCAGCTGCAAGTACATGATAGTCTGTCATGTACTCAGAAGTATAAAAAAGTGTTAAGTTAATATTGCAAATAAAATAATAATTTACTTATCCTTGTAATCCTTATAATAATTTCCTGTCCTTATAACTGAAAATGTATGCATTGTTAATGCAATTAACACCAAATCTTTCTTTGATTGGATAATTATTGAAGTATTAATTTTCCTTTTAACCAGTTAATTTTCTTCAGAGAACATCTTAAAAAAATCACCCGTTGCATGGGGTCTCTGTAAACCTGATTGAGTCTTTGTACCTTAAAGCCCATGATTTTAATCAGCACTTCATCTATTTCCCAATTTTCCCTGGCTGTTTAATTATTTCTAAAATTGTATGCTTCCTATACCTCATCCACAGATTTGTTCCACATTTATATTGATTTAGGGTTTTCAAGCTTTAGTGGAGCTTTTTCAATTTTTAGAAGGAAAAAAGGGGGGTATATATATATATATATATATATATATATATATACTGTATATTGCTGGAGGAAAAATCAAAACCAAAAACATGCTGAGTACTTATATTTTCTTCCAGTTATGCTGTCATCATTTGAATACATCCAGGAATGTAAAAGAAATTCATGCTGCCAGAATCTTCAAGTGCACTACACCCAGTCCAGATGATACATTGTTTGAGCATTCACATAACTGAGTTCCTGCTTTGTGAGGAATTTGCTTTGGATATATACGTGTCAGCATTGCTCTTCAGCAAACTTTTTTTTTCTACGGATATCAAAACGATTGGATATAGATAAAACATCGATGAATGTTGAGCCACAAACGCTGCCGCAAATTTGGAAGCAAAAAAATCCTTCAGGGATAAATGAAGCCAGAGTGAAAGGGTTGAGAGACATCCGTATTGTGTTGACAATTTGCCCTGGCCGTATCTCCAGAAGTAATGGCATCGTTACGGTTTGATGAAGTGGTGGATCTTTAGAAGCACAAAGGTCCTGTTCATTTTCTCTCTTATCTGGCAGACACTTTTATCCAGGGGGACTTACACATCTGGGAACCCAATTATTCATCTCAGGGTTTACTTGGGAGGAGAGGGTACTGTAAGGGTAGTCTTTGGATCGAAAATATTTCCACATTCCAGTAACTGCTCCTTCTCAGGTGCTCCAGTTTGCTTTTTTTCCCCCTTTACTTCTTTTAGGACTAGGACAGAGGGGAGATAAAAATTACCAGGTCAGTGGGGTCACAAGCTTCGTGTTACAGAGGCTTGTAGAATTTTTGACATATCCCTTCTTCAGTATACCGAGTTATTGTAAATTGATCCATTTTTGATAAACAGGTCTCTCCCAGAGGGAGCTCTTCTCACACCACTGACTCAGTAACAGTTCAGTCACACTTGCTAGTCTGTGGAAAAAAAAAAATTAATGAAAGCCCAGTTAAATGTCTAACAGAGAGGACTGTTGGGAGACAATAATAATTCATGAATCGATGACCAGCCAGAGAGTCAGTAGGGGTTTTATTGCTTCTGGAACCCTATGGAAGAGATAATGAGGGGGCCCACGAACACTGCATCCACCCCCACACCTACCATCCCCGACAAAGAGAAAATTCCATCAAATGCAAACTTCACATTTTTAAACTTCACTCATCTGCATACCCATTCCCAAGACCACCACTGAATGGAATATCCAAAAAAGGACATATCGGTGAGTATGCATGTTTTTCCATGTACATAGTTAGTGGTATCATCTCACATTAAATATTTTTTCATTAAGGAACCCTGGGAACATTTGGACCCATTTCCTTACTTTAGTGTGGGATTTTAAATAGAGTGTTGATATACTGTACACGCACCTTACTTTTCTCATAACAGCGTTCTTAGGTGCAGATCTGGCACGGTAAAAGTCTCTGGGTGTCCCGGCTTCATGCTCCTCTACTCCTCTCTCCTTCTTTCCACAAGCACCTGCTTGCACCTACCAGGTTAAGGTTATCAAGCCAGGAGGCGACTGTGTGAGTCTGCATAGCACCGCAATATCAACGTGTGAGATTAGCATCAGAGCAATAGTGAGCGAGCTGCTTTCTGTCCTCTCTCCTGGAGGGATAAAGAAGCGTGGAGAGGAAAGAGGTCCACTGTTCTCTGGGAGCGCTATTCCCCTGGAATACCAACGCGCTCTCATGACTCATTGTTTACACCGTGAGGAGCAGGGCAGCGTGTGCTTGTCGGTCCGTGCGTCTCCCGGAGAAGGCAGCGAGGAAACAGTTCTCTCGCTGATGAATGTAAAAAGCTTGTGGGTTCTGATCAAAACCCGCTCTGTAAATGGATTCAAAGCCCGGGCGTGATTAAGAAATGGCAGCCCTGTCAGGATAACGTATGGCACCTGGCCAATAGGGTAATGCATAACGTGCCTCACCGATCGCTCAGCCCCCTCTGAATGAATAATTCCGCCCGAGTCTTGGCCCTCTTCGGGACGCGTCTCTCCCAGTGTTCCCCTCTCGGGATTCCGGAACAATTTGAGCCAGAAATGATGGAGGACCTCTGGAGGCTCCCCTGGCAGGGGTAAATCCCTCCATCGGTCCTCCTTGTATCAGCATTGGTGTGGGAAAGTGTCTCCCACTCAATCATTATCCCCTTTTTAGTGTTATAATTCAGATCTGTCTTCTCATATGCGAGCTACCACCACACCCACCTGGCCCCCTGTGGCCTCAGAAGCTGGGGGGGAGTGCTGCAAACCTATGTTCACAGGAACTTGGCATGAACTGCATGGGCTGTGCACGTCTTTGTGTACCTTCATCGCAGTACATTTTATAAACATTTCAAATTGCTGTGGATCCAGCCTCCCCCGCCAAATGACTCTGGCCCCCAGGGATAGGAAAAAGAAACAATGATTATTCACTCAGCTACTTAAAACAAGCTTTTTCACTCACTATTGAATGTTTGTTTTGAAATGGCTGAATCGATAAGCACTGTGACTACTGTAAGTCACAGAGTGTAACCATCCCTCCATGAAAATACATGCTCTTTTATTGCCGGTTATGATGATCAGCCCCCTGGGTCATTGTCATTTTTTGAGATTATTTGTTTTTAGTTTCTGCAGTTTAAGAGCATTGATCGTTCTGTGTGATGCAGTACTGTGACTGACACTGGTCCCATTGTGGTAGAGCCAAAGACAGGTCAATGACACTGCCCTCATATTCTTGTTAAGTGGTTTAACATCATACATTTTTCATAGAATGCAGTGCAAACTTAGATGGACTAGCATTGCTAATACTATAGATGTTTTCCTGACCCACAGATCCTCTGAAGCACACTTCTAGTGATGTATCAAGGCTTTTACACTGTGAATTACTGTGTCAACATACCTGTTCATGTAACTTACTGTTTGATGTATTTGTATTGTTTGACTGCAGATTCATCAATATCAATTTCATTCTGTTCAATGGTTGTCAGAATATTTTCTCTGACGTCTCTCAGTCCACTTAGTCTATATGTGTTTATTTTACTTCATTGCTCAGCAGGTGTCTAATTCAGTGCAACCTGCAGAGCGTACTTTTTTCCATATTATCCATTTTTGCAGCTGAATGTTTGCTGAAGCAATTCAGCAATTCATGTTAAGTGCCTTGGCCTAGAGTACAACAGCAGCAGCTTTTGATCGTATGCCCAGCTCTCTAACCATGCCACAACACTGTCCGTTCCCTGTCTGTAGAATGCAGATCTGTTCATTTTATTCTTTTTGGTGAAACATCCATAGGAATGCAGGATTGTAGCTGTGCTTTCATCTGTTGTGTAATTTGGTAATGTTAGGCCTGCAACGGCCTTGAAGATCAGGAGGAGAATACACCACACAGCATGGTTCTTTGTGCTGCAAATTACTGAGTGATAAAAAAGCTTATAAGCATTATAATCAACAGTACAGGAGCAAAGAAATAACAAACATCAATAAAGAATCAGGGTTCCTATCAGAGCCTTTCTTAATGCCTCACATTTTTCAGTTTTAATTATAACAGGCAATAATCAGTTGTAAGGCTCATAAGCTTTACAGAAATGACAGAATAACATTTATTTCAAGCAACCTGCATACCAGACAATAACATACCTGACATCTTTTAGAGAGTGATAGGATAGTTGTTGGATCTCTTATTCATACCTCTTATTGAGTACTTCAGTCTTGATGATAGTGTATAGGGTGTCTTTTCGGCAACAAACACATGAGAGTGAAACTAACCACAGGGAGAAACGGTGAAGGTGAACATGGATCCTGACTTATTTTTGCTCTTAATGTCGAGTTGGCTCTTGGAAACAGGAGGAAGTTTTGGTGGCAGATTACTGGCAGCATTGTGCCTGTCCACTCACGATGTTGAGCCCTTGGCCTCTAATTGGGATGAGCCTGCAATACACAACCAGTATTTTGTGCTATACAGTTCTCCTTTTCACTCTGGCCACTTTCAAGCGCATAAAATTATGGACAACCATACGGTAAACTCCCCACAGCAGACTTGTCTCATAGCTATGAGCCCCCGCATTCATGTCCCCGAGAACACTCCATTCTTATTGGGAATCCATTCATGTTAACATTCTGATACACTGTCTGAATGTATGGCACTAGACTAGAGATGGAATATGATAGAGATTCTGTGATGTTATTCAATGAGGCCTGATGGGGGAGGAAACATGAAGAGAAGCCCGGCTTCAGAGACCTTTGCTGCAGTTTTAAATCAAAGTCTGTTCATGCACAAAGATTCAAGAACACATGAGACAGAGGCTGAAGAGTGGTGTGTATGTAGGTGGAGTGACCAAGTGCCTGACTGAAGTTCATCTTTGACTGGACAGGGAAATAGTGCAGGCTGCACTAATTCGCCTTCGTTCCTCATCTTACCCGCGCCTCTCAACTCATCTGCCCCAAACTGGATAATACTTAAGACCATTCACAGTATTCACTTTATTTTGTCTATTATACCGAAGGTGAAGTACCTTACCTGAGGGTAGAACAGCAATGCCCTACCTAGGAGTTAAGCCAGCAAACTTCTGATTATATGTTTTCAGATTATACCATGCTAGATACCGCCCCAGTGGGAGTCAGGAGTTTCGAATAATGAAAGGATGCAGTGATGTCCAGACCGGTTTTCTAACAAATGAAAACAAGAACAGAACTGACATGTTACCTGCAACTCCTTAGCTTGCTTTTTCATGCTCTAGTGCCACAGGTCGTAACATGCTGTTACTATGGGGGGCACTCTGTCATTCAGTAAGAGAAGGAGGGATAAATGTGTTTGTAAAGCTGTTTCTTCCAGTCATAGCAACCAAAAATATAATTCTGCCTGAAGATATATGGGTTCTTTTAATTTGCAGATGCAAATGTGTACAGTAACTGAATTTGGTATTGGCTGGTTTAAGACAACCACTCACTCACCCACACTCATAAACACACACATATACAGACACACATACACACAACAACAACAACAAAACAGTTGAAGCAATTCATGCGAGATAGTGAGAAAATGTATGTGACTCATGGTGGTTCATGATTACTATAATTAGGAAAAGAATGGATGACCCTTGAGCTCCATGCCTACACATCTCTGCAGCATAATGACAGCTTTCTTCTTTATACATCTCTAGCAGAGGTAACTCCCAGGACCAGAATGGTGCCAGTAGCCCCCATTTTGCATTACTTGAGATGCCCTCTGCTTTTAGTTTTACTTTAAAAACCTACAATGACCTTTATTTTTCCTCATGAAGTAGAGGAACTCAGCTTGAAATGACACGAATCTGGAGGCAATCCAATGTGAATTAATTACACCCTCAGTGAATTCAGCTGAAATAAACAGATCCCAAGCATATAATGAATGGGTTATTTATAATCAGAGTGGGGATAGTACTGATACCAACAGGTGAGAGAAAGCAGTGTGGTTTATTTGCTACTGTCAGAAATTCTGAAATGGCACCAGTTAACACACACATCTAACTGTGCTGAATAGTATGTGTACTTTAGTTAACTTATTAAACTCCTTTCAGTTGAAAACATAACCTTTTGTCAGTGTTTTGATCCTCTTTCCCTTTAAATACCTTTAGGCATAAGGGCCACTTGCACATATTTGCACTTTTATTTATCATACAGTACACAACTTAACAGCATGAAGCAATAATAACTACTATCTTTCAAAAAATGTTTTTTGAAAAACATGTTTGTGAAACTCTTATAGCTGGTCATAAATACTATCTAAAGGTGGAAAGACTTCATTTTAGATAGATTTGTGTCTTTTGACTCAGCTGGGGTACAACATCTGGGGCTGTGTCAGACTGCTATTAGCAATCTGTATAAAACTAGGGGCAGCGAAAAATGGTTGATAAAGGGTTAATCAAATAAATAGACAGATATATGAACACATGATTTTGCAGAGTTTACTGTTTAACACATGCATTTTGTTCACTGCTGAATTATTTATTCCTGTGATGTTCCTCTGTTTCTGTGCTGAAACAGCTCGGAGAAACAAAGGCGCCAAGTGTCTGGATGAAAGCTTGCCACGCTGTCTGGAACAATTCTAAGCAAGAATCTGTCACCATCCACTTTTCAAAGAAAAAGTCAAAAATGTGCTTTGTGACACAGTTAAATATTGATGTGAGGCCTAACCAGCATAGGCCTTTTGCTGTTCAATGTGTAGTAAAGCTGATGTATATAGTACTATTTTCAACAGTTTCATTAGCTTATGACTCTGTCTCATCAACAAATAAAAAGAAAAGAAACCTCTCCAATGCATGTCTATGTTTTTTGTGTGCTTTTTAACAATTCTAAGATGCATCACAATTGTGTCACATCGCTGACACGATTATAATGACAAAAAATGTTATATAATTTTTTAAGAGTAAGATAGTTGAGACAGTACTGGAGGATACAAAAATGCTAACAAACGCTGGCCCTGCTGAATAAAAAAACAGAACGGCAGTGACAGGTGAGTTGGTACAACTCTGCACTTTATATCACTTTGACACAGAGCTTCCTCCCACAATGTGAATTCTGTTGCTCCTGTGAGACTGCGCTGAAGTCAGTACAAGCAGACAAAACTCTTCTGTCGGACTAAAACTCAATTTCCCGGCGCAGTGTGTTTAGGTGAGATCTGATAACCGCTGGAAATTCTGTGAAAACTAATGCATATCAAGTGAAGGGGGAACTCTCAGCCATCATCGCATTGGAGACTCCATGTAACAATATTCAATGCAGCCGAAATATTGGGCGGACTCTGGGAGAGAATCAATGTCTGCCGCCGATTCTGAATAAAGCAAAGCCAAAGAGTTTTAGCCACCAGTGCTGATTTCTAGAGGCTCAGTGGGTGCTGCTTTTGCACATTAAAATAGTGAACTTTTAAACACTGAGGAGAAAAAAAAGCATTAAAAAACAGTTTACCAAGGGCTTGATTCTGCACATGTGGCCACTTTGTTCAGATGGTCATGGTCATTAAGGCCTGCTTTTATTTTTGCCTTCTGTGGGGCATGTCGTTTACATGCTGGGGGGAAGTCTCATTCTGGAAACTCATAATTCTTTAATGGAAGACTGTTCACCTAAAATGTGCCATAAATATTTCATAGGGACTGGGCTGTTTTAATGCACCTTTTCTCCAGCCAAGTTTTCCGGATCGATCGAGGCGAGGAGTTCAGCACCACTGCGGCTGAACATCCAACTAGATCACAGAGGTGGATTTTCCACAGGTGAAGAGAGCTAAGCGCAACAATAACCTGAGCCTCTCCATCCATCACCTACCTGGTAAGATAATGACCATGAGGCTGTAAGGTAACAATGGTGATAAACTGAGAACAGTAAGATAATTGCTATCACTGGAGAAGAGATCCAGTTGCTCATTTCACAGCTCCAGACACATGGTGCTCAAAAATGCACTTGTCAATAAGTCTGGAGCATTTTATATGTCACCACAGATCATTAGATTGCTCAAATTACCATTTATCAGCAAAGGGGATCAAAGTTACAATAGACATGTGACATTAGCAAATTGGCTGTACCCTTGAAGTAGAGATTTTTTTAGTCTCGGGGTCCTTGGGTAATTGCAGTCAGTATAGTAAAAAACAAAGACACAGGAAGAGAAGACACATGTGCCTCCTCCCTTTGGTATTTGACTGATTAGCCTCTGTATTAGAGTTGAGAATCTTGGCTGAGAAGCAGAGAGAGTCTCGCTCAATGGTAAGAAAAACAGCCCAGCAGTGTAATCAGACTGTACAATGGGGAGTAATATGCTCTGGGAAAAACCACAATGACAACGCTTTGTTGCAGTAATTCGCTGCACACCAAGGCAACATCTCTGCTGCGCAGGAGTGGGAGGAAGAAATGCCTAACTGACAGGCTTCATGCCTGTTATTGCCCCACATAAAGCGCTTAAATGTCAATCCATCTGCCTTTCAGCAAACTGCCAAGAACCAGTAGAAACCAGAGGGAAGGCATATTTGTTTTTCCACAAGCTTTGCTTGACATCAGTAATAGACATTAGTTAAGATATTTCATGGTCATTATCACCACTTTGATATACAGTCCACACAATTTGTTATTTAGAAGCCCAAAAAAATGAAGGTGCAGTACATGGTGCACACAGTTCATCATGAAAGGAATTGAAATCCTCTGTGGGATCCTGCTGAAGATTGAAGCTCCTCCGCAAGTAAGCATACCAAAGAATTGCTACAGATTCCACTGTAGATTTCTACAGAGCACCACAATTTTTTTTCCCAGTGTCTCCTACAGTGTTTATCAGAGGGGATAAATTATTTTCTTTATCAATGCAAGATATACAGGAAACCTATCCATGTCTTAGGGGTTTGTTTGGCATAAAAAGTCTTCATTTGTAACATTCTTCCCCCAGGAGAAAAAATGCAAACAAAATAGACTGAAATGAAAGGTTTCAAAGTGTGCAATTAGATCTACAAGCCTGTAACTCTATTCAAACTGCCTTTGTGCAAGGTCTTTGCATCATTATTTTGACTTCAGAATCATGCAGAGATGTACAGTAAGCTTTGATTGTGGGAGAGACTGTGAGAGAGAAGAGATGTGCATATGTATTAATCTTCTAAAATAAGCATTTACATAGGATGACTCAGTTTTTAACACGCCTTTAATGCGCAATATTATCAATTTTAAACAGCTGTTTATTTTACTGAAGCAGTTCAGGTTAAATATATTGCTTAAGCTTATGAACTGTCTTGTAGGAAAAAGAAAAAGACCTACCTGTCTATGCACTGCCAATGGTCTCTGCAATGCAGTCAGAAATATTATTAGCCCTCACAGTTGTTACTGGCTCAGCATTATACAGGGTGACTTACATAGCTCTCATTTTACATATTATCCAGTTACACAACTGACAAACTTCTTGAATCAATTCAAGTTAAGTAAAGTGCTTGGGGCTGCAATGGCAATGTCTCAGTTGGGTTCTGAACCTGTGGCCTTCTGTTTAAAGTTCCTGGCCTTTAACCGCTAAACGTCACAGCATAGAGGATGCATGTCAAACCCACTCGGCTTCCCCCTGGCATGAGGAGATTCGTTCTTTAACTGTACGGAGCAACACAATGGACAGATTTCCCTGTTTTGAGCAGATTCTTCCTGACAGAGAGGGATGGGGAGGGAGAGAGAGAGAGTTGTGTCAAGCTTGGTTTTACAATCCCAATCCTCTGACACTCGGGATGTTATATCTCTTCAGACAGATTGCAAAACATCGGGCAAATCCTCTGTCAACTGACAGCCAGGCAGTGAGGGACGTGATGTCCAGGGCACATTCTAAATGAATAAAGAATGTTCAGCTTGTACATCACAATACCACTGGAGTACAACACAAACACACTGGTGGTGCAGAAGTGCAAAATAGGAACATTCTGCTGTGGGGTGGACATGCCTCTCAGTGTCAGTCTGAGGTTGTCATTATGTTCCTGGTCCTGCGTGCCAAGCATTTAATCACAATCCTGACCATTTGTCTGCAAAGTTTGTTACTGATCCAGGATCACTGCTTGAGGGCAGAACCTCAATAACAAAGATCCCTTCAAATTTTTGTCAGTAAAAGAATTCCAGTAATCTGTTACATTCAAATGAAGAAAAAATGATCTAGTTACAATTTGGAAATTAAATTAACTCATTAGATATGTTATTAAATGTGACATGCTGAACTGCTGGTTATAAGCTTATAGTTCACCTTGTTATATTTTATAGCACTAGTGTTCTACAGCTACAAAAAGCGAATGGTTTGATCACGATAAGGGGACATTATTTGAATTGGAGGTTTTCTTTTTCCACATTTTAATGACAAATAATATTACTTCAATATATAATAACTCCGAATTCCAAGCAATGATGAAGCGTCTCCTCTTATTAGTCTAGAAAGTGGAACTGGACACATTGTGGCGAACTAACAAACCAGCATCTATCTGGGAACTCTGACAAGATCCTGACGATAAAGTGGTCTCACAAACCAAATGTCGTCAGGTAGAGATGGGAAACCAAAAGCTTTGGTTTTGTCTTCAACAAAACCGTTTTAGTGCTATGGGCACAAAAGTGTACATAAAATAATCAGGCAGGTAGGGTGGGCTCTGCGAATCGGCGGGACAGCACGATGCCTGACAGATCTGCGAAGTCGACATTTGCGCATGCGCAGTTTGCGGTTAAACTTTAACCTGACAATTCGAAACCAAGGAGGGAATTACAGGTGAGTAACTATGTGACAATAAAACAGCAAATGTTGGCCATTTACAACAATGGCGCACAACTTTCGTATATACCTACATGAATCGTGACATCTCCAAAACAGAGCCGAAATGAGTGGTTGAATAACGTAGCTACCACAACTTTTTAAACACAGAATCACTTGCATGTAGCTTGCTAACGCTAGCTATTGCATAGCGACAGCGTTAGAAAGCTAGGTACCACAGTGTAATTCAACAAGATAACCTCTCAGTGTAACTCTTTACACTGCTGCTGTAGTTTCGTGTTTCGTCTTTATCAAAGGAACTTTAGCTAACTCTCTAACTAACTGAACTGTTTCGATACACAACTTAGAACAGTGTATTTCAATCACTATAGTTAGCTAGCCAGCCAGCTACTAATACTGAGTGAGGTAGTTAGCTAAAGTTAGGTTGGGCATAGTATTTCACAGCGATTTCTCAAACGTTGGCTAAATTATCTGCTGTCTTTGCATTATCATGAGCTAAATCACAGACTGTCTGGAAATAGTAGTAATGCCTACAGCTGCTATGGAACTTCGCCGGTTAAAAGAATCTCTGATAGCTAGTAAGCTAACGTCAGGTTGTTAGCTGCATACTCCACTCACTGTTCTGTTTAGTGAGAAAAAGGATGACCGTTTATCGCAAGTTTGTTAGCTAGCTAATTTTCAGCCTCTCCGAATAGCGAGATATAGCTGTCGTAAAACATAAAGTTGAACAGACATGGCAGAGCCACACGCCTCTCAGGTCAGAATTATTAGCTTGCAGTGTTCATGTTCTACCCTGAGGCTGTCAAAGTTGAACGATAGTTATTGTTGAAAATACACATGATTTGGTGAGATTATATTGTTATTATATTAAGTGTTAGCAGTTTTTTTTTTTTTTTTGTAATAAGTGAGGTGGCCAAAAGGTTAGTGATGTAAACGTTTAAAGTATTTTATGACCTCTAAAATTATTGAAATAGAGTGGGGGTTCTACAAACACTTAACCCATGTCAGGTGTTCAAAAATGGCTTTTTGTTGCTATTCGGATATTTGCTCAACCTTGTGCATCCGACTTGCTTTAACATAAATAATTGTAAATATATAGTAATTGTAAATAATGGTGAATATGTGCGTGTGGTCAGTTATTCGTTTGAAAATTCTGTTGAATGAGAAACAAGTGAAGGCCCTGAACGCTCTCCAAAGTGCGTCTTGTCTTTTGAAGTGACTGTAAAGAGGTGTGCTTTTTTTAAACTTCTCTATTCAGTTGTGTTTTTATATACTTCATCTGTGATACGTATTGTCTGCCGTTTCAGCGTTCAGGCAACTTCTTCAAGCTGTGAAGGCTTAAGAAACTGTCTCTTTGGAAGAGAAAGGCATTTTTCTCAGTGTGAAGGTCACACCGAGCTGTCCCTCAGCCCATGTACTCTCTGCTTGCCCCTTTCATAAAGACCAGTGTTAAAGGTGCAGCGGAAATGTCACACAGCAGCACATGGGTTTGTGGCTGCTTCCAGTGGTGATGGAGTCTTTTGTTACCCCCCCCCCCCCTTCATGGCCATATCACACTCACAGAGTCTCACAGCCATACCTAGCTTTCCCTCAGCTGTACTGAGCCTTACCTATTAATGCCTATTAATGAGGAAAAAAATTAATTAAGATATTACAGAGGTGTTGCACATTGTTTAGTGACCTTTTAGGGGGTAACCAGGGAGACATTGCTGTTGTACCCATAAGTCAGGGACTCCAGCTATGGGAGATATATATAACATGAAACCTGTGTTGTCACCTAGCCTAATCAAATATAATAACTACAGTAATAATGACATTAGTATCAGCTTATGTTCTGCCTGTCAGAGACAGCTGCCCCTCCCGGCTTTTCGTCATTTTGTGTTAAGACTGACCTGTTCACGCTTTAGTGAGCTGGAACATGTTGTCTCCATTAGCTGTTATTGAAATTTGCTGCATGGAAGATGCCAGCCTGTTCGAAGTGGAATACACAGAGGCGCACACAAAGAGCTTGCAAAGTCACAGTGGCACCTGAATTGCTCCTATGTACTTTGGGCCCAATCTAGAGACATAATTAGCCTTATGAAGGCAGCATAATTACACAAGTTAATTAGCTTCTTCTGGGAGTCTTTGAGGGTATAAGGACTTTGAAGGCACACGAATATTAACCAGCAGTAAGCTTTTTCCATTCTGAGCTGACCATGTATGGGCAGAAGGACCTAATCAGTCTGGAAATTGTTGGGTACTTTTGCTAATCAAAAATTAACATAGTCGCATGCTCTTTACGGACGTGCTTGTCTGTCCTGAATTTTAATAGCTTACTTTTCTGCCTTTACACCTTTTTTGTTATTTTCCTCCCGTGCATGACCTTCTGTTGTCTCACTAAGGGCATTTTCAGAGCCGAAGCGCTTGACACAACCACTTTGTCTCTAAAACATGTAAGCCATGATCGCTTGCAACAAGAAAGCTTACCGAACAAACAAATGCAATTTGAAACGGTTCCACAAGCAAGCCCACTCTCTCTCTCTCTCTCTCTCTCTCTCTCTCGCTATCTCCTCTTGTGTTCTTTTTTTTTTTAAACAGGAGTTTGCTCATGCAAGAAGCAGGAACGCGCGCTGAGCGTGGCTCTGTTAGCGGCTGCCATGTCAGCGCGACTGTTCACCGCAGCGCGGGCACCTCTGCCCGCGGGCACTGCCTGTTCCTGTCGTCTTTTTTAGCCCCGCTGTAATCTATCCAATTTGATCACGGGACGCTGAGCCCTGTCTGGAAGTGGTATCGGTAGCGCGACGACTCCGGGGACAGATCGGGAGGATGAGCAGAATCCGCAGCGTATTTTTTGGTCTTCTGCGGTCGCGGCAGGCTGGAGTGCATCGCAAAGGTCAAAACAGAGGCGCAACCCTCTGTGAACTTTCCAGAGGAGTTCACGGAATGTGTTTGACTGGTCTTTGGAAACACATGTTCAGCCCTGTCTTGTATGTCGTCATATGGATAAGGCTGTGGCTGGTATGTAAAGGCAAAAATGCTTATGCTGACAGAATGCTCAGGAATTAACATAGTGTGCTTGTCACCTGTCACAGGTAGCATTAGTAAAAGGTAGGGGACATTCTATCGCAAGTCATTTTGGTCATAGCCAATAAAAAAATTCATTTATTGTCAAACCTGAAGTTGGTCACCTTCCACCGGATGAAGATGCCCCTGATGGCTGTGACGGTGCTATCACAGAACCGCAGACAGCTGAAATATAAAGGGAGGCAGAGCGGCGTCTCGGCTTCAAAGCCGTGCACACGCGGATCGCAGCGGCGTGAGGATTGGTATGCAGCCTGAAACCCAATCAGGCGGCGTAGCATGTCGGCCTGCTTGAAATTGCTTTTTATTTTCATCTTAAAGACCAGAACCCTCCCCCGCAGATTGATACATGCCTCCGGCGTTCAGTGCACCCGGCCCCTCCCCACCCAGCTGCTTATTTGATGAGCGGTAAACCACATTCAAAGCGGTGTGGGAGGGAAAAGGTTCTCGGTTGTAGAGGATGTCAGGAGGGTAGAGAGGTAAAAGGTGGTTTGATGATTCTCTTATTTTTGTCTGTTATTCCTAGATTTAAGATGTGCTGTTCAAGGAACGCTGTTAACATTGTCAGTCAGTAAGTCGGTGAGGGACAGTACTGTGTGCAGGGCCGCTTCCTCTATCGCAGGCATTAAAGAACAAGCTGAACGCCGTGTACGTGGATGTACTGCAGTGTCTTGGACTGACCAATGAAGCCACACTCATTAATCGAGGGCCTCCCTCATGGGACCCCACCCCCCCTCCCCCCGGCCATTCTCTCCGCTCTGTCACATGTGTAGAGAGCCCTCCATAGGCTGAGCGCTGTAGCAGAGGCTGAACACCGATCAGTGACAGATTTCAATCAATCACTTTGTAAACAAACGCCATCGATGGGACCAATCGATCAATACGTCAATTAAATTTTCTTTGCAGCCATCTTAGAATTAACCAGGTAATGAACACACACAAAAAGCACTCCCACTGCGCCCCAATTACACCACAAAATTAGATCAATAAGGCCAATCAGATGTAATTAATCCAGTTAGTTTCTGTTCCTGCACCACAGGAATGTGTTTGCTGCTCGATAAGCATGGATTTGAAATTACAGCCCAATAAGCTAAAACCACTAACAAATGAGAAGCTGCTGTGATTGGCTGACAAACCGGGGACACCCCCTGCTCCAGCTACACCCACGTCTCTACACGTGTTCTGACTCTCTGCCCTTTGTGTACATCCTGGGGCTGAGATTCGTTGCCTTGTTCATCCAGGATTACGATATCGTTTGTGACTAGCGTGTGCTTAACTGAGATAATTATGCACAGACTGCCCCTCTTTGCAGCGTTGCTCATTACCTTCTCGACCTCTGTTAAATAAGACAAGCTGCACTCCGACCAAGCGGACGCAACACCTGCCGCTTTCACTCGGCCAAACTTTGCACGTGCGTCACCTGAGCCTGCCACGCGGCCGTCGGGCGAGGCCGGCGGAGCCGTGACGCCGGGGCAGGCTGCGTCTCCCCGCGCCGGCTCAAATGACGATCCTTCCGGATTTAGACCCCGCTCTCCGGGCCGGCTGAGCGGGAGGCTGCCGTCTGACGGGGAGCGGCGCGCAGGTGTGAATTCGGTCAGCGCTCGCGCTTCCCCTCGCGGGGATAACGCACCAGATTTAGCCTAATTGCAATTAGCCGGCGCCACGCGGAGCGGATCGGCTGTCGCGCGCCCTCTGTGCTGTGTCCCTCAGGATCCGGAACTTTCCGCTGCCGCCGACCCAGGTTCAGTGACCGTTACAGCTGGGATGTAGTCTTCTAAAGTGGTTATTGCAAGAAGTGAAAACTATATGTTGTTAACGCACAACAGTGTAAGGAGCAGTACTTGTGACCAAAAGGGTTCTGGTTCCATTCCCCGCTGGGGCGCTGCTGTTGTACCCTTGGGTGAAGTACTTAACCCAGAGTTGCCTCAGTAAATGTCCAGCTGTATAAAAGGGAAACAAAAATTGTAACCTATGTAAGTTGCTCTGGATAAGAATGTCTCCTAAATGCCAATGATGTTAATGTAATAATATGACACGCTTTTACTGTCAAAATGTAAATAACAGTAATGTGTTTGTGTATTCAAAGTAAGATTAGTTTTAAATTGAAACATTTAATCTGCCATAATGCGTCTCATAGTCTTACAGCTCTCTTCGTGACTGTGTTCTGGGGGCGGTGGATATGTTATTAAGACAGATAGCGGATTCAGTACTATAAACACACGCGGGTATGTGCCAACAAAGAGTTATAGCAAACACAGCTTGTAAATGCAGTGTTTGACTTGAATTGAATTGTGCATACACAGCCAAAGGTACCTCTTTTTTATTTCACTCTTACAACTACACCATAAAAGATATCAAAGGACACATTGATCCCTGTATTTTTTTTATTGGCTTATTAGATGCCCTTGCGCAAGAGTGCCACAGCGGTACCCCCACCTTGGCATTAAATCTGCAAGCTTCTGCTTTTTGGCCAGTGCCCTCTACCGCTACCCCACCCTGCGCTGTTTCGCTGCCCGCCCCAGACGGACATTATGGTCTCTCATCCTGCAGGAGCTGTGTTTCATTCTGCCTGTATTAACCCCTTCTCCACCGCTAACACGCCACTAACACCACTTCCAGTGATCACAGAACGCGTGGACATGCAACACTGGCAGGTGACCTCTGGGTGTTGGGCTGTGGTCAGCTGCTCCTTGATGAGTGGAAACTGTGTTAGCACCGGAGCTGTGGATCTACTGCAGCTTTGCGGCTTCAAGTCCCAGTCAGAGGCACGGACCCGTACAGTGAGACAGCCTCTGCGGCTGTGTGCGTTTTATACAAATGGCTGCAGCGTTTTGCTGGGAGGGGATTGTGCGGGGCGTTTTGCATAAGCTGTGCTGAGAATCCTCATGGCTGATGCCTAAACCTCTTGTTCTCTTATAGCTCTGGAACACTGTCAGAATTAAACCGTTTGCATTGTTCTTGTGAAGGAGAAACGCGTGGTTGTGTAATTTTGGTTCGCGGCGTTAAACCATGCTTTACACACTGTTTGTTTCGCTGCTTTTTTTCCCCTCAACAATCGAAAGACATTTTCTTATTTCACAATAACGCTCACAACATGGGTAGGGGATGCAAAATGCACGTAATTCAACATTTCTTTTCCCAGTGTAATAATAGGCTTTTCTGCTCTATTTTCGCTGTGTAATTATCCCTAAGCGCGGGTGTTGGTGGGGTGGTGGGATGGGGAGCGCGGTCTCCTGCTTGCCCTGCCTCGTCTCGGTTAGAGCGCTGAAGATGTGGTCAGAGCAGAGCCTCCCCCTCCTTTCCCGAGCGAGGTGCACGGCGATATTGGTATCGCTGTAAAACGATACAACGCGTGTGCTGTAATAGCACACCGTGCGGGCGTAATTGGGCCTTCGGCTTCCTCAATGCGCCCATTGCGGAGGGCTTGACAGAGGACTGTAATTTTAAAACGGGGGGGAGGCTTCGTCCCCGTGGGACGCGTTCTCTCGCGTCAGTGCGCGCCGGGGCACTCTCCGGGGGACCGGGGGACATGGCTGCGACGCGGCGCGGGGGCGACGGAGGGCCCGAGAAGCAGGGCTTTCGGAGGGAGAGGAGTATTAACCCGGAGCGAGGGCTTCGCTCTTCCCATTATTACTGTATGTGTTAGCTGTCCCTCTAACGCGCCGCCGCCTGAGTGATGATTGTGTAATGGAACGCCCAGCGGCTCCGCGGGTCGCGCTGTAATGGGGGGGGGGGGGGGGATATTGGCACAGTGTCAGGCAGGGATCGTTTCGTTTATCAGTGTGCCCTTTGCTTGTTAATCTGGGGGAAAAAAAACAATAAAAATGCAATAAAAAATGAACCCGCCATCAAAATGCTTGTTTGGATCCACATCATGGATCTAAATGACATCACAAGTTATTATTATATTACGTTATTGTTATTTGGCAGACGCTCTTGTCCAGGAGCGACTTACGTAGGTTTACAGTGTTTACACGTTATCCATTTATACAGCTGGGTATTTACCGAGGCAATTGTGGGTTAAGTACCTTGCCCAAGGGTACAGCAGCAGTGCCCTGGGAGGGAATTGAACCAGCAATCGTTCGGTTATGAGATCTGCTCCTTACCACCATGCTCCACTGCCGCCCCATGATTATCATCATTTATCCGGTCTAAACTCAGGTGTATCAGCTACCATCATAGTTTCTTCTTTTGTATGGATCCCATTGTGGTTAGCTTGATCGTTACCTCCTTCTTCTATATTTCCAGTGCTTTGTGTTATCTGTACTCCCTGTAGATGTGGTTGCATAAGCCGGGGTACTACCACACAGTGATTCATTGCTACACCACAGCCCGGCACTCTTTTTGATGGTCTTCTCTGGAAATGAATTAAACCTGCAGTAACATATCCAGTTATTAATAACATTTTGTGATCAGTAACAAAATGTGTTTATCAGTGCTTTCCATCTCAGTGTGTTCCAGTTCTCATTCTTCCTAAAATAGCCGTGCGCGTTTTAATTGAGTTGCTGCTTTCATTGATTCACTAAGCAGCCACACAAAGCAGCCAGACGTGTGCGGTGTTACTTTGCCGTGGTTTTCCTGTGGTGAGAATTTCGTGTGGCTGTCAGTCTTTCTGACAGCTAAGAAAGGATTTTACAGTTGGTATGATTCCTGAAGGGCCGGGGACAATGCAGTCTAACCTTTTAGCAGGTATTCTAACCGCCTGATAGCGTCATTTTTGTCACTGCATTCCTCTGACTTTTTTTCCGATAACTTTAAAACTCTCTGTCATCTTTTTTTCTCCCCAAAAGCTACATAAAAATGTTTAAAGCACAGAGAGACCAACAGAGCTGTACAGAATAGAGCTATATAGAACTGAGCTCCACAGACCAGCTCTGCCTCCTTTTTTGTGACATGTCCTCAGTTGATTGCATTTCAGAGGTACAGTAATTGAAGTGTAAGTGTGTACTGTCCACTCTATAACTTGTTGGGGACACAATCTGTGATCTATGAAATTATAGGAAAGTCATTGTAATTTTTGATAACAGAACTGGACAGCTGAATGATGACTGCGTATATGTAGTCATACAGACGAGGAAATGACAGTGACAGTTTAAGCAAATCGTTTTAAATTGTATGTCTAGTGTTAGCAGTTTTTATGTGCACAGATGTTTGAACTACGTCACTGCAAGGGTAGATTTGGATCATGACCCCTTTAGGTAATGAGCAGCTGATATCTGGTTTGGAGCTGTCATTGGCTTTATGTTGGAGATAAAATCTTTAGACTGCTATGTACATGATGGTGTAAGGACCTCTTTATAAATATGTCTGTCATGTCTCGATTCAAATACTGGAAATGGAAAACATCAAAGTGCATTTAAACTGACTTATAAGGTAAGATATTGAACCTATTTTAATAAAGAATGGAGAATGTATAGCCCATGTAATTTAAGTTAAAGAGAATATTGTCAATTTTGCGTGATAGAACAGTCTACACAAACAAAATATCTTTACTTATTAAAAATGTAAATGTTTTTATTGATAATAATAAGAGACACATTGACACAAAAGGGTTTACGCTCCCACCCTAACAGTTAATATCTTAATCCCCCGCTATGGTTCTCTCAAGGTTTTCTGAGAAAGGAGATGCCCTTGGGCTCCTTCTGTTCCTAAAAGCATTAACCAGCTGTCTGGAAGCATTAGGTTTCTTGTGACTTGTAGTACATTAGATAGGCACAGCTGTATTTAACTCTACCATGCCACAGAATGGTGCATACTGAGCTTATTAGCAACCGCGAGTTAAAGTGGGCAAACGTGAGTGTAGAATGAGAGTGATGGGAGAAAATTTAGAGACGGAGGGAGAGCTAGTCTGAACGGCCCCTCGGTGGATGAGTTTCAAACCGAGAAACTTGGCTTCGTCTTTTGTCATGAGAATGGGCCAAAATCAATATGCTTTTGAACATTTGACCCAGCTAAGAGAACCAGCTTCATACAAAACTTATTCGCATTGTTTTGTGTTCACCGCCCTCTCAGGTGTGAAATGTTTACACAAGCGGCATGTTAAACAATTTACCCTACTTTAATAGGGATTTAAGACCTTCAACAGTGAAAGGTACAGAGTGTTCCAGAAGTTTTGAAACTACACGCAAATGCTGCTTCAGTGCTTGGCGCTTTGTATGGACTCGGAGCATAGACTGTCTCTGAGCTTATAGCTCCATATGGAGGTTTCCTGTGTTTAGGCTGTGCTCCAAGGATGTCCCTTGTGAGTGTGGATTGTGCTTGAGGCTCAGGCTTCGTTCCAAGCCTGCTGCTCTTTGTCTAGATACCCCCTGTATGTATGCAAACTCTGCACTCCAGACGTGGATGACTGTATATTCAAGCCCTTTGATACTGTCCTGCTCCGTACCATCTTGTTAGCCATACTTCAAGCTTGTTACTCTGTACCTGTGTGTATAAGACATGGTTCAGGCATGTCATTCTTTCACTGTTTGTGTACGCCATGCTTTGAGCTTGTCGCTCTTTACGTCTGTGTATAAGCCCTTGATTCAGACTTGTCTCTCTGTTCCTAAGGCCTATACAAGTCTATAGACAGCTGTCTGTGTGCCACTGCAGGTGATCTGTTTGTGGACCCTTGGCACCATACACTGTCACTCAGCACAGAGGGCCTCTGCCTGTAGACTGTGTGGTATGTATCCGTAGTCCCTGTTCGTTAGGCAAATCTCTCTCCATAGAGGACCTCTGTCTGTAAGCAGTGTGCTCTATGTCGGGAGGCCCTGTTGTCCATGATTGTCACCCAGCACAGAGTCTCTCCATCTGAAGGCTGTGTGCTCGGTGTCAGTAGGCCCTGTTCATTAGGTCTGTTGTTCTGCATAGAGGCCCTCTGTCTGTAGGTAGTGTGCTCTCTGTCGGTAGGCCCTGATCTCCAGGCCTGTCACTCAGCTGGTACCCACTGCTTGGCTTAAAAGCACTATCACCAAGGTTGAAGCACCTACTGGAAAGAGGCAAGGTGACTCAGCGGGCAAGTGGTGACAAAGAGGCTGTTTCTGCGACACTCTGAAAGCCGAGACCTTATCCTGGTGTGAAATACAATTCATGTACAGCTTTAAATGTAAAGTGCTCTGGAATGCCCATTGTGGCCAAGTTCCATACAGGCTATTTTAGAAACAAATGACGACAAAAAAAATGGATTGACGCACTAGACATTTTGTTGTAGTTTTATAAAGTCTGTGGCACGAACACAGCAGTGACACATTGGTTACAGACAGATGCAGAAGAACAAATTTTTAACATAAATGCCTCTTGCAAACACACAGCGAGCGTCAGAAAATAACAAATGCTTCAGTTATAATCGTGACTTCAAGACTCAGTGCTTACTGTGAATGTGGTTTTCCGGCTAGCCAACCAGTTTTTGGTTGCCTGAATAGACAATATGGTTACTGTGTTTAAACACTGTAAATTTAATGTCTGTTAATGTCAAGCCCTGGTCTTTCAGATAGAGCGCACCTGTTAAGAAACATCAGCTGAGTGATGCTTACCTTATGCGGCACTGAGTCTGTTTTAGCTGCACTGTCAGCTGAACCCACCCCTACCATCATCTCATTGGTTTTATCCAAGTACTTCCTGCCTATAAAGCATATGCTACTTAATCAGGCTTGATGGGAAATGATTAGTCAATGAGTGACGTGCACAAATGAGATGTAATGGGAAGTGAAAATTTTGCAATCCATGGAACCGCCATGCTGTTGGTTCATGGTTGGCGTAGATATTTCATCCTCTAACCACCAATGACGTGGGTACAGTGAAGATGCAGCAGACAGGCTGTTTTGAGCCATCAGTCTCCTATTGGCATCTGATCTGGACCAGATATAAGCACTGAGGTTGGGTTTATTTTGCCACTCATAAATCGTTGAAATGCTGTGATGAACGCATTATTTTTTTAAACCGCGACCGCGTGTTTTCCTCTCTCTGCCTGACGTTTTATAATTGATGCAACCCGAGTGGCGGCTTAATGATGAAAAGTGTCATGCCTTCATCTCCGAAACCTCAAACAAATGTCTTCATGACAGACTCCTGGTAATTAAAGTGGAATCACAACATGAATCTTTGGAAGTGATGATTTCGGTCCACAAAGAACATAGAGATATTGTGAATTATAAGCGTATGAAGAGGCCTATTTGGATTTAATTAGACACTTATTTTCCCCTGTCTCATGCTTTGTCGTTTTTTTTTTTTTTTGTTTTTTTAATGTTTCTGCATCACAAGCTAATTAATTCACCGCTTGTATTTCCCTCTCTGCCACGGTCCAAAGGCTGCAATTTAGAGTTGGATAGCCCAGCAGAAGGGCGCAGGAATATTTATAAGGCCGATCCCCAGCCCCATATTTTATCTTCCTCTGCTTTCAAAGTTTGTTTAATGTGCTCTCCCGAGGAGGAATTGCATTTGTAGATCACACTGTGGAGTACCCCCGATGCCTTCCAAAAGGTGAGCGCGGATGTTGTTTTTAGAAGGCTTTCGCATACGGTATTCAAATCCTATCCTTTTTTTCTGCCTTCTTCTGATGCGCTCACTTTTGTTGGGGGGGGGAAACTTGTGAGAAATTCGTTTGGCTTCACGCTGCTTTCCCTTTGCTCCCCACAAGATACGTGACGTGGTTTCCGTATCAAAATACAGTTCCCAGCATGCAAATGCACACCGCTCAGAATCATGTGATTGTGTCAGTGGTCAGCTCACTAAGGGCAGTTTGCTTTTTAGAAATAGCAATAGCATCTATTAGCATGATGTGATTAGTTAACTAGTACTAGCTGCACAGGGTTTTAAGTAAGTACTAGTTAGTAAGTTAATTGGGAACCGTCAAATAAAGTTAGGCAGTTAAATAAAGTGTGATTACCATGTATTGGGGAATGGGGACAGTGTAACTAATGGATTACATTCTACGCCTTTATTGTTTAAATGGATTTACTGGAGGATCTCTCTGAATTAAAATCACCACCTTCCATGTAAGGCTGGACAACAGTAATTCTGCCTACAATGCTGTTGTTGCAGAACTTGCTTACGGTTTCACCTCTAGGGGAGGAAGATATCATTTTAATGCCTCTCATTCACTCAGGTTTTGCATGAGGCCCAGTATCTGCGTTCGCAGCGCAAAATGGAGGCACATTCCCATTGTGATGGTATGTGCGCAAGGCCTCTGAGATTTGGCCATTTTACCGGGCTGTCTTGCAATTGTGGGCAATCATCCCGGAGAGCCCTGTTGACCAGCGGGTTCAGGCCGCGCTGCCTGTCTGAGCAGCCTGTGTAAATCAAGCCGCCGGTGCGGGGGGGATATACACCTTTTCTTTAGCGCGTCGAAGCACAGCGGCGGAGAGTCGCGGCCAAGCGCAGCCCGGAGACAAACGGGAGCGGGAGGAAGAGAGAGGGAGCGTCTGAATGTTCCCGGGGGCGCTGGCGCAGAACGCCATTGTGCTCGCAGGAACATCCGCACAGAGCTTCCCATGAGCGCCGGGCGCTCGCGAGGAGCACAATGGGCCCCCCGTTCTGGGAAGGCTGCGTCGGAGGAGCCTTTTGAAAGGCCTATTTCGGGGCCCCTTTGTGAGCGGCGAATCCGGGCACAGATTATGGAAATGAGGCGTGAGCGAGCGTCCCGAAAATGTTACAGGGTGTAAACACGGAGAAGAGACGGTTTATGGTTTCTGACAAGCTGCCGTTCATCACCATGGCCTCTGGGGGAGTCTCCTGAATGCAGCCCTTGTTCTGTGTCCAATGTGTTTATTACCACTCGCTTAGCATCCCTTAATACCCACATTTACACCCTCTGCCACAGAAGGGAGATTTCGTATGGGTTATTATTTATATGTCTGTCTTGTAGTGCTTTTTGAAATCCTCGCTAGCATGTCAAATCCTTTATGGAGCCGCGCAGTGATCAAGGGCTTTCGGCTGGACGGGTTTCAGATGTGTTGTTGTTCTTAAAACAAACGTCTCTCCGCCGTTCGGGGGGGGAGTAAGCGCTCATCCCGCGAGCGGGTCCCATTGTGGGAGTGATTTCAAAGATGGCTGTGACGGGGCATTGATACCGGCGTTCCACGGCGTCACCTCGCTGGACCCTGCCCAGGAGTCGTGCACTGATCAAGAGAGGCGGGCTCAGGGGGTATACTGATGAGAGTGCCAGTCTAAGGCTGGAGACCTGTTCTGTAAGAAAAGGCCGATTTCAAATCCTTAAATCACACGCATATTCGTCTGTACATTCGCTCGTTTGAGATGCTTGACATGTTTCCCCCAGAGGTGTCTTTGTCCTCAGATGCTCAGGCACCTATAGGCCAGCACATCCAGCTCAGGAAAGGGGGAAAAAAATGCATGTTTTACAGCAGTACGCTGCTGGAATGTCTTTGAATTCCTCACTTCAAAGGCAACATGTATCACCTCCAGTGCGGTGAGCGCGCTGAGAACCCCTCTGCTCCAGATTCATCAGGCAGAATGCACTTGCATTAAATTTCCCCCCCTTGGTGCCACACACCATTACAAAGGTGTAGGGTGTCTTGCATATGTTTATAGGCTACCACATAGCAGCAAACACAGAAAGCCACATTAAGCGACTCGCTGTTAATTCGGTGGGGGGGGGGGTCAGCGAAGGGAAAGCCGGGCCTCAAACCCTGATCAGCAGCATCCCAAACTAGCGCTGCTGCGTTTGACAAAACATCCCGGCCCTTTGAGTATGCAGGAGTGGGCAGCTACAGTAAGTGTAGCCCCAGGCGCACTTCTTACAATATTCATCACAATGAGTGCTTGTCGTACGCTAGCTACATTAACAAGCGCTGCATGTGCCAGAACTGCTGTGTAAAATGGGTCTTGTGACAGAGGATACCTTCTCTCTGTGGTAATGCAGCAACGTAGAGTCCCTAAACACTCTGAGTGTGTGTGTGTGTGGGTGTGAGTGTGTGTGTGTGTGGGTGTGAGTGTGTGTGTGCGTGTGTGTGTGTGTGTGTGTGTGTGTGTGTGTTATTAGTGGAAAAAAGCTTACACCGCTTGCAGAGCTACAGTATCTGAGGAAAAACCCCCCAATTTTCTCTTTCCATTTTACAGGTTTATGGTGCCAAGAGAAACCTTTTTCAGTTGCTAATGGCAAATGATATTATACTGAGGATGAAATTTCATTAGGTTTGCAGGTGTTTTCTGGACCTCAGCCTGCATGGAGATCAGTGGTGGCCTGTGAATTGCAAGCGGGGGAGACAGAGACCATTTAAAGAGAGAGAGACAGAGACCATTAAATGGATGTTAACCTGTTTCTCAACACTAAAAAAGTACAATAGTTTTGCCAAGGATTACCCATAAGGATCTGATTCATTTACAGTTCATATTTTCATAGTTTGGTAGCATCGTCTTGGTGGTCTTTAGATTATATTTTTTATTAGAGTTAAAAGATTGGGTTAGAATAACTTTCATTTAAACAGTAACACTCTGGTTTTTACTTGTAACTAGATACATGATGGTAGAGCTTCCATGTATCACATAAAAAGTAATAAGCTACACATTTATTGGAGTTGACATGTTTGTTAAATCACAAAACTTTGCTAAAACAGTGTAAAACAATCATCAAATAAAGGCAAGTTATTTATCAAGAATTCAGCTAGGTTCTCTGGAGCTCACTAGCTGTGGCTTTGAAATGGGGATTTCCCATAAAAGATGTGCTTTTATCTATTGTTTCTTTTCAGATTGCTGTTCCCATGCATTGCCAGAACATTATTGAAATGACATTCAGGTTTTTTGAAGAGGGAAAAACAAACCAAACACGTCTGAACCCGCGTCCCCAGCATCCGATGTTTATTCATGGGCTTTAAGGTTAACTCATCCCCAAAGGCGCCTGTCGGTAATGCATGAAAGGAAAAGACAACTTTAAATACCACCAACCATCTTTATCAAGGACTAGAATTCTCACAGATCTACAGTGCATTAATTTGGGGCTTCTGCAACACAGGTGACTTCAGGAGGACAACTGAACAGGGGGAGTTGAGGGACTTATCTTGGTGGGCCTATGTCTTAAGGTAGATCAATCAGTATCCAGCTTTGTAAAAAAAGAAAAAGGTAATAATAACAAAAATAAATTTACATTTGCATTTACATGATTCGTTTGGCAGACACTTTCATCCAAAGTGACTTGCAAATGAGGCACAGTACAAATAATAATAATAATAATAATAATAATAATAATAATAACATGGCATTCACTTTAAGGATGTGGAGACAGGGATTGTGGGGTTGTGAACGTAAGTCTAGTGACCTGCCGTAAACTGTATGCGTGTCATACTAATGATCCAACACACAGAAAATCAACATGCCATTTTAATTTTAATTGATCCAGCCTTGTTTACTGCTAAAGTGCTGCTGACCCTGGAACATGACCTTGTGTGGTAATGTCTACAGGGTAGGCAGTGCACCTGTAGTGTATCCTAATTGTTTCTTAATAAATGAGAGAAGATGGCTTGCCAGATTTGTGGACTTGCTCGTTAGCGTATGATGACGGAATCCTTGTGCTTGTTACCGCTATTTTCAAGAGACCACAAGAAAAGGAATGAAGCTGAGTATGTGCATGGGAGGTAAATGCTTATTTTCTTGTTGAGCAGAAGGCTGAGAAGAGCTGTAGGCTATAACAGGCAGAGGTGAAGAGAGACCAACAGCAGAGGCAATCTAATTTATCAATGATAATGTGACCGAGACCATGCTTCCTCGCTAGGAGTAAGCATTGGTAAAAACTGTGTGGCTGTGCTGTTTACATTTTATTGTAAATGCTTTCCACTCCTGCCTGACTTGCCTGGGATCAGGGCCAAGTTACTGTCATATGTAGGGCTGGCTGACATACTGTTCCCCAGGTGAGATTAGCTGCATGAACATGTGATGCTGTCCTCAGGTGCAGCTGACCTGCAGCTGAGGTGGGTCAGAGGAAGTACTAGATACTGGATGAAGCTGAGAAGCATTATTTATGAAAATGGAAGAATGACGTGATGCCCTTTTTGGTGGGATTTTTTTTCCATTCCCACTTGCGATCTGTCAGGAGGGCTACTCCCTGTTTTGCTCAACCTTTTGAGAACCCACCACAACAGCCACACATCTCTGTTTTCTTGGTGAGGGTTTGGTGTGGGTAGGCTATAAAACCAGGTACCAGTTTTCTCACTTCATTTCCTTCCTTAGCCACATTAATTCGCATTCCTCCCTTGTCTGACAAAACGAGATTAACTCTGCCACCGGCCTGTCTTCGCCTTCACCATCACAGCCTTCAGCCCCTCTCATCCCTCCGCTCAAGGAGGAGGAGGAAAGCCAGACATTTGCTGTGTTTGTTTTAGGACCCACATTGTGTGAGACTGCAGGGAGCGGGCTGTGGGTTGCGGGGCGCATGTTATCTGCCTGTCCCATTGTGGAGCAAAGCCTGGGCGCCAACAGCGGAGCTGACCGCCTCCCGGGAGCTCAGGAGCGGCGAGCACGGTCCCCTCGCTCCTCTGAGTCTAGAACACTCCGCACGTGCAGCCAGACATATGGTGGCTTGGCCGGCTCTCACCGGAGCCAGCGTGACCGCACCTCACCGCGCGCTGTATCAGGCGACCCGTAAAAACCGCACACTCCTCGCCCCCCAACCCCCCCCCCCCCCCCCCCCCCCCGAAGAGCGCTGATTCGCTGCGGCCGTCCAGCAACCATAAACGTGTTGACTCCGGCTAAAACGGCATTAAAAATAAAAGCGGCGGGAGACGGAGGGCAGGGAGATAAAGAGCGGTGAGGAGGAAGACGCGCCTCCGCGCGGAGTGCGTTCCCCGCCCCGCGGCGGCTTGGCTCCGGAGCTGTGTTTATTGGCGCTCTCCGTCTTGCTGCCTGCCAGCTTGAACCGGGGGAGCGGGCGCTCATCAGCACTGCTCCAGCTATTCACGGATTCGCCTTTCTGGGGGCGAGAGATACGCGCGTGCGGCGCGGACGGACTTTGTTTATTTTTCAAAAAAGGCATGAATAAAAAGGAGCCCCCCAGAGGTCTTTAGAAAGATCAAAGCGACGCAAGACTTCTCCCAGACCTGCGCACGTCAAGGCGACCCGCAGCTGCGTCTGTGTGAGCCTGGCATGGGGATACACGGGTCTAATTAACCTGTGTGTAACAACCGGAGTCACGTCCTTCCCCTGAGATAGCAAGCGTTCCTCTTTTGGCTGGCACCCTTTTTTTACTTCAGGCATTGGACTTCCGGCTCCCCTGACTCCACCCTTTCAGAGCAGAGCGGCATTCAGTGCACAGAACAGGTTTTAAAATGGAAGTGGTACTGATTTGAACATCCGATTTGAAAAGAGAAAAAAAAACAAGCATGGTAGACTCTGCTGTTCGTCAGTGTGCTCCTTTAAGAAGCAATACAGCTGGTTGATGCTGAGTAATATAAATTATATATGATCGAGCGATTTCGAGAGGCTCAGTCGGCAAGACATTTGCTTTGAGTGCAGACTGAGCCCTATAGCCTAGGTTTGAAACCTGGCGTCTCAGTGCTCTCAGGCAAAAAAAAAACAAAGAAACAAGAAGACAACCCAACAGTATTGGTGCTACCTAACAATTGTATTGCTAACTAGAAATTTGCTAAAGGTGCAGGAAAAAGGCTGTCGATTCTTTCACCTGTGTGGCCTACAGTAGGTCAGACAACACAGGGAACTATCTGATGCATGATTTTACAGCATATTGGAAGAACAAATAGTCAGTGCATATATATATATATATATATATATATATATATAAATATATATATAATATTTTTTTTTCTCTCTCATCATTGATTTATGTTTGTGTTCAGGGAGTCTGCCTGCTCTCCTGGCAGATTATTCTGCTGAAATCAGCTTTTCCTTATCTTGTCCTTCAGGGGAAGTGAATAAAAAACAGTGGATTGAATTAAAGTAATAATAAAATTCTTTGGGACACAATTTTGAATCAAAAAGAGGTAAAAATACAAAAAGCTCATACATATAGTTTTGGCCAAATATGTTCATCATTGGTTGAATAGTGTGGGCATGAGAAGGTTAATTATAACCTGGATGCTCAGCTGCTCAGAGACTTGAGACCTGGAAGTAGGGATCAGTGCACCAGTGCCCACCTTGTGCCTCCTGCTGCTGACCCTCAGAATGGGCAACACTTCCCCCTTCCTTTGGCCCCCAGAGTCCTGCTGTCTGTAGCTCACACCTCTGAACAAAGTGGGATGTTTTAGCCCTCGACCCACAGGGCATGCAAGGCCCTTCAGCAGCTTCTCTTTTCTCACCCTTGGACAGAAAAAGTTTTTAAGCAGTGAACATACTCTGTGTACATGTCTGCTCGATCAGCCCATTTCTCTTCATGTAAAGGGAGAATGAGCTGCAATTGGCTAGTTCCTTTCAAGCAACAGCGTCTGTTGACGTCAGCTGACGTGCGCCTCAGAAGACTTCCCATGCATCTGTGAACAAGTGGGACGGAGGATTCACTGGCCTGTACTGTTCCTGAAAGGGGGGGGGGGGGGGGGGGGGGGGGGCGGGGTGGCGGCTCCTCTATGCGACGGCCATCCTTGAGGACGACGGGGGGCGAGAAGCAAGCGCACAAGGACGTCTGAGGCGGTGTCTCTCAGGCGGTTCATCATTTCTCTCTGTCGACAGACTGACTCACTCGCATGAAGAGCGCAGCTGATTTTAAACCACACTCGTAAGAATGCTCCCCATATTCTCTAGTCACTGAGCACAGTACACACACACACACGCACACACACACACACACACAGTGATGGAGGAATATACAGGGCTGAAGCCTTCGCCGGATTATTACGAGTTTCTGAATGCAGAGGAGGGTGAGGAGAACAGTATGAGCGCGGCAGTGTGTGCGAACGCCGACTCCGTGCCGCCTTTGCCCCGGCTCTAATGTGCAGCAGCACCCAGCCGGGCCTGGCTTGTCAGGCTCGCAATTAGCAGGTGTCATAGAGAGAGAGTCTCAGAGTGTGATACTCTGCAGCGCTCTGTAGAAGGCTCCTGTCGGGCTCTCCTCACAGTCAGCGGCGAGGTCTGGAGAAACAGGCGCAATGAAGCGGCGTATCTTATATCTAGGTAATGAACCTTTTGTTAAAAGCGAACGCCAAACCAATGGACCGGTTTGATGTGACAGGTTTCGACAGTGGGATCTGACGGCATGAATCAGAAATGATCTATGGACGGCTTGCCGTGGTTCATTATTTTAGACACCTCATCTGTTGTAAGATGTTCTCCACATCTTGTTTTTTTTTTTTGGCTTAGACTGGTGTTCAGTTTCATAGGTGCTTCAGCTCTCGTCCAACACATATCACACATACTCATGCATCTGACACATTTTTATTTTTTTATTCTGGGATTTAACAGTTCAGGAAGTTATCTCGTAAACACGCTGTGCGTGTCTTTTTACAAGCAGCAGCAAAAATCGGCCTTTTTGTACTTAAAGTGACGCCTTAAAAGTGGCCTATTTCTTTCTTTCTCTTTAAAGCTTCAGTAAACCGTCTGCTTGCAGCAGCGGATGGTTCGCCTCAGGCTGTCTTTGCTGATCCCTCAGTATTATCTCCCCACTGTATGTGGTATAAGGTCTATTGACTTGCGAGGAGCTGCTGGCGATGTCGTCCTTCACTGAAGAGCTGTGAGGACGGAGGAGAGACCGGCTCCTTTTCGGGACTCCCGGAAAACAGAGCAGGAGCTCCGTCGACTCACTGCTCCACCTCCGTCTTGCAGGGACTCCCTCCGCTCCTGCGGCGGGGCTTCGTAACCACCAGCAGACTCCGGCGGGACTCGGCGGTCTCGCGTTGGCACCCATGGAGGTCACAGAATCTGCATTCATCTCCTGTGTCTTTCCCTTATCTCCTGCCCTCTCCCTCCTTGAAGGGATCGCCCGCACTGTCGAACCAGTTCTCGTGGCAGGGTGGCTCTGCTCTCGGCTCGTAGCCCTGCCCATCTTCAGGCTGATACGCAGAGCTCTGTGCTTTGCTAGTACTCCTGCTGTCCTCCTGCAAAGGACTCCTAGCATTCCTAGCATAGTGTAATTCTGTGAGTGTGAAGGTTGGAGCTCTCTCAAATGGGCGCCCAGCTCACAAGAAAGGAAGGGGGATGCATTTCCTCCCTGTACGTAGTGGTGAGCTTGGGTGTAGCTGAGATTGTGTTGAAAACAGGTGTCTCCGAGTACAAATGACCTTGTGCTCGATGCGGCCAAGGTGTGGTTACACATATTTGGCAAAAGTGGGCACGTCTGTTTAGATGATGAAAGGGGAAGTAGCCTGACTCAATGGCAACTGAATAGTGCAATTGTCCACAAATATACATTATTTTAAGCGTGAATACTGAACATGTCCATCGAGACACTGTTACACAAGTAATGTATTTTTATGGGTGGACTGCCTCAACTATTCTCTGCACTGGTAATCCCAGAGCTACCGCAAAGCGTAAAAGTACTGTTTCACTCCTTCTGTGCTGCTCCAGATGGACTGACTTTATCATGTATAACCGTAACTGTAGTTAAATTCATCAAGGAATATGTGGATTTAATGGTTGTGTTTTTGGGATGTTCCACAATATGATATGCATTGCAACAGGAAGAAAATAACGCTGTGATGGTCTGCATCATTTAAAAGCACATGCATTCACATGCATTCATGTGGATCCAATCTGTAAATCTGAAACTGCAATTGATATATTAGCAAATTCAAATGATGTATTGACTAACTGTGCTTATGATATGCTTGCATAACAATGTTTTAATGTGCACATTGTGTTTAAAAAACAGTAATGTTGCTGCTCAAGAGGTATGAATGTGGTTAAAAATGCTGTTATCTTGATATTTACATATTCAGCAGTTAACTGCCACAGAGTTAGCTCACTAGTGAGCATACTGAAAACAAAGGCTTAGAGCTTGAACAATGATGCAAGACAATCATACATAATGTAAACTGTTTTCAAGGTCTGAATTGCACCTTTCTAACACTGTCAACCATTTTGATGTTTGGAATCACACCTATATTGAGCATTTTTCCTCTTCTAATATGCGCATTTTAATGTTAAACTGCAGAATGCAGACAGGGCTTGTTTTAGCATTGTGACAGTTTTTTTTCCCTGCTCTAAGTGCAATCGTTATGATCAACACCTGTATTTCTCCCCAGGATTAATTAGCTTGATTCACACTGAGTCGGCCATGGCAGAGAGAGGCCCCCAGGAGGGTGGGCAAACAAACAGTGTGAGGCTGACTGGTGTGTGTGTGTGTGTGTGTGTCTGTGTGTGTGTGTCTGTATCGTGTGTGTTTGTGTGCATTCGCGTGTGTCTGTGTGAGATGCTGGATGCAAAATGAGTTTCCCCCCCTCTTGAATTCTTTAATTAGTGTAGGGTACACACGCTGACAGCTCCAGCCTGTTCTGGTGGTGGGGGGGGGGGGGGGCAGGACGACTGTTCATAAGAGTTGACGCTATGATCCTGAAAGGTAGGGGAAAAGATGAGGTGGGAGTGGGCGTGTGGATATTCGTATCTGGGGCTGCTTCAGAACGCCTCATCAGTTAAATAATAAAGTCTGTCACTTGTCCCCTGCACTGAAGCCCGTTTGTCCTGGAGCATGACTCGCTTCCCGGGTCTCAGAGGCGGACTTTGCCGCGTTGTGTTTACGGGCTGGACACTCAGGCTTGTAAACAGGATGTAAATGTAAACGGCCTCCTCTCGCCGCAGTAGCTCTGTTCTGCTCTTTTTTACAAGCTCGCCCCCAGTTTATGATCTCACTGCTCTCAAGAGTGAGGGGCCCTTGATTGGGCGTATTGCTTGGCTTCATCTGTCCAAGCGGTCAGATGCTGGAGGTGTGTATTATGTAGATGATGATTTTAAAGAGGTCTGCGGTGGCTGTGGCCTTCAGGGATGAGGGCTGGCCACCCTGCAGTGTGTCTGTGCTGTGGGAGCACATAATCCATTTCTTAAAAGCACACTTTTTTCTTCTTCTTCTTCTAGCAGGGAGATTGCACTGAGCCCAGAAGGACATTTCCACTTTCCTTTAAAGCACATTAGGGTCTGTACAGAGTTCTTAGGGACTGGGCTCCTTTATATTCAACATGTTGGTTAAGATAACGGAGCAGGGGAAAGGATCATAGATCACGCCCAAAATGAGGTTGGAGGGGGACGGGACCTCCAGGGGTGCGTTTACCCACACCCGTGATAATCACATCTGTGAGCGATTTTGTCCACCCACGGCTCTGCGGATCCTGCCTTTAATTGGCTAATGTTCACCCCAGCCATGTGAGTGCGCACTTATTGGATAGTTTATACCCAGGCCATGCAGGCCCAGATCGTGATTGGATGACTTTTACCCATGAAGCATTGGTGCTGTTTCATACATCCCCATGACTTTATGAGACTTTTACTTAGACTTTATGAGAAAATACAAGTCTGCCTTGAAGTGAACATAGCATATTGTGTCAGTGCATCCATTTATATTGCTCTGTGTCATTGTCTGTGTAATGCATTCAGTCAAAGCTTATACACTCATTGGTGTCAGGAATATAAAATGGTTAAACAAGCCAGACTCACTGAAACATGAGTCATGCACAAATGACTTTTTTTGTCTGCCAAAATTGAAGATGCAAGTTAATTACAACTCTGAGCTTGACATTTTGCGCAAGCCATTCATCTTACAAATGTTGATTATGAAATCATAACATTCCAAGTGTTGGACCGGAAGATTTCTCTAAATGTGAAGACTGCAGCAGTAGATTTGGCCAGAGGTTATTTTACAATTTATTCACGGTAATGGGGCAGCATTAATCTTCATTTGCTGAGATGTTCCGGATCGTCAAAAAAAAAAAGCGCTTCCTCGCTCGCTCGTTAGATACCCTAAGCCAAACGTCTGCGGACAACACTGCGCCGCGTGACACGTCTCGGACCGCGGCGAGAGCGCAGTTAGCGAGCGGCTGCATGTTAACGAGCGGGTTCGGATCGCGGGGAGGGACGGAGGAGGCGGACGCTCCCGGTCCGCCGGGCACCGCAGCGCTGACATTTTCCCGGGGAAGTCTGGCCTCACGTTGCGGGGCGGCGTGTGGTATTTAGGGGCTGGTGTCAGTCACGCGTCTCCAGTGTGCCTCTCTTTGCTCGGGGACTGGAAGAGCTAGGATTGCCCTCCTCCTGACGCGGGGGGGTGAGTGAGGAGAGAGAAAGGGAGAGAGAGAGAGAGAGAGAGAGAGAGGGGAAGAGGGAGAGAAGTGCACTCTCCTCTTTAAAGGCTGGCCCTTGTCTTCAATTGACATTTTTCTCTCTTCCCTTTCCCCCCCTCCCCCTCCCTCCCCTCCCCATTTTTACGCTCACTAGATCAGCCACGTAAACCGAGCCCCCCCCCCCCAAATTACAGCAAGGGCCCGTCCCGCTCCGCTGGCTCCCCGTGGTCCCGCCGGACGGCCGGCAGACTGCCTGACTGACTGACTGACTGAGTCCACAGATGTTCTGCGTTTGTGTCTCCGCGGTGCGCGTCTTCGCAGGTTGCACAGGGGGAAGCTGCTCAACGCCAGCCTGACGTGCGCTGTCATCCGTTGCTGAGAAGAAAAATGCGCTTCATGTTCACCTTTTCATACGCTGTGGCTCCATGCACCAATTTTTTAAACATGTCTGTCATGTAGTGTATAAAACTATGTATACATTTCGCCTATGTTTTGCACATTTATTTCAATAATTGTGAATTAGTCAATCCTACATTTGCATTGGAGGGTAAAAGTATGATCTTGTAGTAGCATTTTGAATTAGTATGTACAGCTGATCATAGGTTCTAAGCTTGAAAGAGCTCACTGATTAAAGAGCTGACTGATCTGGGAGTGTTGTCAGCCTGGTTGGAACTGTTGCTCACTCGACTTGAATGGATACACTTATGTTCTTTTGTGCTGGAGGTCGCTCTGGATAAGAGCATCTGCTAAATGCACGTCGTGCAATATAATGATTAGTCCCATCCTAGCTCTGTTTACTCTGTGCTGTCTCGTGCTCACTTCACATACTGAATTATGGGTAATGTCGGCCTTAAACCCATGGCTTTACCTGTGATGATACGGCCCCTAACTGATTTGCTGACTCGTTTCAGGTGTCGCTGCCGTCATGCCTGTTCACGTGGTCACGGATCCCGGGACACAGGTTCCCTCTCACCTTCAGAGGATTCCTATACCGCAGCTGAACCGCACCTCTCCCACCACGAACAAGTGTGTGAAGGTGGGTCCTGCCTCTCAGTAATACAGGCTTTATTGATAACACAGGTAATAGAGAGTGCATTAAAATTAATTGCAATCTGCTTTGTCCTTGTTTATATTTCCCTTGCTTACCTTTAATTTAACTCTCCCTTTTAATGATTTATTGTCTGGCTCAACAGTGCTAAAGCTTATAGCATTTTTGGCATTTAACAGTTGTGTTAACATGGTGGGTGGGGGTGAAGGGCATTGCAGTTAGATTTAATAGATACCCTCTTATGGACAGATAAGATGTGGTCTTTGCCTGAGCTTATCTGTCACAACAGTGACACATATAAAGTCTCATGGATCATTTTATATTTTAAATACATTTTTACTTTAATGTATTAAATTTGTTTCATTGTCGTATGAATTAGATGTCATTCATTCAGTACTGGAGGTATTTTGAAGGGCTATGTCTTTATCAAAAGATAGAGTACAATCCATTGAAGAGGTACACATGGCCTTGATGGAGATGGCTGACTTTTTCTTCTCTTCTACCCTTCAGGGGAAAGTTGTTCAGAAGTACCCTTTAGTTTCCTTGGAGGATGATGACTACATCCTGAAGACCGTGGTACAAGGTACAAATGCTTGTATGATAAGGGTATAATGTTAACTCGATACTTCTTGACAAACCCATCGCATTTTTCCTCTGTGTAAAATAATTTATTCTGTTGAAATCGAGGGAGCCCGTACTGGCCATTGTGTCTCTGCTTTCTGGCTGCCTAGCATCTCTTGAAGCAGTTTGTCTGCATTTATTTTAATAGGATTTTTTTAATCTATTTTTTGGCTTCATTGTAAAGTCAGTGTTGTACAAATCTCTACTTGGAGACTGGTTTGCATAGTGACTCACAGTGCTAAGATAAGACTATTTTGAGAACATTATTTTCTCGCGTACTTCGCCGCAGACCGAAAATGCTCATAATGTTGAATCATAGAAATGTTATCTTTTTTTTTTCTCAGTTTAACAGGGCATCATGTGGAAAGATGCGTGTATTATCTGAGTCACGTTTATGCCCATAACTTATGACTGTAACCGTCACATTTGTGTAGGAGGCATGGCGCTTTTCTGTGCCGGCTCATTCATCAATTACCAGGTTACTACAAGGACGGCTGACAGAATGAAGTTGCGCACTAACACTTCGATCAGTACCGGCATTATTAACTGGACACGTGCTAATTGCCTTGATGTTGTTTAATGTATGCCATGCTGAAGGTGACCTCAAGGCCAAAACATGCTCACAGGCTTCAACTGTCTGCAAAATGAACAGTCAGTACTAATCCTAGTTTGAGTATGGGCTTTTTCAGTGCTCTTGAACTTGCTTCCGTAAGATCGCATCTGCTCCTCATTTCTTTCCAGATTTTCCTTCATTCTTAAACACACTGTCAGCCAGAGAGGATTACAGGGTGTATTTGCTTACAGATCCAGGGCAAATTTTGTAGCTTTCATAAAAATAACAGCATTACATATTTTGAGTCACACATTCATAAGACATTAAAAGTATAAACAGATTGTACACATTTGTACATTCTGAGTTATGAAGTGCTGTATAAACATTACATATTGTGATGAACACTGCGTGACAGCAACTGCTGGACAGGAGAACAGTAAGACGCGCATCAGGGTCCTCGGGCTGGTGTCTGTCGTTTACAGTGGGAACGAGACACATGTTAGAAGGATACACTGAACAAATCTTCTCCAGCTCCCGCTCGGGAGTTCACTGAAGGAAAACATGAAGCTAAAAGAAGAATAATGACACAACAAACTATGCAAAGGCCACTGATTTGTGTTCGATAATCACTGTTCCCTTCTCATACTTTCTTTGTTAGCTGCCTTTTGTTGGTGCTTTTTTTTTCCTCCTCCTCTTTCTCACTTTCTCGTCAGAAATAAGGATCTTGTGTCAAAATAATTAAAGCGGTCATGTTTATGTGTATAGTGGACTTGGGTTATTGTAAAGCAGATGGCTCTGAAATGAGAGCTGCCTACACCTCACTAAAAGGTCCCCCATCTTAACTACTACACCACACTGTTAAAATGGCAAACTTCAAAAGTGTACTGATTGCATGATCTTTCAAATGTCCTTAACAAATTGCCATAGTTTTGCGGCCTGTGATTACTGCAACCTTTTTTAACCTGATTATAATATAAGACACCCTCCTCTACTTCCTCAGTGAGTTTCCAATGTCAAAGCAAGGTCTGTGATTAAATACTTGCTAGGAGCTAAACTGAGGAAAATCACGAATTGAGTGAGACATTTCTCTGAGCATCTCAAATAACTCCCTGCATCGCTTCTGACCCTGAAAGCTATTCAGTGACAAGTGTGACTCGTTCCACAATGTGTCCTGATCACATTGTTTTATTACCTAGAGCTGCAAGCTCAGTTGACAGTGGAAGTAAATGCTGTTAGTCAAGGGGGGTGGGCAATGTCACAGTGGGGGGGCTAACTGCGGTGTGACATAAGGTTGGAAGTCACTGGAAAGGCCCTGATCACAGCTTCAACATGGAAGATTTTAAAATCCCACATAGATGCCACTCACTTAACAAGTCTAAGGTAAGAGGCCTCATATCAGTGTTAACCAGTCATTATTAGTTACGTAGTTCTAGCCATATTTGGCTTTATAAGGGTGAAATCGTAGGTAGCAAAAACATAGCCTGGTAATTTTGCTTGATTGGTGTTTGGATAGGAGATCTTGGGTATACCAGCTTGGTGCTAGAAGTAGTGTTTCTGAGCCAGTGGGTGGTAGTCTTGCCTCTGGACCAAAGAGAAGGCAAATACCCCAGTACAGGGAATACTGTGCTTGGGGAGGTGTCGTCTTTTGAATGAGACATTAAACCGAAGTCTCCCTGCGGTCGTTAAAGACCCTACTGCACTTAATATGAAGAACAGGGGGCTCTCCAAAGTCGTGGCCAAAGTTTCAATCAGGCTGTTTGAGTCTGTCCATCTAATAATCCCTCAATTTAATAATTCCCTCTGAGTTTGGGAATTTTTTTTCCTCTAAACTCAAAGTCATTACAAGTCAAATGAGGTGCTGTGCATGCTGTTAGAGTTCAGATTGAGCCCAGGGTGATTTTGCAGTAAAGGTCAGTATTTCACTTTAGGTTGATTTGGTCGAAGGGAAAGTAAAGCAATACAAATCATCATCACGAATGACCATCATTTCTGAACTCGACACGCCCAAAAGCCCCTAGATGATTGTTTTTTTTTGTAAAGAAAGAACGGATGAAGATGTACGGCTAACCAGCTTTGTGCATTGGTCTGGAAATGACCTTTGTTTTTCTTTTTAAGAAGTGACAAAACTGGTGTGATTAGTGCAGAGTCTAGCCTCTGGCGGTGAAACCTTTGAAGTAAGCAACAAAGGAGGTCAGAATTCCTTCCAAACACATGTGCTTTCAGCAGAAATATTTTGTGCACATACCGTCGTTAAAAAAAAAAAAAATGCACCAAGCCATCAGACGCCCGTCCACTTTTGCAGTAACCCTGCTGACTCAGGGTATGACATCAGACTAAGCCTGACACGCACGCATGCATAGATACACACACGCAGTTTTGATGATATGACTAATATACTCTTGGGAGTGTGGGAGAAAAACAGAGCAACGATAACATCTGGGCATCTTCCTTAAAAAGAGGCAGGGGTCCTCCGAAGGAGCATTTACCCACTTAAAGCAGGGTGTGAACAATGGACCCTTTACCTGTGAAGCTGTGACATGTCCCTCCTTCCTGCCTGTCTAGCATCAGATATGTACAGTGATATTATTACCAAGTTCATTGCTGCCTCATCTAATTTTCTTCTCCGTCTCTCACAGAACACGACCATCAGCAGAGCCTGCCTTCAGGGCCCACGTCAATCAATGCCATCCTGTTTGGAGCGCTGGCCAAGGACTTCTCCCAGAGTGTCAGTCAAGGGGTAGGCTCCTCCCCCTCTCGTTCCGGCCGCCAGTGGCGTGTGGCCGCACCAGCCAGTGACCAGCCGACAGCGTCCGTCTGGCCCCGTGTGTGTTTACCCTCTCTGAGCGTTCTGTTGTGCGCGATGGCCCGCTCTCTGCTGAGATCATATGTCTAGACTGTGCGCTGTGGGGATATCAGACACCACTCCGAGGTGCTTTAGCTCAATCACTGCGAAAACAAAAATGTATAAAATAAAATAAGACAAAGACATCGCTGTGGGCTTATCCTTGAAACAACCGGAGGGTTTATTTTGTTGTTTTGTTTTGAAGGACGGGGACAACAAAGCCTCCTGTATTATAAAAGAAAATTAAAGTAAGACATAGACTTCGCGGTGTGTGACTGACTCTCTACCTTGACAATGAACGTCCTTGTCAGTGGTGACAGCTAGCGGTATGTCAGCCTGTCAGAGAGCCATCACCGGGCCTAGTGCGTGGTCTCCATCTCTCAGCGCAGATGCCACCCCAACCCCCCCCTCCCCGCCGCGGTCCCCCCTGCGTCAGCGCCCGTCTCCAGATCTACATGTGTCCTCGTCTGCAGAAACACGGTGCATCCCTCTCTCTCTCTCTCTCTCTCTCTCCAAACTGACCCCTGGAAGCGATGTGTCGGTTGTTTGTAAGATAACGCCGCAGAAAGCTGTGCCTTTAATCCCCCGGTTTAAGGCGCTTTGTGTAAACAGATCTGCAGAGCTGGGCTTTCTCCTTGAGGAGCGGAGCCGCCTTCCCGCTCCTTTTGTCGGAGTCCGCTCCTTTGTGTGCCGGGAAACTGGACAGCAGCAGAATCTGCTGGCGCGCTGTAATTTGTCTCAAAGGCTCGCTTTCATCATCGGCTCCTTTTCCGAGAGCTGGTGTACAGCACACGAAGCGATGGGCGCGAGGCATGTCCTAATAGCCATAAAAATAAGCCTGGAGTTTGGTTCTGTTTTTATCTGAGGAATGCATTTATTCTTTTTTTTTTTTTTGCGGGAAGGGGGGGGGTGGTTGACGAGTAAGAATCTAATCCTTAAAGAGACATCGGAGGCATTGACACGTAGGGCGAGAATTCAGAGCTCCAGTCTGTCGCATCTGAATGCTTTGCCAAGCGACAAGTAAACTTCAGAGTGGAAGGATTATATAAGTCTTTGCACAATTGTCGAAATAAAGCAGGCCTTACGAAACACAGCAGTGGCTGAAAGCAAGTTAAATCTGTTGCCCTTCAGTTTGTGGATCCTTGCTGTGTTGTACTGTGTTGACCTCCCTTGCTACCTCTGTGTTTCTGCCTATTGTGCTTGCACACACTTGGTCTATATGAGTGTGTGTGTGTGTGTGTGTGTGTGTGAGAGAGAGAGAGAGAGATATCACAGACTTTTACAGTTTTGCCCTACATTTTTAACTCTACATTTTTTGCCAGGGCTCCAGTCAAAAAGGAGTGCTGTGCAGAAAAAAAATAAAATGCTCACATTTGCAGAAGAGCTCTGGTCTGGTGATGGCTCTGAGGTGCAGTCATTCGCATGGCAAAGAGAGACAGAGTAATTTACCTTGGGTGCCTGAAGCGCTGCCGTGTGGCTGAGACACGACAGGAAGAGATGTTAGGACAAGAGTGGCTCCAGACGGCCGACACAAGCCCCTGGAGCAGCACACCCCCCCCCCCCCCTCACCCCCATCTCTCCCGCTCTCTTTTGCACTCTCTCTCTCTCTCTTCTCTCTTTCTCGCTCAGCTTCAGTGGCAAAGGTTTCGCAGTGCTGAACGTGACGTGACATCCAAGCCGCCGTGATGTATGGGTAGGGAGACCTCTCCACAGAGCGGCGGTTTACATAATCCACTGTAAAATGATTAGTGTTACCTTATCTTCCTCTCTTTTGTCTGCGGTTGAAAGCAGTTTAAAGGAACACTGTCAGACAGTCAGAGGCGAGGCGCATATCCCCCTCCCCACCCCGAAAAACGATTATCTTAATACTGGAGGACTTGTTCTTGCAGCCGAAGATGTTCTGGTGAGCCGTTACTGGAATCCCTCCAGTTATATTACAGCCGACTTCATTCTGTTCTCTCTCCCTCCGTAGATCTCTCCCCTTGTCGCCACTCTTGATGTCTCAGTTCAATTTAGCTGAGCTTATTTTACTGACATAACAAACACATTCAAGACAAGACATGAATAGTGTTTAATAAATGGGGCAGAATGCGGTAGTAACTGCTGCCAATAATTTACAATTATACGAATTGCGAAGAGATTGAACAGAATAAAGAAGAAGCATAATTAAGATGAAAAGATGTTGTTTTAGAAACGTAAAATGTCTAAGAGTGTCTTCACGTGAATTGCCTATCTCTACTATGCTACTCGATCGATTCCTTGAGGGGAGAAGTGGTTTTCTCTCAGAGTGGGAAATTCTGTAGTGCGAGAACTCAGTAATAAAGTAGGTGCAGACCACATGTTATGTGGTTCAAGTAGGCCTGGACAATATCAAAATTCGACTACCTAGTCTCAGAGTCCTATAGTTTTTCCACGCTGTGCACCTTTCATGGCTGTGCGAAGGCCTGCAAATATTGGCCGGTCATAATATCAGGTATCGGCCCCAGCCTAGCGTGAATCCCCTTGGCATCAGCAGAGGCAAAAAAGGACATCCCCCGCATTTTGCTACGTATGGAGACTGCAATTTCATTAGCTAATTTTGTCTGCGCCGTTCAGCGTCTCTTATGAAACCACTTCGCCTGAAGTTGTTCACTGATCCTTCCAAAATATCCCCACATTTGTGTGTGCGGCTGCCAAGTGCCTATTTGTACTTTCATCTCCCTAACAGCTTAAAGGCATTCCTTTTCTCACTTTTACTGCTTTTGCCTGTTTTCACCCCCTCCCCAGCCCCCCCCCCTCCCCAACAGCGCTGCTCTTCTTCCTCTGTCTGAATGAAGATGTTTTCTCCAGTAATCCCCTGCTGAGCTGCAACCGCATGCAGAGCTGGTAATGTGGGTATGCATGTAGCCTGCAAGTAAAACTACAGGTTTATTTAGCCCTCGCTAAATTTGAAACAAATGAAAAGCTTTCTTGTAAATGTTAAAAAAAAAAAAAAAACTGAAATGTAACATGAATTGTGTGAATTGTCAGATTGAAAATTGACTGCAGGCAGTGCTAAACCTGTCACTTCTCCTGTGTGTCTCCAGTGATATGATACACACGCATCCTTGGTTCCACCTCATTGCTCCGTGGCAGTGATGTCGTTGGTCTTTTGTTCCTTCTCTCTGTCTGTGTTGTCCAGGACGTGCTGGTCATGGCGGGGTTCACAGTGGGCGGGTCGCCTACCGCTCAAAAAGATGGGCTGCACCCCTGTAACCTGCAGCTGTCCGGGAACGAGGCCTGTGTTTACGTGAGTGGGGCACCCCTGCACCCCTGAATCCCTGCTGTCAGCCTGAGGAGGACATACCCAGCTGTTGAACCTTCCCTCACCTGCCCTGAGCACACCGTCAAAGGCTTTCTCCGAGCTTGCCAGCCCGTTCTTACAGAACCTTCATTTGAGGAACGGATTATAAATAGACTTTAGACTTTTTCTTTTTCTGTTTCATTTCTACCCTTACACCTCATCAACACCTAAGAATAGCAGAATAACAGATATCTGCTTTTAAGTATGAGATGAAAATCAGTGATATCTGTTTAATATAGCTGGCATGCACAGCTGTATTTCTGGAGGTAAAGCTTTGAGAGAAAAATCTAATAAATCTTTATTTCATGCATTCATTGCTCTGTTGAGCAAACCCCTTTTTATGATGTACTTTCACTCCGAACTGATGAGAATCTTGCTCAATAACTGATTCTGTTTTAACATGTAATAATTTATTTGAAAATGAAATTATAACCTTGGTAGTGTTTTATATTTGATTTTGTTTAATATTATGGTCTCTTATTAGTGTCGGGTAATTGTATTGGAGGTTGCCTTGGGTAAGGACTTCAGCTAAATTATGTAAGCAGAGGTAATGCTTATTTGCTTTGAAGAGGCCCTTATACAGGGGAATTCCCCCAGCTTAGATTTGACATGTATACATTTATATGTGCATATTTGTTGAAGCAATTCAGGCAGAGCACCTTTCCTCAAGGGTATAATAGCTTTGCTGCACCCAGGACGCAAACGCCCAGTGTCCTGTCTGCTGCTCCACACTGCTGTTCAGTTTTGTACGCATTCTTACATGCCAGCTGTAGCAGTCACGATAGCGTCACGATAACGAATGAGCTGAGGGTTACGTGTGTGTCTCTTCCTGTGCATCAGGTCTGCCGTCCTCCTGCCCCGGGGCCCAGTGCATCCGCCACCCCAACCTGGACCACAGCAGCCAGCGTCGAGGTCAGATCTGAATAATATTCATAAAGTAGCTCATTTATGAAAGCAGGTGAACCTCCAGAGTGCCCTCACTGGTGCAGAGGCAGAGTGGAGTTGCCTTCTGTGATAAAAGTGTTTGTAAAATGCAGTCCTGCCTGGAAACCATGCTCAGATCTGAGAGGGCTTAAGGGCATTGTCGCCTCCTGGGTGGCAACAAATGACTGTGTGTGTGTGTGTGTGTATGTGTGTGTGCGTGTGTGCGCTGCCTGTTGCCTATGGAGTAAAACGCACTCGTTCTCTCCCAAGGAAAAGGCTCCCAATGTCCAGCCACTGCTCCTCCTGGTCATTTGCCACAGCCGTCACTTCCATTTAGGGCCTTGCTGGCAGTGAGAGGCATGCTGGGTAGAGGCGGGTCCATCTGCGCTAACGAGCTCCGTGGGCTCTAAAGACGGCTCTAAAGACGGCTCTAATGGGGCCAACTATGCGAGTTCATTCCAGTGATGTCTTTTACTAGCTGCTGTTTTTTTTTTTGTGTGTTTTTCAGGCCCATAAAACAAAATACACTTACGCTGCGCTTAAGGACTTGAAGCCGGGAATGGTTGTCAACGTCTACGGCATCGTGACGTTTTTCAAACAGCCATTTCGCACAAAAGGGACCGGTAAGCGTTCTCCTTCTGTCTGTGATCTTCACACGAACATGAATTCCCTTCGGAGATTGCATCCCAGCGAGGTACACGCACATGCTATCAAAGCCCGTATCATCATGATCAAGAAAGCAGCTGAAAGTCCTTGTTCAACACATGCCTTCCCCTCACACACACGCTTGCCGTTACGGGACATGAAACACGTTCAATTAGCACTGTGTGTTCCAAGGTGTGTCAGCTCAACCCTTAGCTTTCTTCTTTTTGTTGCGAAGGGCTGACACTTTCAGGGTGATGCAGAGGGGAAGTCTTGTAGAAAGGGTCTTTTTTCATGTACATGGTCACAGTGTGTTCAGAGTCTCTTAGTACATAGCAACATGACCGATCGCACCGCTAATCTGCAGCTCGAAGCTGATAGGCTGTTTGGTGTGCGGTTGCAGAGGGAAGGAGAGGGCTGATTGGACGGTTGGGTGCAGGCGGGTGGCTGCCTCCCCATGTGTGGATGCCTCTGCACATCCTGTACCTCACCGATCCGGCCCTCATTGGTGTCATGCCCTGTTCCTCCATGATCTATGACTGAAACATGCTACAGCAGGGCCTGTGGGCTAAAGCGCTGTGAGACTCAGCCACACTTCCTCACACCTCACGCGCAAACTGCAGGGGTGATCAGGGAGGGCGGGATGCCTGGGTCTTCTGCAGAGAGAAGCGCTGCTCTATGTTAGTCTTCCTATGATCGATGCTTTATATTGTAAAGGACGCTGTAGGTATGACTGCTGTCTCATGTCACCCAGATGCCTTATTGCTGCATAAACTTCCTGTTTGCCTCCTCTGTGTGCATGTGTGGAGGTGTGTGTTCTCACGAGCGGGAATTTGTGCGCACGAGTGCCTGCATGTCTGCATGTCCGTTGTTGCATGTGTAAGTACGCTTGCGTGCACGTTTGTTCGTGTGTGCACCTATGCATGTATGCATGCATGTGTATATCTGCATGCGTGTATGTTTAAGCAAGCTTATGCGCATTTGTACATGCATATTCCCTGTGTGTGCATGTGTGTGTCCATGCATGCATGTATGTGGAAGCAAGCTTATATGAATTGTGCATTCATGTTATCTCTCTCTGTGTGTGTGTGTGTGTGTGTGTGTGTGTGTGTGTGTGTGTGTGTGTGATGTGTGGTCCCTCTCCCTATGGGCTCAGTGATGAGTGTAAGATGGGTGGGGAGATGTTCAGTACAGTGGTGGATTTCGTAGTGAAGGCATACGGGCTGCAGAATATTTTGATCACAGTGGTGGGCCCTTAGCCTCCTGCAGGCTGATTGTGTTTGAGACCGAGTGCTGCAGCCATCTTCCCACTGTCTCCCTCTCTGCACTGACGAATCAGTCCGCTTCCTTTTAAGCTGTGTGGCTGATGTGCGCGCCCCTCCCTCCTTCATTTTCAAACCTGGAATATAAAGCTCTCTCTGAAGTGGCTCAGATCAATAAATGCTTGCAAATTAAAATGAAAAAAGAAAGCTGTCTTTTCACAACAGCGGAGACCAAAGCCTTATATTTTCCCCAAACCTAAATGATGTCCATCTCTGTAGTAGATAAATAGCCTCTTTATTAATAAACTCTACTGTGCTTCCCCAGTCTTACAGCACGATTAACTTCATACATAATTCAGCACCACGTCGTCGGAGAATTAAATCAACACCCTAGATCTCGCATCGCAGATATTTAATGATGGTTTAATGAGGATGCTACGAAACGGCAGAGTGGTAAAGGTGCGCGCAAAATGCGCTGTAACTTCACTTGATCACGTCAGCGGGAGGAGAATTCCCCCCAGATGGTAACCCCCCTGGCGGCGCCCCAGAGCATATGATATTATAAGTTTCCCTTTAAAACAGGAAAGACTGATTAAGGTTGAAAAAGGGATAAAAGTGCATCTGAATTGCCAACCTGTCAGAGACATGAAAGGAGCGCAGAGGAACAGACAGCAGAGTAAACAAGCGGATGTCTGTGTGTAGCAGAATGAGGGCCCCCAGCCGGGGGGGCGCGCAAGGGGGCTCTCTGGTGGGGCTTCTTATCCAGCTGGGGGAACACCGGATTCCCAGGGAGCGTAGCTCTGTTTCCCTCTGCGATTCAGACGTCCCATCAAGCCGCTCAGCCCCCTCTGGAGAGGCAGGTCCACCGGACGCCTCCTCCAAAATCGTCCCACTGCCGAACACAGAAAACGGACTCTTTCTGGGTTGTCCCACGGTGCTGCGCTCACCCCAGCAGGAGAGGCCGTGTGTGAGCGGGGGATGGAGAGAACCATGACACTGTCAGAATGACCCTCGACCCCAGGCCCTACTCCTTATACAGGACTCCAGGCTGCTCTTTGTGGCTTTACCCACTGCACCTCATTATAAAGCCTGTCTCATGGTTTCCCGTTCTTTGCTTTAAACCCTGTGCTTTCCTCTGTTGTACAGACTTGCAGTATTGAGAAGTAGCCTTTTTTTGAACGCCTCTTCTTTTGTTTTGTTTTTCTGAGCAATCGCATGACGGTGATGCACCACATTTGAACCCCCCATGCATCGTTTTTTTCCCGTCTACATTTGTACAAGCTGTACAGCGCCATCTGCTGAAGGCAGGCTGCAACAACAAGCCCTCTCCCTGTAGTGCACTGCGTGTAAGAGGAATTATGAGAACTTTCCATTTCGTGCCTGTTTGTGTGTATGTGATCTCGTGCATGTGGACAGCGCGGACAGATGTGCAGTGTTTCTCCTCTTGTTTACGGGAACGATGTGTTCAGGCAGCGGTTTATTATGAGCACAGCGCCTGTGATGTCACTTCACCAGACACCTCCAAACATTTTCATTCTGCACTGTCTGTGTTACCCTGCCAGAATCAGGCTAAATCCCTGGGCCTAATTAAAAAACCCGCTCTTCTGCCACTTTAGTGCTTCTCCTTATGCCGTGCCTTTTAGGGCTGCCATTCAGACAGCTGCTCCCTGTTCCTTGGCTCCTCATTATCCCTGCTGTCCACCTCACCCCTGTCAGTACTGTCCACCTCATCCCTGTCAGTACTGCCTCCTGTCTGTTCCCACTGTCCACCACATCCCTGTCAGTACTGCCCCCTGTCTGTCCCCACTGTCCACCTCACCCCTGTCAGTACTGTCCACCACATCCCTGTCAGTACTGCCCCCTGTCTGTCCCCACTGTCCACCTCATCCCTGTCAGTACTGCCTCATGTCTGTTCCCACTGTCCATCCTAACACATCCCTTTCAGTAGTGTGCACTCTCTCCATCAACTTCCTGTCAGTACTGCCTGATATCTCCATCACCGCCCTGTCAGTGCTGTGTATTGTCTCCATTTTATCCCTGTCAGTAGTGCGTACTCTCTCCACCACATCCCTGTTAGTATTGGGTACTCTCTCCGTTACTTCCCAGTCAGTACTGTGTACTGTCTCCATTGCATCCCTGTCAGTAATGCATTCTCTCGTCTATCACCCTCATGTCAGTACTGCATTCTCTCTACATTACCCTCCTATCATACTGCATGCTCTCTCCATCACCTCCCTGTCAGTACTGCGTATTCTCTACATTACCTCCCTATCAGAGCTGTGTACTCTCTCCATCACATCCCCTATCACCGTTGCATACTCTCTCCATCACATCCCCGTCAGAACTGCGCACTCTCTCCATCAACTCCCGGTTAGTACCGCCCGACCTCTCCATCAACTCCCTATCGGTATTGTCAGCCGAGCCAAAAAGTTCCCACAGCATTTGGCCTCCCTGCTGCTCCTTTCCCTCCGCAGAATCGCTCACTCGCGGTGTCGCATTCTTACACTGGCAGCATGAAGAAGCTGTTAGTCAGGCGGTGCAGTTAGTCATCTCATCGACCCTCTCACAAAACCCCGTGATGAATAACCAGCCGGTCGCCGGCGTAGATCACGCTGAGGGATGCGAACCGGGACCCAAACCAATTACGGCTTGGCTCCGAGTCCCCGGCGCTCGGCCACGGGTGCGACCCTCCGCACGCAATTATCTCCGCCTTAACACATTCAAAGCATTGATCACACATTAGATCTTGTCATGGAAGGCGGTGTTAAATGGTGAAAATCGATGTTTATTCCACTCGATAGAGCCGGTGGATGTTTGACTCGATTTTGATATGCAAGGCTCTGCTGGGCTTCTCGTCCAATTTAATCAGGGCCCTGAATGGTCAGCGGCGTTCTTCATTGTGTCCAGATGGCAAGCGCTGTTCGGGAGATCAATTTTCCATGCAAGTAAGAGCCAAAGAAATAACAAACCTCCTGCAAACATATTCACTTCAGATCGTAAAAATAGCAGACTTCAGCGAAGTCTGAAAGACGTGTTTATTTCTATTTATTTATTTATTTTGTGCTTTGACTTGCATTACGCCACTCGCGGTAGCTTTTTCACTTGAAAATAACTCACGCTATTATTGTATTGTGACAGCAGGGGAAAAAGTGGGAGGGGAAAAAAAAAATACTTTTTGTGTTTGGAGAGAGGGAGAGTTGAAGCAGGCCGCAGTTAACTCTGGACGTTTCCCGCAACGTCTCGGGACAGTGTGATCGCCCCCCCGGGGGTAGCCATTGCCAGGAAAGCAAACAAGAGAAACAGGAAATGAATGGCAGTAATAACGTCTCCGCGCCTGCAGTGCACCATGGGTACATTATTACTCCGGCATCCGCTGGACAGAGCGCTTGCGGATGAGCTGCCGCCTGCTCAGCCTCCCTTCACCAGGTGCTGCTGCATATCCTCCAAAGAAGTAGCAATTTCATCCCACTTCAAGTATAATTGTAGCATTTACGACTCGGCAGTAGCTGTGAGGATAAGATCAGTGCTGCGGCGCTGCTGTAGTAGGTTTTAAAGCACGCAGTGCTGTGGACACCCTTGGTGTGAGGAGTGTGCCTGATACGATGGATGCGGTTGTTGGGCTCGCTTTGTCAGAGCTGAGGATGGAGCCGGTGTCCGTTGGCCCCCCCCGAAGGACTGGATGCTAAGAGGCGGCAGTGGCTGTGAGAGACGGAGCCCCCAGAGTGGCAGGCTTTACCGGACCGATCTGGGACCTGCTCACCGGCGGATCAAGCTGTGACATTACTCTGTCACGGAGCGGGCTATTTTTAGCGTGACGCTGTCTCGAGACGAAAGGAGGGGAGGGGAGAGAAGAGGAGGGAAGAGGGAGGTGTGAGAAAGCAGAGGAGAGCACCTGGCGCCCTCGTTTGCATGCCGGCTGCTCTTTCGTGGAAGGGAAAACTGAATTAAAGTGCAAATTGCAGCAAAGTGTTCAAAGGCGCTCCTTTGTGCGTGATCAAACCGGCTCGTTTGCTGTGGGACAGTGAAAAGAGCGCTGTCTGATCTGGAGTGTCACTGCCTCCCCCCCCCCCCTCCCAGCTCCACACAGGGATTGCAACACCCGTCACTGCTCGCTGTCTATCTCTCCAACCCTGACACACAGGATCAATCAAATGTGATCAGTCCTCAGAGTGTTTTAACACAGTGCTCTACCAGCACACTCATATGGCTGTTTTGGAGAGGCTGATTAGCCCTCATCTTGAAGTCAACGGCGCGTTTGGACCATGTGCTCATCCAAATACGTAATTTCACCCTGCATCAGGGATAATTGGTGAAAAGCCCCCAAGTCATCACACGCCAAGCTGGACACACAGAGCATGCAGACACACACACACACACACACACACACTCACACACACCCACACACATACACACACACACTCACACACACCCACACACATACACACACACACACACACACACACACCCACACACTCACACACACCCACACACATACACACACACACACACACACACACACACTCACACACACCCACACACATACACAACACATGCAGAGCTAAATACAGTTATCCACACAGTTCATAGATATGTGCACCCACACAAAGTCACACATGTACATTACACACAAACATACACGTGCAAAGTGAGGTGCAATTATGCACACAGTGTGTGCAGACATGCACAGACACACAAAAATATCATCCATAGTCATCAAAGTATTCAGTCTAATTGCTATTGTGCTTTCTGCCTCACTTTGTATAAATTATATTTGGGCATATTACAATTTTCAGCTTGGACACAATGTACTTTAACTGTCCAGGTACCTCATGGTGACATGTAAGAACTGAAAAAAAATGCAATACGTGGTGGAATTCTTCCGTCAGAGTTCAGCACAAAGCTCCACAGCGGTGAGGCTCGAATGTCCCCCTCAGACACACTTGCGTGCCGAAAATGAAAATGTCACTTTGTCACCCTGGAGTTGTTGCCGCGGCAAAGGCTTCTCCATCTACATGCAGATTGCAGCTGAGTCAGAGTGGAAGCTCCACACACACACACACAGACAAGAGGAAATGAGGCCACAGGAAGGAGAGTGTTCCTAAGCCAAAGTGTCTCACTGGACAGCGGTGGCCATTGTGTGGTCACAGTGGAGCTATTTCTTTACGTTGGTGCACACCTGCTTGGATTTATAGGATTGCCAGTAGTAGAGCTGCTTCTCTGGGGCTGTGTTTGTTGTTTACGAGCTGGGGAAAAAGCATTTCCAAGCTTTAATCACGTATCTCATAGTAACAGGTCATTGTTAACTGAAACCAAATGAGTGCTTTGTATTCTCAAAACAAATTTTCTTCAAGTTTAGGCTCATGACAATTTTTTCTTTCTTTCATTGATTTCTACCATTGGTTTTATTCCAATTTCAATAATACATGCTATCTGGTGCTTAATCAAATCAACCTGAGAAATGTCTTCCCCCCAGGAGAAGGTGTTGACGAGAGTTATAATCTTCTCCCGGAGAAAGATGTGACTAGAACTTCAAAGTGGTTTCAGCATGTGCTCTATGTGTGTGTGTGTGTGTGTGTGTGTGTGTGTGTGTGTGTGTGTGCGTGTGTATGTGTGTGTGTGTGTGCATTCTGTGTGTCTCTCAGTACACACACACCCTCTTAACACCTACCCACTCATACCTTTTATCTGAGTGTGCCCAAACCGCATCGAAATTGACAGTACAGATCCACGCTGTGGAAGTTAATTATAGTTTGAATGTGAGCTTCTCGATCGAAAGAACGCCCGGTTTTTCTGAATTGTTTCCAGGGGCTCATAATTGACAACAGGTTGCAACAGGGGCTGTTTTATCTGGATTGCACTTTTCTTTTCTTATTAAACTTTGGATTAAATTCAAATCGAATGGAGAACTTTAATGCATACAGAGTGGAAGTGAACTCCGAGTTGACTTTGTGCACCTGTACGTTTTAAGGGTTAAGACAAAGAGCGTATTGACTGAAGCACCAAGAAAGCAATGATTTATTACATCTAATGCATTTAACTTTTTACACCTGTAAAAATGTATCATTTTTTGTTTTGTTTTGTTTTTGGTGGTGTGCTCAGACTTTTATTTGAAAAGTATGTAGTGAAGATATATGTCAAGGTAGGGTCATTGATTTGTGAGGTGAGAGACTCGGGGCACCTCACGCCTGTGCAGTCTCAGTTGAAGGCCCCCATAGGTCACCGTTCAGACCGGGCCAGCACAGAGCGATCTTGTTTTTGGTACACAGAGACTCATGCAGGACACGAGCACAAACTCTGTCAATGAAAACGTTATTTGAACTCCATGACCTATTATGTATTCCGCATATGATATTGTGATGCAGTGGATTAGGCTTCTAAGCAGAAAGTTGAAGCTTGTAGCTGTAGCTGGCTGTAGCACCCTTGAGCAAGATTCTTAACTACTATTTCTTTCAATTTCCAGTTGTACAGATGTAATTCATGAAAGTCACCTTGTGTAACACTGTCTTCAAAGCAGATTTATAATAATATTGTTCATGGAATCTGAGGGTTTATTCTATTGAAGATATCCTCTCTGTTCATCTGATGAGACAGTGACTGTGAAAGTATTTGTGCTCTGCACCATGGTTATGCAGACCTTGAGAGTATGCATGTGCATGCCGCTGTCTCTTAGATTACTGCTCCACGCTGAAGATCACAGACCAGTCTGACGTAAAGCTGGGCTGCACCATATTCAGCGACAAGCTGGAGGACCACCCCCAGATCTACAAGATCGGCGACATCGTCCGTCTCCACAGAGTCAAGGTACCACCGTCGCTTCACCACATTCTTCTCAAATATGCAGTGTGAGCTCGCACTTGGGGATTATGTCCTTGTAATGCGCAATACACAGTACAAATGGAATCAGAGCAATGTGATATCCTGAATGTGAAAGACAGGCCACTTCATTGGGAGGGTCCACACGTTTCTGATTGATGATGCTGTTCTGGGAGAGGCTGAAAGATGCATTGGAAATGTCATTTTGCTGTGGCTTGATACTGGATCGAGTGTGATTACATTACCTTACATTATAAAGTAGTGTTGATTGTCCGTGGATAGAAAATCTCTTTGTGGGTTAACGTCCTGCATCAAGTCAAGATTGTCTAATAGCAGCAAGATATTGAATTTACTGTTCACAGTGAGTAATGTTGCTGAAGGGTTGTAGTCCACCCCATTGATAAAGGAACTGGATTTGCAGATTCTGCTTTTCTGCTTGCGAGTACTGAGGTGCTTAGCTTGAATTTTTTTAGTGAGTGTATCCTGCTGTATAACTATATTCAACTATATAATGCCACTTACCTACTGAGTCACTTGGGACCCATAGGCTTTGTCTATTTAACCCATCCAGGAAAGGACAGACCAAAAGCCCACTGATGAAAAACCTATATTCAGACACAGATGATTGCACATGTTTGGACTGTAAAAGACTGCTCCAGTCGACATGTACCATGTATCATACCATAGAAACCACATTCACTATTTTTCAGACCACTGACACTGTCGCTGTTATTGATCTGGCTTGATAAAAACACCATGGCATTTCAGCATGCCCTTTTCTGAACCCGCTTTAAGATATACTGTACATGTTGGGTGGGTGGTTCTTCTTCCTGACTCTAAACCTGTCAGTCACTACATGATCCCCTCTAATCCTGCCCCTGCACAGACCCAGCTGTTCAACGGCACGGTAAACGTGATGACGAGCCTGGGCTACTCCGCGCTGACCTTCGACGGCGCTGTGGGCAGCCCGGTGGTCCCCCGCACGTCCAGCAAGTCCTTCCACTTCAGCGAGGAGGACAGGCGCACGGTGGAGGGGCTGCGGGCCTGGGCCGCCAGCCAGGCCGTCGTGCCGCCTGCGTCCTGCGTCCGGCTCTCCTCCGTCCAGCCCAAGGTGTACTTCGACCTCACCTGCCAGCTGCTGGCCAAGGCTGTGATGGACTCGAACTGCACTCTTTTGAAGGTAGGCAGAAGGCGCGCGTCGCAGTGTAGCCGGCGCTGTCCACAGCTCTCGGCCGGGGTGTCCACTGTCTCCACCCCCGGGACACGGTCCTGACCTGAGTGTCCTCTGAGGAGAGGCGGCTGTGGTTCTCGCTCTCTCTCCCATCGAGGGAATGCTAGGCTTAACGGGCTCATTAGGGCCACTCTGTGAAACCAGGTTGGATAATGTCACCGTGTGAACCGCGCACAAGCTTGTATGATGTGGAAGTGCCTAATTACAAGTGATGACGCATCACAGGAGCAGGAGATCGAGAGACTTGGCGCCCTTTAACAATCTCACGTAGCGATGAACCTGACATTTAGGCTGAGTAAAGATTATTTGTGTCTGTAGGCGATCCTGCAGTCCTTCTCACTCTCTCTCTGTCTGTCTCTCTCTCTCCCTCTCTGTCTCTCTCTCTCTGTCTCTGTGTCTGTCTTCTTCTGAGCTTCTGTGTCCTCAAACATATTCATCCAGGCTTTAGCTGAGTCACATGACCTGGTTGTGTGGGGAGGCCATATCTTGGTGTTACATGGTTAGATGAGGATGTGGATGTGAAGGTGGTGCTGTTTCTTCTCCAGGTCTGGGATGGTACCAGGTGTGCCCACCCGTTGCTGAACTTGGTTGTCGACTCGGTAACCCTGGAAGGCAACACCACCGTCGTCCGGGGCAGGGAAAACCTCGTCGCCAGTGTGCTGGTGTACGACAACCATGTGGAGGTGGCTGAGGGGTTAAAGGTGAGAGGTCACAGACAGGTTTCTTGTGAGGTGGCAGTAGCATGCAGAGTTTTTATCAGCGCATAAAAGTTTTCTTCCAGTACTGAGGGAATGCGCATGCTGATAAGGTGTTATTGAATTTCACACCGTCTGCATCTCTGAAGGTTTGAGGTCATGCTGCCTAAAATGACGGGAATGGGGAAACTCGAACCTTTCGGATGCTCAGAGAGGAAGTCAAAGATGAGCTCCACATTTCAAAATTCGCCTCATTGCTCAGGGCATATCTCCCAGAGGATTTAGGCTGCCATGCTTATTGTTTAGGTATCGCTTATTGTTCCATGTTTTTCTCCTCAAAGGAAGTCCATCCCATGTTTTATGGATTTTCAGTGTGTCATCTGCTGCCTGTTTGAGTATTTAAGTGTTAATCTACTTGGTTGATACACTGGAATTGTAACTCCCTCATGCCTCACTTTCCCCATGTCACAGAGTCTGTATGTTTGATGGCTTGTTGTCATGCTGCCAAAATGACTGGCTTCCACTAGTGAAGCACCAGGACTGCCCCCCCTCGATCTTCAAGGGGGTTCTGCTGTCTTTGTGTGGGACCTGTCCCTGGGCGTGTGGGGGGTGGCAGTGTGTGAGGTGATTAGTGCTGTAATCCTCATTATCGCTCTGGTTTTTAGGCCTGTTCCCCTGCTCCTCTGTGAGCCCAGTGCTGATTTACACCCCCCCCCCTTGTTTTTAACACCAGCTTGGTTTTCCCTCCTGGCTATTGACTGTGTGTCTTGCCTCAAATAAAGAACACGGTTCTGACCTTTTCTACCGTTTTTAATCGTTGCCGGTGTATTCTCCTTGAAAACGCAAGTACTCACGGCAACTGCTTTTATACAGTGCCCCAGGCAGGTCTCCCATCTCATTTTTCCCCACTGACAGTAATAGCTGAGAATTTTTAAAAAGCTCGGTTTTGCATTGTTGCCTTTGGAAGAAAAAAACCTACACTGTCTGCCTCCTTTCCTGTCTTCCTCTCTCTCTCTCTCTCTCTCTCTGTGTCTCTCCCTCCCCCCCAGTCTCCTGCTCACTCCCTTTGTCCCTCCTCCTCTCTCTCTCTCTCTCTCTCTCTCTCTCTCTCTCTCTCTCTCTCTCTCTCTCTCACTCACTCCCTCCCTCCTCTTCTCGCTCTCTCTCACTCTTACACATGTGTGGACATATTGAATTATGCTTTCATACATTGTAGTGGAGATGAATTCCGTGCTGTACAGCTTTTTCCACAAGCGCTTATTTATCAGCTTAGCCCGTTGCTGATATATTGTGATGCCACATTAACCTTGCATTAATTTCCCGCTGCCGTTCTGTCGCCTGTGTCACCGGCACGAGCGTTCGACTTTTGACAGCCGTGTCACACGGACTGAAGCACCGCCGCCCGTCCCCTCCTCTCCCCTCGCCGAGCGGCGTCTCGTTTTCTAGCGGAGAGCAGAATTGACGGTGATTTCTTCGCCCGCAAGACGCGCGTGACAGTTTTCTAAATGATGAATTATATCTTGCATTAGACTGTGTTTTGGTGTTTCCCGTCTCCTGGCCTCTGCGAGGCCGAGTCTCCCACTCCTACTCTTCACGTTTATCAGGCATTCTGAGAATCCTGCCTCTCCAACAAATGACAGGCATGACATCTTGTTTATCGAATGTCTTACACCAGCACATTTCTCCTCCTCTTCAAGGAATCTGACTCATAAATCTAGCCAAAAATAAAAGATTTTTTTTTTTTTGTTTTCTCGTGGCTTGTTTCAGTAAGTGTTTTTAATAGAGTTGCTTTTAGGGATGCTTTAAGGGACGCGGTGTGATAAAAATGTCATAAAATGTGATGCTCCCTGCTAGATACCTCCTGCTCTGAGGGCTGATGGGATATGAGACTGGAAATCAGGGAGGCACTTTTATATGAAAGTGAAGTTGGTTTTATTCCAAGCCCAACAAATAAATGGATGACAAACAGAGGTAAAGCTCATGGCTTTGCCCTTAACTCTGCCTGGTCCTTTTGCATTCCAGTGTATTACAAATCATCCTCAACCCAGGGCGGCTTTTACAGCTGACATATTTCCTGTCTCTTTAAGTAGAACTGGACGTTTACAAAAGTAACTTTAAGCACCTCTGTCATAAAGGCTGTAGCCAGCCCTGAATTTGAACCTGCAGCTTTCTGATTTTAATCTTACAATCTAACAGCTACACCACACCCCCTCCGTTCTCATTGGAGGGCTACAGCAGAAACAGGTGCTCCCTTGCATGAGGTGAGTTTGATTCATGTATACCCAGGCGTCAGATGAACCAAATTCAATGCCACTGACTTGTGTGGAGTGGAGTTCAGTTCCAGGGGTCTTTGAGACGTGTGATATTCGTTTTGATGCCAGAGTAGATTCACTGTTTCTAAACAGTGGCATGGTGCAGATTCACTGTGTTTAAACAGTGGCATGGTGCAGATTCACTGTGTTTAAACAGTGACATGGTGCAGATTCACTGTGTTTAAACAGTGGCTTTGCTTATGGTAAATGAATTCTGGTGACCATGTGATTGAGATTCTCGCTTTTTGGATGAGACTTTTTCCTCCTTCATTAATTGAATTTGCAGTTTGTTATGCAGTTTCTGTATGTGAGACAAAGAAGAAAAGACCTAAAACATTTCTGTCACTCTCTAACCAGGATTTCTCAGCCCGGATCCAATCTCTCCTTTCTTCTCCTGTATGCCAGAGAATCACTTTAACTTAAGTCTAGGGCTGCACACACATTTACAAAGAGTCCGTGTGTGTGTGTGGGAGAGCGAGTGTTTACCTCAGCAGTTTGACAGTGTCTGATGGACGGTTCATCACAGTTTCATCCATCATGCGGCCACGGTGTCTCCCTGTCTCTCCTCACATTACCCATCAGCACCGCGACAGGACGTGACACGGCCCTCCACTGCCGGTCACTCATTTGCTCACTGCTGTCACCAGCGTGAGGCAGGGGGCGGGCCCAGAGACCTCTCCGTGAGGCCTTCCTATCATCCCCTCAGCTTTACCTCAAAAGTGCCCATCCATCAGCCGATACAGCTCAGCCTCCCAGGGAAACAAGGTGTTGGCTGAAATTGCCACTGTTATTGTAATCATTTATTTATTTGATTTATTTACACAAGGGCTACAATATCTAGTGTGGTTTACAGGCATTAAGGAGTAAGCACACTTTAGAAGCACAGTGGCATAGATGTTAACAGAAATGGGTCAAATCTCAGGGCCCTGCGGTTGTACTCTTGAGAGAGGTACTTAGTCCAGAGTGCTTAAACATGTCCACACCCAGTTGTACAGCTTGTGAGTAGTGTGTAAAATGTAAGCTATGAAAATTTCCCTGGATGGAGTGGTCTAATAAGCCAGTAAGTAATATACTATCACTTACAAATGTTGGGCCAAAACTGTGTGGCTTGGGGTACACCATTTACTTTGGCACTCTTCTCAGCAGGAAAGATGTTAAGATATAATGTGATTTTGCTATTATTTCACTATGTATTTCACACACATTGATTGTTATTGATTTAATATTTTTTTTGTATGCTTATGTTAACCTTAGAAATATCTCACGCTTTTGATTTTATGTGACTTCATTTTTCACCCTCTTCAATGAAAAAGGGATTTTACTCACATGGGGCAGTTTTAAATCCATCAATCGATTCACTCCTTTAAAGTTTTTTTTTTTTTTTCTTTTTCACGGAAGAGGGGCCCTGAAAAGAAATATTTCACAGTATCAGTTTCTTATGCTTATATCTCCAATTATTTAGTGTGAAATTGATGGGGTCAGCAGTGCGGTGCTGGGAGGCAGAATAAAAGACAGTGGATGAAGCAGACCATTAGGATAAGGAATGAAGAGAGAGGAGGCCGGATTAATGTGGAGGGGAAAAAGGAGTGGGAATCGATCTGTCACAGGCTGTCACGGCTCCGGCGGCTGTAGCCGCGAGGGGTCCTCACTGCAAGGTGTCTGTAATGCTGTTACTGTTAATGCACGCGTACTCAGATACGCGCAAATATACGCAAGTGTGCATGTACACACACATGCACATAAACATACACAAGTGAAGACACACACACACACACACACACACACACACACACACACACACACACACAGTGTTTCATCATTCCGCCCCAGAGCCTTTCTCTCATACAGTCTTGTGAGATTCGGAGTAGGTCCGTATTTATAATCAGGAGATCCGATGGACTAGCCAGACCAAGTCCCTCCTCACCGATGCATTCCACAGAGGCCAACATGCATCTCCTCAGCACTGCATTTCACTGACTCCATTAAAACAGTTCTGCCCCAATTGTTGCATTTGTTGCATTCCATATAGGTGAGTGAAAACGTTCCATGCTCCATGCTTCCGTGTTCCATGTTCGCATTCAGAGGCAGCTGAGGTGTTGCAACAGTAATAGAACTCACCTGTAGGCAGCAGTTGGCCTTTATCAGCAGAAGTTCTGTGGCAAAATTATGCGTTTGGAGTGTTGTAGTTCCAGTAATTGCATGACAGTGATAAAGTATTATTAAATAAATTATTTATGGAGAAATAGGTCTTATGAAAATAATGCATAAAGGATAAAGTTCATGAAAGTCGCACAGGATAAAAGCATCTTACAAATAAATAATGTATGCATAGTACTGCAATTAATTATTCTATATTCTGCTGTGTTCATTTGGGTGCACGTGAATGTGTGTGTGTGTGTGTGTGTGTGTGTGTGTGTGTGTGTGTGTGTGTGTGTGTGTGTGTGTACGTGCTTGTGTCCCAGTTGCAGCTCTTCCCTGACTCAGCTGATTCGGAGCCTTTTTCTCATCTCTCATTCTCCATCATTCCCTCTCTCCCTCTCTACTCTCCATCTCCCTCTCTCTCACTCCATCTTTCCTCATCTCTCTCTGTCTTGGTCTGACAGCCCAGATTCCCTCTCTCTCTTCTTTTCTCCCTAGTTTTTCTCCACCCACTTTCCCCCCTTCCCTCTTTCCATTTCTCTGCCCCTTTCCTCCTCCTCCTCCTCCTCCTCCTCCTCCTCTCTCTCACTAAGCTTGTCTCCACCCAGTCGTACTCCAGTTTGTGCTGAAGGTGCAGATGTTGGGCCCACTTTTCCCACCTGCTCTCCTTTTGGGCCCCGGCATGCAGGGTCCTGAGATGTATAATTTGTCATTGGTACATGTGTACCTTATCTAAATGTGTGTATTAATTACCCCCAAGACCAAGATCATATCTGCAGATCATTTGGCTCTACTTCTGTGGCGCAGACCTCATTTTGAAATTTCCCTAATTAGTCACAGCCTGCTTTAGAGATTTGCCATGCCTGTTTACTCAGATTTACAGCAAATCCTGTGTCTCCGGCTCGCATGCCTTCAGTCCCCCTGCAGCATGACTGGGAGCCCGTCGGGATTCATTTTCAGTTTGATCCCTGTACTGTCACTCTGTCAGATGGCTGAGGCCCTGCAATTCCAAGTTAATACTTTTCTCATGGCACATCTCCACAAGTCAATATTAGGTTCCGTTTTCCTATGATTTTTTTTTTACTAGGTACTAATAGCACTCTGAAGATAAGTGCAGGTATATTACCTTTACATATAGATTTTATCAACACCATGCATAATTTATTTGCCCATTTGTCATTCTGTTTGGGGATAAATGTAAAGGGAGGTGAAAGCCTGAGCCAGGCCAGAGTAGGCAGTTGTATCCCTGGAGCTGTGAGATGTGACATATTTCACGCGGTTTGGCAAGCCGTTTATTTGAGCGGTCAGTGGTTCGACCCCCGGCGACATTTCATCAGACTTAAGCATCGGTTCGTTAGATAAAGTGCGGATCTCGGGGCGAACAGCAGAGCGAAGTAGTCACCGGATTCGGTGATTAGCCCCCATCCTGGAAATGGCGCTTTGTACAGATATGTGCGGAGGCGCCCTTATTAATTGCTCTCTGATGTATCTTCGTCTTTTAATGGCTGTGTAAGTATCGCGGCCCAGCCCCGTCGCCGGTTATCTAATCGCAGTTCGCATCGATTAAATTCCATTCATCTTCTGTCCCTTGCCGTGCCCCGCCGCGGAGCTGTATCCGTTCACACGGGGAGCGCAGCGTCGCACACCGTAAGGAGACGGCGAAGAAGTGATGGCCGTTTCCAGCCGGGATTACGGCCTCCCTCCCCCGCTCGGTATTCAGGGTGAATGCGATGTGTTGAGGAGTGAGGGCAGCAGGGCATTGGCTGACCTCTGCGCTGCAGCGGCCGCTTTCCTGCCCATCCGCGCTCCAGTCAATTATTCATGCAAGGAAAGACACGGGGCCGTCGTCACCTCGCTGTAATCTCTCCTTTCTGGTGGGGTGGGAGCTACAGTGGCGCGTCCTGTGTGAGTGTGTGTGTTTGTGTGTGTGTGTGTGTGTGTGTGTGTGTGTGTGTGTGTGTGTGTGTGTGTGTGTGTGTGTGTGTGTGTGTGTGTGTGTGTTTGTATGTACTCACATATGCTTGTTTGTGTCTGGACATGTGTGCATCAGTGTGTGTTTCTGTGTGTGATCGCATGTGTGTGTCTATGCATTTTTATGTGCACACATATGCTTGTATGTACTCACATATGCTTGTTTGTGTGTCTGTACGTATGCGCATCTGTGTTTCTGTGTGTGTGCAGGTATGTACGTGTGTGTGTGTGTGTGTGTTTGTGTTTGTGTTTGTATGAGTGTGTATTTGTAAATGAATGCCATGAATGATAGAAATAGATTATATTATACCACAATTCACAACTCAAATCAGGATGAAAATGAAGCAATTAAAATGTTGGCCATCAAAGCAACACGACAGAATTTCCTTAATGTTAATTCATTTCCACAAATGATTGTCGCTGATGCACCAGGACCATTTCATTCTGTATTTGTTACAGAATACACACCCTCACTGCAGGAACCTGAAATGTGCACCATACATCATTTGTCTGGTTTACTGATTTTCTTAAACACTGGAAATGCAGCAGTAATGGATTTAAATGAGTACAGTGTGCTTATTTGTTTAGTTATTTTATAGTGAATCAGACAGTGCATAGCCTATGAGCAGTGTTTAAACTGTATAATTAGCTGCAGCTAGTCAACTGTAAGCCTTTCCACCTGTTATGTTAGCAAGCTAGTTTGTAGCAAGGTAGTATTTTCCCCTCTAATGCTTCAAGAAAGTCTTCCTGTAGTTAAAAACAATTGCTTTGATTGGCTTTATCTTGTCACATACTGTTTTATTTCTAAATTGCAAATATGAAATGTGTTCACACCTATAACCTAAGAGACTTCAGAGAACGTAATACTTTTATGCTTTTAATTTTACGAGGTGCCCACTTTCAAATGAGCTAAACAAGAAAAAACTGACCATGATGTTATAACTGTAGGTGCACTTGCCAAACAAACTTGCCTGTGATTAACAGAAATTGTAAGGTTTCAAATAACAGATGCTGGAATCTTATAATTCAAATTTTTAAGTTTGCTGATTTATGACTTCTCACCACATGCATTTATCCCTGGAATCAGCAGCTGAAACATTGATTAACTTGAGGAAATTGTAGAAAAACATGTCTGACACCCAGAGATAAATTACTAAAGGACTGATCTGGTCAGGCTGGCAGCGGTCAGAGCAGAAACATGGTTCCGTGGAAGCTTGTGAACGTGGAAAATACTGGCCTTGAGAGCAGTAATTGTCCCAAATCCGCCTTGATTTAGACATTTTCACAGAGCAGTCCAAAAGGGAATTTCCATGCTGGGATAAATAGCAAAATGTGTTGAATACAAATGAAAGGATTATTATTAAGGTTATATCAATGTTATATGCTTTTGCTATACCATAATTGGAGTACTTAGCCCAGTTCTGAGCATTGCACTATAATAAGGATTTAGAAGCTCTCAATAATGTTGAGAAGTGTAACAAGACTGGTTTCAAACATCTGACTTGTCTCATCAAAAGGAAACACAAGGAGGATGTGGCTGAGGTTTTTACAATGTTTTTAATTTTTTTTTTAAAACGTTTCAAAAAGTGGAATACATATTTCAAGCTGAGCTAGAAGTTAGCTAAAGGTACATTTACAGTACAGGACACTAGGGGCTCCTTTAGCACACAAAAAATGATTAATGCATGGAACAGTCTACCATGATTCATTGTAGAATCAGAGACCTGTAGAGTGTTCAAGATCAGGCCTGACACAGTGCTATGTTAGTCTAGACAATTGGCAAAATGTGGATCCTAGTTGAGCTGACCAGCTCATTCTTGTCATTAAACTTGTGTTTGCCAATGCTGTCAAATAATACTTAGTAATTGTACCTAGCAATACAGAATTTGATTACCAGAACTAGTAATAATTGAACAGCACAAATCCTAACAATAAATGCACATTTGTATTTCAGCCAACTTTTACACTGTCAAGCTCACATTTCTGATAAAGCGATGCAATACAAATTGTACATCAGGGGACCCAACAGTACTAAGGACATAGTATCAGTGAAACTATATTTGTGTCAGACCTGAAGGATTTTATCTTTGTTTGTACACTGCATAAAAAATATTTGTGGAATTCTTTAAACCAGTGCACTTTGTTTCAATTTTGTTTCAACAAAAGAAGGTGAAGAGAGGTTTATTTCTTCTTAAAAACTGTAGGCTTCCTCACCAATTTGGATTGCTCAAAAATCATTTGATTCGGTTGTTTCAGCTGAGTTCTGCATCGATCATATAACCCCTACCTCTATATGCAAACTGGAGCCAGGTTTTGCCAAGACCGAATGGGCTTGAGTGTTTAAGCTCAGAGAGCCTTCTGAAGGGCCATAATAAATGACAGCAAATAAAAAGGCTTTGCTGTAACTGTGGAGTTTAATCCTGCTCTGGGTTGCTGTCAGTCACTGCGTAATTCCTCTCCCAGGTTCCTTCATTTTCTTCTCCTTTCCTAATTGTGCACTCTTTCGCTTTGCTTTCTCCCCTCCCCACTTAAAAATGGCTGTTTTTTCCGTAAAACAGATGTCTGCTGGAATATTCTTTCTTTGTCGAGACCACCGTGGGCCGTTAATTCGGTGCAGTACTGCTGTGCGCCTGCCAATCACTCTGGGTAGCGGTGTGTTCCCCTCAGCAGAACTCCTCACCTAGAAAACGGCAGCTCCTCCTCATTTGCTTCGCTTTCCAGCGCTTCATCTATTTGCTCAGCAGACACGGTTTTCCAGGGCGACCCACATAACTGACGTATTATCCCCTCACGCGGCGTGATATTTACTGAAACAATTCGGGTCAAGCACTTCGCTCGCGAGTCCAGTGGCAGACGCCCCTCCTGGGGTTTGAACCTGCTGCCTTCTGGTTACCAGCCCAGGTAATGGGGACCAAAGGAGCGAAGACCAACTCGCGCATCTCAGTTAATGGAATTCGCAGTGAGGCCACAGTAATATAGAGGCTGGCAGGAGCGGGCTGTGATTTTGCAGCAGGGACTTGCCAGGGGCTTGAAGAGGTTATGGGGGTGGGAGGATTTAGCACCTCTGGTCATATACAAGGCACAGCGTCGAGAGAGAGCTGGGTTTTTGGATGGGCTCCAAGCGACGTTGCCTCTCACAGCTCTCAGAGCCGAGGATCAATTCACAATCAATTAAACAAGACCAGTAAGTGATAGGATCTTTTAAAACGGGGGGCAGCCACCGAGTTCTGCATCTTAAATACTGTGTCATGAAGAATGGATTCCGTGTTTATCCCCCATTAGATACTCGGGAGTGGATTTTCTACAGCGTTGTCGAGCGCTGAATCAGAGATTGAAAGCTGTGAAAAGAAAACCCAGCTCTGAATTCGTGAGTGAGGTGTGAAAAGGGGAGGCCTTTAGGGGTTGGAGCCTGCACACCAGCCTGGCTGCTGGAGGAGGAGCTCCATTTATTTTGTGGAGGAGGGGGTGAGGCTCAGGGTTCTGAGGTATTACACGGCAACGGTAGGAGATGCCTGCTGCGGCAGGATGCGGTAGATTTTTTCCCAAGGTCTCGCCACACACCCAGCCTCCGAATCCCTCGCCTGGCCCTTATGTTCCCCCTGTAAAGCCTTTATGCGCATCTAATGAAGTGGAGGAGAATCTGGCCGGGGCCGAACAGCATGTTCATTTAGGCAGCAGCGTGGCGCGGCGGTTACGAAATTGACTCGTAGCAGAAAAGGCGGCGGGTTCGGTCCCCAAGCGGGGTCACTGCCATTGCACTCTCGCCCCGGGCCGCCACACTGCTTGTCCAGCTGCGTAAATGGATAAAAAAGGTACAGTGCAAGCTATGCAAATCATTCTGTGTGAGAACAACAGCTGTGGGAATGAATAACGGTAATAACAAAAGCGGAGAGAGCCCTCGCACTAGGCCCGCCCACATCTACTCTAAATCCTGTTAATGGCTGAATGTTTTAAATTGGATTGTTCTGTTTGCTGTTTCACTTGGTTAAGCTTATTTTTTTTTTACTGTTGGTACTGCTCAGTTGTAAAGTTCCTTGCAGAGCGCGGAGACGTGTTTACGGTTCTTGCGGTCAGAGGGAAGGCAGAGCCGCAGGTGGGCATCGTGCGGCTGGGTGTTTAAATGACAGGCGGACGAGAGAACATCAGGCGTGGTGGTGACAGGCGGAGGAGCGAACGCCGGGCGTGGCGGTGACAGGCGGGAGAGACGTGTTGCCGCGACACTAGCGCGTGTCGCTCCTCTGTCCCGTGGTTGCTGAGAGCCGGGGAGAGTCTGGAGGCCGGGCTGTGAATCGGTCTCCGACAGCTCAGATCCAGGGGTGCTCAGGCGCGCGGAAAGCCTCCCGCTCCGCGGGGCGGCGGGGAGGGGACCCAGGTGCGGCTGTCACGTCGCAGCGGGATGCCCCTGTTCTGCAGGTCGGGCTCCTTGCGTTTGTCGAAATGTCAGACGGTGGAGTCAGCAGTTAAGGATGGGGCCCCTCTGCAGCAGGAGTAATGATGCAGAAAATCAGAGCACACTGGGTCTCCACTCGCGTGGCATTCATACCACATTCTAATCTCCACTCACATGTCATTCATACCACATTCTAATCTCCACTCACATGTCATTCATACCACATTCTAGCCTCCCTTCACATGGCATTCATACCACATTCTAATCTCTTCTCGCATGGCATTCGTACTACATTCTAATCTCCACTCATTGCATTCATAATACATTCAAGTGTCCACTCACATAACATTCATATGGCTAATTTGCTTTCACCACATTCTAACATCCATTCACATGATGCTCAGTCTGTAAGAATGCACTCACACCAGCAGTATTTTTCACATCATTTCTATGTTGTCATTGAAAATCACTATTTGAGGTGCATTCAAATACCAGCTCCACACGCGTACCTCCTTTCCAATTGTCCTCAGATCTCTCATTCACATTGAAAGCATTCCATCTTTGTGCCTCATGCACACTGCAGTCCTGCTGTGTTCAGATCTTGTGTTTGCACAGCGTTCATGCTGCATTCCAATCTCTCATTTGCCCCGCATGCACGCTCTTTTGTGTGCGTGGCATTCACACCGGTATTCAGTTTGAATCCTGTATTTCCACTCAGCTTATTCTGCGCTCACTCGTTCCACATTTAAACCCCACAGATCAGCTCTAAAAATGTGCACAGAATTAAAAATGTGCACAGAAAGCTATTCACTACAGTGCATAGCCTTTCACCAACAAGCTGCATGTTAGCTGTGTGCATGATCATGCAAACATTTTACATGCAGATGTTGTGTTATATATATGTTGTGTGTGTTATATAAGAGCAGCTTGGGTGAATGGTACTGCTTCCCACACTGCAGCTGCAAGCAGTAGACACCCTGATGAGCGAGATGGCCAACTACACAAGCTTCTTTCAGATGCGAAACACTTTAATGGAATATGAAAGGTAAAATCTTTTTTTTTACTGGCCCCCAGGCTATTCATGACAAAATCACAAGGGTGGTGTCTTCAGCAGGCTATAGCGCAGTCTCATATTTGAGTGGGAGTCTCGGCTTTGGTTAATCGTTTCCTCCTGCAGTTGTAATTGCGTTATATTTCACTGCATGGCCGTGGCATGGTTTTGCCTTGATACCACACCGCCCTCTGCTGGCAGATAGTTGGACTGTCTCCCCTGTAAAGCATTCACTGAGTAAGCATTTGAATATCAAGTTTTAATAACACAATAATTCAATGATACAATCATATTGAAAGTCTTATTTTTTTCCCAAAGACAGAAATCTTTAATTTCATCATTTTCTTTTGACCAAACACATAAATATGCTGATCATATTTTTTGCAGCAGCAGTCATTTATCTGTATTACAAATGGTGTTTTCTGAATATTAATAAAAGGAGGCGAAAATTCAATCTGTCG